>NC_089893.1:8304873-8943709 GCF_040182565.1 Anser cygnoides | reverse complement strand
GAAAAATGCACAAGCTAAGGAGTTGGAGACATGAAAAATATTTGTGAATGTAAACAGTGCCAAGCAACTAATGGAGTTTGCTTTGTTTTTTTAAATCCAAACATTTTAGTGTCAGCACTTCCGAATTAAAGTAATTTGACGTTTTAGAAATAAATTCCTTTCGAAAGAGCATTTTAAATTCAAATTATTCTAAAAACAGAACGCTAAAGCAAACATGAGGGTTAAATAATCCCAAAACCCAAAGCAGAACATTTTGCATAGTTTTACAACAATCTGCTTTAAAATTTATTTTGTGAAAAAAATGTACTGGAATGCTCCTGCCGCAGTTTGACCCATGTTATTAGTTTTTTCCTCCAAAGCTTTTGGCTCAGCCACAGACCCGATCTATCCTCTATTTAGAGAGACTGACATAGTCAAACCTCCCGTGGTCAGTGCGTACCCTTTGCCCAGGCATAAAAGAGCCTATTTTCAGCTTGACCCCATTAACACGGGCACAGACCCCCCCACCTCCCCACCCCAGACTTCTTCAATAGTAACATGAATATCAATAAAGCATTAATGAGCAATTTTCCCAGCTTCACCGGCTCTTACTGGAAATAAAACCTGACATCCCTTATGTCATTGACTACCTCTCATTTACCGGCTCGCCTGCGCTGACAGATAACCAATAGCCTCTTGCATTCGTTCGCCTCCCAAAATAGCAGGTTTTCACCATGGACCTTAAGCTGTGTCTGGGCTTCAGCTCACACTTTGGCCAATCTCGGATGATCTGAATCCCAGCCAAGGAATATTCAAGCGCTTTCCTTTTTCTAAGGGAGCAGCTAAAGGCTCGCTGATCGCTGCCCCGGAATGCAGGCAGTGGCCAGCTCACCGCTGGTCCCTGCTGGAAGAAGGACACAGCCAAAAAAAAAAAGGATGGGAGATAACAGCCTGATGCAGAAACCAGTTGTATGCTCTCAAACCAAGGATGCCAGCACCCAGAATGAGCAGTCTGCAACATCATCCACCTCGATTTTGGTTTGCAATTCGCTGCTAAGCTTGCGTCTTCCTATGCTGATCTTAACCGCTGAGCTCACAGCGGCTGGGGCTCAGGTGAGAAATAACAGCACCTGCCTGGCGAGATGGTCACGTCCCCGGACAGCATCTCCCCCTCTCAGAGACCTTCCCCTCCTGAGGCGAGACCTGTGGTGGTCTCTGATTCCCAGAGAAGCCAACCCAGTGCTGCCTAGCTCAGGACTTCGAGCAAGACAGATGGGTTAGATGATGCCTCCGGGTTCCCTTGAGCCAGTTTTCTTATTCTGCATTTCTCCAGGTCCAGGAGGAACTCTGCTTCCAATAAAAACAGCTGATGTGTGTCTAAGCTTCCCTAAAGCCCTCCAGGGATGGAGGGCTCACATCCTCCCCACATAATCTGTCCCAGGGCTTCTCTTTCCTCACTGAGAAAAGGATTTTCCAGATGCTCAAGCTAAATCTCCATGACTGCAATTTAAATACATGCCTACTGCTCTCCCCCCTCCATGGTCACTCACGATTCCCCTCTGCTTTGCAGCAGCCTTTGGCTGCTCCGTGCTCGGCTGCTTGCAGACCACCCCGGAAAGCAGGAGAGAAGGTGTTTTGTTGGCATAGGAGCTGCACGACCTTGCAAAAAAAAAGAAGAGGGAAAAGAGATTTGGCTTTTAAATGCTATACAAGAGTTTCATCAGCAGGGGGAATGGGGTGGTCTGGCAGGGTGAAAGCACTGGTTGTGGCTGGAAGGTTTGGCTGGCCCCGTATGGTAGCTGGGTCTGGGGAGGACCTGGGAATGCACGGAGAAGGCTGTTCCCAGGGAAATAAGATATTAAAAAGAAAACAACATCAAAACATGGGAGCCAGGGACCTGTTCTCCTTTTTGAGTCAAAGGTTTCTGGTTGAAGAGATTTTCCTGCTCTGTCATTACAAGAAACGTCTGCAAGAAATCTCCCCCAGCGCAGAACCATTTCCTGCACCGAGACGGGATTTTTTCCCTTCCCCTTCCATACATCATTTACAACATACTGCAGCGATTTACCAACGTCAATTTAACTCCCTAACACGCAGCAAAAGAAACAGCTACAGATGCGTTTATTCTTCATTTCTCCGAGAGGCAAGCGAGCATCTCAGTCTGCGGCCCCCAACCCTGCCACGAGCGACCTTCCCTGCTGCAGGCAAAGGGAGCAGCAGCCCTGCCGCAGCCCTGCGGACCCGGTGCCACGGGGCCCATCGGGGCCCCCGCTGCTGCCACAGAGCTCTACCCCCCTGGTTGTGCCCGTGCTCGGATGCAGCCCTTCCCTGAGCCGTGCAGCGTGCCGGGATGAATACGCTTAGATCTGCTTTACTCAGCACGGCGCGCCACTTCCACTGAAGGCAGGCGTCACACCGGCCGAGTTAAAGCTGGAAATCCTACGTGTACAGCTCCGTGTGCTGTCCGCCTTCAGTCCAGCAAGTGGGGGAATGCAAGCCAAACGCACACCCACCTGTGTCCCAGCCCAGCTCCTGGGGGCAAAACTAAGCAAGCCGGGGGTGAGACTGGCTTTGAGCTCCGATGCTGCCCTTTGTCCTCATCTATCCTGCCCTACAAGGGAAAACCAAATGGCACGGCCCCCCGAGGATGCAGCTAGCTCCTCAAGCCGACAAGAGCCCAAGGGCGAGCTGCGGAGCTTCGTCTTGTGAGAAGAAATCCACAGAAGTCAAAATTTCTCAGAGCAAGAAGGCAGTTTTGACACAGTTTTCATTTAGAGAACTTTTTTCCTTTTGCAAGGGAAAACTGCTTTAAAAATGTCAAAACACTTGATTTATTTATTTATTTATTTGGAGCAAAATGACATTTCACTTTGAAATGTCAGTTAATTTTTAGCTTTGAAAGTTTTACAAGATGAAACAGTCGAACTGATTTATTTTTTTTTTTTCTTTTGACAATATCAAGGCGTTCTCAATGAGCCTGGCTGGAACCTGTTTTTGGAGGGAAGTGCACGGTTTGAAGAAAAAATAAAAAAAATCAGTGCTATTCCAAACCTTTAAAACAACGTTAGAGAATAACAACAACAAAAAAAAATCATTTGGATTCTCAGAAGGCAGAGGAGAAAATTGCCTGCTAGACCGTGCTTTATGCCACTTTGGTATTTACAAGTTTTACTTGCAGCAATTAAACTTTCTGAATGGATTTCAGTGATTGCTAGCTCAGAATAGAAAACCTAATGCTGCTTCTCCGATTCTCTTCGCCTTCTTAATCCGAGGAGAGGCGGGAATCGTTGATGCTGCTGCAGGAAGAAAACAGGCTCTGGAGGCGGGGGCTCACAGAAAAACATCCCCAGCTCACTTCGGAGCTGTCGAGAGCCCCCCGCCAGCGCTGGCAGGAGGACACGGGCAAGCAGATGTGTCCCTTGCCTTGCTGCCAGCACAGCCAGCAGCCCCCCGCCTCCTGGAGCCCATCAGCCAGGACGTCGATGGCAGTGCAACGAGTGCTCAAATCGCGGCCGATCCATCCCTCTTTCGCTGTTAAATAGGAGGAAAAAGACCCAAAGAGATTCTTCTGGCGCCAGCCCTGGCACTAAGCCTGGCCGTCAGCACTGTGATGAGGGGCTTTAAAGGACAGAGAACTGTGGGCTCCCCAGGTCGCTGGCCCAGCTCTCTGCAGAGACCAGGGAGGAAAGGAGCCCTTCCACATCCACAGGCTGCGTGGCAAGCTGGGGGTGTTTAAGATAAGCACGTGGCTTCCCTTTTCAAGTTCCCTCCTTCAGATTCCCACTGGGCAGATGAACAAGCTCTCCCGAAGTCTCCACCAAGCCCAAGGTGATCGTTCCTGCTAACTCTCAGCTCCACCAGCCCAGCTTGGCTTGTTTGGGTCCGTGTTTCACAGCAAAACTCTGTGTGACACAGCCAGAGTAATGCGGCCCCCCTCTGGATGCCCGGCCCTTGGGACATCCGAACCAACAGCTCCACTCGTGATTCGCAGAATCGCAACAGTTGGGGAAAGGCCTGGTCCAACCACCCCTCAGCCACCAATGTCACCCACCAAACCATGTCCCCAAGCACCACGTCCAACCTCTCCTTGAACCCCCCCAGGGACGGTGACTCCACCACCTCCCTGGGCAGCCCGTCCCAACGCCCGACCAAATTCCAGCTAACAGGACCCACTTCTGTGCGCGAAATCACTCGCACAAATCAGGTTTGTGATTCAGCGAAGCACTTAACTTGCATGTTCTTAACTCCCATTGATTTCGAGAGCCAAATGGCTTTGCTTAAGTACTTGCTGAAGATGTTTTGGCCAGAGCGGGTCCTCTTAAAGCACTGGCAATGACCCTAAGTGGATTGCAAGGTGGACACGCGCGCAGGAATGAGATAATGCTGTAAACTATGACCCTGGGTAAAAGCCAAGCAAAGTCTGCAGAGCTCGCTGCCTCCTGCCTACAGCTGCTCTCTGGTACTCTCAATTACAATCCCATCAGCCCTGAAAGCCACGTAAACGCTGCACATAATAATCGCCATAGAAATTTAAAGCCGGCAAGCTTTGTCAATGAATAAGTGTTCCAAAACAGTAAATTAATAAATTCCCCTGAATCCATAATAGATACATCTTTGTTCAGCCAAGGAGCTTTGATACAAATTGTAGCTTTTTAGGACTGCACTGTCAGAAGCGTAATGTATCACCCAAGAGTGGATCCGAGTTCAAAAGTACATATAATAATATAATTAAGATAGCTTGACAAGAATGTATTTTAAAAGTATAAAATACCTGCAGGTATAATGGCTTCATAAAGTCTGTCAGATTTACTTCTGCTGTGAGGAAATTTAAAATGGTTTACTCTAATGCAATGCAAATTAAGCCAAGGATATTCATATAAAGCAGTCCCTAAAAAAAATCCGGTGGAGAGAGAAAAGAATCAGGAGTCAAGAGCAGCCCAAACAAGGCATTTAGCTTTGGAGGCGACGCGGTTGCTCAGTGTATCAGGCACGACCAGGCAGGACAGTGTCTAATGCATCACTTTCCCACTGGCTGCAGGTAGGCACAGCAAACTGATGATCCTCCTTACAGGTTTTTCTTATTATCCCAGATTCCTCACCTAGCATTACAGCACTGATGTGTTTTATATAATCATTTGCAGGTGGAAAGTGATTTTCCTTTTTTTTTTTTTTTTCCCCCTTTTCCCTTGCTGCACCGAAAGCTTGAAATAATAGAAATGTGCAAGTGAGAAAGAGCGTGCAGAGGATGGAAACGGAACCCAACCTTGGAAAAGTTTCAATACTTTCATCTTTGGGCATCTCCTTTGCAGTGGCAGGCTGGGGCTCAGTGTCAGACACTTCATGGCACTGCATACCAGACCCCTGCTGCCCTCCAGACAGCCTCTGCACCCAGCAACTTAAAGCAGAGTAAATATTTTCCTGATTTCCAGGAAGAAAAGCCATTAAGAAATCAATAGCAGAATACTAATAAAATACTTTTCACTTCTCAATTTACTTCTCTCCAATGGTTGCGTTCAGGATTTAACTCTGAAGCTCTCCTGCCATGCACAAATATCTCAGATATCACAGCCAGGGAATGACTTCTCCCACCTCCTCACTTTTCATCATGTTGATTTTTCAGCATTTCACTCACTACAGACGACATGAACTAGTCCAATTGACTTTCTGACTAGAAGATGATGTGTGCAAATGCCGCCATGTACAGCACATGAGACTTGGCTTCTCTCCTCTTTGATCAAAATGCTTTTATGCCTCAGTTTCCCCCCTCATACAACAGAGACTTCCCACCTCCCAGACCCTGATGAGATCTGTTCAATAGAGCAGCTAACAGCTTTGTAGGAGTCTTTCTTCCCATGCAACAGAACTGCTTTGCTGCGGTTTTCATTCATTTTCCCATCTCAAAGAAAACATATTTTTAAGCTTTAATATAATGCTTTAGGGTGTCTTTATTTTTATTTTTTGCTTCACCATTTTCTTGGTGAAAACAGATTTACGTTCAGTAACCAACTCCAAGAGGTAGGGCTTCAAGAACACAAGACGTTAAATATTAAGAAACTCGCAAGCACCAGCAGTGCCTACGAGCGTGGAACAGCCCCACTCTTACCGCCGTCTGGAACGAAGTTGCACCTCCCTCTCTCTGTTCACTCTCACCCGAAGCTCTGCCTGCCCCCATGCCTCTCAGTGTGCCATAACCAGCACAGTTTTTTAGCCAAAACGGCTGAAGAACAGGGAACCTAAACATTCTGCTAACGCTGGGAAGAAAGCAGAGAAGTGTGGAAAAGAACCAGGCACCCAGCATAAAAAGCCAACAGCCTCAGCACCCGGCCAGCCCTCTTCGCTCTCCTCTTTTATCCCCAGCTCTCCGCGGCGATGCCGGGTGGCTGAGGCACAAACCTTGCCTCGCCGTGCTCCCCACCGTCCGGCACAGCCCGAGATGCGAAGCGGTTCGCAACAGACAGGGAGGGAACGGGCTCGTCCCTGTGACAGGTGGCAAAGTGCTTCGCTGCAATCGCTGCTGTTAAGTCGCAAAAAAACAAAGATGTCAAGAGTCTATGGGGAGAGCTGGGAGGACGCAAATCAAGATACATTTCCCAGAGTCTATGCCAGGTGGAAAAGGGAAGTGTGAGCTGATTAAATCTGTGCTCGCGTCAGATGGGGAGAGGGCTCCTTCCATCTGTTAGCTCACCAGCGAATCCCCTGGCTGGTATCACCGAGTTATCGCGCTTTGGCAGCCACAGGTTAGCAGAGACTGTGTTTGGGGAGGTGCACGTGTGTCTGGACGTGTACGTTTGCGCACACCTTCCTCTGCGTAAACAGCTCTTATCTAGTAAATTCAGAAATGGAGAGAGAGAAAAGCACACTGATCCCAGCTTGGGTGCCGAGATTTCCTGGATTCCTCTCTTCCAGCTGGCCATGGGATGATTTCTCGCCTGGGCTGGGCAAGCCCCATCTAGGCAAGGCCTTCCACAGCTCGAAATCTCCAAGTCCTTCCTTTAACACGGTGACGTTTTCCATTTCCATCTGCAGAGCAGGAACATGGATGCTTCCCTCCCCATGGCTTGACGGTCCAATAAAAGTCTAAGTGCCACTGAAACCCTCGCAAAACACTGCCATGGGATAAGCAGCACTGCATTTCCCCTCTCCATGGCTTTGGGAAGGCAAAATACCTCCTGGGACCACAGTGGGAGTCCCATAGAGGCAGCAGCAGTGACACAGCAAGCAAACAGGCACGACAGCGATCGATTGTCCCCCGTCTGTGTCTACCTTAGAAAGCATTGGCAGTAAGAAGAGACACAGCGGCCCTGGCAGGAGGCGGCAGGACCACGCTGGTAACCCCCCAAGCTTGCTGGTTTCACGCACATCGCCATGACCCCACGTGTCCCCCTCAGGCAGCCCGGTGAGGGCAGCCTGCAGTCGGCTGCTCGCCAGCTCTCTCCCAGTGCTACCCACACCACGGGCTACAGGGACCGGTCCAGCTCCATGCTGTGTGCACGCCATGTGATGCTTTGTTCCTCCAGCTGCTGCCTCAGTCTTACCCAGAGAACTAGCCTAGGTAGCTCCCTTTCTCTCTCTCTTTTTTTTTTTTTTCTTTTTAAAATTTTTATCAGATAATTATCATGCTCCGGAAGTCAATGCTTTATCAACAGACTAAAAATATACTCTCTTTGCATTTGAGGATCTTTTCTGCTGAGCGCTCAGTCTGACATCGCTTTCTATGAGGGTTAACGCTAAAAAAAATGCTTCCCTCTATTTCAGCTTTTATTGGCAATCCATTCTCATTAAGCCAAACACATTTGTCTTCATAACGTGTACTTCACAATTACAATATCAAAGGGTTCGTATCTACATAATAAAAATGATCTATAGAATAATACAAGGGGAAAACATCATAACATAATGTTGTTATTAATGAATCCAATGGGACGTAGGAAAGTGATATTCCCATGGGGCAACTCCACGCCCTTCGCTACAAGTTATTATGAACTGTGGTAGGCTTCCAGATTGGCACCAAAGGGTAAGGAACAGAAGATGGAAAATAAATTAAACCAATAATTCCCCCAGTGACAGATGGAGAGCGGTGCATGCAGGAGCAGCATCTACGGAGGGCTGTCTTCAGCGAGACTCTGCCCACAGCACCCGAGGTGCAGAAATAGGTGCACTCGCCCAGAAGCAGCACCAGCCCTCTCTGCAAGTCCCATGCACAAACCAGGGTGCGGTGATGCTCCTCTTTGCCTAGAGAGGGGCTTGGTGGTCCGCAGGAGCTGCTGTTTGCTGTGGGCTAGTGCTTGCTGGGCATGTTTTGGGAGCTAACAGTCCGAAAATATGGGAGCAGGGACTGGCAGAGCCACCAGTCCAGGCTGCTGCCATTACCCAGCAGCTCCGTCCCGACAGCACTCGGTGCTGCAAGGGGTGCTCTTATGGAGCCAACAGCAGAGGCAGGGCAAGGCTTTTCAACACCCGACTGCTTAAATTCCTTTGTGTCTCCCAGACAGGATTCAGCAGAGAACCACTGTGTTGATTAAGCTGTATTGTACGAGATCACAAAGAACAAGGAGGAATAGAAGGGGAAGGTTCCTCCAGCCAGCGAGGACGTTTTGGTCCACAAAAGTGGGGGAGGAGGAAATAACCCTAAGCAAAAAAGCCAGTAAGGCAGAGCTCATCTGCGGTAAATAGGGAGACACTGCAGAGATTCAGAGCAAGAAAGGGGGATTAAACTCCACAGGCATGTAGCAAGCAGAAATAATAATAATTAATACTAACAATAGCAGGGAAATGAGAAAAAAACCAACAACATAACAAGAGATTTAAGTCAGGGGTAAAACAAGACTGAAATGGGCTTCTTGATGTACCCCGTCCACCCAGACCTCCACCCAGAGCAGACTGCACTGTGCTGCCCACCCAAACCTCTGCAATTGTGTCCCCGAGGGTCTGAGCAAGACGGTCCCCCCTCCCTGACCAAGGCTTGGGAGTCCCCTGGCTCAAATTTTAGAGCCAAAATAATAATATAATAAAGAGCTAAGCCTCTGAGCCAAAGTTTGTCATTCAGTATATGTGGTCCCATTTGTTTTCCAGCAAACCGAGAAGGCAGATTTTATATAAAAGGGCATATTATTGACTATCATTGGCAGCTTCACGCAAACTCTAAGAGCTTAACCAAGATGCATGGTTGTCAACATCAAAATACAGCTGGAGAAAGGTTTCCTTTTTGGAGGAATCAAATATTTTTGGAGGTATCAAAAATACTCATGCACTCAAATGCAAAAAAAAAAAAAAAAATCAACACCAAACCTATCAACATTTCAGAAATAGAACCTAACTGGAAGAAAAACTTCTGTGAGATTAGACAATCAAGTCAGTGACAGCAATTCTTCTCAATAATTCTGACACACTGCATGTCTGCTGCCTGCTTTTTTCCCCTCCCCTCTTCAAAAAGACCAAACACAAACAGCATTTGAGAGCAGCCATTTCAAACTGCGAATTGGAATTTTGGACGTCAACAATGTCAAACCGCAGCGATCCAGCGCTTACCAAAAGTCTTGCTGCGTGACAAGATGAAACTGATTTTTCCTGCAAGCCACTTGCACAGGGAAGAGGCAGCTGGTTCCGCGCTCCCTCCTCGCCAGCTCTCGTGTGCGGGCAACGCGAAGCACGTTGCCCATCACCAGCAGCCCAGGCGAGGGAGAAATTCAGCCACCGAACCCGGTGCCTGGGAGCCTCTCACTGTGAGCTACTGCTTTTTTCACAATATTCATTTTATTGAAAAAGGAAATTTATATAAATATCCCTCCCTCACAAATTCTGTTTATAATCTAGGTGAATAACTATTGCTTTAGGAGAGTAGAACTGCTGACTCCTTTATTTTTGAAAAATGTATTAGAAAACCTTCTCTTTATAAGAAAAAATGAGAAAAACAAAATCGATAGAGTATGAAAGAGCATGAAAAATGCATTTTAAACCACTTTTTCTTTTTTTTTTTGGTCCAATGTTGCTTTCCTGTAAAGCTTCTGCAGAAACACATATTTAAATGTAAATGTCCTGAAAGTAAATGGGTGAGGGCTGAAAAGATGAATAGGAATCACGAGCCACTTGTAATGGCTCCTTGGAATAAGTAACGGGATAAACCGTGATGGGGAGGCTGGTGCGTGGGACTCCCCCTGCTCTGCCTTGAGCAGGAGGGTATCTGCACCCGCACCCTTGGAAAACCACGGAGGGGCTGCTACTGCCTGAGTTTCTCAGTTCCTCAGGTGTATGAAGCTGCGTGGCACTGGGAAGACACCCCGAGGCTTCTGGACAGAGCAGCCTGGCCTGAAAGCTGCGCTTTGCTCACAGCATCCACAGGGATGGAAACGATTAAAACCCAGGGAGCTGCTCCCCACAAAAGGGGAGAAGGCAGAAGGTTGAACGCAATGCCAGAAAGACCCCTCTGCGTTGCAATCACAACTTCACCCACGCAGACAGCACTGGGGGGTGACAGCCGCGGGTCCGCGCATGTCGTCTCCCCAGCAGTCGCTGCAGAAGCCAGGGGCCGATGCGGCGCTGCCCTGTGCCACCCCGGAGCGATGCGGAGACCCTCGGCACGGCCCGGGATTGCTCCTCCAGCCGTTCGACTTGGCCTTGGCAGCAGGGCGGGGAGATTAACCTATCCAGGCTGCACTAAAGGTGTAATAGCAGATCTCATTTCATAGATACTGTATGTAGGCCACAAGCCTATAATCATAATAATACAGATGTTGGATACAGATGTTCCAGGCGCAAGCCGGGGTGCATCCTGTTAGCGTATTTATTCAGTCTAGTGCTAAAGCTGAGCTAATACCAATCTCCTTAGAGGATTAATAGACACTAACATCGCATTATCAAACCATTAAACACACTTGGAAACGCGCGCCATTCTGTCCGCCTTTAATGCTTCTTATAAAACCCCTCCTCCCAGCAAGGCCAGCCACGCCAATCGCCCCAGCCAGCACCTGGAGCTGTGGCTCCTGAAGCAGCGATGGGTGGCCGAGCCCCTGGAGCTCCTGGAGCTGCTCCAGGACCCCTCGGACCTCTTGCTACCCACCGCTCACCGGCGGCTCCTGCAGAGAGGCTCCCAAGGGGCGCAGCTTTCGCAGCTCCCAGCCCCAGCAGGTGCTGGCTTGCAGCGGTATGGTCTGGCACCGCTGGCTGAGATGCCAGCAGTCCCGGGGAACAAGGCAGCTGGCTTTGGGGGAAAGCTGATGTGCTCGGGTGGTGGCAGCTATAAGGTGGTGCAGCTCCTGTCCTGCACGCAGTGATGGGGTCAGAGCCGCTTCGAGGCAGGCTAGTCAAGGAGAAAATGCTTCCACACATTACTCCCCTTATGTGAAGCTGAAGAAAGGAGAGAAAATTTGCTCCTACAGAGGGAGATGTTTCCCTTTGGAAGTGGAAGCCATGATGAAGGGCAGAAGACAGAAGATGGGAAGAAATGACTGCTAAGGCCATTTCTCACTCTTTTTCCTTACTGCTATCTGACAAGAGAACAGGCATCTCAGAGGGTTTGGCCACAAAGCTCCTCTCATGAACAACCCTGAGAATTCTTCTCCTCTCCAGCTGAGGCATTAGAAACACTGCCTGCCCGTAGGGAGGACTGGGGTTAAGTACATTATCCCACCAGAACCGGGGACACAACCGAAAACTTGTCATTCTAGAGTCCAGACGAGCACTATTTGAGTGAAAGGAATAGTCCCATCAGTCACCAGTAGAATGGGCTCATATTATCTGGACTTCCCAGCAAGGAGGAAAGCTGACTTGGCCAGCACATTGCATCTGAAATAACCTGAAAACGCACCACGGCTAGCAATTGTCTGATTGACCACTTTCACCTGTTTTATTGTCACACACATGGGTTTTTTTTCTACCTTTCATTCAGGTCTTTCAGTGTCTATCTCGCAAGATTTATTGACTGAACATCAATGAGACTCTCTTCCTTACTTGGCTCCTAGGAAAGGAAGAAAAAACCTTTGGAATTATTTGTATTCTTCCATATAATACCTCTTTCAGAGACACATCAGAAAAGTCCTTTACAAGCGAGGAAATAGCCAATATTTTAGAATCTAGAGCGAGGCGCTTCAGCTAGGCTCACTTTATTGTAAAATTAGATGTCATTGTGAGAAGTACTGATATAAATATAAGTGCAAAAGGACCCTTCTGCTAATGCAAAAACCAATGTAACAATGTGCTATTTCTCCCAGTCATCAAAAACTTACCTTGATAGCTTAGCCCATATAATACACAACATATTTACATCAAGCATTAAATAACTATTATGCAAAAAGTACTGCACTCTAATATCCAAGCATATTTATGGAAAGCTAAATTATATTGCCAGGTTTATTTTAGACCAAGAAAGCCCCATGGGGAAAGGATATTGTGCATCTTAAAAGGTAAATGTAAACTCTTCAACAGAAAGGAGCCTTTGCTGGAAGCTGCACATTGTACCTGGGTAAATCTTGGAGCAATTACACAGCAAAGTTTTCTTTGATGAGGCAGAGATGTGATGACATGTAATTACTTTTTCAATGCTGCACTGTGTGTTTATCAAAATGTTAATGCAAGCATAATAACAGGCTGTATGTTTGTGCCGAGAATGTCAGAGCCTCCAGATGTCAATCACATCTGAAAATAAAATTGCAAATAAGCAGGAAGGCTTGATGGCACAACTGACAGCCCAATACTCAGGCGGCTGACAAGCACGCAGCCTCCCGCTCCCTTGGTGCTTTGTCACTGTAATGCACCTAATAGAACGGATATTTCTTTTATTAACCTAAATGGAATAGGCTGGCACTAAAATGAAATAAACCATGCATATCCATGTACAGAGGGAGTCTGTTAATAAGCACTTCTGTAGGCAAAGTTTGATGGACTTCTAATTTCCCCTTGGCCCTCTCATTCTCTTCAGGCCACGGGAGATGCTACCGGGCTTCTGCGGCTGCAGAAACAACCTGGAGCACCTGCTTCCCATGGAGAGGAGCAGAGCCTCAGAGAAACCTACAGCCACACCAAGAAGCAACGGCCTTGTGCGAGCCACTGCTGGCAGCGATCCCCAGCCACAACACAGCCACAGATTTCCTTTTCTTTCTTTATCTGCCTCCCCACACTCTGCCCCGTCTTACCTCCTACCAAAATACCATTTTTTTTTCTCTGTAAGAAGAAAAGAATACAACACAACTAGAATGCTTTTACTGGCTACAAGGGGCAATGCTTGGATTTCCAGCTCCCATATGCCCAGTGTCAAAGCATGTGCTGGAAGGACAAATTGTGAGAGCCAGGTGCTCCCTCGGAGCCTAACCAGGACAATAATCAGCGGGGTAAGAGGGCGGAGAGCTTTGTGAAAACACACTAATAAAGCAAGCAGAGATAAGGGTAGAAGTGGAAGAATGCTCCCTGGCCTTCACAAAGCCCTCTGCCTGGGGAAGCAGTAATCTTGCAGAACGTAGCGGCAGCATTTGGGCCCCAACATCCTGAAGGTGGTAAGCATCTTCGAAATACAGCTGACAGTTGCTTGGCAACTGCGGTTACAAAAAGATTTTCAAAGTAAGCAGTAGGCTGAGGCCAGCGTATGGAAAGTTTAGCATCACAAGCAGTCAATAATCCCGGGTTTGCTTCTGATAAGAGGTGCGGGAGAAGAATTTCAAACAACTCCCCTAAACACAACGAACTCCTAACATGGCTTCACACGAGGCTGTTCAGTCAGAAGCAACCAACGACGGTCGTTGGGACAAGGCAGTAATGGGCAAATCATCTCCATCTTTTCCGAGAGGTCACTAGCAGAGGCGTTGTGCTCAGGACCGGGTGTCAATAGGACACCGAAGAAGAGGCTGTTTGCAGCCCCACTCTGCAAACACACAGCTGTGCAAACCAAACGCACGCTGCCAACCTGCTCACCTACCTGGCTTTGGCTCAATACATTCAAGAGTTACGGATCTCAAGGCTTTGTGCATCACAGCAGCGGTGACTAAAAGCGCCGCTTCAAGAGCAGGAGGTTTCACGTGAGCTCCTGCCTTTCAGGAGGGATGGAGCAGTTAGCTGTGAACAGCAAAGTATGCAACCAGCTCTGCAACCAGCCTAAACAATGCTACTTGAAACCATCAAAAGAACCAACATGTCTTATGACACTTGAGCAAATGGGATACTCAAAAAAAAAAAAAAAAAGAGAGAGATAAGAAATAGCAAAGCTCAAGTATTTTCCATGGTAAGTGGCTTAATCCTCAAAGGAAAAAAGTGAATAGCCACTTGTTGAGGGGGGAGATGGTGAACTGTGCCATGTGCTGATTCCAGGTTGGACAAAGCATTGAAATATTGGTTTCATTTTTCTTCCAGCACAGTGACAAAATTGCTTAGCAGAAAATTATTGCCTTCAGAGGGCTGATGGTGATGGCTGATTGAGCTGATGATGTGGAAATCGCACCTTAGATCGGTATTAAAAAAAATAAAAGAGCAGAATAGAATAAGGGAGAAAAAAGCAGCTTTTACTCTCTCCTTAGCTGTTTCCCTTTTCCCCTCCCTATACCAAGAATGATTGGCAACAGGCCTTCAGCGGACCACTACACTAATACCTGGGACATCTAACCTTTTATCTGTGGCTGTGGCAGCTGAAAAATGAATCCTAATTTCTATTTATGCATTTATTTTCCTCCAAGAGGCTTCAGAGCTGACAGCAAATTGTGTCATTTGGACACTGACACAAAACTTGCAGCACCGGAAGAATTCACCAGGGCCTTGCAAAGCCCATCATCATCATCATCACCACCACCGCCGCTGCCACCACCTCAGGAGCATCCGATTTAATGTTTGGAATACTGCTTAATTGGCTCCTTGCAGGTTGAGCCTGCAACATGACAGCCTCAATACCCTGACTAAAAATAAAGGATAGAGGTTTGTCAAATGAGGTCTTGCAGACGCTTCTAGGAAGCTGCAGACACTAAAAGGGATCTAAGAACTGTCTGACAAGGCACTTCATCTCTTGCTCGCCCATCTTGCATTCCTTATAGCAAGGGCCTTACAATGCAAAATGTATTTATATTTTGGTGCCGCTCTCAAAAGCAGGTGTTAGATAATTCAGTAATTAGTATGCACATCTAACTTCATCGCAGCCTCTGTTGATCTCTCAATTATAGTTAGCTGGGTCCTCTGAAGTTTGCAGTAGTTAATTAGAGCATTATTGAACAGGCAGGCTCTGCAGGCAAGCTTCACAAGTGGCTGACAGCTCAGTCCCACGTAGTCCTTGACCCACACGCATCCGGATGGAGATGCGCAGGGACCGGTTCTGACCCTACAGCTGGGCATCCCCCATCGCAGCGAGCCAGATCCAAACCAGCAATAAGCAGGCCAGCCTGAAAAGCTCTGTGTACTGGTTTGCTGCTGTTAAATTTAGAACATTGAAAAAAAAAAAAATATGTAAAACCCACCAGCACCAGTGAGACAAATTACGGATGAAAAACATCATCCATACATCATTCTGTGCAAAATCTATTGCCAGGTCCCATACATGGGAAGAACGTGGTGCAGGGGAGTGTGGAGAGGGAGAGCTGAACAGCGGGACGCAACGCAAAGAAAGTTCAAAACACGGACATCGCATCTGAATTGCTTTGTGTTCTCCTCAATACCTTAACACCGACAAATTGTTGCTGGCAGGTTGAAAACAGTTACTGGTAAATAATTGAAGGTGTCATGTTATCTCCAGCATCAGAAATCTGTTTTTCAGAAACTCATGATAATCACTAAAGTACAGCTTAGCATTTATCCAATAAATATTAGAGAAGGTGTGTGTACATCACCTTAAATTCAGACAGCAAGCCTGTTAGCTGAAATTTAGGGAAATTCACGTGAAGAATACATGAAGTGTGGGGAGGGTACTCTGCAATATGATCAAAACCAAGTTTTTCAAACACTTCTCTTTGCTCTAACACTGGCTGATGATTTTTACAAGAACTTCCTGCAGAAGCACAGGCCTCTTGGGACTCTGCAGAAAGTATTGTCCAGGTACAAGGTAAATAAACAGCCTAAAAGGCAGCACCTGCAGGGATCTTCAGGAAACTCCAGAAATTCATTGCAGAGGATCATGGTCTTTGATACTGACGCACAACAGACCGCGAGGATGTACAAATGCTTTCAAGTGAGGAAGTGCAGAAACCAGCAAAAGTGCAGTTTTGAGGCAGTAAAACCCCCGCAAACCTCAAGAAAACAGTCGACGTGAATGTGAAGGAAGCTCCCAGCCACGCTCCCAGGGCTGCTTCCCGAATTACCAGCGTGGCCCTGCCTTCTCCACCGTCACGTGGAGGATGCCTTCAAAGCACATTTCTGCGGAGAAGCACCATTACAGCGGACAAAAGGCCCACGTGGCACATTAGGAGCTCTGACACCTGCTATCAAGAGAAAGTACATTTCCAGGTGGCTTTATCGCTGACCTCCATATGGAGGTGAGCTCCACGGCAGCCTCTAAGCAGGGCTGAGGGAAAGGCATAAACAAAAAGCCATGTTTGGAAAAATTAAGAAAGCAATTTAGAAGTGGGTAATTAGATCTCCGTTTCGTGCTGCACTGGGAAAATTAAATTACTTTTTTATGAAGGTGTGTGTATCAGCTCTGAGAGTGTTGTGGGGAAAGATTATTTTTCTAATATTCTTTTTCCCTCCCCCCCCCCCCCCCCCCCCCCCCCGTCCCCCAGCTCTCTGCTCCTTGCGCATCCGAGGAAGTGGCACTTCTAGCCTTCAGCTGTGGCAGGCGTTCATCTCCAATAATTGCATTTGCTGCATAAATTGCCAGCGACATGGAGAATAAAATTAGTTTAAAATGAACCCAAATGGCGAATCTCAAACAAGCATCAGATGGAAGAACTCATTAATCCTCATTTCAGAAGGGGCAGGCACCGGGCCCGAGTAGGCCTTGCACCCAGCAGGAGGGCAGGCTCTCTGCAGATGGTGGTGGTGGAGCTGCCCCCCGCAGGGCTCCTTCTGCCCATCTTCTGCATCCAAAAACCCCTCAGAGGAAAAGACAACCCATGGGCACCCTGCTCCGTCCCCATTTCCCCTTGCAGCACGCTTGTTTGTTTTTTTTTGAATGCCTTCCTTGTCCCGGGCTGAGGAAGCCGAGTGTCGGTCCCCCCATGTCCGTTCTCCACGTTGGATTTCTGTGCTGCTTTTGCTGACTTTATTTAATGAGGTTTATTGTTTGCGCTGCATAATTTTCAAAGGCATGTCACCCACTTCAAGATCGCCTTCAGATCTCCAGCTTGGGAAAGGGGGGAGGGTCCTTTGAAGGCGCATTCATTAATTCAGTAGCTGGTTTCTGCATTTAACAGCACACGTGTTTGAAGCACACAGAAGCCACTGTGGAGACATCTAAAAGGTGTCCCATGGTACTGCACATTAGAAAGAGCGATTATAAAACTGCTAGGCCTGCCATCCTTCCCCACTTTGTAACTGCAATCCAGATATCAAAAAAAGAGTCTGGAATATCAAAATATCACTGTCTGGCTCTGATGATGACTTCCTAGGACTAGAGAGCACATGGAACAAAGATTTCATTTTAATTATTTGCAGTTCAATGTTTCCTAACCTGGTTATTGCTACAAACAAACAAGCAAACCAAGGATCCCCACCAGGACAGCTGGGAAGCAGAGGTGGCACAGAGCTGAGAAACGAAAAATTGTTCCAAAGGCAGCAGTTCAGGTATGCATAGCCATTTCCAACAGGAACGTTTTGTCTGCACCTGTTCTTGCTTGCTGTTCTGAACATGGTCACAGCTGATTCTCTCAATGTTAACCCACCACCTCCCCCTGTAGATGCACTTACGGTGGAAACAAAAGTACTGGTGCATAGAGACAGCATCCTGGTCACACCAAATCTTTATCTGCTCCTTTCCTGTAGCATCTGCCCACTTTCTCCAGCTTCCCTTACACTACGTGTACTGCTCACCAGCAAGGCAAGTTGAAGAGAACATAGTTCTCTTTTATTCATCCAGTCATTAATTACCTGAATATATGAAAAAACAGCCATTCCCCACAGTGAGCACAGCCTCTTGCAGAAATTATTCCTTGGTCAAGCCATCACTTAGCTTATTTATAGAGAATTCATACTAAGATCTCTATCCCCAAGAACAAACTTCTAGGTTTGGGGAGAGGACACACAGGGATTTGGGGTTAAAAACCTCAGCACTTGCTTTCACTTTTTATTGACAGCACAGGAGACCACTCGGATCCCAAATCCACAGCTGTAGCCCTGTGCCAGGCACTTGGATCAGCCGCTTGGCAAACCCACCACCAACTACTACCTATACTTCCCCATCCGCTTTCTCTGATGTTCCTACCCACAAGAGGGATCCAGTGGTCTGATTCCACCTTATGAAGGGCCCTGGTGAACCCTACAGTCACAACCCACGTACAAAAAACTTTGTCACATTCAGGCACACAACAACAGCTGCATTAACAAGGTGCCAACAAAGATAACTAAATTACTGTAACTTATTATCCCCATGCTTTTGTCTTCCTGTTTAAAAATGGGGGCTAGCATAAGCGTTGGTGGGACCTGCCATCAATCATGCATTTATTTTATATACTTCAGCAATATGTAGCAATTAGTAGAGGTAACACTAATTAGATTATACATTGTAATGCAAGTCCCTCTAAACTTAAGTCATAACATACCTAGATTCTAATGACTGCAAGGTCATTTTGATATTCTGCATAATAGCTTTGATGCTAATGAATACATTTGCTATGCATGGGAACATCACGTTTTCCCTGGGTAGTTTTTACCATTTACCAGTGGACACTTGGTTTAAATTGCTGCTGAGCACAACATGGTCCAGAAGAAGCCACCTAAACACCTAGACTAATTGCAGCGCTACATAGCTCCCAAGAAAGCAAGACCCCACAACAAACCTGCTCCAAGGGCAGACATATGCTTGTTTGAAGGGATTAGCTTTAGATTAGAATGGCATGAGACTCCAGGAGGCAGAAAACTTAAATTTGCTTTGTGCTTCATAATGGAAAAAGCTGGAAGACAACAGGCTTACAGTCAGATCAGTGCTGTTCCTGCGTCTTGCCCATCGTATATGACAATCTCCTTACAAGACAGCACAGCATCGTGCCATGTCAGGAACCAATGGTTCATTTCCCTCAGATACCACTGCTGGAGCCAAATAAATCAAAAAAAAGGTGGCATTCAGCAAAAGTAAATTCATCTAAAGATTTGAAAACAATGTTCATAGGCTTTATAGTTAGCTTTTTAATTAATTTCCTTTTCTCCCCTAATTACTATGCAAGCAAAGACAAATTCTGCCAGCTATAATGGTTTTACTGAAAGCAACTCGATTATTCCAAGACTGATACCACCCATGGTTAAGGGCCGGGGATTTCTGGGAGTTCCAGGCTTGAACCTGTCGATTAGGGAAAAATCACGATGGTCCCCACGCAGCTGGGCTCGGAGTGGGCTCTGTTACATCTCGTGCACGGGAGCATCAAGCACCGCCACTGGTAATTCAACCAGCTGTGCAACACTGGTCTACCTGGGACACACCTTGATTTCAGGGAGTTTCTTCAAAAAAACTAGTAAAACAAAATCTGCACCCTGTCTTCAGCACACCATGGAAATGCAGTGGGAAGCTCTGCATCAAACCAAGAGAGCAGGGGAGCACAAGGAAGTTTTGAATTGCTGGCTGGAAGCTGGGTATGGCAGGCCCTAAAATCAGAGCAAACAAATATATCCTTATGACACATCTATTGAACTTGGGTCAAAAACAAAAAACAACAACAAAAAACCAGCCACTCTGTGACTCATTTTACAAGCCCTAAGAATCAATGTCTGCAGTAACTAAAGGACTTTACAGGTAGTTGCTACAGAGTTCAAGACTACACAGCGTTCAGTCTTTAAGCTCTGAGCTTTGCTTTCTGACAGCATGGCCGGATGGATCACGCCTGGCTGCTGGCCACATGGGTCAGAAAGTCCACGTTCTGCAAAAGCTGGAGGTATCTCCTTGCATAAGTCAATGGGCTTGAACTTGCTATGAGAAACGTGCCAACAAGAGAAAGAAAAATACATTGAAGGGGGAAAAAAAAAAAAAAGGAAGAAATTCTTCTCTATCCTTCCCCACCCCGACTGCAAGCTCCCTGGGGCAATGATTGGACTTTCTGATTTTAAAAGCAATTTAGGCAGATCTCCCTACCCATCTGGATAGAAGATCAAGGGCAGGTAGACAGCTAAATCCTTCAGGCTGCTTTGTGAATCTCAACCCATGTCTTTCAGTGTGACTTAAGCCAACACTCTGCGTACATTGCAAGCACCAAAATAATCACGCCAGCAGGATTTTGAAATTCAAAGGAAACCTTTTTGCAAGCCGCAGACCTAAGGAAGTTTAGAGGCTGCTCTGCCGCCTGCCTCTTGGGTTTGACGCATTGGGGAGAGGGTGCTGCAGTGGATTTGTTGGCTGAGCGAACAGTCTATTCTCATGCTCAGATAATGCAGAAATAAAGTGCATTTGTAACAGACAACAAAAGGATTATCCCCCGTTCATTTCAAAGCACCCTTCATTCCACTCAGGGATTACATTTTCCTTTACTTATCTTGCAAATGGTTTTTCATAAGAGCGCGTGGCTTATGGCAAATACCAAAATGTGGTTGGGACAATGAAAGTGTGTACTGCAGGAGAGATATCCCATTCAGCAGTACACACTTATGGCTGTAATCTACTGCCTCAGAAGGGCCTCTCTGCTCAAGAGCAGAGGCACCGAATGGATCAGCTTCGAAACCCCCAGCACACTTCACATTTGGGGGAAGTTTGTTACAAGTGCATCTTCAGCTTTCACATCTCGTCGTAGGATGAGAACAACAGCACTTTGCGCTTGTCTAGTCCATCTGCCCAGAATGTCAAAGCACTTCTGCAAACATCAATCCCATCCAGTAGCAAACAAAATAACAAAAGCATGCTTTTGGGCTTGCTGAAAAGTAATAGCTTCATCACTTTTCCACATCTCAGAAACCTGTGCACCATGGCAAAACTCAAGGGCCTACCACACACGAGGGAACACAGAGAAATGGAGGCAAAGAAGCCTGAGAGCCTGGTGTAACCACCATACATCTCCTTTCTGCAGCTGAATTAAGCAGCAAGAGGATTCAACAGGAGCTGTGCCCAAGGGAGAGCCACGCTTCAATGACCAACATCAGGCTAGAGACCACTGGCAAGAGCTTGGCCCACATGAGTGGGCCAAGATAGGTGCAGCTCACCCAGCTCAGCCTCTGGTTACAGCCAGCTTCTTGCTACACTAACAATAAATCCAGAATTTCTAGCAAAAAATAACAAATAATAATAATAAAAAAAATAACATGGGGATGTAGGGAGCAGGTGGTTTCATGCTGTCTGTAAATCAATGAGTCTAAGAGAGTTATGATTGATTTGGAACTAGGGAGGAGACACCTTTCACGGCTCTGAACAGGATAAAAAACATAGCTTCTGCTTATCCCATCCTGGCTTACCAAGCAAAAAGGGAGAAAAACAAGACACTTGCCATTACATTGCCATTCAGCCAAAAACCCTTTTCTGTTGGTTCCCCCGCCATAACAGAGAGCATTCAGTTCTCTCTCCTGTCCTGCTGTTCCTGATAGGGTAAATTACAGCATCATCGAGGAGCTGTACGAGCAACCCCGCTCCTCACTGCTGCTCCCTGATGATTTATTCCCTGCGGTTATGTGCAGCACCCCCCCAAAAAACAGCCTGTATTGCCATGTCCTAAGAGAGATAATAGGGGCATAGGTGTGTAAATAATACTACTTTCTGCTGCGAGAATTTACCTTTCCCAACAGCGCGTGAGATGCTCCCTTTAATAACTAAGGGCAACTGGAGGCAGCACAGAGTGGCACACGGTGCACGGGAATAAGGAAAAGTGGGAAAATGTCATACTGCAGCGCACACCTGGTGGGCTGCAAGCAGCCCGAGCACCGCAAGCTCGTCACCGTGCTCCCGCACGGCAGCACTGATCCTAACAAGCCCTGGCTCTCCAGTGCAGTCCATGAGAACCGTAATTCCAGGCTGCAGCTGATATGCAATTGGCCCCATTTGCCTTATCATTGATTAGACGTTTTGTGCTCTTTGTTTATGCAACTGTTCGGTCTGGTGTAAGAGCTATGGGTCGTCCCCCCCCCCCCCCTTGATGGATTGAAATTTTTTCAAAGAAAAAAGAAATCCAGACAATATGACCACACTCTGCAAATCAATGCATCTTGTGGATAATAACACTTGAGATTTATGTAACACTTAATGTTTGCTAAGTGCTTCACAAAAAAATAAATTAACCTTCAGAACTGCATCGAAATAGGTAAGCAACATTAATACAGCTTTACCGCAGGGAGAAACTGAGTCAAAGGGATTCAAATAGCAGAAGAAAAGTGCCCGATACTGCTTTAACCACTGGACTGTATTGTCATGAGGACTCTACATCAATCTGTACAACCTTACAAGTTGCACAAATTAAAGGTTATGCTACAGATGCCCAGTGAAACTGTTTTAAGACAAGAGACCTAGGTTTAAGACATGCTTCGGACTAAAGCCATGAGAAAACATCTGAAAAAGTAGAAGCCTTGAATGACTCAAGACACCCCTGGGTCGTGGCCCTGTTTATAACCATCCAGGCATAGCAGGAGCAAAATGACAAGCTCAGCTTGGTTGATTTAGCCGTAGAGAAAGACGGAACCACAGAGGAATACCAACACAAAAAGTGCTCAGACCATCCCTCCTGGGAGGCAGGCTCCTGCGCTCCCCACGCAGTGCTTTAGGAGAAACAAGATCTTGCACCTTCAGCACAGCTGGCGCCTCGCTACAGGTCAGGGAAGGAGCAGCTGGAGCATCCACACGCAGCCGGGGAGATGCTCCATGGCCTACAGAGCCTACAGGTACAGAGGAGCCTGAGCCCTGGGCACAGGGCCCTGCTGCCTCCGTGCTCCCCATTAACGGAGCAAGAGGAAATGTGCTTACACCAGGCAGGGCCCTTTAGAAAGCCACGGTATCCTGCATTCCCGCATGCAGAGCTCACTGCCCCAGGAGAGACAACAGAAGAGCACTCTCTTATGCAAACATGAGATCAACTGTGCTTTCCACAAGACGGATTGTTTGTGCAGATGTTGGTGCTCTTCAGAGGAGTTTCTACTTGAAGGTGAACAGCAGCACAGCTCACTTCGGCAAAAGCTCATTTAATTCTCATCATTACCAGGTCTCTAACGTATAACTGATCCTTAGCTCATATGATAACTCGGGCACCAACAGCTATAGCTAAAGGGACAGAGTCCTGCCTCCACCCCAGAAAGCAGAAACCAATTCAGGTGAAATGGGAAAGCCACAGCCCAAGACAGAGGACATCTGGAGTTATTTCTCTTCCCGCAGCCCTGGGGCAAAGCCTCTGCTCTTCTCTGCTCCAGTGCCCCACACATTTCACAGTTAAGTACACTAACATCCCAGTGCTCTGGGGAACCGCATGTTGCTCTGAACTGAAAAGCTTTCCTCAGTTTTGCTCATCAGTCCTGCAAAAGAAAACAAACAAACAAACAAAAAACCTGCTGCTGCTGCAAGCTGACTTTGGGTTATGTTTCTGGCCTAACTCAAGGAGCTGTGTGTGATGTAATTCAAGGCAAGACCCATCCCTAGGGGGGATTAAACCCAAGGTAAGACTGATTTTTGAAGCACAAGCATGAGCACAGTGCAGGCGTCAGAGACATACCCAAAAATTCAAGGTGGGCTGAGCTTTAACAGGAAGCTCAGAGGCTCCCTGCTCCGGTGGTACATCATGATACCCTGCATGTAAAATGCATCCATGGACAAGTATCCACCCCGGTCTGTTTTTTTTGTTGTTGTTGTTTGTTTTGTTTTGTTTTACAGCTAACAAGAACTCTGCAAAGCAGAACTGGTCTGTGATGCGGATGATTTTCAGATGGAGGCTCCCATCCTGTAGTCGTTGGCTAATGTTGAGAAAACACAGGACTTTCCTATCCGATCTTCCAGCTTAGCCAGCACACACCCACATCAAAGCACAGCACTGCATAACGTGAATGGCTCTAGTTTTTTGCAGAAAAGATGAGCCCACAACTTGCTGATCCTGGAGCAAAGCAGGCCCAGAGAAGGAGGGGTTGGAATGCACGCCAACCACAGCACTATCCGCAGAGCAACACGAGACATGACCCCTCACCTCCCCAGCCTCTTCTTCCTCCGAAGGGTTAAACAAGTCAGTAATTAAACAATGATTTTGCCATAAGTACTGGACTTCAGAGGCCTACTTTTTCCTTTTTTCTTTTTGTAAAAGTAAAAAAAAAAAGGGGGGAAAAAGAGATTTAAGATAATGGCCTTTTTCTCTTCAGAATAAATTAAGCTCAAAGATAGAGAATCCCATTACTAATGCCTTTTAGCAAAGCCCAGGCATTCTTTTAAAGTCAAACTTTAAAGTATAATGTGCAGTGATCTCGTTGAAATCTTTCCTGTAATGATATTTAAGTGATGGCCAAGTATATCAGTGGGTTCAGGAGAAGTATTGATTGCATATCTTCAAGGGGATGAGCCACTGCAGAGAGCTGTGGCAAAGGGAACGCACGCTGATGATTTAAAAGATGCCTTTAAAACCACACACGCACAGTTGCTAGTAACTAATTATTCCAGGAGTCATGACAGAAAAAAAAGAAAAAAGGTAAAGAAGTGAAATCAAGGCAAAGGATCCGCCTCAAGGTGGGGAATGTGGGACATGCAGCTCTGATGTGATAGGAAAACTTGCCCCCATCCCTTCTGTGCACCCTTCCCGAATGCAATTTAATATTCTTTTCAAATTCTTCTTCCCTCTTTTGAGGTGGAGGAAAGCTGACAAAAGCACGATCTTCATATCTGCTTGAAGAAAGAAAAAAAAGTGCTGGGGGGAAGCTTTCAATCCCTCCTGTATATGCTTGTTTAAAAAAGAAAAAAAAAAAAAAAGCCCATCCCTCATGAAACCCCAAACCCAAGAGGTATCATACCGTGCACAAACAGGCGGGGTGGTCTCACCTTGCGCACAGCTAGATTTGGGGGGTACAGGCTCAGAGCAGTCCCTAAAGCTGCATATGGGGCAGGCGGACATCAGCACTTCCACCCAGTGCACTGGGGACCAGGGCTGCAAAATCAGAGCCCCCCCGTGCCCCATCCAGGTCTCTAAGGGCAGGTGCCATGATTCACCATGGAGGAGAACAGCCCAAGCAGGAGGCCGGTGCCCCCACCGTGAAGCGCTGGGAAGAGCCGCCTGCCGCGTGGCAGCAGCCTCTGAGGGCACGGGGAATTTATAGCGATGCCTCCCCATCTGCTGCTGCCTCCGCAGCTGAACCACCGCCCCGGGGATGCAATGCAAGATGAGCCCCCTGCGACTTTAAAGGAGCAGGTTTGTTGTAAAGCTGGGGGGGGAAAAAAAAACCCTCCGCCTGCTTGCTCTGTGGTTGCAGTTCCCCATCCATCCCCTCGTCCCGAGGGATTCAGGGGGTCTGCTCCTAACCCCTGCCCAACTTCGCAAATTATCAAAAGGGAAAAAAAGCAGATAGATAAGACACAGAGCTAAAAACCTTGAGGTAAACAGCCCAACTAGATAGGCAGGCCTAGCCGTACATGCTGTAGAGCTTTTTGGCATGCACTATTTTACATGGATGCAATCTTGACCCACACGTGTGTCCTCAGGCTTAAATGTTTTAGCCAAAATCTTTCTAACCAATCCCAGATTTTCTAAACTGAAGTGTAGCACTGGTTTAGTCCTGCATCACGTGTACACATCAATGCATCAGCTGTAAACTTTTGCTTTCTTAATGCTTTTGGCCTTCTGTAAAGCAGTTGTTATTACTTTAGGTAGAACTCTAGAAGAGGTTAAAGAAAACACGCATCCACAGGTAGGGGTGAGGTGTAATCAGCTGTGCTTCTGCAATTAAATTTGAGCAATTTAGGCGTTACTGCCCTTCCAGAGGCGGTGTGATCCTGTCTCAAGCAGTTTGCTGCTCAACCAGCAGTCCCTAAAAGAAGCAGCAGAATAATGTGCCATGTAATAGCTGCTCCACCCTAAACATACACCCCCTCCCCCAAATCACTTTCCTTTGTAGGCCTCCTGAACACAGACACAACTCAAAACTGTAAGAGAAATTCCAATGTCTTTAGCCCGCTATCAAGATAAACCAACTCATGCAATGGGGAGTCAGCACCTGCCCTAGCACCATTCTGTCCCCACAGGAAGAGGATACCAAGCTGTCCTGAGAGCTGAAACCAAAAGGCAGCGCCTCTCCAGGCATTAATTACCGCCTTGCTGCCTGACAGGCACAGAGGGGCCTCCCCTCCCTTCTTCTGAACGTGCTTTTGATTTAAGAAATCACCATTCTAGAGATACTGAAAGCCTAACGGTCATCTACTGTGCATTTAAAGGGGGAAAAAAAAAGTGGAAGTCTCTTTGGCAATTACCATTCCCTGAGAACTTCAGGCTCTCACTTTTTTCTGGTTAGCAGTACAGAGATCAGAGTTACACATTTATTAAGAAGAGGCCACTTATGTTCAGCTTGGCACAAACACGCTGTCTGTGGTGGTGTTTAATTAGAGATTAAAGCCAAGGAAGTGGATAATCAGGCCTGCTAATGAATCAGGAAGCTCAGTAAGGCGAAGAGATGAAGATTCTGCGGCTTTGCTTTATCCATCTTTACTTCCTGCTCCTTCAGCCTAGAATTGCAGGCTGGGATGCCTCTGAGCAGAGCGACACCAAAGCTTTACTCTGCCATATGGTCCAGGTGAAGGCAGAGAGCCTCCACGGCATCAGGGAATATCCACAGCATGCTCTGAGACACCAAAACAAACAAAAAATACATCAGTTATTGCGTTGCTTCCAGGGAGCCCCAACAAAGGGGGAGAAGTTTAGCTTCCGTAGCATGCTGCCAGCAGGAAGGTACAATATTTAATGTAATTTTTATTGGTTGGACACTGTATGTCGGATGATGCATTTCAAGCCTCATTTGGCACAAAATTGAAATGGTTTAAGTCAACATTCAAGGTAAATGTCTGAATTTTTATGGCCAAAGGCCCCAACTTATTATTATTTGCTTCTGTGCTGTTGGTTAAATTGAGCTTTCGTATATTTACTGCATCAACCTAAACTCTAATCAGACTGATTGCTGGCGGGGATATTATGGCTGGGAAAATAGGTCTTTTGCTGAGGCAATAACAGGGTAACAGACTTTCGCTTGCAAAGTCTTTCATAAATAAGAGGTCATATCTAATAATATTTGCTTAAAACTTCTTAGCAGAGCTTCTGTTCTCAGCTGCTACTGGCTTTTTCGTTTCAGCTTTAAATAAATACGTGGGTATATATTTGCTGGGAAGAACAGAAATAATCCCCCTCTCCTAAGCCATCATCTGTTCTACCACTGAGCATACGCAGGAAGATTGGGGCTATTGAAAGAATAATGAGACAAGAAGTCAAAGTTTATTCAAGGAGGTAACACAGAAAAAGTTCATCATCCAAAGCCTCCCGGAACTGGCAGCACCCACTTCTCGCTGTCCATCCCCAGACACATCCCCACCTAGCAAGCGCATGCATGTACACACGGGACATCTCCGACCCCAGCTCGTGTCTTCCACCCTCCTTCTGCAGAGGTAAAGCCACTGCTACTGCCCAGATTGGTTTGGACACATGAGAGCATGGTCTCAAGGAGCACTGCTCGCTCTCTCAAGGAAACGGAGCCAGATGAGCAATTCTGGGCACTACAACTCCCTATTCTAATCAAAGCCCGAATGCAGTGATCATGCAGATGTTGATGAAGAACTATCATTTCCAAGAAGAGGCCAGGTGGGTTTTCCAGACCATCATCTGGCCTCTGGATTCAGCAGTGATACAAGTAATCAGTCCAGCCAAGTGCAAAGGATACATGACTTCTGCACGAGCCAGGAGGTACTGCAGGAAATTGCAAGGATACACAGCCAGATAGACCTATCAAATGAAATATTTCCAGAAAACTGAGAGAGGACCTTGGATTCAGTGAAACACACACAACAGACTGAAATGGAAACAGACGACAAGGGCCAGCACCCAAAGCTTTTTTCATCCAGAAGAATGTACCACTAGAGCGACATCTGCGAATTACTCTTTGACATCACAGAAACAGAGCTAACTCTACTCAAAGACCTGTGGCAAGCTCCTGTCCCCCAGAGAAGGAAGGAAGAAATACTTATAGTGCTTCAGGCCAGATCCAGCAACCAGCCCATTCCCCCAGCAAGCAACTGCTAAAACAGCAAGTCAAAAAAGATGGCAAAAGTCTTTAAAGAGGTCGTGGCCAGGAGCCTGCAGTTGAGTGCAAGCACCAAGTCAAGACGCACAAGGACAGATGCTGCCTGACTTCTGGGGAGAGGGAGGGAAAGGGGCACTGAAGCAGAGTTTCCTGATGCAAACACGTAAATGTCAGTAAGCAGCATGGAGATGAAACAGGCCTGACAGATGGAGCCATCCTGGTTTTTGTTTGTCTCCAAAGTTGTCAGTTCAGGTCTCCAGGTCAGAAATCATTTTATCTGTTAAACCATATGCTTTGTAGAACAAAACGCCTGGCAGACTTCAAGGCATATGTATTTTAAGGAGCACAGTAACATGCTGAACATCTCTACACACTTGCTTCCTATTTATTATTACTGTGCTACAGAAGAGGTTTTCTCCTCTTGCCCTGACTGTAGTCTGCAAATCACTGTGAGAAAGAAAACCACCAGTTCACCCCACTCTAACTTCACCATTTATAAATATCCTGTTCTAAAAATCCAATATATAAAAAACCCCCGCAGCATTCACCACAAAAGCCTGTACATGAACAGCAGCCACTTGGAAGCAGCAGCAGAATAAATCCAGCACATGCCCATCCCAGGATGCCATCCCTCCTCACGACCATCAGGCATTTGTGCAGTTGAGGGTTGTTTGCTTGCAGCAGAAACCTTGGTTTCACTCAAGGTGGTGCAACTTCATACAAACCCCAAGTCAGGAGAGTAATTTCCAGTCCTCAGCTCTCAGGGGATAAGAAGCAAGGTTTTTGTGTTTGGTTGCAGAATGCTTCTCCAGAAACCCCACAAAATACAGTGGAATTTTTCAGCTTAGCGTGACCCTTATTGAACACACAGCAGGGTCTGAATGGGACAAAAAGATGCCTCATTCTTTTTGCTTTGGTTCATGCCAACCCCTTTCTATGAAACACCCCTTGGTTTATTTTAGGCTGCTGCAATCCTGCAAGGTCCGAGCCAGACACTGCTTTCTGACACTGCACTGAGCTGCCCACAGAGTCCAGGCAACACATTTTCCCTCTCCTAAATACAAATAAATAAAAATAAATGATGGACAGTCTATCAAACTGATTAGCCAGACACAGATAAAGCATCCCCAGGAGTCAGGTTCATGGCCATCAACTTGGGTGCTCAGAATAGATGTCCAAGACAAATCTCCAAGTACTAACTCACTGCCACGCTTCAGGGCCAGGGGCTCAAAATGCACAAGGGATTTGGGGCAGTGTAACAGATGCCGCTGAAGGTTGCTTGATGAAGTCACATTAAACCATCTTTATTTTTCTTCAGCCAATAACGCAAAGTCTTTAATCCCAGGTTCTCGACAGCCTAATTAAGTAAGTAGAGAGGGATGGATTTTCACCAGACAGATCAGTAGGGCTTCTCACCCCACCCAGCCCAAATCTATCCCCCTTCTGATGGAGGAAAACCACTCCGAGCAACACCCAAGGTTATCGTGGCAGGGCAGTGGAGGGATTTAATCACCCTCTGCTGCAAAGACATGGCTTATGCTTGCTGATGTGCCTGCCTGGAGCAGGCAGGGGCTCACTGCAGGGGCTGAGGGAGTACAGAAGGGCAACTGCTGCTTCGCACACACTTGGGTCTTGGTGACAGAAAAATGCAGTGGCAGGTTTTCAATAGAGATAATCAACTTCCTACAATTTTCTGCTGAAAAGTGGGATTTGACTGACAAGCAGACTTGTGCTAAAGAAATTGGGTTTTCTCCCTCTCTTCACCCTTCCCCCCCCCCCCAAAAAAAAAAAGAATCATAGAATCATCAGAATGAAAACATTGACAAGTTGGACTTTCTTTTGTCAAGAAGGAAGCAAAATCCTGAACTATTTAGCTGAGAAGAAAGGGACTTTGATATGCTGCTATGCTTTATCCCCAGGACTCCTAAAAGGCTTACCTCCTATCTGCTACCTCTTACCTTTAGGCTGGCTGAGACACTTGCCAAGTATTGTGCCTGGGCAGGAAAAGGCTCAGGGAATGGGGTACTCAATATCACAATAAAACACAAGAAAAGAAAAAAAAAAAAAAAAAATAAAACAAAATGGCTCAGACTGTCTATCTTTTGCTTGAGCTGCCTGTAGGGGAACAAAAGCATCTCTCAGAACTGATTTATGAAGAAGCACATTAGACAGCAAAGGAGATTTTGGAGACCATCACAATCTGACCCCAAAATAGAGACTGACATGGAGTTGGCCTGCACTCTGAAACCACATAAAGCTTTCTCTGCATACAATACAAGATGTGTGGAAGACATGCAGCCCCAAAACCACACAACGTTCCTGGAGAACAGAAGCATTTGGGGGTTTGGCTGAAGTATTTCAGTGCCTTGCTATTATTAAATGAGTAGATTTCCGTGGAGATGAAAAATAAACAGTACATTTCCTCACTCCCTATCTCATCGGTTTCAAATACACACTGCAAATAAAATCCTATTTCTAGCAGTCTCTGTACTTACCTTGGACTCTGTGACATCTTGTTGCGTACATACGTAAGGTGATGCACCTCATACAGCAAGGTGACATGCTCAGTGGACGAGGGAAAGGCTGTGGATGCGATCTACCTAAACTTCAGAGAGGCTTTGGACACTGTTTCCCACAGCATTTTCCTGAAAAAGCCGGCTGCTCAAGGTCTGGACGGGCGTACGCTTTATTGGGTTAGAAACTGGTCGGGTGGCTGGGCCCAAAGAGTCGTGGTGAATGGAGTTAAATCCAGCTGGAGGCCGGTCACGAGTGGTGCCCCCCAGGGCTCAGTGCCTGGGTCAATTCTCTTCAATGTCTTTATCGATGATCTGGACGAGGGGATCGAGTGCACCCTCAGTAAGTTCGCAGATGACACCAAGTTGGGTGGGAGCGTTGATCTGCCTGAGGGCAGGAGGGCTCTGCAGAGGGGTCTGGATAGGTCGGACCGATGAGCCAAGGCCAGCTGTGTGAGGTTCAGCAAGGCCCAGGGCTGCGTCCTGCAGCTGGGGCACAACAACCCCGTGCAATGCTACAGGCTGGGGGGAAGAGTGGCTGGAAAGCTGCCCGGTGGAAAAGGACCTGGAGTACTGCTGAAGATGAGCCAGCAGTGTGCTCAGGTGGCCAAGAAGGCCCACGGCATCCTGGCTTGGATCAGAAATAGTGTAGCCAACAGGACTAGGACAGTGATTGTCCCGCCGTACTCAGCTCTGATGAGGCCGCATCTTGAATGTTCAGTAGTGAGGGGCCCCACACAAGAAGGATGCTGAGGTGCTAGAGCACGTCCAGAGAAGGGCAACAGAGCTGGTGAAGGGTCTAGAGAACAAGTCTTATGAGGAGTGGCTGAGAAAGCTGGGGGTTGTTTACCTTGGAGAAAAGAAGGCTCAGGGTAGACCTTATTGTACTTTACAGTTACCTTAAAGGAGGCTGTAGCAAAGTGGGGATCAGGCTCTTCTCCCAAGTGCCAAGTGATAAGACGAGGTGAAATGGCCTGAAATTGTGCCAGGGGAGGTTTAGGTTGGACACTAGGTCAAGTTTCTTTACTGAAAGGGTTGTGAAGCATTGGAATAGGTTGAGTCACCATCGCTGGAGGCCTTCAAGAAGTACATAGCTGTAGAACTTAGTAGCATGGTTTAGTAAGGTTAAAGGTTGGACTAGATGACCCTAGAGGTCTTTTACACCTTGAATGATTCTATAGTTCTATATATCCATTTCTAATCCTCACTCATCTCTTGGAGTTTTCTAAGACTCTTCTTCCTTCCCTAACTGAACTTATTTTTTAGTATTAGAAAAAATACAGAAAAAAATGGTTATTCCAAACTCAACAGTAGAAGTGAGATACTATCTCCCTTATAAACGATTCCTTGCAATCATCAAGAGCTCCCCAGACAAAAAGCTGATGCACACATACAGCCAGCCCTTGAAGGATCTGCTAGCACCCAGCCTGTGGAGTGCAAAATCAGATCCAACGTGAACCACATTTGCTTCACACCTGCATAGCCACGTGAAGTCTGTTAAAAGCCATTTGCAGATTTGCGCCCAAAGCAACAGCCGGCTCCCTGGAGACGCCAGCCCTCGGGCAACCCTGCCTTCGCAGCAGGCATCCCGCAGCAAGCTGCAGAGGGGCCACACAGCCACACGAATGCCACAAGCTCATCCTCATTGCCAAGACCTCAGCAGCCCTGCCAGCTGAGAGGGCATGGATTAGGAGATGGCAGACCCTACCTGAGGCACTAGCGAGTTCAGGAGCAAACCCCAGGCAACCAGCAAGCCACAGGCCTTCTACCACTCATTTGGTGAGAGGTTTCAAGTTGACAGAAGTCCCCTGTAACAGATCCATATTGCACTGTCTGAGAGGCCCTGTGTTTCACTGGCATGCAGCAAAACAACGTTTGGGCTGCTGTGCCTAACACTAGCAGGCTGTGGGGCTGGCTTTGTGCACGCGAGGTTGGGGCAGACTAAGAGTATATTTTTTCCCCTCTTTACAGGCTCCTTTGTGCTGACATAGCTTTAACTAATTACCAGATTGCCTTTCACAGGGCACTGTCATACCCTCTGAATGGATAGCCTGTTAGGACCAGAAATACTCATTACTGTAATAAAACACTGCAAGCCATCATCTCGTAGGTGGTATATCTGCACCTTGTAGAACATCTACGGTGGCATGGATCTGCATTTAATGTGGTATTTTATCTTGGTGTCATCCAAATCTCCTGCCTGCTGAGTTTTCAGATACCAAAGCGAACAGTGAGGAACATCCATTTTTCAAGCAGCAGAGATGTTGCTCCTAGCCCCAGAGGCAGCAGCACCCAGAATGCATGCCAGCGCTTGAGAACAAGCCTGGATTGGAGGTTTCAATGCCATCGCAAGCCTTACACCAAAATCACACCTTTCAATAGAGCTTAAACCCACGTTACATCTCAGATCCCAAATTAGCTTAATTTTTAGGGCAGAAGGCTGGTCTTGCAGTTAAAAACTCAGGGCTCGAACACAGCTGCTGTGAATTGAAGTCCTGAGTAAGATTCACTGTGACCTCAGACAAATTATTTTCCATTTTCCATCATTAAAAAAAGATAACACTACCTTATATCAAGAGAACGCAGAGATATTTGCCAGATCCACATGCATAGCAGTGATAAAAAGGATATCGGGACCCTGATAGAGACATTCACATGGAGATTTTGAATTCATTCCAGTCTGAAATTCAAAGCACAGCTGCCCCAAACTGACATTTTCATAGAGCTCAGGTTTTTGAGGGGGTTTTGCAAATAAAGAGGTAGACAGGGGGGTAGACAAGTAATTTTGCAAATCCGAGCTTTGTTTGGACAACATCTTCAGCATTTTTACATTTCATTGCAATAAAAAAAAAAAGTCCACATTTTGGGTTTCTTTATGATTTCAAAAGTAAGTATTTTGTTTATACTAAATGCAAGAGATCAATGTGAAACTTCATTTTGCTTTGGTGAAAATAAACCAAGGTATTTACTATCCATCCAAAATAGATTTCAATTCCCCCAGGGCCCTCAACCAACTACCAAAACAGAAAAGGCCCTAATTTCAAAAAGCTATGCATTTTACCTCAAAAGCTTTACTGCTAACATTTAGTGCTCAAGGAAAACAAACCAAAAACAATAAAACCAAAAAACCAACTACCAGTGGGATACAGAAACAGTCCTAGCCTTTTTACTGTAAAGGAAAGAAGAAGAAAAAAAAAACTTCAGACACTCTTCTGCATACCCAGAATTGCACGGCAAGTCTAAACCTGCGTGCTAGCACATCCAGACAAGAAAAGCCCTGAAGCACGAATTAACTCCAGGGAACGTGAAATCCCAAAGCTGGAGACTGACGAGCAAAGTCTGGACACGGACATCGATTCCTCTGTTTCTGAGGTGCTTAGGAAGACGCACATTCATAAACAAGATGTTTCTTCCAGCCACAGTGCTGAGAAAAGGAGGAACACGTTTCCCATTGATTGTCCTGCTCTGCTTTTACAGTGGTGTACAGAATCTCCCTCTTCTGTAAGGAAAGTGGTGTTGATGTTTTCACGTCTCATTCGTCTTACTAAGCCATCAATCAACAAGTCAATAATTGGTAAACATGCTTCAACTTTCAACTTTGGCTTCCTTGAAGGAATAGTTTCACTAGCAGCTACTTCAAAATCCGTTAGGCAACTACTTCACTGTTTCTTTCACATGTTCATCACTGTCAGTAAGCAGTTCTAAAGCATTTTTGCTGTGCCTTGAATTCAGTTTCTTCAAATTGGTCTCTCAAGTATTGCATGTATGAGTTCAAAGGCTTGAGATGTTAACAGCAGCAACACATCTTGGCATCCTTCTGTACAGTCTTACTTGAATTTTTTTTTTCCAAAGAACAGAAACTATTTCTTAACAAGTCTTCCTTTTCTACTGACATGAAGCTTTACGCTTTGTGCCTCCTTGCTGATCTTGATCGCCGGTCAAAGAATCAAAGCCTGGTTCAGGCACTTCCCAGCCCTTGCACTGCTGACCACAGAGCTGTTAACAAATTTAATCCTAGGGAAGGAGAAACACTTTCCAGCTGTCAGCAGCCAAAACAAAAACGTGCACCACTCGCAACAAGCCAAAACGAAAAAACAGTTTGTATATTGTGTGCAGAAAGCCAAAAGCCAGCTTGGGTTAATGAGAGTCCCACAAAAAAGAAAAAAAAAAGGAAAATCTAGAAACACAAAGTTTTCAGCCACCCTGCAAAACTGCACAGGGTCCTGCTACTGTGTGTACTTGTTTACACACCTGACCTGCAAGCAGCTGATAAACAGACACCTTTGCTTCGCAAACACCTTATCTCAGGATGTGCAACTCCAGAGCTGCAAACTATGAATAACTGCCAGGATTGTTCTGCCTGGAGCTTCATCGTTGCTATAACTCAGGGTAAGATTAAGCTAATCATCACGGCTAGCGGCAGGTTTGCAGCCCAGCCTCAATAAGTAACGTGTTACTTCAACTGTTTCAAATAAACGCAGACAGGACTCTTCCCTCATCAGCGTTGTCAAGCACTTACAGATAAATAGGAATCCCTCCACCAGCATTTTCCCGTTTCCTCCTGTACTCCTCACAAAATGACTCAGGCTGGCTAAACAACTCTGGAGCTCCAAGGTAATTTTCATTGTACTGTGATCTGACCGTCTCCTCAGAGCAACGAGACCTCTCAGTGCCAAAATTTAACAACTGCAACAATTCTCCTTAACACCTCCTGCCAGCATTATTGTTCATCGCTGAATTGCTTCATTAATTCCAAGTCGATACAACCAGCTTCCTTTTGTCAATCTCTGTATATTAACATATAATTTCAATGTTTGGGACCATTTTCAGGCTTGGAAATGAGATTAGCTTGCAGTGATTACAATAAGTTCTCCAGGCTGGGCAAAATAACTAGTTCACAAAAGCTATTGATTGATCTTTGCAATGGTAAATATAACCACCATTCCCAAATTACAAGTTTAACGTTACACCACTCATTTTTGAAAGCTGTTTGCTTTCAATATCTTGCTTTTGTTTTCTCACCAAATAAACATAGGCAGACTTCATAAAAATTGCAGTCCTGTTTCCAGAGGGTTGCAAAGCCTTTACTGTATCAGTAGGAATGCAATTCCCTGCTAATGGGATGTCAAAACTGGCTATGTTGAAGGACATGAAGTGCACGGCAGCTGAGAAATCCTCGCAACATTTGCTGTTAACATTCCCTTCACCACTTGCTGTTGCAATCACACGTGACATCATCAACCACAATTAATGAATTAGACTTGTCAGAAGGAATATTTTTCAGCAATAGGACTGGTAAGTGACGCTCCCTGCGGAGCCGGTTCCAACAGCAAAGGATTGATTCAGCTGGGGGAGATTTATGAGCTTACCCTTTCCTTCGGAGGCTCTCCTGTGCTGCATCACTGCAGAGGAGGGCTTCCAGAGGGCACACGGCAGATACAAAATAAAACACAAGAGTGACCTGGTGGGACAGTGGCAGTAGACTGAAGACTGCTTCGCACGTGGAGGTTCAAGTCCAAAACGATCCAGTTCATCAACACTTGCCAGGCAACTAGATGCAAGCGCACGCTGCCATTGAGCATACACGGAGCTTCCTGAAGTGGGTCGTTTGGTTTTTGATAGTCATGCAACCAGAGCTCAGCGATCTTAATTGCGCACGTTGTCCCTTCGACATCGCCTGAAGGGCCTTCAGAGTCTCACGTGGCCAAACTGTGAGGTGGCTTCATCTCTGGGACCTCACTGATCGACAGCATCAACAAGAGGAGCTGTAAAACCCCAAGGTCTGCAAAGGGGGAACTGCACTGGGGACTAACACCAAATGCCTCCTCAAGGGGTGGGAGAGATCCAAAGACAAACCTCAGGAATCACACGCTTGTCTCAGGGATACGTAAAAATCAGTGAAATCAACTGACAGGGAACCAGAAGTCAGGGCTTTATGGAGAGAGAGGAAACTACTAGTGAAGTGGAGATCAAAGATGTGCAACTGACAGAGCTGCTAAGGCTCATTACGTCTGGAGTGAAATCAATGCCACTGAGCTTACTGGGCGTTTTGCTAGGATCTCTTGAAGTTTTACCCAAAGCCCCAGCTCCATGGGTCGGGTGAGCCCAGTCCTCTCGGCTGTCATTTTAAAGTTTTTAATTCTCATGAGTGAGAAGTGTAGAGATGTGATCAATCCCCTCCAAAACAACATCAGGAGGAAAAAAGGCTGAGAGCACCCTCAGTATGGACCAACAGAAGAGCTGCACATAGACCTCGGCTGCAGTGTGGTTCTGCACCCTCTGTACAATGGGGAAATAGCTCGTGCTCCCTCCCTGGAGATGTGTTTATATACATGCATTTGTTGTTTTAGTGCTCAGGTCTCAGGCAGTTCCACGCAATCTATTTCTCCTTTTGTTTATAAAAACAAAAAGAGCATGAAAATAACAAACCAAATCAATAAAATCATGAGTTTCGTTCCCTGTGGAGCTCCTCTGACAGGCATTTCTTCCCACCCAAATCAACCTCTATTTTTCAACCTCCAAGCGAAATGACAATGCTCTGCGTTATGCTCTCCCCTCTCCATCAGAACCTCCCCCTTTGCCCACCCTGCTGTCCTTCCCAGCACCATCTCCAGTGCCCCCGTGTCAACAGGTCCAAGTCTGAGCAGCGTTACTGCTGGGGCATCACCAGAGCAGGCTCAGCAGGCATCACAAGCAAGCCCCAAGCTCCCCTCCTGGCTTTCCCTGCGAGCAGATTCACACAGCAGCTTCCTAGGGCAGACACAGCAGGGAGGCAGGGGTGTGCCCTCCTTGCTCTCCCCTATGAAGATGCAGGCACACGCAGTAATTAAAGATAGCTAGTGCCTGGTGATTCGATCCACCACCACCCCAACAACAGGACTGAACAGCGCCCTACAAAGTGCAGCAAGTTGTATCAGCACCAGGTTAAACAGCGAGGTGAGAGAGAAGGTGTGAACGTTTGGCAAACATGAACCTTCACTCCTTCTGTCCACAGTGATGCTGAGCATTCAGAGCTACCTCCATCCACTGACACAGAAGAGAGCATGGAGAAGGAGATCCCCCAGGAACAGGTACCTTGAGCCCGGTGATACAGTCCCAGATCACTCTGCCCCGTGGACAACAGGGTTGAGCAAGAGCCATACAATAGGAGGCTCTGATTCTATATCCAAATACAGCCCAGTGCTTTCCAAATCCAAAATGCAGAGTTATATTTGCACGACGTTGCCTACTCATCACCGTAGAAGCGTCCTCCCCAGGTTCCAACCCAAAGCCAGCACTTGGGCAGCCCCAGCGACTCCCCCGTAGCATACCAACTCGGCTCAGCAAGAGAGATGGGCCAGAGCCGAGGGAGCTGGAAAGGTCTGCAATTGCTACAACAAGGACAGACGGAAAGACGGACAAAAGGAAGTACAGCTGCCCTGAAACATTTTCCTCCCATGGGCAATGCTGTGGCCAGCAAGGCTGCATTGAGATTCCTCTCGGTCCCGGCGCGGCCGTGAGCTGCTGCCTTCTCTCTTTCGTGCCCGAGGCAGTTACGGCTCAGAGCCTTTCCCTTTCATGTTGGAATGAAAATATCATGATGTACAAATTATTATTTTTATAATTAATTATGCAGAATAACTAAAGTGAACATGACTTCAGCATTATGACAGCTTTGAAATTTACCACTTTGTAAATTAATAAGTAATGAATCCTGCTTGCTGGGTATACATTTAAACTAAGCGAAGGTTACCTAAACAAAAAGAGAGGCTTAAGCTAATTTGGCTATAACAGAGTGAGAAGGAGCCTCATAATTTTTGTTGGCAAGGAGGAGAGAGGAAAAGGCACCTCTTGCCTTTTTCCCTTTTCAAGTGAATGAGAAACACTGGCGGGTATGAGATAATCCCACTCCACACAACTTCTCTTAACCAAGACTGACTCAAATTCCCCCAGACTTGGCAAGAACCTACGGCCTTGCTGCTGCACAGCCAAAGCCGAGAACAGCAGACAAGGTAATGCCTGTAAACATGATTTATTTAAACAAGGCAGCCAGATTCAGGAAAGATTCCCGTGTGAGTGATTTCCACCCCCCTCTCTCTGCGTGGCTGAGCAGAGCTGGACGCTCGCTGCTTTCCCATCTGCGAGCTGAGCCCCGCAAGCCAGACTTTGACACCGCAGCCTTGGGCTTGACCAATGCTCTGAGCAGACAAGGTGCAAGGTTATGAAGGTAAACATCCATCTGCAGCACTTAATGCAGTGTTTGTCGCTGAGCTCCTGCCACCCACCGCAGGGACACCCTTCAGCTCTCGTGGCCCTGCAATATGTGGGCTGGGGGGCATGGCCCAGCCACCTCAACAGCAAGCCAGAGCGTGGTCCATCTCAGCCCTGAACTCCAATTCCTTCCCACTAAATCTGTTAGAGACCAAAGGAGTATCATTGTGCAAGTGCCAAGTTTTGGCATTGCAATAGCACAGTTCTGCAATGCACAGACCATATTTTTTTTATATCCCCCTCCCCATCCCATCTGACTGAGTGTCATTTAAATCACTCCTGCTAAACTGGCAGGGCTGTGCCTGAACAGCAAAGCCTGGAACTACAACTGAGAGATGACCTTGGCAGTCCGGGCAACAGTAATTAGAGTAATTAGCAACACATCCCTAGATGTCAGCCTGTGAGCCAAGTATCTACGGGACACCTGTGGTGCAGGATGGCGTAAGTTAATGACCAGCCGCTCTGGGGGGGCATTTTTCCCAGGCTCTTGCTGCAGCTATAAATCAGTGTGCATGCAAGAGAAGGCAAGCAAACAGCTAGTGCACGGCCCCACAAACAGCAAACTCTTCCTTTCTCCACCTGACAAGCCCCTGCAGTTCAGGAGTACTTTGCTTGTAGCACTAGGCAGGTCCAATATAACTCCCAGGGCACACAGAGCTTTCCACTGGTGCCAGAACACACAGTTATAGGGGACAAGACAGGCTACATCTACGTGCTTCCCCAACAGCAAAATTGCCCGCCTAAAAAAATGTAAACACAGCCCTGAGCAATGGAAGCAAACGTTAGTTTCACTCCCAGAGATGCCAGAGCCATCTCTTCAGCAGGGCAACGTGTTTTCAGGAGTCACAAGAGGTTCAGAAGAGGCTGCCTGGTGCGGTATCATTTCCAGTCACTTCTCTGTGCCAAGCACTGCAAAGTCAGCTAATCTGCGGAGGACAGAAGGGGAGAGAATCTCTAGAAAAATCACACTCAAGAAACCTGGATATTATGTTCAAAAAGTGCTGGTAAGATATTTTGCAGTAGCCAGCTGAGTTGGTTATGCAGACTCAATTATTGACAACGTGCTAAAGAGACGACAGGTGGCATCTCGGCACGTGGCACATGCCAACGGGTTTCAATGGAAAGACTGTTAGCGGAGTTCTTCCTCCTCCCTAAGGACCTCTCATTTCCTTAAGAGGGACTGGGAAATAGCTAATATAATCTGCCTGTCTCTGAACACTGCTGCATCACTCCGTGATTTGCCTGGTGGCTTCTGAGTACTGTCTCAAGGAACCTGAGCAAGTCCCAAGGACTGGCACACACGCATCTGAAAATGGAAGTGTTTATAACAAGCTGCATCTGTGTGTTCCTTGGGATGCAAACAGCCTTGCAGCAACCATAGCTATGCTTCTTTCCTCCAAGTAATGGCCCTCTCCTAGCAAGCACAAAACCTGTTATTTTCCTGCTCAGCCCAATGCAGGACGTGCAGCCAAGTCCCCATCATCCCCACAGCACATCCCTCTGCTGAAGGACGACAAAGGCTGCCTGCAAATCCTTTGTCTCCACGTAAAGTTTGGATTTCAAGAGACTGACATTTCCCAGAGGAGAAAGCAGCCTCGCCCACTAAAGAAGGCCCATCAGCAACTCTCATTTTGTAATGGAGAAGGCAAAGACGAAGCGACATAAAACCGGGTCAAGAACTGCAGCTGTGGAGCTGCGAAAGAGCACAGGTCAAGCCCCAGCGCAGCATTTGGACAACCAGCCCCAAGGGGAGAAGGCTCCCCCTTATTTTCACTAACGTGCTTTGCCATCACCAGACAGGGACCGCAGCAGCCGAGGCAGAAGGCTGGATGTGCAGGCTGCTTGCCGCCCTACAAACCAGCTGAACCCCACTGCCTCTCAGGCAGCAGTTGAGAGCTGTTCATCCCCACTCCTCTCAGCATCTGATGCTTGTTTGATTAATTCACATCTGTGCCACTATCAGCCGGGTGAGGAAAGTCATCAGCATTCGACAACAAGGCCAAAGTCTCATTTGGGCTGCATCATGCAAAGCAGCTGCCTCCCTCGCCCTGCCACGGAGACGAGCCAGCAGCCGGCAGAGCTGGGCAGGCAGGCAGATTGCACAGAGATGAAGTTTAAGGGTGGGTGGCTGCAGCAGATCGGTGGGATTTAAGGATTAGGGGGAGCGGATTGTCAGCTTCGAGGAGGGATCAGCGTGAAGGCTGAGCGCACGAGCAGATGTCGGTGATTTCCCCCACGCTGCTGCTCCCCACCCCAATGCCCTCCCCTGCACACGTTATCCCCTCTCAGCATCACAGATCTCCCCTCATCCTTTTTTCCCATTCGCCAGCCTGGCTCTACAGAAGCCAGCTGCACTCCCCCAATCCACTCACAAAAAGACTTAATGTGAAAGATTAAAGGTGTCTATCTGGTTGCCTTCCTCCGATTCTTTTGCTCTTTCTCTGTAACGCAGGTGCCCCCGTCACCCCACCGAGACTTCCCTATCCCCACAGTCTTGGTGGCAATCTCACCCGCACAGTCATCCTCCTCCTTGCCCAGGGAATAGCAGGTCCTTAAAATGGAAATGAGGAAAGGAGGTCCTTCCTTTCTTGCTCTTAACCTTTCCCACCCAAACCCCACGAGTTCTGTGGGGCTGCCCACTCTCCTGCTCCCAGAGCATCCCACAGTCTCAGGGAGTTGCAGCAGGCACGGCGAGACCCGTGACGCCAGACTCGTGTGTCTGTTTACATTTAAAAGCAGATCCACAGACAATTCACTCCCTGCAACATTGGCAGCAGATAATGAGTCCCCAAGGCCCCTTTTTTCCAACAGTTTCCTACAAAACCCCCACGTTAGCGGCTTTCACAGTTTGACCTCTCTCCCTCCTTGCTGAGCAAGCTGGAGCAAACATGGTTAATGAGCCAGCCTTCTGCAAGGGCGCTCGGCCTGGAGCTGAAAGCATTTCTGCTGCAATCCAGAGGACAGGACGCATTCATCACTAGGCCAGGTAGCCCCAAGGCTGGGATAAGAAAAGGCATGGAAGATGTGGAAATAGCACCAAAACGCCTGCGATGAGCAGCAGCACCGTGAAAATCAGGGAGCGGGTACCAGGTCAGCACAAGACATGCAAAATGGAGAAAGGCAGGGGGAAGGAGCTTCACAACAGGGCCACCTTGCCCCAGAAGTCTTCAGGCGGGGGTGAGATACCAGCTGCACGCCACGGCAGTTTCCCAAAGGAGCTGAAGGGGATCCAGCACTCACCTCACACCCTGACAGCGGGGAAGACGGGAACGGCTCGGTGCTGCGCGAGGAAGGGCCCTGGAGCTAAGTCACGGCACATAAAGCAACCAGGCACAAGTTGCCAGCGTCATGCAGAGGTAGAAAAAAATAATGCTTAAAAAATAGGATGGCTACCACCCATTCCTATGGCTGAACCAGGTTCCCCCCTGGTTGAGAATTATAATTTAAGGGGAAAGAAGGCAGGACAAATAAACAACTCCGAGCCTGTGTTGCTTATACAGTAGACAAGATTTAATAGACAGAGTGTACGGAATCTTATCAGCACAACTCACGCTCAATAGTGCAAGGGAGGGCATCATACATTAGCTTGCTTTGACCTGCAGGGTCCTCAGTGGGAATTTTCTCTACCACACTGACATTATGTTGTTTAGATGCTATGCACATCTCGCCTGCATGGAAACATGCTGACACTTTGGAGGCTTTTGAATACAGAGAAAGAGCAGAAATAAAAAAAAATGTCTGGGTCGCAAATGTTTCTCTAATAGTTATAGATTTAATTCTATGGTCTGGAGGGAAGAGTAGGAGAAGCGATTATTCCTTCCCCCCCCCCCCCCCCCTCCCTTCTCAAAACATGGAGGGGAAAAAAAAAAAAAGCAAATTACTGCCCTAGCCTGCCTTTCTTCAATTCTCCGGTTTTGCTGTAGCTTTCTTTCCTTCTTACCTCCATCAACATATAAGGACCCAGCAAAGATCTAGCCAAAACTGTGGAGAGTTTAGCTTGGATATGACATTCCTGGGCACCCCTAAGGAATAAGTTAACATTGAATCTCTCAGTGTAGAGAGCTGAAAAACCAGGCAAATTATTTGCCCAGCTGCCCTGGTGTTTTACATCCTCCAGAACTGGGTTATATCCAGACAGGAGGAGAGGTTTACATATACTTCCACCAGAAACTGCTTGTAGTCCCTCAGATTGCATACTTCCCAGTTGCTTTCATCTTGAACTTCAGCACCCAAGTTGAGGTGAGAAGAAAAAAGACGGTAACTAGCAGGACATCTTTGTGTTTCCTCTCATCATGCAAAATTGACAAAAACAAAATCCCCTACTGTCCCCAAATGCCATCAGAGATGGGGGGAAAGAAAAATTGGGAGTCACAAGTTGGGCAGTCTAGATAGGGGGCTCATTTTTTCAAGAAAACCAAGCCTCATGCTGCTCCCCTAAGGCTGATACAGGAGGAAACGTGACCAAGTGGAACTGAGCTGAGAAACTCATGGGATGATGACTGCAAAGCCTGTGCAGGTTCAAGAAGGGCCCTTTAAGCCAGAGAAACACCTGCATAAGGGGAGCATGAGAAAAACCCAATGCTCCCCAGCCCACAGGCAGGCAGCAAAGAGGAGCTCAAGGTCTATGAGAAGTGAAACCATCACCGCAGCAAGTCCGCCGGGCTGGGGGAAGCCCTTTGAGTCAGTGAGCAGCACAGTGCCAAGGCAGCACGAGGAGGAGGAGGGTTTACAGAGATACCCAGGGACTGCTACCACCACATTTGTCAAGCGGGCGGATGCCAGGCGCAGCGCAGCCACACCAGCCCTGCAAACAGAGGAAGCAGCAGGCAGGTGTCTGGCACTGCCGGGGCTCTGCAGGGAGCCGTAATTGCAAGCAGCCACCTGGGAGCAGGAGAAGAGCGCCAGGATTCCCTGTGCCCAGAGGTAGCCTCGTTCATCTCCATCAGGCACAAATGGGCTGCTCAACCTTTAAGCGCTTAATTAGTTTCCTTTTTGTTTTTAAAGGCAACATTTGGGTGCTGCTCTCCCCTGGAACTGGGCATGATGGATGGGCTGTTTGCGTGGGCACAGCAGCCCAATCCTTCAGCCTCAAGCAGCCAGCGTGGTCCCACACACAAGCACTTCCGATGCCAGAGATCCTCCCTGGTGGCAACTGCCCAAGTGGCTGGACTTCACCCCCACTGCTCCCCAGGGCAAGCAACCGGTCCCAACCACCCCCAGCATCCCCCTGCTCACGTTCGGTCCCTTACACAGGGCACACGGCACTTGGCTTTCACACTAAGCAGGGGAGCAGAGACTTCTGCTTCCACCCTCAGCTGCCCAAACCGCAGGTCCTGGTCACTGCTCCCTGCAAGCTCCCTGCTCCAGCCCTCAGGACCCACCTTTAAAAGAGAAATCTGCCTGTGCCAGAAAGGTGGATGAGAGCTGAGGAACAAATCTGCTTCAGCTTGGGTCACGGTAGGTCAAAGTGATAAAAAATAGATGTCTGAGAAGCCACCAACTGGAGATTGAATTGATCTTCTGTGCTAGCTCCGAACACCCGGGGAACCCAGGGTAGGCATGCTGAATGCCCACAGATCGATGCAGAGAGAAGCTCTCACACAAGCCCTCAAGTAGCTGCATTGCTACCCCGCAGTCCTCAGCACTCAGTTGTTTTCTTTCCTGCTCAATTCCTCATAACTCATTTCCAAGACCTCCCCCCCCCACACACACACCTCCTTCCCCATGCTTTTCCTCTTAGATAAAAACAATGTGGCTTTTTTTTTTTATTCCAGTGGGGTTCCAGCTAATAAAAAGATTTATAATTAAGCCAGTAGATTTCCTTTTGCTATGCTGTCCTGGATTATGAGAAAGTATATTTATATGCAATTATGAAATGAACAGTATTTCTTACCCAAGTGAAGCTTTAAAAGTCATTATGAATCCATTAACTCAGCAGACCTTACAAAAGGCCTTCTCTGCTCTGGATTTATTTTAATTTAAAGCAGATAGGAAACTTTTCCCCTCCCTATTTTTTAACCCAGCTTTTCTGCAATAGAGTTGTACCAAAATGAAAAAGATGCATCAAATTCCGCAGTAAGGGGCCAAACTCTTGGCAGGCACAGCTCCGTTGGGCTCGACACCACTTCAGCTACATCCAGACTCTCTGCCCTGCATCCAACTGCGCTGCGGCCCCGAACACACCACCTTATTCTGAAACATGGGAAACAGGTAGGAATTGGAACCTTTCCTGACTGACCCTTCATTTGCTTAAATGCTGCCTCAGCATCATTGCATGCATCTTTTTGAAGCTTCTCTCCATGGTATCAAAAGGGAAAGAGCATGCTGCTACACACAGGAGCTAGCTGTGATTTTTATTTATTTTTTGCTTCCACTGCAAAACATCACCAAAAAGATCGCCAGTTAAGTATTTTGTGCCCAGCAGTCTGGGACACTTTAGAAGATTTAGAAGAGCCCAACTCAGAGCTGGAAGACAAGAAAACCCCACTGGAAAAAAACAGAGAGGAAAAACTGCTGCAGGGACCTCTGGTCAGGGAGCTGCCCCAGCACCTAGACTTGGGTGGAGAGAGGCAAGAGAGCTTTAATTAGCATGTGTGATCACAGCCAGGGCTTCACAGCAGCTGTGACTGGCAGCAACCCATTGCTCCCCAGCACCATGCTGGGGCACTAACTCATCCGGCCCTGGCATGTCCTCAGCTCTGTTCACATCCCCGGCAAAGCTCCGGGAAGGGAAGCAGGCTCCTGCCCTCCTGCTGCTTGCAGCCCTCCTCCACCTGCAAGCTTCAGTGATGGAATTGGGCACTGCTGGGGGTGGGCGTAGCAGCACTGCCCACGTGAGGACAGTGGGATGTGCAAGCACAAGCACAGGTTTCAGCAGCTGTGGCATTAATTATAGGGAGGCCTTCTTTTGGCTCCCCAGCATGGAGAGGGTTTCATCATCCCCATCTCTAATGAGGTCCTTAGTGACCAGGCTCTCAGAAAGTCCTACCTGTGCCATCCGTACTGCTGCTTGACAAGAAGGGGCTGTCTTTGGGATTTTAAACAAGTCATCAGGCAGAAGAATGGCAGGCGCCCAGCAAAATATGTTCAAGCCGCAGCCATCTTTCACCATTTCTTATCTACACACAGGATGAGGATGGCTCATTTTACTCACCTTAAGAGGAAATCCATCTTCAAGTCACAAAAAAGAGGCTCAGTTACTATGGCCTTTTCATTAACATGGTGGCAATAAAGCACAGCAGCATCCCCTGGCTGTCATATTAAAAGGATCTGGGAGGAATATTAAAAGGGAATTTGCCTGCAAGCAGAGGCAGGGAAGAGGGCAACCCCACGGTGAGGCACCACTCACCGCTCCACCACCTGCTCACACTCCACATGGGGACTGCCACCAGCTCCTCACACACCCGCAATTTCCCACCAGCTCCTATCAGCCCAACAGAAGATTTGTTGGAACCTCATAATGTAAGAACTGGGTTTACACATCTACCCAGCTCCTTATTGCCCCGTCTTCCTTTTACTTGCAAAATACAAATCGTTACTGGCACATGGGAAACTGGTACGGATGGAAAGTACTTGGTCATGGGTGTGTTGCTAGAAGTCAGAGACACCCCAGAGAAGACAACATAAGCATGACAGGCTCCAGCTGAATTTGAAGGCTCCTTCACAGTGGGTTTGCAGAGACGGAGCAGGATTCATCCAGCATAGCTCTGGAAGCAAGATCCTTTGTTTGTCAGTAACTTTAGGGTTTATGGACCAAACTGTGTGCTTTTTCGTGTCATTCCAAGACAGGTCTCCAAGCAAGGTTAGATAAGCCATGGGACACAAGTGTTCCTTCCCACTCTGTTTGCATGTTTCCTCGGGGTCTCTCTCACTGGAGCAAAAACCCACCTGCTGCCAGGCACTTTTTCAGGGCTCAGGACCCACAGCCACACTGCTGGATGCTAGGAGGAAACCCCACGTTAGCTCCAACCACCAAAAGACCCTTGAGCTATCCGGAGGGAACAACCCTTCACAGGGGACACCAAGAGTCCCCTTGGACATCGTGGTTGGCCACTGATGGGGCTCGTTACCCCAAGTCATACAAGATCCTCCCAAGCTGGGCACTTCATCGGCACCTCCAACCTCTCCAGGCACTCACCTCCCTGCTGTCTGCTCCAATCACAACAAGGCCGTGAGTGTTTTCAGTCCTCAGACGAATTAAATCTCCCTGACAGCCTCGATCTGCCTCTAGTTCTCCGTGACGCTTTCACTTCCAGTTGGCTCCATGAGCGACAAACCTGCTTTGACACCTCCACTGTTTCTCAGTCTCATTTTCCCCGTGTGATCTGCTTCCCCCTGTCTTTGTCATGCACTGTGTGACTTTTTGCACTGACAAAAACGTTCTGATCTCCTCCTCCTGCACCACCCGCCAACAATTCTCCATCTATGCTGTTCTCTGGCCTTTCAGATATTTAATAAAGCAGTCATGTAGTAAGAATAAAAAAATTAACCAGGGCCAAGGAGTTCTCTGCAAACTGACTGCTCTGGATTTAATTTGGGGAATGTGGTCACAGTTAGTTTCATTTGGCTTGCCCCTTTGCCACATAACACTTGTTTTCTTAGTGGTTTGTTTGTTTGTTTCCCCCCCCCCCACACACACACTATTCAGCTTGAGCAAAATTCTCCATGTGCTTTACAACATGAGGTACAGGGCCCTTCACTCTTGCTACCATTTTAATCCCTGTTTGCAATTTACAGAAGCTTTGGCTAAGGGCGAAAGGTTCTGCGTTTCATTACGATGGCACACAGGGACCTCTGCTAACCTGTGCTGTGCAGCACTATCTTGACACAGCACGGCAGCTGCACTTAAAAAAAAAAAGAGTTCGCTATCTCAGATATTACCAGTTCTAACATCTATTCCCTTATGTTAGCCGCAAGGAATAGCAATAAGTCCATAATGAACTTTAAAGAGCAGCCATGTTTGCAGGTATTCCGGCCACAGGTACTCTCACCACACTCCATCCCCAGCTCCTGCTCACCTCCTGGGTCTCAGGGTCTTGTTTGCTTCCCTCCGTGATGCATTTCCAGAAACACCGAGTAACGATCCACAGGAAGAGATTCTTGCATTCTTGCACCTCCTTTTTTTTTTTTGTCCTGCAGCTCTCTGATCACTTCAAAAGGAAACAAGCTTTGCTATGTCCATGCTGCAAAAGGGAGAGCTCAATGCAGAACGCAACGTCTGGTGGAAAACCACAGGCCCCAGGCAGGTAGGTGGCCAGCCAGACCCGGCTGCTTCCAACAATCGATGTGTCTGCGCTCTCACGCCCACCTGAGGAAAATCTTTTTTACCTTCTACATATGTCTCTGCCTACAGACGTAGGCAACCTTCTTCTAATAAAAAATACAATATGCTCAGAGCACAAGTTCATATTTAACAACACAACCCACACCTTTTTATAAATCTACTTCATTGTGCTGAAGTCTCAATATAATCAGAGATGACTTAGTCACCTGTTAAACAACCACCACCAATACTGCTGTGACTATGAATCTTCGTGAGGCATCTATGGTGCAGGCACACGCTCCTGTGTGCCACCTCCTAACACTCTTCCTTGCAGTTGCCCACTAACAATGTGAAAACACGGTTTGTTTAAAAGAAAAGGAGGAGGTCAGGTAGCTAAAAGCTCCGAATTTGACCCCTCCTGTCCCATTCATAGCATTTTAAAAAGAACGCCGGCTTGGAAATTATGCTATTAGCAAGAGCTACCGGCTGTTAGCCCTGAAAAAAAAACATTTGCTTTCTCTTGACAAATCCGACGGCGTGCCAAGCAGCGTCCCTTCTGCTGCTGCAGGGCATTAAATGAGTTCAGGCACCACGCACTAGTCAGGGTCAGGATGCTGGAGCTGCAGCCACCAAAGGAAGGGCTTCAGAAGCAGGAGCAAGTTGTTCGCCCGCTGCTTCCTACCTCGGGTCATTGGCAGGAGCAGAGTCCAAAAGCTCTGGCTCGGAGGCACGAGCCCTTGTGACTGCTGGGGACTGACAGAAAGTCCAAAGCAGGTCCCAGGAGCGCAGGGGCTGGAGCTCGGTGCCTTCCCAAACTGACCACAGCCTCTCCCGGCTCTGGGGGCACTCGTTTAACATTTAACAGCCTCAGCGGTCCACCCCTTCTCCAGCTCACGTGTGCACAGAAGAGGAGTTTGAGCTTCTCTGTCTGAAGTTCGGTTTTAAAATGCAGGTGGCGCTCCGCTGGGTGCTTCCAGAGGAAGAGATTTACAAATCTTGGCATGTGTTACCTAAGCACTCCCTGCTGCACCCAGCCAGGTTTTCTCCCATAGATTTTCCTAGGTAGGCAATAGTGAGAACACTGGAGGCAGAAAACACATCTTTAAATTTCCCCAAGCTGTCTCCAGGACAGACAATCCCTTTAAGTGAAGCGCAGGGACCTGAAGCTGTACAAAAGCAACAAGGTGAACCTCCTTAGCACAGGAGCCTGACAGACGAGTGCAAAAGGCTAGGATTTAACTCCAGGTAACACAACAGACTTTGACGCGTTACTGGAGGGTGAAATGCAACCTCTTTTAGCGACCTGTTGCACACAACCAGTTGATCTCCCAGCAGCTAACAGAAAATGCATTTAGACTTTGCTCTCTAAATGGTAGGACTTCCTTTCTATACAGTACAACAAACGAGACAGATATGAAACAACATGCACAAGGTCACCTAAGGAATTAGTTGCAGAGCAAGTAGCAAACCTGAATCCAACCATGAAGCCTACTTAGCCCCAAAGCCACTAGTTAAAAGACATATCATTTATCAACTTCTATCAAATTAGGCAATCAGAACACCATAAAGTCATGCTTGTGGAGCATTTTTTAAAATGGCAGGAGAGGAAATGCAGCTTCTGAGAGCATCTCAGAGAAAAGGCAAAATAGTGGTATAATAAAACAAACTATTTAAAAAAAACACCTCATCTAGTATTTATCTACGACTCGACAGTCTTCCTAAATCTAAGTGCAACACGGTGGTAATGGGTATCTTAGACATAATTTAAAGTGTTGCTGAAATTTCTTACATGCAGAAAATCAGCTGCTGAGATCAAAGGCTGATGCATCTAGCGACTCTGTCTGTGACAAAAGAGAGATTTCTAACAGTGAATTACAGTGTTAAACAAATTGGGCTCATCTCCCCTAAGAACGCTTCCCTTCGTACTTAAGAGTACAAAGTTTGTTCTATATAGGCTACTCACAAAAAATAATGGGCTGTCTGTGCAGTGACTCATACCTAAGGAAATACCTTAGAAGACTGCTGAAAAACAAGGAGGAGAAATACACCAAGAAAACAGGTGAAAAAAACAGCCTTCCTCGCTACTGCAGCCTGTTGCAAGGCTGTGGCTGCCAGACAAGAAATTAGGGAAACCCTATGAAGTCCTGGAAAACTTCCATAAACATGCCTAGGTACCAGAAAAAGCCGTACGAGTCATCTCCACCCAGCCTCTACACAAACATCTCCTACCCCAAGGAAATATCTGCCCTTACAGCTAAAGATGGATCACTGTGTCCCTCAAGAGATGCAGTGAAACCTCAAGAGAATTAGGAGACCACTGCAGCATCCAGAAATGGCCACGAGGGGAAATGTCCCATCTCCAGACACGCTGTAATTCAGCCACTCGAGAGGATATGACAATGTCCCTCCACAGGGGTCACTTTAAAAGAAAGTTTTCCAGTGAACATGCGAACTCCCAAGTCCTTCCCCAACAGCACAGGGGTCACAGCTGGGCACATCCTTGCTCTTTGGAGGTTCCTCCCCTCCACCTCCGTGTAAATAAATAAAACCAGCCTCCCCCTGCACGCAGCACAGGTATGGTGAGGGGGGATAAGCAGAAGCATCCCCTACAACACAGGTACCTTCCCTGGCTTGTGGATGACTTCTGCTACCTGAAGGCAGATCCTTTGTTCCCTTCCAGGCTGCAGATGGCACTTACTCCTCCTGGCACTTCCTGGCCAAGTCTGCTTAAACAACAGAAGCTGTGGCTTTTGTTGCAGGTTGCACATATCTGGAGAATTGCTCCCCCCCCCCCCCGGCGTGTTTTTCTGAACCACAGGCATATTTGTATTAACAATATAAGGAATTCTTTGCTGGGTTTTCCCCACCTGCTTCTTACCCTGAATATCAAATAAACAGGGTGAAACATCCACGCCTGCCACCTACACGGATGCTCCAGTTCCTCCTATCAATAGGAGCAGAGTAGGCTTGGTTTCATTTATTTTCTTTACAGAATAACAAAGCAATTCTGAGGCGTTCTCTGCAGGCAAAAGCTACCTTCAAAGCACGACAACCAGTGAAACAGTGCCGTCTCGGCTCTTTGAGGAGGGCCCATGCAAACAGCAGATGGCAGGGGGAAATCCTACCCCCTATCACTGCTGGGGGCAAAAAGCAGCAGGTGACAGGAGCAGACTGAGGTAGGAGTTGCTCATCCAGGAGAAATCGAAGGTAGAAAGCTTTCTCCATCCCTGAGATGCTCACGGGGTTATTTTTGCACTCTACCAGACATCAGGGAGGCTTGAGTTAGCTAACAGCTTTCTTCACTGGGTTGTAGAAGGATAGGCAGGGAAGGAAGGCTCTTAAACAACCTTACAAAACCCTTCTGGGATGCCCAGGGGCAGGAAGAAAAAAATAAATACTGCTTTACTGCTCCCAAACTTAAACCAAGGCAAGATCACGGACTGCCCTGCACTGTCCATGAGACTGAGACATCCGGGTCCTCCATCCTCACCACTGCTTCTCACTCCATTCACTGCTGGAAACTGCTCCTGTTTTTCCTCTGCCTCTCCACCGTCTCAGCCTCCCTCACCCACGATGCCTGCCTCCACGCCTCTGTCAATTCACATCCCCCGACCCGTTCAACCTCCTCCTATAGCCATATCTTTCTCTTTGGGTTAGCGCTGCTAACGTCAGAATCATTCCATCTGACAAGGTCTCCGCTCGTCTGCATCTCCCTTGTCTCCTTGAATCTCTGTCAAGGCCTTTTCCACATGTCTAAGCATTTTAATGACATATGGTGCTGGAACTTGGGGGAGGGAGAGAGGGAGCGTCACTCAGACAGGAGGAAGAAAAATTTCTGTTAGGAACTGGACAAAATGCTAGGGCTGAGGGGAACATCCTGGAAGAAGACTGGCCAAAGGAAGCACCTGAAAAAGATACTCTTACAGAAAGTGGGTCCACCACATTATTTGGTTTGTCTATCAGCTTGCCCACAGTAGCTAATTGTTAGCCCAGATAAAATTGCACCTTTTGAGGGTTTCTCTAACTGGAAAGGCCGATCCTGCTTTGCTCCTCTGCTCCAGCCCCCTACTCTGCAGGCTATGCACTCACACTTGTCCTCTACAGCATTCCCCTGGCGTACAAAGCTACCAAAAGCTGAATCTCTGCAAGAGCTGCTACCCCAGGTTTCAGGGCCCGATCTCCAAGCCCAAGCGAAGAACAGTCCTGATGTCGCCTCCCCTCCAGCAAGCTTCTCCTGGTGCTGTGCACTTCAGATGATTTTTCTCAAAGCCCAGTCTTAACAGATCCCAAAGATTTCAGATGGCTAAGAAGCCCCACAAGTCCCCTTAAGATACGGTATTTAGCGGAATCCTAGAGGATTTGTCCCTAAGTAACTGCATTTTGCCTTCTTATAATCCTCATGGGTTTTAATTCTTCTCCACTTGTCATAAACCAGCGAGAGCCGTGGCAGTTTGCTAAGATGGCAGCCTCTGTGCTTCATGCGAGCACTGACCACGCTTGTAGCAAATGAAGTGATCTTGTCTCAAGGGTGTTTCAGTACAAAAGACACCAAAAGACCAAAAAAAGGGCAAGAAAATGCACTTACATCCAGACTGCTACACCAGACACCCAGACTCTTGCTCCAAGACGGAGGCGACAGTAACACCAGCTTTTGAAAATCCTTGCCTCTTTAGGAGCCCTAATCCTATTGCAAGCCAGCTGAACTTCAGCTCTTAAGTATTTTGGCAAATCCCATCCATGGCAGATTAGTGAGCAAGCCAGTAGGAGTCCTTCACACTATCCCGTTTTGGGAGGAAGGATCAAGAACTTGAAAACACAGCTGCACAGCCCTGAACACTCCTGCTAACCAACGCAATGCATGGAAGCAAGATGCGGAAGAGATGCATCTCACGTGTATGGATGGGTTATGCCTTTCCACTTGTATTCGGTGACACCGCAACATCTGTTGCTTGTTCTCCATTCCTGGCATATTCCTGGGGTTTTGGGAAACTTCACAAGACTTTCTATCTACTACAACTGTGAACATGGCCCACACGGTCCCAATCTGGCTTTCACATCTGTAAAACATTGGAATAGAGGGAAGCAAAAGTAAACAGGTGCAGGCACACAAGGCAGGGTCCAGAAATGTGACAGTAGGCACCGAAAGTTGACTTGGGAGAAAAAAATATTATTTTTGGTAAATTGAGCTTTTAATCTGCAAAGTATCCAATGAAACCAGCATTATTAAAAACCCCAAGAAAGCACCCCAGTTCCTAGACTCAAAACACGACCCCCAAAATTCTAAATAAGGTGCTCCTGCTGCCTGGGTCCTTCGCTCACTGTGACACAGTTACATTAAAAGCAAATAAGTCAGTAAGAAACACTAGACAAAACCCTCATTTGTCAGATGACAAGAGGGAAGGATAAGGATCCTCTCCAGGAATTTATCAAGGAAATGTGTTGAGCTGTGCAACTTTTTTGAGGAGGATGCTGAAGATAAAGCAGCATTCCACTTGAACGCATACACTGATCAATGAAATATGAAGCAGAAATGACCCCTCCCTTTAACACCCAATATCTCCTAGCACCTGATTTACCATATCTGCCAAGGCCAGGAAACAGGGATCACGGCCAATACTTTGTCCTGCACAGCTCCAGTAGTCACAGGGAAAATTGCTCTAACCTTCCGCATTATAAAGCGAAACCCAGAGCTCCCATATACTTTTCTAATACAGCTATCTGCCTGCCTTCCTCTTGGGGGGGGAGGGGGAATATTTTCAGAGTGCTCAGTGTCGAACAAAGTTTGTTTGAACTAGACTTAAATCAACAGCAACAAGAGCAGCGCTAAGCCAACCTCAAGCACTTGTGAAAACACTCTGCTTTAAATAGTGACTCTTCAAGCTTTAACATCATGTAAAGCTCAAGAAGATTTTATGGGCCACTGAAAGCATCTAAAACCTTGGCATCCCATTTGCAATCCAAACAGCTTTGCACTAGCAGGACTAAAGTAGTTTTTAAATGCAAGTGTGATGCCTCAGAAGCAGAGCTGGAGCTGGCAGCATTTTCAGCGAGGAGCCCTGCAACAGCCCCAGTCCATACAACTTTCCTGCAAGCCAAGCTGGAAATCACCTGCACGTTACCCTAAAGAGAGGTACCCTATGCTTTGTCAGCTTGGACGTAAGCCTACAGGTTTCTGGCCGTATGGCGACTTCTAAGCTGGGTGTGGAGGTGCTCCGCGTGGTACTGCAGCTCAGCAGTCCACCTGGATGCTGTTCCTATCCGTCACTGACACAGGCAGGCTCAAGATGCAGCACTGTGCTGGGCTAAGCAGGCACTTTGCATGCTCCAAATTCATTAAAGTCAAATACTCCTAAGACTTTTACACATGAAAAAGCAGATGAACGTGAGACAGAGTGGTTCAATGCAGTACAGCCAAAGTTTTTTTAATGAAGGTATATTTACTCAGCAGAGCTGAAGGGCTGCTTCTTCACAGCAGGTCAGAGGCTGCTATGCAAATAATAATAAATACTTTGCACTTTTCAAGCACGCTTTACCCAAGAAGTGCTCTGCAAGCATGAACTGCACTAAGCCTCACTGTATCTGGAAGGCACAAGAAAAAACAAGAACAGCCACTTTACCCAAGACAGAAATAGAGAAGCCTCTTGGGTGGAAAGCACAGACCTTTGATAGTACCAACAGCTTTCCTGGCTCCCCTACGAAAGTGCTCTTCCACAGCTAACCTCACATTCGTGTGGTTGGCAGCTTTCTAGAAACAGCAGCTCAATATCGATTCAGAAAACAGTCTTGTGCGGTTCATTACTCCCAACAGATTTCATAAGGGTTCCTGCCTGATGCCTCAGCTGCTTGTAAGCCAGCTAAGCCTGGAAGATCTGGTGCTGGTATAAAATAGTAAAGCTTCTTATGAAGCATCTCATAAGAGACAAAAGCCATCACAGGGACAAGTTCCTCAAGCCTACAGAGATTCATGACTTAACTGGCTTTCCAGGGGGCCTCCCCGGGATGGAAAGCAGGGCACTGGGGACCAAAGCACACGAGGGGATGAGGACAGCCCCGACAACTCTGAGGAAACAGAGGCAGCTGAGAACAACTCCACACGCTGCAGCTCCACAGACGTAAGAGAAGAAAAGCAGTAGCTAAGGAAGGCTGTGGTCAGGGTAGTGTTACAGAAAGACACAAAGGTTGTGTGAAGGTCTCATAGTCTCCAAAAGACTCCCACATTGGGAGCCCTGTGCCTCTGTAACGTGCCAAGAAAATCTTACAGAAACAGAAGGAGCAGTTTTCCTTCTTTGCCCCCAAAGACAGACAGGAGGGTCGGGACCCAGTGGCCACAGGATGGAAGAGGAGGGAGATGGGCAATGCCACGCTGCAGGGGTTACCTCTGGCGGGCACCGAGCAGCGATGGCCAGGTAGGTTTGCTCCACAGGACACAAGCACGGCAGTGCGAGTCTTTGACGTGAGATGACAAAACGTAGCCATACAAGAAGGTTCCTTTTCACTAAAGTGCCTTCCAATTCCCTCACTGGAGGGAGAGGTTGGGTTTGAGATACAGACAAAATCCTACAGCTGACTATGGAAGTGGCAACCCACAGATATAACCCGCGGGGAACTGAGATTTGTATCTCAAACAGCAGCAGAGCCCCGAGCTGCCTACTGGAGCCAGAATCACCGTACTTCTAGGATACAGACTTATTTTGAGATCAATACCAAGATTTATTGATCCAAGAAGGAAATACTGACTGGCAAGAGAGCCTCGTCAATAACAATCCCAATGGGTAATAACTTTTAACAGACTGAAACAAAATTCAGTCTGAATTTTGTTCTAAGGCCAAAGCCCAGTTGTCTTTGCATGCTGATTATTGTAGCCCGGGAGCAAGCCAGGGACTCTGCTATCGTGTCGAAATTCACACTGACCATCTCAGATGCCAAAGTCTGGGACAGCACATCACTGCTGAGTAAATGAAGAGAGAAACCCTATTAGCTGTTAACACTGATCTGTCTGGCACAGGACAAGCTGCTAATATAGAATACCTTGAAAATCATAGCAAGAAATTCAACCTGCACAGTCAAGGCCAGATTCAGGTGTGTAACATGGTGATGGCAGGAGTTCAAGTACTTAAAATGTCTTTTCAAACCACACAGCAAAATTGTGCTGTCCCCTTCCTCTTGGAAATGGACTCTACTGAAAACTCAAGGCAAGGAAAGGCAAAAAAAAAAAACCCTCAGCTTTGCTTAGCTGAGGCTGGGAGAGTTGGTTACAACAATTTCCCTTCATTTGTCAGCAAAATCATCGGTTGTATAGAAACACAAAAGGGAGTTTAATTACCAAAAAGGCATCTCCAATATTGGGATAGGGACTGTGGAGAGATTCAATACCACACTTTAAAAACTAAGAGGCTAATACATTGAATCCAATATTTTGGAGGCAGCAAAATCTCACCTTCAATGGCACTTTGCTGCTTCAGGGAGGCAGCAGAGATTTCTAAGGTGCTGCAGATCCATAAAAAGCACCGAACCCTGCTGGCACCAACTTTTATATATATGTATGTACGTATTTTTATTGTGCAGGGTGAATGGCTTGCTTCGACTGGGCAAAAAAATAACACTGCTTCAGTCAACCACCTCTCAGATCCAAACCACCAAACTGCAGAAGTGCCATCCTGTAGCTTCAGGGAGCAAGGAACAGCTTCTGCACTCAGCAGTACAGCAGGTCTGACCTGTGTTTACAGGCTTCTGGGGAGCCATCATCTAAATTCTCCCTTTATTCCCTTGTCAATACCCGTAAAACAGTTTTAGAAGAACAAACAGCTCTTTCTGGTCCCACAATACTTTGAAGAGACTCAGGCAGTCCAATACTGCCTTGGGATACCTCATGCTGAGCTTACCCCAAGGTACCGAGGAGCTGCAGAAGGAGGTGGGAGGAGAGGTTTGGAGAGCAGGGGTTTTCCTCACTGCTACCACCGGTGTCCGGGCTCAACACTGCCAGCACCCAGGGAAGCAACTGGCACAATACGAGAGCCCTGAAAGAAGGTAATAGGGCATACAGCACTGCGCAGACAAACTGTTTACCGGCTTTAATATTTAATTGTGCAAAAATGTAGAGAGAGAAGCTGGGGACTCGGCGCTGCAGACAGATACGTACACACGTCAGGTGCTCTGAGCCCTCTGTGCCGAGCTGTGCACCTCAACGAGCCAGAGCACCTCCCAAGCACAGGCTTGGATGTGCTCAGGGTGTTTACCACCGCCGGGCACAGCACAGAGGGAGCTGCAACGCCAGCCCCGTGGGACCTTTGCTGCCTCTCCCAGGCAGGTGCTGCAGCCACGCAGGTCCCAGCACACAAACACACGTAAGTGCCAGCTGCCTCACCCTCTGCACCAACCCAAAAGTTCAGTTTGTAAAGCAGACAGAGCACTGCTCATTTGCAGGATGGCTTTGCTCGTTCACAAGACACTCCTTTGTTCAGGGCCTGGATTGAAGGATTACATGCAAGTGGGTTCCCTCCGCCCTAAAAATCCCAGTGGCTGAGCCATTGGGTCCTGTTGACTCTGCTTAAAGTCATTCACCTGTTCCCAACAAAGGGCTTTCCACTAATATCTGCCTTTGGAGACAGCCTGGAAGAGCACAATCGCTGTCAACAGACACTCAAAACCTTTCTTTCCCCTTTCCAAAAGGGAACCCAAACAGCTCCAAATAAGTCCCTGAACAGCCCTACAAGCGCAGCGAGGGAAAAGCCTGAACTATTGTGTGACTAAAGCTGCTGTTTGCATTATATCTCTGCATATGGTCAAACTCTGCATGGAAATTAAAAGGAAGGCTGGCTCCATAAATATTACAGTGTGAACAACACAGAGGTCTTCGCTGGATTATCACCGCTAAAAGGAACTGCAAAGCATCCAACTACACAAATGAAAGATGTTAATAGAGCAGTCCCAGCGGAGAGGAAGGCTGTATATTATGTGGAGCTGCTTTCACATCCTGCAAAATGTGCAGATTTAAATAACGTTCCCCTTTCACACAGAATAAATCTCAGCATTTTCCATGAAGAAGCGCAGTGCTTGCCTACCCCAGCCTACTTCAGTGGGCAGATGGCTTAAAGGAGACGAGGGTGATGGATCGAAGACCTGACATGGGTGTCTCATTTGATGCAACAGCACTGAATAGCTCCTCCAGATGAGGCTGGGCTACAGCATGCCTTCATATGTTATCTTCCTACCAGCGGTACTCTTTAAATGCAAAAAAGAGGGGTTAAGACAGATTTTTCTCTCCAACCTTTTAATTAAGCCATTAGTCTCTTCCCCCTTAACCCACACAATGAAAGGAATGAGAGGCCTGTCTTCAGAGGAGCAAATGATTTCCCTGGAGTAATGAAGATGCATTATCATACAGAAAAAAATCATTAGTTGCTATGTCCAGGCCAACGTTACTGCTCAATTACTCTGCTAAAACAGAGAGCGCCCTTCCCAGCACCCCAAACACAAACTTAGAAGTGAGGCATCCAAACGTACGTGCGCAGAGAAACATCACCTGTTGAGAGAAGACCTGAACCACTACAGCAGTACAACTCGAATTATTTTTACAAGCCTTTGCTCACTTCACCTATAAGGCACCACAGCAATGGGCAGCAGATCACGGGAGGATTTTCCCTAAGTGCAATATAGCAGTGACAGAGGGCCTGGGGGAGTTTTCCCAATAACACTGGGAAGGTCTCAGATATTCTAGTAAGGATTCACCAGAAATCAGCTCCCAAATCAGGGAGCCAAACGCAATGGGAAGCACTAGAGTGCCTCTTGCAGCAGGAGACATTTAATAACAGGAAGGAACCGCTGATGAAAGATGATCAACAGCAGTGACCCGGCATGTCGCTGAGTCGCACCATCAAGGAGGCCTCTCCTGATGAGAACAGACCGCGTTAGACTCAGGTTCAATGCCAGGGCTGACCCAGCTGGATTTGTTGCAATGCATGCAGCATGGATTGTCAGCTTGGAGTGTTTTTTTTTTCCCCCCCCTTCCCCCCAGAAGCTCTAGGCTAGCTGCAAAATACTATTCACCCACAACTTAGCAAATCAGGATGATCCAACTCAGAATTTCCACTCTTCATCGCCCCCAGGATGATTAATAATAAGATTTAGTCATCTAACTAGGGCCCCATTATTCCTTCAAATATATAATTTCAGTCCTTCTCTCACCTACCGAGATACCCATTAGAAAAATGACTCATTAGCTCTTCCCCCCGCATCTTTGGCGCACTACTCCCAGCATACAGATGTGGGTCAACTGATGCTATTCACAAACTCCCATCAAACCCATTCAGTCGTGCAGACTGAAAAGGGGTGGTGGGGGTGTCAAAAGCAAAAGTGTTTTATTTAGACATTTTCCCCTCTACATGAAACATTTGGACTTTTTTCCCCCCCAAGACATTTCCCAAGTAAATTTACTTTAAAAAGGTTTTTTAAAGTCTGAACAAAGAACATATCATATCAGATGAAATGTTTTATTTGACCTGAAACAAATATTTTCAGTCTTGTTTTCAGCTAATCTAATATAGCATTTCTTCACTTTTTCAGTTCAGACTGAAAAAAAAAAAATCAATTTCAGAGCTCCATACACAGCCCATTCTGTAACAGTTGTCAAAAAGACTATAGCTTATGTTAATATTAAAATACTGCTTTAGTAATTTATGAACATTATCTGGAAAGCTAAGGCACAAATTAGCTGAGATGAAGCAAGTTACCCAAGATAATGCATTTTGACATTAATGCCTTTCTATTGTTCAACTAATTTTAAATAGATATAGGTTTACACTGGAAAAAAAAAGTGGAAGAAAGCCTGATGGCTTATACAGGTTAGATATGATTCCCAAAAGTGTTTCCACCCATTGGTGGGCAAAGCACACGTCTGTGCTAAAGGTGCTGCCTAGGTAATTTAACACAGCGTTTTTCAAACCAGGGCGACCATAAGGAGGTGTCTAAGGCAGAAACACTACTCCTCCTAAAAATAAAAGCAGCTTTAGAAAAAGCAGGTTTGATATTACCTCCTGACCAGGGGACGAAGCTGCAGCTGATAAGTACTGCCACAGTCTCATAAGGTACCATTGTAATCTCACTCCACCCGGTGTGCAAACCACCAAGAGCGGTATTGAGAGGAGCCAGTGGCTTGGAAAGCTTTGGAAACCACCTGAAATGTGCACTGGTGCCGGATAGCTCAAAGGTCACGTCTTCAGCTGACCTCTGGACCGACTGCATTCAGACGCTCTGTACAACTTCCTACATGTCACACCAAAGGTCATCCCAGGAGTTTTGAACGTCCTTAACCTGTGGAAGTCATGCAAAAATTGAGTTCCCAGACTTGACTACTGCATGCGTCAATTCTTTGCACGGCAAGACTGTGATACTCCACTACTCGGAGAATACACAACACGAGGCTGGTGACCTCCAGGACCACCTGGCGATAGCTGCCAGGGGTTCACACACACACAGGATGGGTGCTGAGCTGCACAAGGAGCATCCCGCATTACAGCAGCAACGCAGCGAGCAGGTATCACGGCTTAATTTCAGGCACTGATGCTGCATACGGCAGTTGCTTTAGTTAAATGCAAACTAGCAATCTCTGCCTTCACATATGACAATTGCCATGTGATTTCTGTCTCATTAAGCTCTGAAATGTAAAACAAATGGGATTTATGTGGCTGCTGCTTGGTGTTCACTTGCACAATGTCAAGTCTTGCCTCTAATGACTCTCCGGTCTCATCTCTGTCTTGAGATCATTTCTGTTTGGCTTGTGAGCACACAACGCCTAATGGTTTCCCATCCCAGGCTGAAATACAACCTGGGGAAAGATGGAGATGGGGCAGTTCTGGCAAGGAAGCCCCCTGTTCTCTCCCCTCCTTCCCCCCCTTGCTGTGATACAAACCAGCACAATCTCTGCCAAAGAATTCTGTGCCTCAGTTTACCTTATCTGCCACTGTCAGGTGCCCAGAGCTTATTCAGCTGTCAGCCCTCAGCCCATCAATCTAGCATACTTCCATACAGCAAGCTGTATCCTGCATATAATAACAAGTTCTGAAAAGCATTTTTTCATAAGGCTTGGATGAGAAGAGCTATGGACAGCATTTTGGAGGTATTGTGGATGACTGGGGCCGTAGGAGCACTATCCCACACACAAAATGAAAAGAAAGTTAAGGGTTGGTTACTGTGCATTCAGTTCCAGCAATCCTTCACTGCGGTATGGAGAATACACCCAGCACAGCCCATTGCAAACTCATTATTTCTGGTAAATTTAACAAGTGGCACAGGTAATACAGGATGACCGATGCTTAAGACACGAGGATTCATGACCACAGGACTCTAGAGACTTGGCTCTGATCCTTTTCTTCCAATTACAAAGGCCAAACACCCTCTGACACTCCACGGGCTGGCAGCGCCAGCTAAGTCTGCTGTTAGACCCAGAGCATCCGCAGCAACACAAGGAATCAGCACTTGTCCCGGAGCTGGGCCAAGGGGATTCATTAAACCTCAAGATTTAGGTTTACGTCTATTAAAATGTTAGAGAGCACCAGCCTCCACTTAGAGAGGAAATGCAGCAGCCTGGAATTAATGCTGAATTTTGCCAAAAGCAGCTAATATCTTGGATGCCCAACCTCAGCCACCTTAACATGCATCACATTTAAGTATTGGTGGATTTAAAGGTGGCTCGAAGCACCCTGGATCAGGCACCCAGAGGAAGAAGCATCTCCAAGCTCTGGTGGCTGCTGAGTCCTCCAGCCCAGCACCCAGATCCCCTGCCACAAGGCCACCTCCACCCACAAAATGTTGTCATCTCGGGCACAAAACACCTTGCCAGGCATGCAGAGAACGCGTGAGAAATTATGATGCAGGTGGCACAGTACGGCACAGAGGAACTGTAATATGGAGAGCCTGCAAAAGCAGGGAGAAACAACAACAAAATGAGGTTTCTATGGGAAGCACAAAGCCGGACATTGTTTGGCACAGCCCCGCTCCACAAGCCGAGGCAGAAAACCTCATACAAAAGCAAGAGCTCCCACTGATGCCATTGTTAAGCTCTCAGAGCAGAGATTTGTCTGGAAGAAAAGCAGACCCTGTGACAATTATTTATCACCACGCAAACATCTTCGTCCTCGTCTTTTGTTGGTGCAACACAAGCCACATGTGTCTCGAGCCAGGGGAGAAAAGCTACCAGCAGGATCAAGGAAGGCTGAGATTAATCTGGTTTCATGTAGATAAACTCGAGCAATCGGTTTTAAAATTAATATTAAAGTTGTAAGTCACCTTTGACTATATTAAAATATAAACTGGAACATACAATAAGCCCCAAATAAGCCCCACTGGCAGTAAGAACAGCTCCCTTATCAACCTCTAACATCCCCCGTACAATAATAACTGGATGCCAGACTGCTCGGAGAGAAGCTCGCTCTCCTGGGGCAGCACAATGTGACCCAATTCCTCCTGCCACTTCTGATGCCCTCGCTTGGCCGTTTTTCAGCACGCCAGCAGTAAACTCAGCTGCAGCAGAAGTCAGCTGGGGAGGGAGAGCTGGCACGGGAAGGCTGAGCACTCAGTTTCTACAGTGGGTGCATCTGCTGCAGAGAGCGGCATGGAAGGGGAACGCAGAGGAACGTGGGGCTGCGATTCAACAAAGCAGCTGGGCTTTGGTGTGGGCTTTTCCTCCCCAGTAATGGCACGTAGTTTGGGGAACCCGTTTTCCCCTCGCCCTCTGCTTCCCCTTCTCTACCTGACAGTTTCTCAAGATTTCTAAACTTTCTCCTCTACTGCTGCCTTTGACGGAGGCCAAAATGCTCTCATCGTGGGAGAAGAGCACGGGCGAACCAGAGCAGCTCCACATGGCAGGAGAGCAGGACTGATGGGGCATCACCAGCAAAGCCCATGTGCAGCACCCCGAGGGCAGCAGGTAGCTGAGGCCAGCAGTGCCCCCACCCCCCCGAGCACTACTGCAGGGTCAAGGAGAGGAGGAGGGGGGCAAGCTCTGCTCATTCTGCCCACGGAGCCACAGCCAGCATCAAGTGGTTGCTGCTGCCTACAAGCGGCTCCGACACGGCTTCACCTCATGGCACATCGGTGCCTGCTCCCAGCTGGCACCAGTGTGCTCTCAGAGGCACTTCTGGCTAGTTAAGGTGACACCTTACAGCCTTTGGTCTCGATGGACAGCGCAAAGGGTTCACGAGGGCTGAGCCAAGTGCTGCTGGAGCAGGGACCAGCACGGGAGAAAGTCGGCTTTGGGGAAAAGTGAGGGTCTTCGTGCTGCTGTCATTGATGGAGCTGCACAAGTTGCTTCCCAGCATGCTGCTGCCTGCCTGAGAGGGCTCCAAATAAATAAATAAAGCCAGTGCCTCATTAGCATGCAAATGTATTCAAGCCCCCATTTCAATTTGAATTCTATGCATATGATCAGAGTGCAGAATGCAAATTATACAAATGCACCCATATGAAGAAACGAGCGGAAGCTCTGCATGAAGGGATTAGGTCCAGACTGCTTCCCTCCAAAGATTACAGCGCTGGGGAGGGCTTTTGTCAGGGCCCATCCTTTAATGGCCACTGGTCACGCAGCGCTGAACTTTGCCTATGAACTGCTTTAAAAAGCAGTGCTTCTCTGGCTTCAGCTGGTGGAGCAACGCCTTGCTAGAGACGAGCTGCAGGGGACAGGAGGTGTGTGGACAAACAGAGCCCAAGAAGCAAGGCTTCAGCAACGCTCCAGCAGGGCACTCCCAGCCAATTGGTCTGTCCAAGGGACCAGGGCCCATTCGTGCTGGCCTGAGGGGTCTGGAGATGCATCTCACCCTGCTCCAGCAGCACCCAAAAAGGCAGCAGCACCTCCCCAGCACCTCCCACCTCTCCTACCAAGAAAGGGCTACGAGCCAGGGGAGGGAGGTGGGTCTGAAGCAGCACAGATCACTGGGAAGGCCATCACCACTGCCCATCCCCATGATGCTAGCATCAAGGGAGATGATGCTTCCCCAGTCTTAAAAGGCTTAACATCTTCCCCAAGAGCTTCATATAGAAAAAAATCTGCAAAGTGTAGGAGGAGGAACAGCAGTGCAGCTTGGAAGGTCCTCTGCAGTCCAAGGTCAGACGAGAACCCAAACGCACCCCAATTTCAGCAGGTTACAGCTCTGAGCTCTGCTCTAACACAAGCCTCGGGCTCTTTCTCTGGGCTTCCTGACCCACTGACCCCATGGTGTGGGAAATTGTGCTCCTCGTCGGCCCCACAGCTTGGGCAGAGCAGATGGGAGTCTGCTTGCGCTCGCTTCTCCCTCCTACGTGCGCGAAATTCTCAGCCCACCATTTATCGTATTACATTTTCATTTTAAAGTAAATATCTGTTTTCAATTAGTACTTACTGTGAGGGGCATGCATCACTGAGAACACTTATTTCTCTTCCTTTCATTATTAGATTAGAAGTCGCTCAAGTTTAACTACATTTAACAGCAGCGGGGACGTAACTGTTCTGCAGACGCTAATCCGCCTCCCACCTCCGCCCCCCGAAGGGCCCGATCCAGCCAACGCAAGCTGCAGCACCAAGCCCCTGCACCAAGGTGCTGGTGTGCCAGCCCGCCGCAGCCCTGCTGAGCCTTGGAGCCTGCCTGCCAGCTCCCAGTATCCTGCCTCGTTGCTTTCCCTTCTTGCCACAAAACCCGAACCCCTCGTGATTTGGTCTGTGTAGCCACGATGCCCACGTGGACGTCCATGGGGCTGCATAAAGTGACTAAAACCCAGAGCAGCAGAGGCTTGCCCAAAGCCACACAAAAAGGGATCAAACCCCACGTAGCCCAGACTGGCATCTACCTGCTCATTCATCCCACCTCCACTGGTAAGCAGGTGGGGACGTGGCTAGCCAACATTTTTTTTCCAAGTCTCCCGAATGTTCCCAGCCTCATCTTCATCCAGCCAAAGCCTTTCCTGCCCAAAAGAGCATCCCTGCTGCCTTCTCAGCTCTCAGCCAGAGCACTCCCAAGCATAATAGTACTATTAGACTTTGCTCATTATGCCTCATTTTTATTACATGGCCTCATTAAGCTAAGCCTCTGTAATTTAACTGCATCTCTTGGTCTCCACACGGGGGCTCCAGCTGCGTTTGTCGTCAATCACTATTAAAAACACAGGACAAAAATTACTATTACGCCCATTACTGCCCATCAATCTCTTCAATTGCCTCTTAAGGTCCTGTCTTTACCTGCTCAATGCACCAGGGCCAGACGAATATCATTGGCGCCTTTTTAATATTTCCATATTTTCTAACAATTACAAGCAGATTTTAAGGGGCTTTTGGTGAGGACCAAGTAGGGCCCGTACAGGTACACGACGTCCTGCTGGCGCACAGAGCATGGGTAGAAAAGCACACAAACAGACCAAGGGAAATCAGCTGTGTCAAGCCAACACCTAACTGCACTGAACCTACACAAGATGCTTTACAGATCAGGTTAACACTGTCCTAGCATTACGCGTGCTGTGACAACTCAGCATGCCGTGCAAGCTATCATGGTGGGTTCATCGGGCAGGTCCAAAGGCAAGAAGAGATTTATATCCATCCTATTTCCAAACCCCAGGGAAGGGTGGCCAGGAATCGTCAGTCAAATAGCTTCTTCAACAGCTTCCCACTCCCCTTCACCCATCAGACAAGTGGCACTCGCAACAGTCAGTGCACTGAAAAGCACCTTGCCAAGCTCAGTGTTAAGACTGCAAATATCAAAGCGCAATATTTTGACAAGTCCACCTCAAAGTTTCCAATCCACAATTCTTGGACATCTCCTGTTCGACAGCAAGTTTCAGAAACTTCAGCTTTTCTTCCTGATTTCGAATGAGAAGCTTCCACTGGGACAGCAACTCTGATCCGCTCAAGTCAGCAGCAACTTGCACAGGTTACAAGCACTACATGGATTTCTGTGCATGCCTGGGAGAAAGCCAAACCGTAGAAGGAAACCTCCCTGCTGCAGAGAAATCAAGGTGGTGGATGAAGAGTTCCCTACAAGCACCGATGCACAGACCTCATCAGAGAGCATCCAGCCATATGGCACATGCACAGGGCACTTCTCTCTTGAGCAAACGGATATGTTTTACACTCTTCCCCTACTTGCTCCCAGAAAAAAACTGCTTCGCCTGGTCATCAGGTCCCCCTTCTGGTTTGCTTCCACCACAGAAAGTGGGGGAAAAAAAGGCAGATTTGGGAGATCACTGATACTACACAAGAAGCTGCACGAGCGAAGCAGACACCACCTTGACGCAGTCGGCAGCTCCCAGAGAAGAAGGGGAAGGTGAGAGGTGTTCGCTATTCAAAGGGAAACAACCTCAGGAGGAGGCTTGCATCCAAAGCGTGGCAACGCGAGCGCCCTGCCATTTGCCTCTCTACCCAGCCCATTTGATGGAAGGGGGCTTTGAAGACTTCAAGGGGCACCGTGTTCCCTAGCTTATCACAAGTGTCGATCTTAAACCAATATTATCATTTTAAGTATGACCGGAGCAAGAAGAATCTTCAGAAACTGTTCCTGCTGCAGGAGATAGACGCAAGAACCAAAAAAAAAAAAAAAATAATCCCTCAGACTTACAACACCAAGCAAGACCCCAACTCGCGCTCAGCCCAGCAGTACTGCTGCTGCCGCTATCATCACAGATCTGTCAGCAGGTGACATTTACACTGCGCTGGGCTTGACAGAAAAAGGCCCTTCTGCTCTCCCATGAAGTTTCCCCCTCCTGCCCTTTCTGAAGCGTACATCTCAGCACCATTGACACTAAGCCCCTACGCTGCAACCCAAGCGAAGGGGAAGGAACATTTTCCAAGGGGCAGCAGGCAACACAGACAGCCATCATCTCTTTCAAAAACAAAGAAAAAGACTCCTACATTCACCTACAGGAGAAACCCACCCCAGAAACCACATGGGGTAGGCACCCACCCCACCGACCAACGTACAGACTTGACCTCCGCATACCAACCAAGCAAAAGCACGTGGTAAATCCTCCACCTCTCCAAGGCGGGAGCAGAGCACGGTGTCCCCGATGCGGTGCTCGATGAGGACAGCTTTGGGCACCCGCAGCCTGCGATGGGCTGCCGCAGTTATCCCGGCTGCACTCGGGAACTGGGTTTGTGCAAGTCAAGGCTGAGGGACAGCAGGGCTGAAGATATTTCCCTTGGGGAAGCTTGTGAGAAAGGGAAAACCTTGCCAGTACTGCCTCTCAAGTACTGACAGAATATGCCTATCTTGAGGTTACCAGGCAATTTCCATTATTATGAGTACAAATAAAGGAAATCACAAGAAATCTACCCTCTGCCAGTAAGGCAGGCTTCAGCTTAGGCACAAGGAGTTAATTTACAGCCACTCAAAGCTTTGATATCTTAAACCTTTCCAGTCTCTGGACAAGACGAGGAATAAGCATAGACAGTGTCAGACTGTGATCAGGAGGACAAAACACTGCAAACAGCTGTGCCTAATTTTAGCATCTGTTGGTGCTGTTTCTTCAGCACTTGGGGAGGGATGGGGGGGGGGGGGCAGCCCTGTCACTCCCAGCTTATTAAAGACACAGCCAGAAGGAGAGAGGAGTGTTAAACCTCACCCTGAGATTAGCTCATGGAAAAGAGTAAAAGAGTAAAAAGCCACCCAGCAAGGCACCGCTGACCAGCGATGGCATCTGCTCACTGCAGGAGGTCGCCCCGTGCCCCCTCACCCCCCACTGTGCGTGGGCTGTTTGTCACCTCCGTCTGCCATGCCACCAGGCTTGGGCACAATTGTCGCTGGTGGGTCTGGCACAGCCCCTCACTCCCTTCCTACACCCTCACCCCTTCTGCTTTTTGAGCAAGGTGAAGGCACCTCCACCACTGCTACGTGCTGCTCCCTGCGAGGGTCACCCCACGATCTGCCCTATTCCTTAGGGATTGATAGGAGACATGTCCAACCGTGCTAGGGGGCGACCAATGCTCTTCTCCCACCGCATCCCCAGCAGCATCCCTGCAGCCCAGGACGGGGAAGGGACCGGGGTGCCAGACACAGGCTTGTTGGACCCACCAGGTCTCCTTGTGCCTCTCCAAAGGAGCCCGGCGCTGGCAGGTCGGAGCTGGCTGCATGGCTCCATGCAAGCGCTGCTGCTGCCACCGCCAGGCTGAACCGAAAAAGTGAGGATACAAACTGCATCAGCTCTGCCAGGTGACCTGCTTTGGTATTCTAAATACTTGGGCACTCCTACCCCTGCGGACCCCCAGTGCTCCCTGCCCGCGGTCTGAATTTAAGACACCCCACACGTCCACGAGCTGCTTCTTCAGCGCTATAAACGCGCAGCCTAGCGAGGCGAGAGCCGCAGTTAGACACAGCTCCATGGACCAGCAGCAAAGCCTCCGACTGCTCACAGGGGCTCCTAGGACACGACTGCGATCTCTGCTCAAGTCACCTGGAACAACAACGGCCAGCCATTAAAATACACACTCCACAGGGTAGCAAGCCCACACGGACCGGAGGCAGAGAGGCACTAGAGGAGCTGATAAGGCTCATCTGGCTGCTAACGATTTTGTCTCCAGTTATTCTCATGCAGCTGGGAACAAGCAACTGTAGTCAGCTACTTGCCAGCTGGGGAGAAAGCAGCAGTTCTGCACTGCTGGGGATGGAGACTTGTCCAGCTCAGCCCCCCACCGTGCTCCCACATTTTCTCTCCCCGCTGGCAGAAGGCACAAAGCTTGCCACAGACCCACTAAGTCAGCATCCAGTGACATCTCCGGGTGACTAGTGGAGATGCAAAGGGAGAACTGGTAAAGAGCAGGGCTTCTTGCACGAGCAGCTTGAGAAAAGGATTTGAGCTTCTGCTGACAATGAAGCAGCACCTTAATGTGCTGGCTGGATTTAGTTCCCTTTAAAGCAGCCAGGTCCCCTTGCCTGCTTGGCAGAGAGAAACTATTGCAGCTGAAGGTAGAGCAGCCAGAGGTTACCATCTCCCCTCATCTATCTTCACATGCCTAAGCCTTGCCAGCACGGACTAATGATGGCCCGCACCACAGCAGCTTTGGGAAGCCTTCAGCCATAGGCAAGTGTGGAGCTTACAGGCGGTGCTCAAAGCACAACACATTCCCCCCTGCAAAGCAGACAACAGCCAAGCCTCAGCTCTCAGCCCCACTTCCCAGTGACAGCAAATGGCAGCCAAGCAGCTCCCAGTTTGCACTGGAAATGGCAGAGGCAGATTCATCTGGGCGCTGGTGCCTGGGCACATCTGCACTGGGGTACACGTGCTGCGCCAGCATCTCCACCTGCCCGAGCCAACATCGGCCAAACCAAGTTTTCTGCTGCGGGCTGCCAGCCAGCGTCAAAGAAAGGCTCTTTCCAGAGCAGACCTGCTAGCCTGGAGGGAAGACATCTCATGCATCCCCTAGCTCCCCATGCCGTCACATCCCCAGCTGGAAGGGGGATCCGCAGCCCCCATCTCTATCCCCTGGGCACCCAGGTACCGTCACGCAACGCGGCTCCTTCCAGCCCAGGCTCGCAGCAGAGGCGTGTGAATTCCCTCCTGTTGTCGCTGCCACACCGGCCATTACGCAAGTTTGGCTGTCTTAACTTGTTGCAGAGCACACAAGTGGGGCTGACATTTATTTAATCCTCATAGTAATGTTGACTGTGTACTTACTGAAACACCTCATGCTTATGGAAGACATTTGTTTCCAAGCAGCTTATGCTAAATTGCAGTGATATAAAGGAAACACTTATCCAATATTGACATTTACTGACTGGCAGCATACAGCTTGAATACTCATTTATGCTAGTGGAGGGGGGCAGGGTAAAGCCTGAGAAGGAGAAGCATCTTCTCTCTCATCTTTTAACGAGTTAGGCAATATTAACACATGAATACCTACCCAAAACATAAGGTGGGACTACAAACCCAATGGCTTCTCCCACTCACTCCCTGCCTGGGGGAAAATAAAGCAATACTGGACCCATAGCACAGAGCTTTGATCCTTCATCCGACAGTAAGTTTAAGAAACTTTATCCCTTCCACCCTCAGTGCACATTTAATCTGTAATTAGCAAGGTTCCTGTAGCTCACAGCATGTGTCCTGCTCAGTGGCACACTTCCAAAAAAAATTACTGAACTTTTTGTGTATTTCCCCTCTCACAAAGACAGGGTTGTTCACCCAAAGAGCACCTGAAATTTTTAGTCCTTAGGTGCTGTAGCATCCAGCCAGACCCTGGCACACCCAGACAAGGCGTACACGACATGGCAGTGCCACGTGCCATACTGAAAATGACAACAACGGGCCCAAGAACGTGAACTCACGAGTACCCAGAGGTGAATTATCCACGAGCTGACCACATACATATCAAACCTGTGCAGCAATTCCACCAAGCACAATGTAATTGGAAAAAAAAGACAGCATCTACTATCCTAGTTGAAAGTCCGATGTGCTTGCATCAATGGTTAACGAACAGCAGTTATGGCAGAGCCCTCAAAAACAATTATATCCTGCTCCACCACGAGAGCCCCAAACGGTACAGACCAAAAGCTTGCTGTAGCTTCCATTGCAAGTGGGGGCGTTGAACGAACACACTAAGACAAGATCTCATCCTGAAGTTGGCATCTGAATTTAACAATGCAAGTGTTCCACCTCCTACTTGCATAGCATGTGACAAAAAGAGGCAGGAGCCTAGAGCCCGCTGCCAGAGGTACAGCTCAAAGATTATTTCGGCGTTCAGCTGCTTAATGCAGCACAGTAAGAGGAAGAGCCATGTAACAGCCCAGTGACCTACAGCTCCTCCTGGTCCACTTTGGAGGCTGCTACTGCCTCCAGGGAGAGGCAAACACGATCTGGGTCCCACCAGCAATGCAGCAAACAACCAGCCTGACCACACTCAAAAGGCATATCCAGCTGGCAGGCCACCGTTTCCAAGACCAGAACCCAGTGCTAACTCTGTCCCACCACGACCCACAGATCAGAAGTGGAGGTTCTCCTCTTCCCTCTCCCAGTAGCCTGGAGCAGAGGCATGCCCCAGGGTGCAGTGAAGCAGGGGAACAGAAACGCTCGAGTTCTGGGTGCATGTCAGAATCCTGCTGTTCAACCCTTACCTGGAAGCAGCATCTCAGTCTTTGAACTTAGTTTCTCCCCAGCCAAAAGAAGTCCTGTGCTTTTCCTGGCATGTTTGAAGGTAATCCCACGGGCCATGGACTCAAACCCCCCTGCAGGAGCCGGGACCCCTGCCAGCCCCAAGGCAGGGCAGACCACCTTAAAAACTTGCAGCTTCCCCAACTGCTTCAAATCCCAGCAAAAAAGCTGGAGACTGATTTACAACCAATTTGTTTCACTACCTATTGATTTATAAAATAAGCTTGCGCACAGTCACTGCTGTTCCGTGTCTCTCTGTCCAGAAGCAGCACCCAATGAAGTCATGGGAAGACTGGCGTTGCTCCTGAACAGAAGCTAAATTAAGGCCTTCATCAATTGTTGTTATAAATTCGCTGGTCTTAAAAATAAGTTAACAAAAATAAAGGAGAGAGAAAAGCTGTTAAATCCTACTGGAAGGAGCTGGGAAGCGATGTAAAGCCAGTTCTCCAGCCGCAATTTCATCCGGCCCCTCCACCCAGCATGCTGAGGAGCTGAATGCCAGGAGCACGGCACAAACTTACAAAACTGATCATTAAATCAGAGGTTTGAAGTGAGCCACGCTCTCCCTCACAGTCTGCTTGTAAGAAAACAGTTTATTCAAAGACCTTGATCCTCAGCCAACTCACAACCTAAGGTGCACGTCAGCCTCTCCCCTTTATTTACGGCTACAAAAGAAGGAAGAGCATTAAGCCTTTTTATTCTAACATATGCAGTCCGACTACAGAGAGCCTGGGAGCTGGTGACACGCAGCGCTGGTAACCTGTCAGGCCTTTCAGCACACGCTCCTGCTCTGACTGGTGTCCCTGTAAAAGGACAGGAAAGCCCCGAACTGGCCGCCACCTGCCCAAAATGTGCTGTGCAAGGTGTGCAAACTGCCCTGAGACGTCCACGCCACCTCAGAAGGGGAAGGCGGTCGGGGATGCAGTGTTAGCATCAGGGCAGGTGTTTCTCCTCGCTTTCCTCCCTCTGGCAAAGGGCACCTGAACAAAGGCACGGCTCCTCCCTCGTGGGCTTTTCAAATCTCTGAAACCTTGCAAGAAAGCCAGCCTGAGCAAAGGTGGCTGCGGTCTGCCTGTGAATCTCGCTGCAGGAGGTACAGAAGTCAAATGAGGAAGCATGCACGAATTAAACTGTGTTAAAATAGACATCGGAGGAGGCAATCCTGCACTGTTCCCCCAGGACAGAACCACCTGGATGGCACTTCAGTACCACCCGTATGCTTCCCTACCAGCCCCCCAGAGTGGAGATTCACCTGCTGGGTTTCAGAAATGGGCTGAGGCGTTTCCCTTGCAAACTTACCCTGCTCTCTGCAGGGCAGGGGAATCAACTTTAAGGAGGGATTGCCACCACAGACTTCTTCGCTTCTCATTAGCAGGCTCTGCTTTGGCCCACGGTTGCTGAAGGCAGAAGAGCCCCAGGTGCCCCTTGCACTCTCCAGGCTCAGTGGGGAGCAGTCACCAGCCCTTGCACACGCACCCACCTCCCCGCAGGCTGGCATTTTTGTCCCCTGAAACCTTCCTCAGGCTCCCCTGGCCCCAGGTGCTGGTGGTGGGTGGGATCGGTCTGGTTTCACTCATCAGCTTAACTCTGCCTTTCTCACCTGGGGCCTGGTGACAAGCCACTAAAGCCACTAGGAAGCTGAGCTACTGCTGCAAATAACGGGTCCCTCTGACAGAAGATCCTGGTTTGATTGCCAGGAATTTATTTTATGAAAGAACCAAGCGATCTGTGGTGGAGGAAATCTTACCCTGCAACACCCAGAGAGCTTGGTCTTCATCGCCCTGAGGGAAAGCAAACATGTCTTTGGAAAGAGTTTCCTAGACAGGCAGGAATATTCCCATCCAAGATAAATTTCAGATCCTGCCAAATTCATCTAGGTTATTACAATGCAGGGCAGCAAGAGGAGGTGGCAGCTGTGTGTGTGTCTTCAGGGCTGCTCCTTCCCCCAGCCCTCACAGCCAGGCCACTTTCCCCACCCAGTGGCTTCCAGCCTCACCCAGTTTGGATGAGGCCGGAGCACCAGGAGGGCAAGCGATTCACCAGCCAGAGGTAAGGGCAGCTGGCTTCATGGCAGCAGCGATTTCATCTCACAGAAGAAGGGGCACCACACGTCTTGTCCCAGCAGGAGGAAAGTCCTGCTGCGACTTCATCTCGCTTTGCACCAAAGATGTGCTCCAGGCACGGGTCCTGGGGACCAGGCAGAAGAGCAGGTAGCACCGAGGGAAAGACAGCCCTGTGGGAAAACCCCAAGCTGGCAACTTTCAGAGAAAGAAATCAGGCTGCTTCAGACCACGTGCAAGGATGAAAAACACCAGAAGGTCCAGGAAAGGCACTTGGTTCTTCCTGCGTCACCTCAAGAGAGGCACAGAAGCCAGCTGCAGGAGTTCCTCCGCCCTGACCGATGCTCGTGCTCAGAGCCCGGCTGCAACGGCACAGGGCAGGGAGCCCCCAGCACCCTCCCTGTGAGCTCAGCACCAGCCCAAGTTTCTGCCTGCAGGGCTGAAACAGCAGGAAGCCGGCGTGCCACAAGAAGGCACAGGGCCCGTGAAGTACGAACCCAAGGGCACAGATTTGGTGAAGGAAAATGCCCTTCTCACAGAGGGGCTTTGGTGTAAGGGAGGTTGTTGGGTTTCTTTAAGCTAGTGTCTGGACCATGGATCCTGCGAGAGGTTTTCTACAGAGATCATCCTCCCATCCAGGCTGCCCTTGGCTCAGAGGATTGTAAGTCCTGCCTGCCTTATTATGGCAAATCCCTGTAAGCCACTTTGCTTTTCCAGGCAAGCAAATGCAGCCCTGCCTACCCCTTGCTCACAGAAAGGAGCCACTGAAACTCTTTATTGGCAGGGTCAAGCCATTTTAATTATTCCTTCAAGTGAGTTTTGGCCCACCAGCTCCCTCCAGAGCAGGGCACAGCCACCCTCTGGATGCACACATCGCATCCCCTCCTGCAGCCCCCGCTGCTACAAGCCCTGTTGCCCCCCAAAAGCAAGCGCCACATCAGGACACACCAGGGGAGGCAAACACAACATATGCTACAAAATAAGCTTCCGTTCCTACATCCAGGCCACCCTTTCCCCAAAGAACCATGTGGTTTAAGGAATCTTTTGCATTTAATCCTGTTGGGGATCCTTTGCATGGCTTCACCCCAAAGGGAAAAACCACAAGGCTGCCGACAGCCCCCTTCTCATGTACTGCAAGAAGCAACTCCTCAGAGATGCACTCGGTTCTTCCTGCAGGAGCAAACAGCCTGAAACGCTCGCCAAGGCACCGTCTCCCTGCCTCGTAAGCCGGCATGAATAAGCAAGGTACCAGATGCATGCTCCTGACGGTGCAGACGGGGAGACAAATCAACTGAGCTCCAGCTACGCGCAGCAGAGCCGAGGCAGCTTTCGAACACAAGCACTATTAAAAAGTGCATTAGCCCTTATTAAAAATAACGGCTGCAGAAGGGAAAGGGAGGGGGAGAAAAACAGAAACAAATCCCCGCTGGATCTCAGACAAACTTCTTCGGCTCTGCTAGCAAACTGCCATTTGACCTGCAGGGAGTTGAGTTATTCAGGGGAACAGGGAGAGAAACAAGAAGGCCAGGCATAAGCTTCCAAATTGCTTCTATCCCCGGACCTGCTGCTGCCCTGCTGTACCAGGGAGAGTTCAAATTTGTTCAGCCAGAAATCTACATGGAAGACACAGTGGGTTTCTTTTGTGCAGAAGCAAAGGCGAATGCAAACACAGCTTTCTCCCTGAAGGAATATTAGTACAAGCAGAGAGAGGGAAAGAGAAAAGGGGAAGGGAGGGCAGAGCAAGAGCTCAGCATCGCAACCAAGCCAAGGAAGAGAAGCAGTAAGGACAAGCAGAAGTGCAGCCACCTCTAAACACGGCGTCCCTGCCCAGCGAACAGGGGGGAACGCAGCGTATGGTGGGAAATGTTCAGCAGCAGTGTCTGGCTGAGCAAAAAACCAGCTGCCCGCTGAGAAGCTCCACTCTCTCCAAAAGTTTTATCCTTCATTTAATCAACAGATGGACTAGCTGTGTGGGTTTTTTTTTTTTTTTTTTTTTCTTTTTTAAAGCAACCCCAAACCGTACCCTGACAAAAGCAGCCCTGGCTTGGGGACCACGGCAGCGTGCCACAGATGGCATTTGGCTCCAGCACGGCGAAGGGATGAGCAGCAGACAGAAAGGAGCTCGGCTCTGGCTGTAGCTCCGCGTCCTCCACAGGTGACGGATCGCCCAGGGACAGGCACGCAGCAGCACAGCGGATACAGCTGCCCAAACGGCCCCCAAAACCCTTCTTCTTGGGGAGAGGACAAGCCGGCAGCAAAGTTACCGGGGAAATTCCTGCAGATTCCCGAGCTCCTTCCCCGCTCCTGTGCTGCCGGGGAGGTGGGAGCTCGATGCACCCCCCCCCCCCAACGCCCCCAAAAAAATAAAGTCGCAGGGGTTCCCCCTTCTCGGCTGGCTGCTTTCACAGCAACTGTCCCCCCCCCCAGGAGCAAAGCGCTCCCCAGCCCTGCAGCCAGCGGCAATCCCGGGCTGCAGCCGGCCCCTGCTGCCCCCAAAGCCCCCAGCATCGCCCCCCACACCCCAGCATCGCCAACGGGGGGGTGGGGGGGTGGAAACAGGGGGGCTGTTGCTGAGCAATGCCGTGTTTACACACAACCACGATCTAATTAGCGGAGCTGGAGCAGAAATAACTCATTTGCATGCTAAAGATATATTTTTTTAAGGCATGGATGCATGCAAAAAAAAAAAAACCACACACACAAAAAACTCCGCAACCCCCCAACCACCCTCCCCCCCCCTCCGTCCTCCCCCCGGGCGCCGAGCACCAAACGCACCCGGGGGGCGCAGGGGGACCGAGGAGGGGGGGCTCGGAAACTAAAGTGCGGCGCCGGCTCCTACCGTGGCTGAGGAGGAAGCAGGCGAGCAGGAGGAGGAGGAGGTCTGCCTGGAAAGCGCTCATTCCTCAGGGTGGGCTCGGCGCCGGGGGTAGGGGGGCCCCGCTGCTGCCGCTGTCGCCGCCGGCGGGGGGCTCAGGCCGCCGCCGCCGCCCGCCGGCTCCGCTCGCCCGGCTCCATCGCTGCCGCCGCCGCCCCCCCCCCAGCTCCTCCCCCGGCAGCGCTGCCTTGAGTGGCCCGGCTCGGGGAGGGAGGGAGGGATGGATGGAGGGATGGATGGGGCGAGGGGGAGTAACTTGCGCGCAGCCCGGGCTCGCCCACCCCCTTCCAGGCTCCGGCTTTGGTGGAGGGAAGGGGGGGGGGGGGAGGGGGGGAACGTAAATCCCCCCCCCCCTCCCCCCTCCATCCAATAAAATTAAATTCAATTAAATCGCGGTGGCTGCAAAGTTGAGGTGGTGGTGGGATTATGCGGAGGCGGGCGCAGGTATTTCTGCAGCACAATAAGGGAGCAGCGATGCGCGCAGCTCTGTGCCCCCCCCCCCCCCCCCCCCGAATCCTTTAACTTCAAGGGGGCTGCCCCTCAGCGCCCCTCCACCCCCCTACAGGGCAGCCCGTGCTCCTCCAGGTGTGTTTGGGGGGGCTACACTGAGCTGCCCCCCTCAAATCGTGCCCTGGGGGAGACCAAAAATCCCTATCCCCTCCCCCAGGGGACCTCCTCTGCCCGTCCGCTCACACGTGCTGGGGGGGGGATCTTCCAGGAAGGGCACACGGGACTGCTGCCTTGTCTTTTAAACGACCGCTTTTCATCTTTCGGCCTCTTTTTTTTTTTTTTTTTTTTTTAATAGCTAAATTTTTACCCAGCGAGAGTTTAGGGACAGAAAATCAAAATAAATAAAAGCATTTCTTACCACCACGCTTCGCACAGCTGGGGCACCCCATGCCTCCATCTCCAAGTCCGAAAGGGGCATGTGGGCAGCTGAGCGCAATTAGAGAAATGAGCGTTAGAAAGTAATTACAGCTGTGGACTCTAATTACTTACTGCTGTGCTGAAAGGTGAACTTCAAAGGGGGCTGGCACAGCTCTTCGTGCTGCGTCTGGAGCTTCTGCGAGTGCCTGTCTCAGATGGAGCCTGGCTTTGTGGCTACCTGTGCTAAATGGGGATAACTTTCCAAAGCACGCCTGTGTTAACAGGCTAAACCGGGTTAAAACTGCTTTGGGAGCAGCGCAGACCTGGGATTTACTGATTGAAGCTGTGGGGTCTCAGCCTCGTGTGTGCATGCTTTGCTCTCTGTGGGGGGATGCAGTCACCCTGGAAATGATGGTGGTTTTGTTTCTTTGATAATAAATAATTCAAAATAAAATCTAAGAAGTAAAGCCTATTTGATTTTTGTACATGCACGCTGCTTTTCCCATCCCTCCCTGCCTGCGTACCTGCCAACTGCTTTGAGAAAGATGCAGAAGCGGGGAGGGGGGCTTGCAGCCATTGTGTGCCTGCATCTTCCCCTGGGGCTAACAGGGCCGGTGGTACCCTGGGGTGCATTTTCACTATTCCCCAACTTGCCTGGGACAGGTCCCTTCAAGCTCCCACCCTGGCACGGATTTTGGCAGTGGTTGTGGCCACCAAGACGTTTCTGTGTGTGCCACACGAGGTGTCAGGCAGGGCTGGGGAGTGGCGGCGGTGTTGTGTTTTTCTGGCAGCAGTGCTGATTTAAATGCACGTTGAATTACAGGCTAAAATGCTCAATGCCTGATTTCAGTGGGAATTAGATTTCTAAATAATTCTCGGGCTTTCCTGTTGTGTTTTAGTTTAATCTGCAAAATGTTGTTTGCTTGCAGACTACGGGTAGTAATGCGTATTAAGGCTGCTACGCATGTAGGACTTCACTGCGAAGCTTCAGAACTCCATTAACGTTTTCATGGCAATTTCTTTTTCTTTCCCTTTCCACAAAGAATATTATTTCTTGTCTGCATTAAAAACAGCTGAATTTTTAACTTCTAGGAAAAGAGAATAGTTTTCTTTTTATTTCCTCCCCAGTGAAAACATTTCAGCTGGAAAATTCTCATCATTGTAATACTGACCTTTGCAAAGGGCTTTAAATCCTTGAATGAAAGTAGCATGTAAGTGCGAAGTTTTATTAACTGATTATCTCTGCGGTTTTGACTACATTGGTAGTCAAATTTGATTTAGAGGACTAGGCAGTTGTACCGTGCATGTAAAAATCAGGCTTCTGACATAATTTTGGTTTGCTGGAGCAGAAAAAGGGCTGGTGCCCTCCGGCCGCACCTTGGAGCGGATGGCTGCCGGCGGGTGGTTGCCTCCATGTGTGGCTGCAGGAGACAAAACCACATGCAGACGGATCATTTCAAGGCTCTTCTTGGGTACCTCATTTAGATCTGCTGTGCTTTCCACGAGGAAATGAACTGTAGAGGGGTGAAGGCCTTTGGGTGAACTGGTAAGCTGGGGCTGAACAAACCCAACCTCATCTGTGGGAGAGGTTTACGTCTGCATCAGAGCCCCGCGCTCGGTCCCTTTGCATCACCCTTCTTCCAGACCTCGTTGTGGTGGGGCCACGAGGGCGTCCTCCCCTCTGTCGCTGCAACCTGCCCCGTGCAATGTCTAACTTCAAAAAGCAATCCTAGAAACCGGGCAGGGCAGCTGATCTGCCTTCTTTTGAATTCTGAAAGTCAAAGGGGACAAACCAGGCGTGTTTTTTTTCCTCTTTTTTTTTAATTTTTTTTTTTTTCCACCGGTATTCCACATTGAAAAGTGCAGTAGATATGAAACATCGCAACAATGAAAGCAAATACTTTTCACATGCCTTTGACTCTCTTACTTCCAGGCTATTTACCGAGAAGTGCAAGAAACAAAATGTTCTGAAATGCTGCAGCAAAATGGAAAAAAAAAAAAAAAAAGGAGGGAGAATAATATAAAACACGCAAGCAACTTGATAAAAATGAAGCAATATTGACAGAAAGTGGAGTTTTAAACAGCAGGACAACAGCAACTCAGATGGATTTCATTCTTGGGTATTACAACGCTAAGCCAAGCACCTGGAAGAGAGTGGGGGGAGGGAAATAATCACACATTTCCCTGCTTTATACAGTCTTTTCCTTGCATTTTAAACATACACATGGCAAGTGAAGTCTGTGCATGGTCCTGCTGTTAAAACACTGACCGGGACTCGGAGGCTTTCCCTGCTCTGCTGCGAGCTTTTCCGGTGGCCACCTCACGCTGCCTCAGTGTCCCCCCCCCGCACAGTGCTGCTCATGTTTCTTGCTCGTTTGCAGGGGAAAGGCTTTGAAGCATGTTCTGGCGAATAGTTACCAAGCTAACTTATTGGGATGGTGGGATGGAGAAGGGAGCAGTCATCCAGATAACAGCTCCTGGAGCAATGCACAGCCTTTGTCACGATTTGGGGGGCTTCACAGCTCCTGCACCACATGTTTTGGGACTGAGAGATGCTGTAGGGATGCATCAGAGGGCAGCCACCTCCTCAAAGCCCCTGGCTCTGCAATCCCCCGGGGCTCGAGGGGTGTTCGCGGCATTCTGGCACCGCATGCAGCTCCGGTTTTATGGGTGACCCCATCCAGAAGGTGCCAGTCCCTTCCCACGGACCCCCATGGACCCTCCTTGAAACCAACCTAGCAGGGGGCTGGGGACGTAGATAAGGGGCAGTGCCCGGGCTCTTTTTGCCACCTACTTCTTTCTCTCCCTGCCGTGTGGACAGCTGCCAAAAATCTCTGCTTGTGGCACTTGATAAAGCTCTTGTACAGCAGGTCCAGGAACAGCCCGGGGAGAGGAAGGCAGGCCCTGCCAACAGCCGGGGGGGAGAAAGGTGCTGAGGCTTTGGGGGTTAAATGCAAAAAATAAAAGCATTTCGATGACATTTTTGTTTCATGGGGAAAAGATAGGCGGCTTCGATTACAGCTGCAAACATGGCCAAATATCCTGTCCTGTGGGTGCCTTGTTAGGTTTGCCTACCATAATCAAGTTCGGTCCCCCAACCATCCTCACAACACTTTGATGCAGCCTTTTGTGCAGGTTGTTTAATGCTAAGTTATTTTAATGTCGTGCTTTGCATTCAGCCGGCTGTCTGCTTTTATGTCAACGGTCCCCGCGATGCAAGGTTAAAATAGCTGAGTTGAGCCACTGCAATTTTGTGCATGGATAGTCTGAATGCATCTCAGCCTGTTTCTGGAAGCAGGGGGCTGTGGGGCTCTGCAGAGGGGTTTATATTCAACAAACGGGCATTGCTCCCAAGCTCCGGGGTGAAAATGCACTTGGTGCATCCAGGGCCCCCACGGTGATTGGCACCATGTGCACACTCTGTGATCTGAACAGGCACAGCGAGCACCAGAAATCCTTTAAGCAAACCTGTTCCATGAAATTTTCAGCTCCTGTGTCCAGATGTGCCCATTTTTTTGGGGAATCAGCTCTGTGTCAGGCTGTGGGCTGTTATAAGAGGAATGGGGCCAGGTTTTGCCCTGGGCAGTTTGGCCCCTCGAACCTCTGGAGCAAGGTGTCGTCCAGATGCCTGTTGGTGACGGACACAGGGCACTTGCTCGGAGGTTCCCATCCGATCCCGACCTTTCCCAGGCCCCATAAAAATTCCCAGCTCAGCAGGGCCTTGGGGCCAGCCGGGAGCTCCACAGCTCCTCCCGCGGTCTGCAGGAGAGGAGCTGCCTGCAGCAGGATGCCAAGGAAACTATTCAGCGGAGTGCTGGACACAGGCAGACCCCGTCCTCTGTGCCAGTTATGGCTTTTAACATCCTTTTGTGCTGTTTTCATCCCACAAGCTCTTTCAGAAACCTGGCCTGGACTTTGTGGCTATAGAGAAGACTGGCGGATGTACAAAAAAATCCCCTGAAAATGAATGAGTTGCAAAGAGTTAAACGGAACATTTGTATAAAAACAATGAATCCCATTTTTGCTTGATTGGCACTTAATTAGGCCCATGTCCTTTTGCTGCCACTGCAATCAGATTGGAGAAGAATGGGAAGCTTCCACGCTGTTATATTTATCTCAAGATTACACGATTTCAATTTTTTTCAATGCAAAGAGAGGAAAAAAAAAAAAAAAAGAAGAACACAGCACCTTATAAATGTGGCAAGGGAATGATATTATTTAGGGCTTCGAGAAAGTGTGGCTTCCTGGCTGCAGCACAAGGATTAACCTTTTTATGTTAACAAGGGATTGTTTTGCTAAGAAGAATAGGAAAGAAAAGTTCTGTCTTTCAAGTCTGCCAGGAACAAAACCAGGACTGGGGCTCTAAAGCCAGCCTTGAATTTAAGAGCTCCAGCAAAAGAAGAAAGCCAAAGTCCTTGCAGTCTTTACAAGGCAATTTCCCTCTTTGCCTTCGCTGTTTTAGTGCGGCCGGCAGCGGGGAGGCTGCAGCTGCAGCTCCCAGCCCTGCTGAATCTCCTGGGACCTGCCTCAGATAAGCGCTGCCGGTAAATAACGTGCCCGGATTGCAGCGCTGGTACCTGGGTCCGGCAGCATCCTGAAATTCAAAACGAGACAAGCAGAGGAATCAGCCTGAGCAGGGTTTTACGCCCAGGCATAAACGACAAGGCGAGGCGTGCAAAGGAGAGGAAAATGGGCCCGTGAGGCTTTCCGGCTCCTCACTTTCTGGGGAAATTATTTCTTTGTTTGAAATGAGGTCCAAAACATATATTATTGAAAAAATGATTGTTCTGCAGTGCTTTCAGATGCAAAAAGGAGAACCTCTAGGTAACCCTTGCACCTCCTTCCCTGTCTCATCCCACGCCACAAATCCCCCAAAGAACAGGATAGGGGAAAAAACTTTCACCCCAACAGCCTCAAATTCCTCCCTCCCACCCCTCCACAGGGGCTGCTGTCACAGGAGGATGAGCCGTGTTTAGAGCAAGAGTCCTGAGGCAATATTCAGCCCCAGCTTTTGTTCCAGGCAGCTTTCAAACCCCGTGAGCAAGCGAGTGAAAGGAGAAGTTGGCTGCGGAGAGCAAGTGAAAATTCAGCTCGTCCCTGGGATTTGCTCGAGTCAAGGAAAGGCGTCTGTTTTCCAGTGGAACAGTTATTCTTTGAGCAAAGATAGAAATGATGCTATTTGATTGAGGTGGCTAATTACACAGCTTGAAGAGTAAATTACAGCTATCAAATATCCCAGTGAATATTCACTTACAAATAGAGATAGAAGAAAATGAATTTTTTGGTTTGCTGGCAATTTTGAAATAAAAACATTGTCTCTTATGGGGAATGTTAACCAATCCTTTTCAAAATTCTTCTGCAACTGCTAAATTCAAAATACACTTTGTTGGAGGCCAACCAAGCAGTTCACTCTGATAGCCCAGAGCCACTTCTCTATTTTGAGTTTTTGTGTTTTCTTGTGACTTTGGAAAATATTTGCCCCCACTTTGATATTTTATTTTTTTCTTTAGGTGAAAAGCATCAAGGGTCCTTTGTTTCCTCTTAAACATGGAGGTTTTGGGGCCACGCTGCCAAGGTTTCCTTCCCCTGAAGGTCACCTCCACCTGTTGTGCTGTAGGACTGCCAGCCAACCCACACCGTGCCTCAGTTTCCCTGGGAGCACTGCAGGATCCTTGCTGGGCGATGTAGCTAACATTTGCTGGGTCCTTTTGCTGCAAAACTCCTGCAGCAATCACTCTAGTTGTGCTCTGAGTATGTTCCCCTTCACCTCCCCGCTGTGCCTTCAGCCTCCTTCCCTGTGTAATGAAAGGTAAGCGGTGCTCGGTATGTCTCTGCGTGCCTGAAAATTGCTGGGGCCTATTAGGGGAAAAAAAAAAAAAAAAAAAAAAAAAAAAAGCCCATTTTATCATCTTTTCCTCCTGTCTGGCCCTTAGGAAGAAAGCCGAAGCCCACAGAACCCGCCCTTCCCAGACGTCTCATTATCAGCAGCACCGCACGTCCCAAGGCTTCTTGCAGCAAGGGCATCCCAGCACTCTGGGGGCACTCGGGCATCTCTTAATTTGCCCCGTGCCTGCCCTTGTCTCCAGAGAGGGGATGTTTTGTTACGTGCCAGGAGCACGTGCACTGCACGGGGGGACTTATTATCCCATCCCCGCTGGTCGCTCCCGGGGGCTCAGTGCGCGCTGGGGATGGATGCGTGCGGTTTGCAGCCCCCAGGAGCCCACCTCCCTTTGGGGTGTGAACAGGAGGAGAAACAAGAAACAAAACAGCGAGCTGTGTGTAAAATGAATTGCATCTGGGCTCTGATTGTGCTCGATTTGGAGGGCAGCAGCATGGGCTGGCTGGGCACAGCCAAAACGCACCCCTTGGAAATTAAACCTCGAGGGTCTGGCCCTGAGCATCCTGCAAGGTGCTCCCAAAAGCAGGTGGTGCATCCTGGCCCCACCAGCTCTCTGCCACCTCCCACCCTGCTGCAGAGGTAGTGAAAATGCTGCGAGTGCGCTGTGCCGAAAACAAGCACTGGCTGCGCCTGCAGAGCGCACTGACGGAGTTACACGGGCTTCGTCGTGCCGGGCATGTCCCAGGAGGTGTAATTTCTCCCTGATGCATGATAGATTTTGTCCTAGCATGGGTCACAGAAAGCCCAACATTGATGGGTTTCATCTAATTTCAATTACAGTCATTAAAACTTTTGCTCGCACGAGCTGAGCCTTTCCAAAAGCCATCAAATGACAGCCCATTAGAGAGCGGTTATTTATAGCAGGGCATGTTAATTTTACAGGATCACAGACCAGTGATTCAGTGCCTGGCGTTGCTGAAAGGAATCACTCACAGGAATGAGTGTTCGCTGACATAAAAGCACCCAAATCGGCAACCTCCCAGCAGCAAAAGCCCCGTCGTGAATCATGAATCCGCCGAAACCCAGCGGCAGCAGCCTCAGGTTGGCAGGGATGCTCCGCGGGCTGGGGCACACAGCGTGGAGAGGGGATGCAGTGCTGGGTGATGCTAAAGGGGAGAGGTCTTCTTTCCCGAGGTGCCCCCAGGCTTTTCCAGCCCTGGTTTGGGAGCTGCGGGGAGCCCACGTGTTGTTCCAGCTGCTTTCCTTGCGTGTTCGCTGCTTTGTGGTGTTCCTCTGAGCTGCCGGGATGCCTGGCTCTGCTAAAGGGCTTTGCTCTGCCTTCCTCTCCCCCAGCAAAGTGTTTGGAGACACTGTGTGAAAGATGCCAGGGGTGACGGAGGAGGAAAATACAAGAAAATAATAAAACCTCTGGTGTTTAATTGAATCCCCTTGACTTTTAAAGTGCTCCAAGCTTGTAGCTCTCTGGGTGGAAGAACGGGAGGAGTGGTGAGAGGGGGAGAAGATGCAGGACAGGAGGAGGATTTGGCAGACGGTGAGGAGCGCGCACTGATTACACTGGTTGTGGGTAGGGCCCGATGCAGCCCCTGCTGGTGCTGGGGGGCTTGTCCCATGGGCTTTGCCCAGAGACCTGCTGAGGACAGCCCCAAGCTGCCGCTGAGCTCCTCTCCCGGTGCCAGCCTGCGATCGTCCCAGCTGATGTGGACTCCTAGGTGTATTGTGGAGGTTTGGGCCCAAAATCCACCAGGAGAAGGGTCACACCCTCGAGAGCCCCTTAGGAAAGGGAGATTTTCTACCCGGGGTATATTTTTTTTGATGGGCTGGTAGCATCTTCCCTCCCCGGTTGCCCTGTGATAATGCCACACAACAGCCCAGTGGCTCCTCTTGGCCACCTGTGATGCCTGGGGCGGGGGGGGAGAAGGGAGGGAGGGCAGAAAAAGGGGGGATCACTGGGGCTGGTTGCATCCAAGTAAGCCCCAGGGCCCCATAGTGACACCCCCATGGCACCACAGCTCCTGTGCCCCTGCAGCCGGCTGTGTGCAGCCAAGTGCACAGCTTGCAAGAAGCACAGGGGCAGGCTGCAGCACAGGCTGAGGGGGGATTACCACTTACCAAGAATGAATGTGGCAAAAAGACCATAACTGCCCTTAAATATGAACCCTGGGTTCCTCCACACCCATGTCCTTGAGCCACCAACAGCTTCTCCACTTGCAGAAAGTGCTGGCACCACTGCAGAGCCACCTTTCCTTGCAAATCTCCCCGGTCCTGCCCGCCTTCAGATGAGGTCTGCCTCCGACAGAGTTTGGCACAACCTAATTCAAGCTGAGCTGCTGCTCCCCTTCCCCTGCCCAGCCACAGCACCTTGTCCCTGCCAGCCTTCCTCTCTGCCCAACTGCCTAGTTTCAGCCCCCCCCATCACGGTTCTCCCTTTTCCACAATTTCTACAGCACCTCCCGCAGCTCTGACCTTGGCTGAGCCATCTAGGCAATATAAAATAATATGATAATCATAGCAATGATAGCAATAATCATCATAGTAAGCCATGTTATGGCTAGGGCACCTGTCACCTAGGCATGTGAGTGCCAGTGACAACCAGCTATTATGTACCTAGGCTAAGTGTAGTGGTGCCACGGCTGGGTGCTAATGGGAGAGCAAGGGAATAGAAAAACAAACCCTGGCTCTCCGATAGCATTGCTCAGGTCTGGAGGTCAGCCACGCTCACCAAACAGCCCCCCAGGCCTGAATATCTATGAATCGGTGAAAAGAAGTGACATTTTCAAGTGGGTAAGTGTCCGCAGAGAGCCAGGGTGCTTGTGCAAAAGTCCCTGAGTCCTGCGGGTCGTGCGAGATGTTACTGCAGGATCAGTAACGGCAGGGACATCGGCGCAATTCACTCCAGCAAAGGTTTATGAGGAGCAAGGCAGGGGCTTCCTGACTGTGAGCACAAATAGCGGTTAAAACAACGTACCGGGGATGGTGGTGGGCTCTCCCTTGGTGCGAGGCTGTAAATCAGTCTGGAATGATTTGCCCACAGGCTCTGTTTGTCCCTCTTAAGCAAGGAGAGAGATCATGGGATGTCTCTGCTGGAGAAATGATGCTCCGAGTGTGGGGGAAAAGCAGCTGAAGACATGATGCTCGTGGTTGGTTTGCACCACTGCAGGTTTTTATGGGGATGGCTCATGGTGAGTCAAGCAGTTCTGCGGACGGGGAGTTTTCCTGAGTGGGGATGGAGAGAGGGGAGGGAAGGACTCACCTTGTATTCAGGTGCAGAAAGCTCCTTCACGGGATTTTCCAATGCCCCAAAAACCCAGCATAGCAGTTTTTAATGAACAATAAGCACCAGAACTTCTGAAAACCCTCCTAGCCTGCTACCCAGGCACTGCACAGTGCATTTCTTCTTTAACCTGACCAGCAGAAATGCAGCAAGACCGGGCTCCCCTGGGAACGCCTGCTGCCTCAGCCCACCCGCCGCCTTCCCTCTCGCTCTTGTACACGCTTTGCCACATTAAGCCGCTGGAATAACTCCATTGCATGGGCCACTTCACCTCTTCCCCTGTACCTGCAACTAAACCCATCTCCTGCTATTCCCTTTGATGACTTCTCTTCAGCTGCTGCAGAGGAGAAATGCTCGTATCAGCAAACAGATGGCGGCTGAGGCATGTAGCATAAAATATATTTATCAAGGCAAACAGCTGTAGCCCATTTCATTCCGAAGATTTCTATTAAAAGTTCTCTGGAGCTACAAGCTGCTCCGACTCTGCAGCCGGAATAAAGCTGAGGGGACAAATGGCTTTTTCAGAGCATTTCTTTCCCCTTCCTTAGCTCTTTTCTTTGCAGCCTGAAGAAAGCCTGGCCCAGCTCTGCTGGCAGTGCTGGCTTTGAGGAGGCTGGGCAGGGTGAGCAGTCCCGATGGGGTTGTGATGTGCAAATCCGGGGAGCAGCGCAGTGTCTGTCCATGTGCTCAGGGCTGGGCAAACCGTGTACGGACCTGCAGGTTGGATGAACTTTGCACCCACAGATGCCTCTGCCTGAATCTCTCCCAGATCCCAAAGCCAGCTTCCAGCCCCTCTTTGGTAACTTCTATTTTGCTGTTGTCTTTTTTTTTTTTTTTCATTCTGAAGTGATGTTACCACTGCATTTACAAAAAAAGAGCCAGGTTTGGAGGAAATGCAAAGTTTTCCTCAAATGTAAATGGATTTTTTTGGCAGACACTCCTTTCACAGTGTTGTAAAATTCCCAGCTTCTGCTGCTGAAACACTGACAAAACCATGAAATCCCCCATGCAATGGGAATTTCCATATTCCATATGAAATGCACAATCAAAATGCTCAGCTGATGTGTTGTTGACCCGCCCATAACCTGCCCCAGCACATCCCCAGCTGGCCAAAGACATCCCCAAAGGGTGGCTTGGAGCTGCCAGAGCCCTCATGGGCATGGGAGCCTGGGCAAAAGATGTGTCTGGGAGCAGAGAGGGGTTCAATATTGAGAGACAAAGAAAGGTAAAACCATGGAGAATCCTCTGCTTAGTCCATTTCACTCTGTGGATATGATATCTCTTTACATCACCCACTGCTATCCCAAATTCTCCCTGTTCCCCATATCTGCCTGCATTTCTCTGCAGAGCATTGGCTTGGGCTCTTCACCTGGGCTCAGGGGAAGCCGCAGCTGGAGGTGTGTGCTGCACCCATCTCCCACCCAGTGGCCAGCAGCAGCATTTCGGCTTGTCCGAAATGGTCCTAGCAAGTCAGACTACAAACAACTTTTTCTCTTCTCTTTCTCCCTCAAAGAAACCCTTTTTTCCTTTTCTTTTGTGCGCGCCCAGGATCACAAACAGCATATGCGCAGTGTAAAATATTCCTGGCAGCTCCTCCTTTTTAATTGCACGCCGCTTCTCCAGCCAACAGCTATCCATTTCATCCCAAATTCAGCTTTCTATTTTGAGTTGAGTGAGCAGTGGGATGAGAATTCTGCCCTAAAAATGTGCTCAGTGGAATCGGGGTACCATATGGTCATGGAAGTGCTGAGAGCTTGGTGCCTGCCCACTGAATAGGGAAACCGCATGGGAATGAAGTGCTGGTGGGGGCTGTGGGTGTTAGCGGGGGTACAGGGGCTTGCCTGGCTCTTGGGAATCTGTGTGACTCCTAGGGTTATCTCATCCCATCTGCAGAAAACAGCTCAGCTCCTCAAAGGATGCCCTGTACACTATGGCTCTGCTGGTGGTCGATGCAAACCCAGTTGCTGTCGCGCTGGGAGGATGCTCTCTTAGTGCTCTATTAGCACTAGGGTGGGGCCTCATGCTAAACTATTTCCCACATCCCCCTGTGGGCATAACTGCGTGCAAGAGGTGAGAAAAGGAGGGTATAAATCCCCCAGACACCCCACATTCCCATTTAGTACCCTATGAAACACTGTCCTGGAACCTTTGAATGGAAAAACGAACTTGAGCTTGCCAAACAGGCCAACCAACCAAAACACTTCTACCCCTATTCTGAACAGAACTGTGATGGGGAGGCAAAAGGATTGGGAACGGCACACCTTTTTGGGGTGTATTTATCTCTTGGGGTTCATTATTAGAGCCCAATATTATTGTAACCCAATAACACCCAGTCATTCCAACTCTGCAATACTTTTTCAACCCAATATATACGAATTTTGCAACCAAAGATTTTTTTATTGCAACCTAGTGATACCCATTTGCTGCACTCCCACAGTTGCTTTTGCAGGCTGCAAGAGCTTGGCTGCCAGCAAACCATTCTAATGTTGGAATAATTCACGTCTTTGCACTGAGCAATGAGTTGGCCAAGCCTTGGCCACTACTTTGCAGCCCTTCTGCAGGCAACCCTGTAAATAATTATGCCAAAAGAGTTTGTAGCTGGGTGAGTGGATTCGGAAGGTGCTTGGGTGTGCTGAATATGTGTCCTTCTTGCTTCAGGCATCCCAGCGCTTTTGTGGTTTGCAGAGCTCTGGGGAGGACCTCGAGCTACGAAGCATATCCTTGATTTTGGCACCAGGATGCGCACACAGAGGGTGGGGAAGAGAATCACATCTCACCTCCGAAGCGGAGACATGAAGGGAGAGGGAGAGCAGAGAGATCAAAACCATGAAGCAGCAGCAGGAGGCAGGGAGAAGAAAGGAGCAGGAGAACAAGACCGCTCCCAAAATATCCCTCCCGTTTGCTGCGCTGAAGACCAAAAACTCGCACTTGGAAGGCTTTTTCAAGGGGGAGAGGCTGACAGCTTTGCTCCAAGCACTGCCTTGGGGTCCCCGGGGAGCTCGTGCCGCGCGCCCAGAGTGCTCCCTGCGCTTGATGGGAAACGGTGCTGAATTTCTGTGAGATGGAGTTTGGTGAGGCACAGCCTTCTTCGTGGCCTCCGTCTTTTCTCGTTTTTGTCTTTTTCTTCCTTCCCAGCTGGTCGGGGTGAATAGCAAACCTATTCCTAGGGCTGAGGGAACTTATTTTTGAAAAGAGTTTGTAGCAAATGCCAGCTGAAGCCATTGCTAAGTCTGAGGCAAATTAGGTGAGCAGCTTTTGGGCTGAAAAGTGAAAAGAAAGGAAAGTCAAAATGTTTCATTTCTGTGTTTTTCCAAATGAAATGTTTGGACTTTTCATTTCAAGTGCAGCTTTTACATAGAGAAGTGTCCAGCAGGAACTTGAAAAGGGCTAGAAGGTCATTTAACAATGTTTACCTGCCCTTGCTGAATCTTAGCCCAGAGTTTCATTTTGGCTTGTGCAAGACATTTCAGTCTGCACAAAAGAGGCTTTTTTTCCGCCTTTCTGACTCATTGACTAAAAGGGAGAAAAATAGCAGAAAAATGCAGAATTAACTCCATAATCTTCCAGGTGAAACCATCATGGAGCCTGGCTTGCCTCTAGGAAACATTTCAGCATCACTAACCAAAATAACACATAAACTCCCATTTTTTATCCAAATCAAAACTTATCAAAGGTATCCTGGCCAGCAGCAATTTGAGTCCCACTCCCATGTCTTTAAACCTGTATCTCTTGCTTCTCCTATACTTTTGCTTGCCAATACCAATGCTGGAGTGCCTTGGTTTCTGTCCTATCAGTTTTCCCCCGCTGCAACCCCTTCCACTCCTGCATTAATGCCCAGCAGCTGTGTGCGGTGGAAACCCAGTGGCTACAGCCCTGGTTTATGCAAGCAGCTTTGGTGGATGGAGCTGAAAACATCCACTTCACAGCCACCTGCCTGAAGTTTCCTTGGATTATTTGCTGGCTGGGGCCGTGTCAGTCTCCTATCAGACCCTTCCAGCCCACCAGTAGATCGTGCCTTTTCTCCATGTTGCCCTTTAATTAATTATGGAGCAGAGATTTGGCTTATGAAAGGGGCTCCAAGAGATGGTGCTGCCCCAGGGAAACATCATTTCTTTTGAAAACCTTGGGGAGGACTCAAGATCTCAGAGACAGAACGGTTCCACCATGTCTCCTTTCCCATCCGCAAATGTGTGTTTGGGATACTTCTCTATTGGCCAACTGCTCTTCATGGTAAATGTGTTCCCTTGCAGAAACCACCTGGAAATACATCTGAGGGTGAGCTTTCATCTTGCAATCAGCAGCAAGAGGGTGGTTTATTGAGGTGAGAAGGAAAAGCAGCCTTGAGTCAGCCAAATAAATGAATGATTGGTCTTCTTCTCATCGAAATGAAGCCCTGAGAAGAAGCATTTGAGTAAAGTGAACTATTTCAGTCTGCATTTGGAGGGGAGGGGATTTCTCTGAGGATTTATTTTTATAACATTCAAAAAAAAAAAATCAGTGTGACTCAATTTGGACTGAAACTGTCATCTTGGTATGAAAACTCCAAATGTTCCACTTTAAGTATTTGAAACAAAAAATTCCACTTGTCCAAACTCAGAGTCCATTCCCCTCAGCTTTGGTTTTTCCCAGTTCACCTTTCCTCCCGAGCCCTTTCAGACACGGGAGGCTGTGCCTTCCCCCAGCTCCATGTAGGGAGGACAGCCTCCCTGCAGTTTTCCACTCCCAACACATGAGCTTTGCGCCATCCCACACACTCAACATCTGCTGCAGGAGCATCTCGCTGGGTCAGGACCTGCCTGCGTCACTTACTCCCAGTGTGTTGTGACTATGTGTGTGTGGGAAGGGGAGCAACAAATCCCAAATTTCTACAGTGGCATCCCTATATTGGCCCAGCCGCTCATAATAATAACGCTAATTTCTTCAGTGAGGCAACAGCCACTGAATTAGGGAGAGATGCTGGCCACTTGGGAGCATCCTGTTCCCTGCCTTTCAGCATTTGTCAGCAGCGGGCTGTGGGATGCTGGGCTGGTCTCACTCACGTTTGGGTACATAATGGTGTAGGTAAGGGTACGATCCAGCACTGCACAGGGGCTTCCCAGCCCTTCTCTTTGCCTTGCTTTAGGCACTTGCTGGTTTGAATCCCCTTCTTCTCCCCGTAGCGCTTCAGCAGAGGCAACCTGCAGCTGGAAGCCTGCCCGGTCCTCCCCCCGCGGCCCCATGGTTGAAATGGCACCTGGATAATCAGGATGCTTTGCAGATAATTTAAGCTGGAAGTCATTAGGCAGAAATAGCAACCCTCCTGCCACCCCTGCCCCGTGACACTGTCCCCCCCTGGCTGCCCTAAAAGGGAGCTCTGAGTGCCCTGGGGTGGCTGACAGCAAGCGGCAGAAATAGAGGTGTGAATGCAACAGAGCCCAGGGGCTGGAAATAAGATTAAAGGCAACGGGCTTGGAAGAAAAGCAAAATTTAAAAAAATAAATAAAAAAATCCAGGTTTTGTTGCCAGAAGAAAGCCGACACCATCTTCCACCTCCTTTCTTAAAAGAAGAGCCATCACCTCAGTGCTGGACCGACAGCAAATTTGGCAGGGTCTTTAATTTGGCTTGAGGATTTAAATCCTCTTTTGCTGCTGGGGGAAAAGCCCCGGCTGGCACGTGTCAGTTACATCGTGTCCCACAGCCATTCCTGCTGAAGCAGGCTCCGTCATTTCCCAGAGCAGAGGTGAGCAATAATTTTATACGGACTGGCAAATTTTACAGGGACCTGGAGTGGCACCACTTCTCAGACCTGGTGGGAGGCATCCCCGAGGGGAGCCCAGTGCTGTGTGCTTGGTGAAAGGCTGCTCCCAAAGGGCACCCAGGCTTTATCCACAGGCATAAGAGTTGGAGCATTTCTTGATTATTTGTTCCTGTGGTCAATCATCCTCCCTGTCAGAAATGAAAGCCTTATTCTGATATGAATTTGCCTGGCACTGAGGTCCTGCAGAAGAGTTTTCCTTGCCTTCCCCGGCCCAGTATTTTTTCCTTATGAAGCTGCCTGTCGTTATGGGTTCCTTTTTTTTTTTTTTTTTTTTTTCCCCAGGCTCCTCAAATGATTTTTCTCCAGCAGCTGCAATTTTGCAAGGCTTTTCTTTGCCTACCCAGATTTCTATCACGACACCAGTCAGAACCACACCCCACCTCAGGTTATATCTCGAAGCACCTAACTGATGTGCCCCAAACCCAGGGCCCTTCTGCAGCATCACTCCTTCCCAGGGGCTACGTAAAGAAACATTTTCCTTTCCTCTCTGTTTCCCTGTGAACAAGGCACTTGCAAAACAAATGCAAGCGGCTGCCCCTTCCTCAAGCAGCCGTGTCGGGGCTGAAGGGATTAGCAGGATGCTGAGCCAGTGTCCGCGCCTCGCAGCAGCCACGCTTCCCTTTTATCTCGGGGAAGCAGGCGCCTTGGCCGCCAGCCCTGCAGGGATTTATCGGGGTGCCCTGGAGCTGCCTCTTGCTCTTGTGCCGGCTCCTTCGTCCCCACCCCCTTGGAAGGGGACAGGGACATGGAAATGCAAATGGTTCCTCTGAGGATTTGGACTCAGAGATGTTGCACAAGGCTGCTTGACCTTGGTGCAAGGCTAAGGAGATGGGGAAGACCCCTAAATGCTCTTAGTGGTGTTTTGGCTCTTCCTCTGCCTCCCCAGCTGCCAGCCAGGACACACAACTCCCGTCCCTATACCACACCTGCACCACGCATCTCTTCCTTGCTTCTGGCTGCTGACTAGTGGATGAACCTGCAGCGCCTGCAGAGTCCTATCCTGTTCCCCAGGACATGAGGTCCCTTTTTGACTTTCTCCTGTTTTTTGGTATTCCTGGCACCTGCAGACACTGTGGATCTTCCCGCTTTGCTATCACATCTGGATGAAGTGGGGAAAAACAGGCCCTTTTAAAGGGCTTGTGCCACTTTTACAGGCAGGTAGCATGGCAGCTGCAGTGTGTGCAGAATCGTGCCCCAGGAAGCCATGCTATCCCCATTTTACAGATGGGAAAACTGTAGGCAGAGAGCAAGATGGTCCAAAATTTCCATTTGTAGATGCTTGGCTGCACTGAGCACCCCGTTTTCCAGCAAGAACAGGCTGCTCTGTGTGCTCAGTAAACCAGATCCCTGTAAATGCTCTCTGAGAAACATTAAAAATCACTTGGTGCTTTTAAAGATCATGTCCTGTGATATATCTGCAACCACCTCGGAATGATGCTGCTTTGCCCCATATCCCACACAGTGACCCCGTCTCCTAGCCTGACATTGAAGCCCGGTGCCTACCAGGAGATCCCAAAGTGTCTTGCGAAGGAGAACAGCACCATTAACTCCAGTTTACAAATGGGGAAACCAAGGCATGGCATGCATTAGTTGTGAATTCATGTCGTTTGGTCTGGTTTCCCTCTGGGTCAGGCTGTGATGTCCCAGTCTGAGATGCAGACCAGCCGGAGGGCTGCCTCCAAAAGGTTACGGCTGCAGGTGCTGAGCTGCAGTGCTGCTTGGCAAGGCTGTTACGTGCCCCTGCTGGGCTAATGCTGACAAGGGACACACACTTCCTGGCTTCTGGGGGCTTCTGGGGAAAAATGCCTTTTTCCTTACGTTTTCTGTAAGTGTCCACCCTGCATGGGGAGGGTGGAGTGAACACTGCGGATGGGCCCCCTACATGGGAATATCAAAACCCGCTTCCCATATTTATTTTATTCCCCTCCTCCCCCTTTCCCACCTCCATGCTGGGAGAAGCTCCTGCCTCCTTGGCAGGGAAAGAAGAGGCTGGGGTTTGCAGGGTGCAACACAGGTACAGTATTTCACAGCTGGTTGCTTCGTAACGGGATTCTCTTATTGAAAGTTGCTTTCCCAGATCTGGCTCTGATTAGCAGACGCAAATCCTGCCCTGCATGCTGATGGAGCTGTGCAGCTCTTTCCGTGCTCCTCCGTGCCAGAGCAAAGGCGTCGAGGATGGAGGATTTCACAGCAACATGAGTCGAGCGATTCTGCATCCATCTGGGCCCCCAGGTCCGTGTGACCCCTCAGCTGCTCTGGCCCCTCGGTTCTAGAAACTCCCGACTTCATGCTCAGAGCGAGCAGGATGTGGCCCCGGCTGCTGATGCGGAGGATGAGCGGCTGGCAGGTTGAATTAATGCTGGGAGAGCAGATGCACACTTAAACAAACCATCCGCTCGCGAAAGGAAAACAATGACTTAGTACTTTCTAATTACCATCCCAAGTAAAGCAATTACTCCTTATTCACACGTGATTACTAAGAATAGCATAAAATGAATAAACATTTTTTAAAAAGCTACTTAGTAAATTTTCATTATCCAACAAAGTGAGTAAGATATTTATACTCCAGCACAGCCCCCATAAATACAGAAAAGACATTGCTCAGTAAATGAGTGAATTAGTATGGTGCTTAATTACTAGAAATTATTATCAGGTTACTACAATTACTATAAATTACCAGCAGGATGAACCCTTTTATTATTTTTTCAAAAAAAGAGAAATCTTGTTGATATGCTTTATGAAGTCACAAATAATTTTGAGGACTTGGGGAATTAATACACAAGAAAAGGAGAGGAGAAAAGAAAGGCTGGATTGTGCATTATTTTTGATGCTGCGGTCATATTCCTTTGCACATAGAGGTGTATCGGGGCAGGGCTTGGGTTTTGCATGCCGGAGGGTTTTGGGGAGGAATAGGAGTGGGCGGGTGGAAGGGTTGAACGTGGAAGATGTGTGGAAGCAGTGCCCGGGACTCATCCTGCAGCACACACACGTTGAGGGATTGCAGCAGGGAGCTCTGCAGGTCTGCATGGCTTTAGGGGCAGGTTTTGAAAGTTTGGTAGGAGAACAAGATTTCATCTTTCTGCACGTCCCTTCGCTGCTTTCTGCTTGTCCCCCAGAGCCAGCCGGGTATCCAGAGGCACACGGGACCTGTGCACATGGTGGGTGTCACCTTCAGCAGTGCTGAGCTGGGCAGGTGGAGCACCACAAACAGTCCCTGCTCTGCCGTAATTACCTCCCTCATCATTTCCACCCACTTCTGTTGCCTCTGGCTCTGGTTCCCAAATTGAATTCTCTCTTTGCCTCCTGCCCTTCAGCATCCTTTTCTGCAGGGTGCCATGCCACTGGTGTTAGTCCATGTCCTGCATCTCTGGGGTTCAGGGAGGTGGAGAAATGCTGAGGAAGATGTTGCATGAGGTCCTGAGCTATCTGCAGACAGACCTGAGACCTGAAAACAGGTCTAAGCACCTAAAACCTGTCTGCCTATTCCAGCTAGATCAGTGGGTCTAATAAAAGATTTTATCTGTCCCTATAAAGTCTCTCCTCTCCCAGCCTTAGACCAACACAGCTGCAGCCTTCCTGGAGCAGACACAGCCGGGTATTTCACTTTGGGCAACACTTCTACAAAATTGGGTGCTATAAATCCTTCCCGCTTCCCCTTGTGTGAAGCAAGGATAATGAGCAGGACGTGTGAAGTCTTGATCAGCTGCTGCTGGTGCAGCACGCCAGTGTTTTCAGATGAAAAGCGATGAGGGAAAAAAGCGGTTATTAGAGCAGAAGCACATTAGAAAAAAAGTCTGAATTTCCATTACGCCCCTGGAGCTCGACATCTCTGCAAGCCATGGTATTTCCATTATTGCTCTTCTTATTATTACATGTTTTGATTTCAGATACCCCACGCACGAGCAGCTCAGGTCCCAGGGTGCGAGTCCGGGGCCGGGCGGGGATGGGGATCACTCGCCCGATGACACTAATTCGGATCTCGGGGGCATCTCGCCCGTGCAAGCCTGAGCTGTGTCTGTGGGCAGGTGTCAGAAGCCGATGACTTTGTACAGCTCTGCTGTCAGCTCCCCATCACTCAGGGAAAGACACTTGTGTACGGAATCAGAGACACCCTGCAGGTGTTTATGCCTTCATACTTGATAACGAAGAGGCAGAGCGATTCTGCAAAGGGCAGGAGGGAGAATGTGCACCCACGGTTCTAGTGTCTTGGGCTCGGGTGTGCACCCAGAAACAGGCAATTTGCTAACTGCAAAAATTTGCTAACTCCTGCTAACATTTGGAGACGTGTCCGGTCACGGCGATGCAGCCTGATACAGACCTTTCTGCCCCCTCTAAGGACAGGCATGGGACAACGTCTTGGGAAACCAGGTCTAAACAGCCACTGTTGACAGCCTGCTCTTGAAGATAATAGCAGAGTTTTAAAATCAAAAAGCAATGTAGAAATACGCAGTGATTTTGCTCATGCCCTTTGCAAGCTTGGCGCATTTGTGGCACCATGGTGTCAGCTTCGCACGCTCATCTTTGCCTCTGTGGGATCACAAAACTTATCGCCCTTAGAGGAAGGGAGCTGCACCTCCTCCTTGGTGTTCTCCCTGCGTCTTCCTTCCTGCCCTTGTCCTTCACCTTTCTGTAAAAACACAGGCCAGGGTCCTGCTCCTTCCATCATGTAAATGTGAAGGCCAGGATCAGCTGTTAAAAGGAAATAGCATGAGACCCCGCAGGCATGAGCTATCTGCTTGCTTGGATCCCTGTGCTGGGTGCAGGCTCGACCCTCATGGACCTGAAGCAAGCTGAAAGGATGCAGAAAGAGCAGGAGGAGCAAAGGGAAAGGGAAAATAAAGATGTTGCAGATGAAAAAGGGTGAGAAAGGGATTTAAAGAGCTGGCCCCCAAATCCACTTGATGCTTCGAGCTGTGTGAAGCTTAAATCTGTGCTGCCCCATCGCTAAATCCTCACCCATGTCGACATCGTGCTGACCCTGCCTTGCAGAAAGGGCGGCTGATGGCTTTGCCAAGCAAATATTGGCTTGGCTTTAGATCCTGTCCCCACTGACACCATTTCGTCCTTGTAGTGCACTGTGCCTTGGGGTTTATATGTGCATCCCCGGGATGAGGCAGGAGGGAAGAGGAGGATAGGGCACAAAAGCAGCTCTCTCCCTAATTTCTAAACATGAGTCAGCAGGATCCCTGTTTTCAAAGCTGGATGCTCTCAAAGAGGCATTTGCATTTCAGAGAGATCCTGCTTTGCTCTCCCACTGACAGTGTTTAGCTTTTGTTTAAAAGCAGGGCTCCTCCACCGCATTGGAAAAGGGGCCGAGCAGAGGAGACAAGAGGTACGAGCCTATGGGTTTGATCATTTCTTCCTTCATCTCTGCCAGCAGAGCCCCTTGCCAAGAGGAACTTCTTTAAAAACCTAATGCTCATCACAAAACGACAAAGTAGGGGATGCGGCTGGGATGGGCACATGCACCCACATGTGTGCACACACCAAAGCTTTCACAGACAAATGCGTGTTTGGGAGAATTCATCCCCGGGGTTAGAAACTTCCAGGCACACTTGGGGTTAATCACCCCAAATGTCTTGTCCTACTGCCAGATACCTCAAAAACAGAACATCTGTGGGGATGTGGCTTATATATGCTTCTTACTTTTGAGTAGGAGGTTGTTGTGCAGCAGTGGGTTAAAATACATCAACCTTCCTATACTGGGCATCCCTTGCCTTGCATCCTAAATGTCCAGGTCCTGCAAGCTCCCAGCCTGTCCTTGGTGGTGGCTGTACCAGCCCCACTCATGTTGCAGCTTTTGCATTTTTATTCCCTCTTTGCGCACATTTGCATTGTTGGGCAGAAAGTGACCCCTGCTGCCATCTACGATTTTTTTCCATGCATACTGCTCCAGCTCCATCAGCTTCATTCCCAACCAGCGGGGAATTCACACTGATGACTGAGTCACCACTTCTCTGAGATTTTAGGGGTTTTGCACATTTGCAGCATACAGCTTCTGCCAGCCGATTTCCCCCTTGCTGGCGTTTGCAAGCTGCTCATTTTCTCCAGCGTGCCCAGCTTGCTTCACAGCCTCTCAAGATGTCACACGCAGAGGACAGCAGCTCGTGTGCTCCTGCTCTAACGCAGCTGAACTACACGGACACAAACGGCATGAGCCCTGTCCCTGCCACAGCCCCTCTGATCTGCCTGCCATCTGTAATAGGAAAACATAACTTTTCTGCAGAAGAATGGGTGAAAAAAAGGCATGGAGAATCAAGATTCACTTTGGAATTCTGCAGCTAATAATGATGATGCAGAAATTGGGGGAATTTGGGAAAGTTTTGAGGTCATGGGTATCGGCAGCAAATAATGTCATCATAAGAAGAGCAGCACCATGGTTTCATTTTGCCTTGTTCTAGCTGCGCTCCTGATGGTAGGCTTTTACCTTTTTCTTTCCCTTCCTAAAGGTCACAAAACAGCAAGTCATAATATATTTCCATGAAGGCTGAATTTAGGGCTGTGGGGGAGTTTCCATAATGGAGCAGTCTGAGGACACAGTGCAGGACTGGGATGGGCTTTGCTATTGCAAAGATGTCAAGGTTTGGGATTTTGGTTTATATCCCAGGAGGTTTAACCTGAGAGCTCGGGAAGGGATTTTTAAGATCCAGAGACCCAAACCTAGCAGTTTTTATTGCAGAAGTTTATCAAGTTGTGCCAGTTCACAGAAAACGCCCTATATGTGTTCTGGAAAGCAAACTAGGCAAAAAGTAGTGGGTTAGGTTTGTTTGCAACTTTTCACCATATTAAATCAACAATATTTGAACTGAATGTTTTCCTTCTATTTGTGTTGTTTTTCAAATAAAAACTCATTTCTCTGATGCTTGCTTCCTCTACTCCCTTGTTTCTTAAAGAAAAAGCATAAAAATAAAAATATCAGAGAAAAGATCCCCCACCACATCGAAGGAAATCTGTACAACACAAAATTGATTGCTTTTCCTCCCGTTGTTGTTGCAAAAGTTTCTTGGACAGCAAGATGCTTTTGTCCTTATTTCCAATACCAAATCCAACCAAACAATTCCCAGCACTCCTGCTTCAGATGACCACAGCCTGATGTTGCTCTTGGCATTAGCATTCACTGCAAGGCCAGCCCCAAAATCAAACACGGCTGCTCTGCTCTAGTATCTTTTTTACCCTCTCTGAATTCATTGTATTGCTGTAAATCAATCCTATCAGCTCTTGAGTAAATAGAATTGGTTCAAAACATTCAAATAGTCCTAACCACACCTTTTTCTTTTCTCTCTCTCTCTTTTTTCTGAAAAAGAAGAAAAGTAGAACCAATAAAGGTGCCAAGTAGTGAGTAAGTAAATACAAAAAAGTACTTAGTTTTCTGATTTTCTTTCACGCCTGCTGGCCTTCTCCTGATCCAGTTGTTGGTGACATAACAGAGTCCCCACATTTTGCTGCCCACAGTGAGGTTTTGCTGGGTTTTGCCTGGCCGAATTGGGAACAGGAGCGGATGGCATGGGGGACCAATTGCGTCTGCACGGTGCCACCGGGGAGGTTTTGCTTCCCAAGAGATGGTGGTAAAATCTGCATCTGTAAGTATGCTTTTTTTTTTTTTTTTTTGCAAATTTTGCAAAAAAAAAAGCATTTGCAAATCTCATATCTCATGACATCTCTCAGCTCAGCCCATGTCCCCCCAGGCTGGCATCGTGCTTCTTGGCTGCTACAGGGAGACAAAGCCTGAAATCTGTCCCGAGGTCTTTGCCTCTAAGCCCAGCCCTGCTCAAAACGACGCTGATGCACAGGGCCCACTTGCAGTGGGCTGTGTCGAGTCTCCCTTTTGCCAAGGGAGCCAGCAAACCCCCTGCTAGCCCTGGGACACCCCATCCTCTTCGCAGCAAGGCACTGGAGCTCTCTGAGATCCAGGCTGGCAGGGGGAGATCCATTACAGTGTGGGAAGGAGTCAGGAAATACATACATTAAAAAATCCAGACACCAAAGGCCTTATAGCTGGCTATTATTAATGACAATATATTATGGCAACAGTGGAGGCACAGGAGAGGCTTGGAGTATTTATAGACCTAACTAACCTGAGGATGCAGGTGCTGCGTTTTGACTCCATACCACTTTCTCCGCTGAATTTTGTTTCTGCCTGAGGATTATTTTGGAAAGAGTTATTATTATCTCTGATTTATCGCTCCGCACTAGGGGGAACTCTTACTTTCTGCCGAGACAATTACTGAGCCCTTGCGGAGAGCCACTTCAAGGAGCCACAGCCTCTGCTCCGCCACTGATTGCAGCCAGGGTGACGGTGCCTTACCGAGGGGATGGCTGATTAGGCATCAAGCTTCATTCCTGCCTTACCTGCAGATGGTATTTTCATCTGTATTAAATGGGCAGTTGAAAGCCTCTTAATTATTAAAACTGTAGCTTGTGATTTGTTTTGGTGAAGTTTTTTTTTTTCTCTTCTGGGAAGTTTCAACTTTTTTCTCCTTTTGTTTGCCATTAGGAAAAGCAGGCACACATGCATACAGAAACACTTTTTGGCTGCTTCGCTATGTTTTGCTCTTCTCCGTAGCATCTACAGCACTCATTACCCACCCCATCTTCCCAGGCTGATGCAGGCTTTTAGTCTATCTAGAATATAATCAGAATAAAGTCAATTAAGGACAGGATTAGACTGAGAGGAGGTTAATAGGACTGTGACAACAAGACATTTATTCACAAGTCTTTCCCTTTCACCCTTCACTGTCCAAGACTATTTTCCTGAGGCCCATCAGCAATGAGCTGCATGCTAATGTTTCTGAAGGCACGCTATGATCTGTGCGAGGGAAAAAAGAAAAACACCCCAGAAAAGGGGTTTCTTCACCCAGCAACCCTTGTGCCAAAATTACCCCAGCCTTGATGCTGGCTAATTGATAACCCCCTGGGAAATCAGTTTCTGCTCTGTGCAAATATGAGTTTCATCTCTTTGCTCTTCATTTTGCATTGCCCTCTGCCCTTCTTCTCCACAAGAGTTTCAGAAGAAGCCAAAACCCATCATTCTGAGCTCTGGCAGAGGTGGCGAGCAACACCAGCAAGCAAAGCCTTGGTTTTGGGTGGCTGCCAGCCCAGCAGCATGCGTGGGGCTGCACTCCAAGGGAGCATGGCTGGAAATCTTAACCCCCTGCTGAAGGCTGAGCATTGGGTTTTATTTTTTGAGTGATTTTGCCCCACGGTTGCCTGGAGACAGGGATTCAATGGCCAGGAGTGCTTTTGCAGTTTCATGTCCCAATGGTCCTTGGGAAGCGTGCGGGCGGTGATTGCGGTGTGAGCATCTCTCCTACACGAGCTGCTTCACCAAGCACTTTGGGGTGGCCGAGCAGGGCATATTTGCGGCTGCCAAAAGCACTTGTTGTTTCCTCTTTCTGCAAAAGAATGGCTGAAACACCACAAAAAAACAAGGAGTGTTTGGAGGTCAAGAGGAGCTCAGTGTTTGGAGAACCATTGCTGAAGTTGTTTGCATGGATAAAGAGCCCACCTGAAAACATGAATAAACTCTGATTTTTACTAAAGCTTGTCTATAGCTGGAAGTGGAGGGGAGGGGGTTTACATGCAAATTTCTGTCTATTTTTATTTTTTCCACTGTGATTTTCCAAGCTCGCTGGTGAGAACTACACTGGGAGCCAATGGCCCCAGCTGCCTCCTCCAGCTGTGCACATCTGGAAATCCCACTGGGTACCAGCTGCTTTTTTCAGCTGCTCAGGCGAGTATCCCAGCACTCAGTCTCACCACGGTGGGCACTGTAGAAGCCACAGAAGCAAAAATATGGTGCCAAAATCCCAAAGACTTCACATAAGCGGCATAGCCAATGCAGAGTCTGGGAGATGTCCCAAACCAGCCAGAAGATACCTATTTTATGCAGAGAGAGAGACATCAGGACCATGACACTCTTAAGAGTCCAGAACAATTGCAGACAACCTGGTTTCTGCTTTTGGCAGCTCTGTCTTTAATCATCCAAATATAAGATTATTATTTTTGTTGATCCTTGGGCAATTGTTACGTAGAAAACCTTTGGGTTTGTTGGCAGCAGCGGATCTGGCCTTAGGGATCACAAGTGATGGCAGAATAAGTGGAGAGTGTACACACAATGCTATTCTGAATAAAGTTCTCCTATAAGTACTCCTGAATAAGTACTCCTTGTGCCAAGGTTGCAACTGCACCTGCGTATTTAATACTGGAATGGATCATTTTCCCTGTTTTTGTCTAACTTTGTCTCCACACCAACCACTACATACAAATCTCCATCAAATCCTCCTTTGGTCACCTCTTTGCCAAGGCAAGCAGCCCGAGTTATTTAATCTCCCTCGGTATGAATGCCTTTGTAACTTTCCTAGTTGTATGTATGCATGAGGAATTGATTTCATTAAGCAACACAAACTTGTTTGCCTGGTTTAGCTTAATTTGCTCCCTGAGACGCAGGAATATGTGTACCCAGGGCTGGTGAGAGCCATGGTAACTTCTTCTTACTGGTCCCAAATTGTCTCATTTCACCCCCAAAATTGAGAGTATCTGATATATAGGATTGATAAGCTAAGATCTCAGGTCTTCATGCCTAATTTTGGCAGAGCAAATTCACAAGATTTGATGACCCCCTGTGGTTTTTGCATGAACTGTGCTGCAGCAACAGCCAAAGTAAGCTGTGGTGTACACACGGTTTTGGGTGAGGAGATGCTACCTGTAGGTTAAACACAGAAACATTTGGATGAAAGGACACAAGGTCTTAAAGAAATCATGCCAGGAGATGCAGAGACTGGGAGAACCTCTGTACAAACATGCACGTTATTTTCAGTGTCATGGTTGAAGAACATTTCATCCTGTTTCTGTGCTCGAGTTAATGGTTGAGAGAAAGTTGCCCACAGGGAGCAAACACTGAAAAAAAACAAAACAAAATAAAATCATAGCAACTTTCTTGAAAGCTTTTGAGGATTTATTTTTTGGGACAAGGTAATCCTGCTCTTTTCACATTTTGTTTATGCTTCAAGTAAGTGGGCTCAAAATGAGGATGGTTTTACCCTGGCACCCCTTTGCTCCACCAGCTTGGCCTTGCAGAGGGCTGGCATTCCCTGGGTTTTGGGGCTGGACTCTGGCCACCTCTGTGCACTGCACCGCTGGGAAAAAAGAGCAAAAAAATCCACCAAATTCCCCTTGCGAACTTCCTGAAGCCTCAATTCCTCCATCCCCACACTCTTCCCAGGAGCCATCTAATCCACTGGCAGCTGATAGCTTGCTGCTGGCTTCACCTCTCAGGGGAGAGACTCACCCTCTCCCGGACCTTTAGTGCGAAGTGGCACCGTTATCCAATTTCCTCCTAATTGCGCTAACAAGGATGAATTAGGACTTTCATCAATGGGGGCGAGCGATCGGTTTGGAGTCAGCCATGGGCGACGGAGCCAGAGATTAAACAAAACTATCATGTTAATGTCTAATAATACAACAGCAAGTGGAAATTAAGCACAAGACAAATATGCTGTGCCGGCGTCATTGGAGAGTTTGTTCTTTAAACACAACGTTATTTTAAAGGCAATGCTATTATTAGGGCCATCTAACTTAATTTCGTAGGCATAATAGAAAAGTAAATGTGCCGCAGTTGCACTTTATGTGCAATTTCGAAAACAAACCCAAACTGGGGGAGAGTGCTGCGTGTTACTGAAGTAGCCGCTCCAGCTAAATTCCACTTTGATATACGTTAATTACCTCCCAGTGAAGGGACCGTTTCCTTCGGAGCTGCAGCTCTGCGGTGGACAGCTGTGTGCTCCCCACAACGGGCGCAAACCACACGAGAGCTGAACCCCATGAGAGCAGCCACAGGTCCCCTATGGGGTGAGCTGATGCAAAATGCCGAGGGATATTTTACCTCCCGGTGTGCTGTCACCTTGGTGGGAGGGGAGAGGATTTATTCCTTGCTGTGGGTGCACATTTAACACCTGGCTCCTGATAAATGCATCACAGATGATTTTCTTACAGTTTTACTGGGCAAATCTGACCCTTGTATTGCTTTCGTGTTTGTCCAGGGGGAAAATATTTCCATCTGGGGTGATGAAGTTTGTCCCCAAAATGTGGCCAAGCAAATCTTTCGTATAGTGTGCTAGCACAGGTGGTGGGGCACTGCACAGATAACCTCTTTTCCTTGTGCAATGCAATATTAGGATAGATCTAAGCATAAAGCAATACAATCAAATTCCTCTGTATGCATTTTGTTTTCTTTTTTTTTTTTTTTTTTTTTTTTTTTCCAGTGGTGATATCATTTCCTCCTTTATAAAGTTGCATAAAAATTGTGTCTTAGTGCTCTAACATCTCATCCTGCACTTAAGGGAACATTTTAGATGAGCAGCAGCATTGAAAGCCCTCTTTCTTTATTAATATCCAGGTCCTCCATCCCTACTCCTGTGACATTACCCTCTGTTTTATGACGGGCAGGGGGGGTGGAGTGGGGTGTAACGGCCATGCAGTGGCACCAGTAGATCTTGTGCTTTTTGGGTTATGTCCCTTTTGCTGCATGTCGTCTCCCCTGGACCACAAGGGCATAGATCCACAGAGGCATAGATCTGGCCTCATGGCGGGCTTCTGGCTGGCAGTGTTCAGGAAGGGGCTGGTTTGTGCCTAGCGAGAGTCAGGGGAGCTTCCAGCAAATCCCATTGGGAGCCAGCTCTTCCTTGACCCTTCCTGAGCCCAGCTCATGAGGGCCTCAGAGCCTAAAATAGAAAAGGAGAAAGGCTGCAAAACGCTTCCCATCCCATCCTTTATGTCTCATCAACGCTGAAATGCTTTCTCCCCTGGCCGGTGCATTCAGCACATATTAAACGCAATATGAAATTCCGTCTCAGAAAACCCCAGAGATGGCTCTATCGACTGTCCTTTAAATAGAATTAAAATTGACCTGAGACAGATCTGCAAACCTATTGAATTACACAGTCCACCACCGAGATCAGGCTGGCCTTGCAGGAAGAAATAAAGCAGCCCAGGGCAGAGATGAGGTGGCCCCAATGACATTAGAGTGGGAGCCTCTCAAGACGGACTTGCACAAATACACAGCATAAACCAGGCAGGGAATAAAAACTTAACCCTACAGTGGTGATTGCATGAGGTTTGGGGTGCGGGGTGTGCGTGTGTATGTGTAAGTGGATGTGTTGCGGCAGGGCGATGACACGAATCAACGCACAGAGCCTGTCCGTCCCCATCATTCCTCTCCCCTGGTCATGCTTGGAGCTCCGTGCTTAAATATTTAACGTGGCATGAAGAAAAATAAAAAAAGCAAGAGCTAATCTGCTGCGGTTTTCAGAAACCTGTTCCCCCCCCCCCCCCACCCCATGTCCTTGTTGTCAGAAGTGGGAAATGCACGCTCTTGCTTAGTAATGCTTTTCAGCTCCTGACTGGCGTGTGTGCATATTGTGCCTGTGCATCCAGCTGCCTATCTATAGGCCATCTAATGGGCTCCAGTGGGAGCCCGGCCCGTGGTCCGCAAATCAGCAAACCTGGAACCTCATCAGCGCTTCAGGCATCAGTGGCATTTTAAAAGACCTTTATCATGAGTGGAATTAGCAGGATGCATCCCTCTGGAACCTGTTAGCTATTTTATTCACACCCCCTCTCCCCCCATCGACAAAAAAAATAATATGCATCTATTTTGTTTGAAAAAAAAAATTGTCTTGAGGGCATTTGTACTATTCAGGGCTGTGCAATGCCAGGGGACAACGGGAGGTGTTTCATCAGCCTGGTTGGCTGGTTGGGGCCGGAGATATATAGGTCACTTGGCAGGGTAAAAATGAATCACTGTAAGCACGGATAGCCTCCCTCTGCTGGGTAGCTGGCCCTGGTGCTGGCAAGGAGAGCAATGTCAGCCTGCAAGCTGATGGGGAGCAGGTCCTGGTGACCCCACCACGATGGGCATGGGCAGCGGGGCTGCGGCTTGCTGGTTCAGGTGGCTCAGGGCTGGATGTCCTGGCAAGAAAGGCAGGGGTGGCACCGGGGTGTGGATAAGATACTAGGCCGTGGTAACCCAGCTAGAATATCTTCCTGTCCTTCTCTCTTGGGTGCAAGCATTGGCACATGATGTTGTCTACTTGTTCTCCAAATGGGAGAAAATGATGGTGTGGCCTGAGCGCACAGCCCTGATTTATACCTGCGTGCAAGCCCAGCACAACCCAGCCCCAGCCACGGCTATTATTATCTGACAGATCTTAAAGAAAAACTATATAAATCTCCCCTTGTGCCATAAATACATTTCTGCCTAGGGAGACCACGAAGAAGCTCATTAAGCCACATCCTGAGAGAGAGGTATGTGTCATCTGCAGTGACAAGCAATGCAGCCTCCAGTTACCTCGCTAGCCGGGCTTGGGGAGCATTTGCAGAAGTTAAAGGGGATTTAATGCTCGCTCAGGACAGAAGAGGTGAAGATGCTCTATTTTGGCAAGGCAGAGGCCTGGGAAACTGGATTCCTGGGCTTCATTCCCCTTGCATGTCCAGCAGGGAAATAGAAACTATAAACGAGAGGAGTAAGCGTGAGGGACTGGATCCGAGGACTGCTACAAGCCCTTTGTTTAGGTGGGTCACTTTTCCGCGGGTCGGCTTGCTCCTGGGGCTTTTCTGCAGGTGAATGCAATGTCCATATATGAAAAATAAATAAATAAATAAATAAATAAATAAATAAAGAGAGAGAGAGAGAGAGAAGAAGAGAGGAGGAAGTTTGTCCCCTCGTGTAGGCCCAGTGCAGGAGCCACCTGATGATGCTTCTGTTGATGGAGGATGCCTGGGACCAGAGGCCATCCCTGAGGAATTTCACTCCTCTCTGGTACACTTGCCTCTTCCCTTTCCTCCCAGGTGGAAGCAGCGTGATGAAGAGGAGTTATTCAGCTCAATAACCACAGCTAGAGCAACGTGTGTAACACAGGTCTTCTAATTCAAAGAGACCAAAAACCTGGACAAAGTTTTGCTGTTTGCTTTTACACCACCAGCCGGCTTAAAACCTTCTTCCTCGGTCCCCCTATACGTACCAGGCGCAGCTATAGATCTCTATTAGCATGCAACGCGGAGCAGCAATCTCTGTAGTACAAACCAGTTCTCCAGATTGAGAACTTGCCAAGTGTTGGATAAGCTGTAATAAAGTCTCTTGTTGTAAGAGCACCCCGCTGACACAGGCTCTGATCTGAAAGGAGTGGGAGCAGAATTAAATTCCCTCCGCTGAAGCCTGTCCATTATTCTCGGGCATTGGATTGCAGGAGCTGAGAAAGCTGCTCTGGAAGCAATAAGTGCTCACTGCGGAGAGCCCTGGAGTGTCATGTGTGCTTTGCAGGGGGAGGAATCACAGAAGGCAGCTGCAAAACCTCAGAGCCTTGCTCGGCTGCTCAGCCACACGGGGCTTGCAAGAAGGAGGGTTTTTGTGGGGGAAAGGAATGGACAATCCCACTTCGGCTAAAAGAGATGGGAGCTGGAGGGCAGGGAGGATGCACTGCACCTTGCCCAATGCCCACCCGGCCCCCAGGTTTGCTGAGCAGCGACACTCCCGCAGTGCCTGGTGAGTGACTTCAGGCCACATTTTTAATATCGTTCAAAGCCTAAAGACTCAGCCAGGTACATCGTGGGATTTGCAATAAGTGCTGCAAGTCTTTGAAATCCTGCAAAGTGGGTGAAGAATGAACTAAAGTCAAGGGAGCAGAGTAGCACAGACCTTGCACATGGGTGCTGCATGTTTTACACAGGAAACAAAAATCAAAAGGATTTGCCCCAAAGTACCTTGGAGTTTCTGCCTTTTCATACCAAAAAGCCTAAAAAGAAGCTTCGCAGCCTGAAAGGCATTGCATTTTATCCTCTAAATCTTGTCCACCAGCCTATCAGCCCCATCTCCCATCCCTGCTGCCGAGCGAAGAGCCCTCCCTCTCCAGTGCCGGCCAAACTCCTTTATTAAGATGCATCCTGTATCGATGCCCTTTCCTCTTCCTTCTGTGCCATTTCCCTGATCTTTGCATCAGCTGCAAACTTTATCAGGGGTGATGTGATGTTTTCTTCCAGGTCATTGATAAAAATATCAAGTAGCAGCAAGCCGCTATCCGGCACGCACCCTGTGGACTCCCTCCTCGAGAGGTGCCTTTTGAAACTTGTCACCTGGCCAGCTTTGAATCATCCGATGCGTGCCGTGGTGATTTCCTACCCATCCCAGTTTCTTAATCAAGATGTCATGCAGGACCTGGCCTCGCAGGAGCCTGAGTACATCATGCTGACAGCATCACCTTTATCAGCCAAATTTATAACCTCATCAAAAAAAGATATCAACTTAGTTGGGCAAGATTTATTTCCCATAAATCCCACTTGATTGGCACCCTTTATGTTATTCCCTTTAATTCCTTATTAAACAAGTCCCGTACCAGCCATCCCATTATTTTGCCCAGAATCAATGGCGGGCCGACAGGGCGGTAATTACACAGGTCATCTCGTTTATCCTTCCTGCACATTGGCACAATGTTCGTTTCCTTTCAGCTTTCTGAATCTCCCCTAGTGCTGGAGGGTTTATTGGAGATCAGTATCTCAGGCTGACCTATATCTGATTTGGTGGCACTGCCATGGATTGGATCATTATGCATCCCATATGAAGATCACATTATTAATCAAAATTTAAAGATATTACAGCCTTCCCCTCCCCTCCCCCAACTCTTAGGGGGTTTGAACCAATTTCTTATAAACATTGGAGAAAATTGGCAGAAAAAAAGCTAAAACCAGAAACACTCTCATCATATATGTACAAACAGCCGTACAAAGTGCGGTTGCTGCTTTGAAATCCTAAGAGTTTTGACAAAAAGTTGCGCATATGTATATGGATGTGCATAGTGAGGGCTTTCTGTAAACATTTTCATTTTTACTGCAAACCCGGTTTTCTGGCATAGGAATATTTAGTGGCTTGTGTCGAATGCTTTGAGGAGCATACAAGTGTGCGAGCGCTTGCTACTTATGCTGATGGGGCTTTGACGTCGCAATCTTTATTTCTCATTTTAGTTATAGACATTTTCCAGCATCCACTGCCTTTGAACCTATAAATTAAAACTTCCACGTACCATATCATCGCTCCCAGCTCAGTGGAGGACAGAATATCTATCCGGGCATGTTTTTTCCTGCCGCTGCCACAGGTGGAAGCTGTGATATCAGCTCGACACCTAACGCTGTTTGGACAGGAGCGTCAAAGGCAAAGGAAGGCATTTTTCATCAAAGCCGCTGGATTTCTTGGCCAATTTTACGGCAGCTCAGCCAGGGCACCCTGTTTTGGCCCCTCTCCTTTGCCCTGGGGATTTTCAAAGCGGCCTCTGGCTCTGATCTACGTGCAGAGCATCCCCTGCCCTTTCAGAGCTGCTCCTTCAGCAGCGCTTGACAACAGAAGGAGGTTCAGCCCATGCAGGGGAGAGTGATACAGGGAAAGGGAGAGGTATGAAAGGCTTAAAAAAATATTCTCAAGGAGCATAAATTGCATCCAAGCTGATAGAACTGCAAAATAACAAAGAAGCAATATTATACTTTTGTACTTTTTTTATAGGGATGTTTTTCCCCCATGAAACCATTGCACCTGCCTAATGCTGGGAGGGTTTTTTTTTTCTTTTTTGAGCTGATGCTGGACTTTGCCTCTCTTTTCTCCTGAAATGCAACTTCTCTCACTTTATGACCACGAGATGTGGGAAGAATTTTTTGCTTGGGGTGGGAGGGAAGCAGAGGCAGTGATGGGAGTGCGGTGTCTGCGCTACATTCTCACCATATTACAGCCTCCTGCTGCTCCCCTGGGGCTGAGCATCATCTCTCCCCTAACCTGCCAGAATCTCCTGTCTCTCTCCAGGTCTAGAAGTGCTTAACATCTCCATGGCTCCTTGGGGAACCCTTTGAATTTTGGGCCGCTCGTTGGTCAAGATCAATGTCCTCTCCTGTAGCAAACCCAGCTGAAATCATGACCTGGTTCCCCATTCGTCCCTCGCAGCCCCAGAGAAGGCACGGCTCAGGCTGACCAGGTATCGATAGGCTCCCTGGCATCATCAGCCTTGCAGGAAAATCCTTTTCCCAATTCCCCCACTCCTTGTTCAAGGAGTTTCATGTCTGCAAGCATCACGCTGGGTGCTTGTCTCTCCAGCTCCAGGCCTCCCCGAGGATATGACAAGCCAGAACACATTGCAGAGGGAGTTCAAAATTATCTATCGCCAACATCCACTTAATCCATCGTGAGGAGAAGCGAAAAGCTCTCCAGGCCTGCAGGAGCTCTGAGCAAGCCGCCGTTTCTTATGCTGAGCCTGTGTTCCCACTTGTCAGTTTGATTTCTCAATGCTTTACAATCTCTGGTATTCTCGGTGAGGATACGGCATCACGTCCATCACCCGTTATCACTAGGTCCCCGTGTTTCCCTTTCTTCTCTCTCAGCCTCTTTGCAATCTTGAACCAATGAAGAAAAAAAAAAAAAGAAAAAGAAAAAAGAAAAGAAAAGAAAAAGGAAAAGAAGCAGCAGCAGCGGCTTTTCAGTTCCTTATCCGCTGCAGGCTGGATTACATCCAGGCCTCTTGCTATGATCCTTCAAGTTCCTCCTAAACATGCCCTGCATCTCCCGATAACATTAAATCTGCATCTCAGTTGGGTTTATCAGTGCTTCTGAGGACAAGCGAGGCTGGTGTGTGAGGAAGGAGCAGCATTGCAACAGGTTATGGTGTGCAAAGAGATGGGATGGAGCGGCGTGGGTCTGATTTGCTCCCAGCTGCATCCAGTACAGGTGAGAAGCAGGACCACTGCAGGACACCCCCATGTTGGGCTGGGTTACCGAGAACATGACAAATTTGCAGGACCAACAAGGCTGCACAAGGCTGAAGACTTGGTCAAAGCTTCTAGGGATAAATAGTTTGATTTTCCTATCCCAATACTCAGGATATAATTAACAGACCAGTATCCCATCATAGCACCACAACCATTGGTAAGTGAGGATTGGTGGTACACTGAAATTAAACCCAAAATACACATGGGAAGTTAATGAAGCGAATGAAAGTCTTGTTTTGGATTTATTACAGTCAGCAATGATGTCCAATTAAGAAACATCCACTGCATAACCCCAGAAGTGATTTAAAAATAGCAGATATATGCTTCAAGTCATCTTGGGCTCAAAATGAAGGGGAGTTTTAACACTTTCCTTGCATTTTCTGCTTTGTGAGCGCAAGGCATGACTTGAAATGTGTCTCTGTGAGTAATAAGGAAGAGCATCCCTTGGCAACGATGACAAATCATGGCCTGTAGGCCACCGGGCCTCTTGGCCATTGGGGCTATTGACCATCAAGCCTGTTGGTCATCAGGGCTATTGGCCACAAAGGGTATTGCCCATCAGGGCTGTTGGCCATCAGCGCTATTGGTCTTTGGGGCTGTTGGCGATAAGGATTGTTGGCCCTGAGGGTGACTGGTCATTGGGGCTGTTGGTGATCGGGGCAGTTGGAGCAGGTTTATAGTTGTAGGCAGCTTCTCCTAACCTGGTCTTTGCAACGCATCAGGGTCAGAGTCCTGTATGAGCCTCTTAACTGATATAAAGAGAGGCTGAGTTTCTCCTTTATTATTTCATGAAATCACCATGGAGGTGTGGGTGTAGTAAGATGCCTGGACCTAACACAGATGATTTCTAAGGTGCATCTGAACTGAGCTTTCACAAGACTTATAGCTTGTTTTGGTCATAACCCCACTGCAGCAGGTCTTGTGCACTGATGTTATTGATACAGCCAGTAATTACATTTTCACATAGGCATTTTTTCTGTGTGTCTACACTGTGTTTATTACAGACTCTCAATTATTCATTTTTTCCCCTCTCTTGTCATCCCTCCCTCTTCTTCTCTGCCTATTTATTTTTTTCCTCCTGGTCTTATTTTTCATTTGTCCTTTTTTTTTTTTTTCTCTATCTCTATTTCCTGTGTTTCCAGACCATCTCTCTGACCAGGACAAAGGCTCCAGATATGCTGAAGACCAGACCTTGTCCCCATCCCCAGAGGATTTTGGCCAGCAGTGGAATATCTTCTCTCCGTTCAATTTTTTCCCCACCTTTGCCCCAGCCGATTTTTCTGCACTGCCGAGCTCCTGCCACAAACCTCCCCAGTGCCTTTTCTGTTACAGAATGAGAAATAAAAATGTGGTACCGTTGTTACTGCTCATCTATCTGCTGTGCCTAGGTGAATAATGCAAGGAAACATGTATGTATTTATACAGCAAATGGGAAAATACATTTCTTAAGATGAATGAGGTTGTTTTCAGCCTTGATGCACCCAATAAAATAACCCGGTATCAAGAGGGAGGTTTATTTTGAAGTCTGGACGTGTCATAATATCAGCTCCCAACCAGGACTTCAAATTACATAAATCAGAGAGTGGAAGAGAGGGGAAAGTCCGTGAGAGCAGCAAGAACAGGGTGAATATGGGCATATAAAAAGCCATGTGTGAGGAAGCAGACATGGGATATACAAACACAGGGGCATATTAGTGGGGTCTGCTGGATGAATACATGAGATGAGATGGACTTTGACACCAGCCTTTGTCTTCTCTTTCTTTTTTTCTTGTGCATTTTCTCCTCTGTGCTCAGCTCCAGAGCAAATTCCCCTGCAAAACCTCATGGTCTGGGAAACGACAGTGTTGGGCCCTCTTGGTGATGCCTGGGGCCGCATGGACCATGAGCTCATCCCCAACCCTCCAAGGACAGCAGGCCGTACAGAAGGGGATGTTGCTGTCCCCCACTACATCAGCTTCAACTACAGATTCAAATCTCACCACAAATCCTGTGAATTTTGACATTTCCACCACTAACAACCCCAAGAAACCCACGCTAGCCTGACACTGCTGCCTGGGGCTTATGAGCAAGAAATAAGTAGAGTTTTGGTGAGAAAATGGAACATTTTCTCTATGGAAGCCATTGACTTTTTAATATCTCCCCCCACAAAACTAAGCTACCAGTATATAGTGTGTTGGTGTGTATATTTCTGCTTTTCTGCTGGAAATCTGGGGGTGTGTTTGGCATGGCACACTCTCTTCCCAGCTGAAAACTCAATTTCTTGCCAAAGTAAAGTGGGGGAGATGTGGAAAAACCCCATAACGAGCTGTAAGCTTTATGTCACAGCTTTGCCTGGCACTAAAAGAAAAAAAAAATCCTCTGCTGCCTTCCTACAGCCTGGGGAGAGCTTTCCTTGCTTGCGATGCAGTACAGAAGTGTAAAGCATGTTGTGATCTCAGTTTAGGATTACCGTTGCTATTTATCTGCATGGTGTCATCGAGATAAGGAGCAGGAAAAGAGCCCAAGAAAAAGGCAAAAATGCTGCCAGTCTTCAGGAGTACCAGGGCTGAATAGATGCCCCACCACAGCACTTGCTTCACGGTACTCCATTGCTCCCTCCATGGAGCCTCCATGGCTTTGGAGGTAGCTTAGCAACTAGGTTTTTTCTTGGGAAGATGCTACAAAAAGTAATATTTTGGCTAAAAACCTGTGCCAAAAAAAAAAAGGGCTGGCTCCATTTGTGAAGCTGAAACAGATTTGAACTACAAGTGTGCACGGACAAACCATTTCTTGGATGTGGAAAGCCTGTTCGGAGAGAAACAGATCTCCCCACCAAATTTGCCTGCCCTGCTCTGGCTTTGTCCTTGTCACCGCAGCAGTATTTGTTGCCTGCAGCAGATCTGTCTTGCCGTGGATGTCTCACTTACTGGGAAGGCTTCATTCCCAATAATTTTCAGACATTGCTGCCCTCATGATTTATCCCCCTTCGGTTTAGATCTCATTTTTCCCAATTTTACCTTTATCTCCAGGAAACCTCGTCTATTTTAGTGCAATTTCCTCTCTCTCTCTGGCTCACCCGCTCCCTGTAGCCCAAATTTGTCTTCTTTTCATATTTATTTCAGTATTTGTCTTTCTCTCCCTGTGCAGGCTGTGTTCTCAGGATTTATCTCTTCCATTCCCACAATCTGTCTCGAAGTCCGGTGACTTTGCTTTTCCCTCTTCAGCCTTTGCTTTGGGTAATACTGAGCAGTGCCAGGGACTGTGGCATTTCCTGAGGGCTGGGGAAAGAGAGAGAGGGAAGAAGTGGTGGAAGGGGGATGATTTTTCCCTTCTGTTCAACATAGGCAGAGAGAGCCCTTTCTAGACAATCTAGCTGCTTGTTGTAAATGTGCTTTATGCAGAAGTATGTTTGCAGCAAGAGTAGGTCAAAGAGTTTCTACTAAAACTTCTAGCAAAGGACTTGTGTGCAGCAAGGAAAGAAGGAAAACCTGAAAGGTAAATGATTTCAGCTTTTCAAAAAATATCTGTGGGTCTTTTCCAGTTAGCGATAACAAAAAGAAAAACCAAAATTCAAACAAGCAGTTTCAAGAAGTTCTGGTTGAAACAATTAATTTTCCCTCTCTATATATGGCCCAGGGTGACTTTGAGTGGAAACCTATCCACTTTGGACTGTGATCGAAAGTTTCAACAACAATCAACGAAGGAAGATGAAGCCCTGGAAGAGAGTGCGTCTGGGGAAAATCTGCCCAGGGCTACCTCTTCCAGCAGTCTGGGCTTTTTATTGATGGGAGAGCCTGGCTGCTGCCATTCCCATGCTCCCAGCCCTGGCTGCTGCCATGTGACGGATGGTGCAATTTCCAAAAAGGTGCTTATTGTTTTCTCCCCCTGGCAAGCACACAGGGGGTTGGGAGAGAAAGTGAGACAGGGAGCAAACCAAATCATCTCTGTGCTTAATACGCAGAGCTCTGCTCTGCCAGGAGATATGTGCACATTGTTTTCCTCTCTCTCTTTTACCATCAGCATCACTTGCTTTCTCTGCAGTGCTCCTCAAAATTGCCCTTCCCAGTATGAGCAACGAGGCTGTAACTGCAAGTCCCAGTACACTCCTTGCACGTAGCAAGATGCTCAATGCTTCCCTTGACCCTCAGCCACCCCAGCTCCCCATCAAGGTCTCCATTTTATTTCCATCCTTAAGCTTTGCACCCTCATTATATTAAAATCCATCTTGCCTCTATATCCACAGGCATTGAGAGTGTGGGTGACCAGTTGTATTAGTTCTTCCACGTGTTCCTCTTCAGGATGTCTCTTCCTGAAATCCTGTGCCTGTGTGTTTACCCATCTGCTTGGGACTGCATTTCCCCAGCCTGGCTGGAGCAGCCGTGTCTCCTTCCAGTACTTTGCTAACAACCAGACATCACCAGAAAAGGCTCTGCCTTGGATTTGCCCCAGGAACATCTTCCAGGGATGTGACAATTTAAACCTTTAAATGAAAACTAACTAACCAAAGCTTTCCAGTATCACAGCATCACTTTCCTCTGATGCAGCAACCTTGTAATGCATCCATTTATGTGGATCAGAGCAGAGAAACCAAAATAATAATAATAATAATAATAATAATAATAAAAACTCAATTCGAGATTTCCTTTATCCCTTTATCAAAGCTTCCTTCTTTGAAGGAAGCTTACATGCAGATGCTGCCTGCCCAATTTATTACTACGACAACACCAGTAGGAATGAAATGGCAATTTGCGGAAACACAATGGACTATTTACAACCATGCTGCCACCCTAACCATGTGGTGTGTGGGCGAAACGGGTCTTCATGTTTCTAACCTTGTGGAACCTTGTGCTTATTAAACAGGAAGCAAATGGAGAAGTTAGGAAAGCTTTTAATTTTGCAGAGGGCTGGAGAAGGACTGGCAAAGAAAATATAGGAGAAAGATCTCCCCAGGTCTACTTATGGGGTGAGAGGAATTTTTTTGAGCATCATGAGACAATGGGGAGCAGCTTCTTCTAAAGCTTCAAGAGCAGATGGAGCTTGGAGAACTGATGGGTGGCTCTCCAGGCTCAGAGGACAGCTTTTGGCTTACCCAGGATGTCTTTCTGTTGGTTTGGAGAGGTTTGGAGGGACAAGGAGCCCCACCCATGGAGGGTGATGTTCTCAGTGGGCACTTCCCATGGACAAAGTAGTGATACTCCTGGCACAAATGCTGCCTTCATATGGGGCTGCTGAGCAGTCAGTAACTATTATTCCTCCTTCTGAGCTGCTGCTTTTCAATTACAGACACTGAAAGTGGTTATCATCATAATCAGTCACAAATGCAACCAGCGATGCTCACAGAGAGGTGGTTCTTCAATGAAGGAAGCATGGAGACTTTGTACAAACCCTGGGGCACTCATCTGAGACCAGCCTCCATGCGGCTTTTGGCTTATCAAACCCATTCTGTGCTTTTTGGCTTTAGGGAATCAGGCTCCAAAAGCATCCAGCCCCTTGTAAAGCCCAAGGACCTCCAAGCATCCCCACTCACCTTCATCTATTTCCCTTCTCCTCTAACAGAGCAGGATTTCTCCTCCAAAACTTCCCTGTGACGTGTGAGCATAGGTGAGGAGAACATCTCATCCCTCTTCCTCGGTGTCTTCTGCGGGAGCGATCCCAGCTCAGACGTGGGATTTACTGGGCAGAGAGCATATGCCTATGTTTCAATCACATATGATCCACGAGATGCTTTACGGATCTAATTGTCACATATGTTTGTTGTGAATCCGTAATGAAGGGCCAGAGCAGATGGCAAAGGCTGGCTGCCAGTCATGCTTTGGGAATGGTGAATTTCTCTGAAGTGAAGGTGATGGAACAGGATTGGACCAGTGTAATGAAGGATGAAAACCCTGCAGATCGGCTTTTTGCTGTAGGAATCCTTCTTCTCCCTTGTGAAATAGCCCCTCAACTATGACAGGGAATGAAATAAAAATAAAACCAAAACCTGACACTTAAAGCTGATAGTTTCTCCACCGAGCAGCAATTTGGATGCCAGATTTTCAGAGCAAAGCTGGTACAAAAACTCCATACCCCATCTCTGCTCTCCTGCATCCAAAATCCCCCCCATCGAAGCATCATGTGGGAGGTTCAGTGCACAGATCCATTGCCAGCCTGGGGGAAAGTAGGAAAATCCATCCCGAAGGGCACAGTGGCATCTTTTCTGCCTCTGTGAACTAAATTTGTATTACCACGCTACCTGAACTTTATGCAAGGTTCACACTGGCGCTATGCTATAAATACGGCTGAGAAGACACTTCTATTATAACTCACCAATTTCTGAGTCTTGGAACGAGAATTGGTCAAATTAAAAAAGGAAAAAATAATAAAGGGAGAGAGGAGCAGCAGGAGGAGAGATCTCAGGGGGAGAAGATTGCAAAGATTTAGTTTTCCCTGCTCTGGAGATCATCCCAGGGATAGCTCGGGACAAACGCTGACCCGATGAGAAAGCACTTGCACCCGGCAGTAACAGCAAACCCAGCAGCAGAGCGGAAAGCATATTTAGTAGCCATGTTTTGAAGTTAATTAGCAATGGGTAGATCATTAACTACATGGCCCTTTTAATTAGGGCTGCAGGGCTGTTTTTCTGCGGATTGGCACTGATGCTCTCCTCGTGCCAGCAAGGCTTTCGTGGGCTGTGGCTCCCTCTTGCAAGCCACCTCTGCAACCAAAAGGGTTTTAGCAGCCTTGTGCCTGCTCTCCTGAATGGCTTAGGATGCAGAGACCTCTCCCTTGGTCTTGTAGCTCCAGCTGCCAAAATTGGAGCGTGGAACTGCTTTTTGATAAGCGAAGCTTGATGTTACTTTGCTCTGCTTTGCCTTGTTTTGACCTCATTCAGGCTCTGCCTGAACTCCCCTGTAAATGAAATGCCCAGCCCTTACTCACGCAAAAAAAAAAAAAAGCAGACATAATTGATAGCTGTTTTACCATACTGCTTCTTTGAAGTTCTACAAAAACCTCAGAGTAAGAGGTCCTCCTCTACCCTCCCCCAAATCCAGGGAGTGGTTGCTTCTGGGTTCAGCTATTTCTCAGCATCCTAAAACCCCCAACCTACAGTTTATAGAGCCAGGAATGGACAGGGAGGGACATCTCCTTGCTACCCTGCTGGAGGGCCTGCAAAGGACTCGGTCACCCTGTCTGCCCCTTACCATTATCCCCTTTGTCCTCCATGAAATTCCCTTGTGCCTTTCCTTAAGGACTGGTTTATCTGACTGAGCAATTACTGCTTCAGTTCCCCTGAGTGGTTGCTTAGGACCCATCACTGAAAGGGAAAAAAATGGGAAAGAATAAGGCTGTTCTTGGCTCGTGATGGGAATACAGCAGTGAATTTATTAAAAACGAAGAAGATCTGATAAGAGAAGGGTTTCTCTCCTCCTTTCTGCCTTACCTTGAAAGCACCGTCTCCCTCCATCACGTGCGACCTTGGAAGCGCTTATTGGGCTGGACAAGAAAAATCTCCCATTTTCTTGCAATGTCATCCATTACTCAGCTGAACACACAGCCGACAGCAGAAGATGAACAACAACAACAACAACAAAAAATAGGAGAAGCCTCAAAGAGAGCACAAATTAAAATGACTGAGATCAGATAACGAGGAAATGCAGTTAAATTGTCTCCTTCCTTCCTTCCCTCCCAGCCAAAGCCCTGGGGGAAATCCACCCAATTTACCACTCTGGGCCATGCAATGCCATTTTTTTCTGCATACCTGGGGGGAGTGGGGACGGAGCTGGAGCTGGCTGAAACTTTCTTCCCCACTCTCTTCTCTTTCGCCTATCCATTCCTTGACCTCAGCAGTTATCTCCGGATTTATCAACGACACAAGATGGCTTTTTTTCACATCAGTAAACTCCATCCCAAATATAACAATCAGAACGAATCAGAGAAAAATAAATGAATGCCCACAAGCAATGTGTGTGTGTGTGGGGGGGGGGGGAGAACAGTTTTGGTGAGCACAATTTATTCATAAAAAAGCCCCCAAACAACAAAAAAAGCTCTCCAATGCCACAGCTGCATGGCAAACCCTGCTCCTGTCTCACCCTAAATGCCCATGGTTTGAGCTCCGGGTGCCCACTGCCATGCTGGCTCCCTGCCCTCCCGGTTCTCTTACCCTCTAATCTCAGACAGGGCTTTTTAATTGTGGAAGACGACTTTCAAGAGATCACTATCCTAATTAATTTCAGATAGTGATTAAAAAGGAGCTCGTCAATACAGGGAAGGAGGGCTCCTAGAGTTTTCACACATCCCCCTACCAGTCCCTCCATCGCAGCTTCTCCAAGGTTGCAATCGTGCCAGAGCATCAGCCAAGGACCTCGACGGCGCCGCTGTGAATCTGCCTGGTATTAATTGCTTATTTTCCCCTTGGGGAGAATACACTTCCCATCCTGAACCAGCCATGGCTTGTTTTGGCGTCTTGCTTTGTTTTCTGTGTTCCTCTCCTGTTTTAAATTAGCTTCCATTTTAATTAGCAAGGCTGTTTTCTTTCCTTGGGATGCTGAGCCTGCATCCTAGGGTGCAGATCCAGCCACAAAGAGGTTTCTTTGCTCTGTCTGTCTGTCTGTCCATCCAGCCAGATGTAATGAATGCTCCTCTTTGGCAATGGGACAATTTAGCCAAAATATGACCCAGTGCTCAGTCAGGTGGGGTGGGACATGGATCAGGCCATTTCTCTCAGTTTGCCTCATTTTTAAGGATGGAAAGAGATGGAGCTGGGCTGGAGACAGAGGCACACATGGAGCCCAAGCTTGGTGGTGGCTCTGCCCCTTACCCACCATGCAGCCTTGCACGTCAGAGAATGAATTTGCTGGAAGCAATCACTAAAAATAGTATTAAGAAATAAAAATAATTTTATTTCTTTATTTCTGCAGGCAAGAATGGAGAGAAGGAGGGATGCTGTGGGTGAAAGCAGCTCCTGCTCATCATGGTGTTAAAATGGCCGGAATTTTTCTTGCTGTATGGGACGGGAGCCACAAACACCCCTGCATGTGGCTTGGCCAAAATTGCTCCATCCTCTCCCTACCACGGCTGCTGCCCTTGCCCAGCCCTGTCCTCCAGCCTCTCCTCCTGCCTCCATTTGAAACTGCATAAGGTCTGGAGTTTGGCTTAACCCGTCCGCTAGATGTATTATTCATTTTTACGCTTTAATGATGTGATAAAGTTGCTGGAAATAGGGAAAGGCTCATTAAACTGCTATTTGAATATTGAAGTTTGAAATTTTAAGGGAGAGGGAAGCAGCCATACACCTTCTCCCATCTTGTCCCTCAGCATGGAAAGAGACCCAAAATCAGCACCGTCGATGCATTTATTACTGCTGGATGGGCTGGTGGGCAGGAGGGAGTGATGGTGGGTCCAGTATAGAGACCCTGTAGGTTTGGGATTGGTATCTCTGGTGTCCTGCTGAGCCCTTCTGAAAGCACCAAAATCAAAGGAGCAGGGAGGTGCTGGAGTTTGCTTCGGCTTTTTTGCTGGAGGCAACAGGATCCATAAAAGATGATCTGGGTCCTCCCAGCCCTTTACATTTCCAAAAAAAGCCCTCAGAGCACCCATCGCCCCACCAGAAAAGCTGAACTGAGAGGCAGGGGGTGGCTGAGCACAGCAGGGTATGGCCAGCCCCCACCCAAAACCATCAGCGTAAACTGGCTGTGAAGGCAAGGATTGACTGGTCGTGGCATGATGAAGGAGTTATAAGATATGAGACATAAGCCACAGAGGGCTTTATTTAGGGTTTATCCATCCCCTGCAGCCCCCATGACGGAAAACCTCCCCTTGCTCCAAGCCACCCCTTTTTTCTTTATATTTTTTCCTCTCCTCACTCTTCTCCCGCATCTGTGCTCATCTCTGATGATCAGAGCTTGGCCTCCGCTACTTTGATCTTCCCCAGAGAAGCCAGCTCGGTGGAAAATCGCAGCAGCCCCCGCCAAATAATTGCACCTTGACGAGGGCAGAGCCGCCCCCATCCCCTGTGGTGCCGGCGGGGCCGTGTTTAATGCATGGGCTGTGATGCTGAGCAGGATGCTCACCTGGCACCGTCAATCACATCCCACGGCTGGGCACTTATAATCCCGCCCTGCTTTTTAGTCTTCTGCTGTGCATATATAAGGTGTTCTGGGGGGACCCCACGGTGCGAGGTGCTGTACACACACAGATGTATCGGTGATGTGCATGGGGAAAAAGCGGTGACTGATAAATTTGCAGGTGCTGAAAATGGCTTCTCCTCCCCCAAGTTGGTGTTTCACCCATAAAGCAGGTGCCAGGTGGCACCTGGCTGTTGGTGGCCCCTGGGACACCTACCAGAGCAGGCTGAGCACCGGGTGAGCAGCACTGTGGGATACTCGGGGCAGCAGCAGCATGGAAATGCAGGGATTTAGCAACACTGCTGCTGTTTCACCCGCAAATTTCCCCAGATCTGTGGCATGGCTTCATTGGGATGCACAATTATTCTGCAGAGCGGTGGGGGCTCTCAGCCCCTTTGCCATTTGATGTGCCTCTGTCCTGACCCCGTGCCTTGATTTCAGGATGCAAATTGTGGGAATTAGGAAAGAAGTAGCAATACCCAGGGATCTTGTGGAGGAGGATGAATTCTTCAAGGCCACAGATCCCAAAGCTTTAATGGCCCTAAGATGCTGTGGCTTGTCTGATAAAACCCACCATTGCTGAGGGTTGGGAAACCTCTCTGGAACCACAAGAAGAGGTGGAAAAGCTGAAAAACCAACTGCATCCTCAATTCGGGTATTGCTTGCTTCATCACCTAGGCTTTGCTCTTGATGGTTCATCTGCCTGGCTTGTTCATGCTGGTTTGGGTTCTGGAGACCCACTTCTGTATTCTTAAACCTAACACAGTGCTGCGTGAAGAAAGTTCATTAGGAGTCCTGCTGTGCTGACCATCCCCAGCTAATTACATGCTGCCTCCTTAAATTTCCCTTTGCTTGTTTCTATTGGATACGGGATGTGTCTCCAGTTAAGTCTGTCATTGCATTTCAATTCTCATCTCTGCATACACTGAGGTTTGTGCGGCAGTTTACATTTCTTTTTTCTTTTTTTCGTTTTTTTTTTTCCCAAGTGCTTTGAGATAAAAGCATCATGAAAATATGGTGTCATTGTTATGATGATGAGGAGACTATTTGTGATGTGCCAGCACCCTTCTCGTTGGTGTCAAACCACTTGGGATCATCTCGACATCCCCCAGGTGGCATTTTGCTTCCACAAAGCCATCCACTTATGTTAATATATATACATAGAAAGTGCCATGTGTGTGCGTGCGTGCGTGTGTGTAGATACATATATCATGTGGGCGTGATTGGAAAGCAAATTCTATAAATAAATCCCATTATCCTATTACACTGTAATTTTCTGTCATTATCCCCAGTGTGGATCAGATGCATCTGCGGGCTGCGATGAGAGCGAGGGGCTGGGAAGAAGCAAACTTCGCCTCCTAGCAGAGGGCTCCCGGGAAGGAGAAATGGGGCAGAAGTAGGAAACACCTGCAGCCTTGCAAATTAGTGCAAGTCCCAGCCTCTGGGTCACAGCACCCCCAAATCTGGTGCATTAAGCCCCGATGTTCAGCCTTTGCTGATCCCCACCGAGCCTGGACCTGCAGCTGCGGCACTGGAGTGGGCTACAGCCTTGCGCTGCTGGTTTGCTATAATGGTTAATCGTTCATGCATGGAAAAATAAAAGAGAAAAAGTGCCTAATTTTTAATTTGAATAGATCCAGCTTCTGCTTCCAGCTTTTGCTTCTCATCCTGCCTTTTGCTGATGGATTAAAGACATTTTGCCATGCCTGGTGTTTTCTCCCGGAGAAGGTGCTTGTGTGCTGTAATCAAGTCACTCTCATTCTTCTTGTTGATAAGATAAAGAGGCGAAGCTCTTTAAGTCGTCCACTGGAAGGCATTTTCCCTGGCCTTAGGGTCATTTCTGGGCCTTTCTTTGCATTCCTGACCATTTTTCAGCATTCTATTTTTTTTATTTTTATTTTTTTTCCCAAAACTGCGTCCCCTGGGACTGATGGGAGCAGCTCAGTACTGACACCAGCACTGCAGCCTGCACTAAAACTGCCTCCCCAGCCCGTGAAATGCTTTCCCTGCAGCCCTGGGTGTTGAGATTGAAAAGCAGTGCTTTTCTGACCTCCAAACTCCACTTTTTCCAAGCAATTGGTCTCAGAGCTGCCTCCAGCCCCCATAGAGGTTTGGGGCTCAGCCTCAGAGTCCGTTCCCTGTGGAAAGATCAAAAAAAGCCACACCAGAAAGGCTCAGCCTCATTTAAAAACCAACAACAGGCTGTGGGATTTTGATTTAAAACATTTTTGAATAATCCTATTAGCAGAGAGAGGAAACAGGGCTCCTCAAATGACAGACTTATTTTTTTTCCCCTTAACTTCAGGTCGGCAGCAGCTTAAACACACCAGATGAAGCAGATCCACTTCATGATGCCTGTTGTGAATGCAGTATTTTATGGGGATGTATGGGAAGTGGGATCCTACCACTCCCTCAGCTGGATATGGGTTGAATATGACAACCACTTCCCACGTGCCCTGTGCTGGGATGGTGCTTTGACCAAGTACCAAAAGCCTGTGAAAAGAGAAAATGTCTTCTCCTATAACCAGAGAGATGTTGAGATAAGGGGTCTTGGGATGCAGACCCTGAGATCCACGACTTACGTGTTACTTGGATCATATTTCATCGACTTACTAATATTTTGGAGATGTAGCCATGTGGGAAAAGTGCACCCAGAGATTTCTTCAGCTTCTTTTTGGAATTAAATCAGTGAAAACCTGCTGGACATTTCCCACTAAATGAACTTTGAGGATGAGAGACCAAATGCCTTGACGGCATTAAAAACATTTTGCATTCAGAAGATCAACGCTTTGTTCCACGACTCCTGAAAATGAACATTTGAACAGCATCAAATGCTTCGCTTCAAATGGCTGAAGTTCAGCGCCGGGTCAATGGGCACATTTTCTTTCCACCAAGTGGTCATTAATTTCAAGCTTACGGTTTATTGCTGTAAAGGACTAAAGAAGGGAGCGTGCTGCCCGTTGGGCTGGGGCATGTGCTGGCTCCTCGTCTGCTGAAGCTGCTTGCTACTGGCCCTGGGGAAGTCTGAGCATCCACTTTGTAAAGCTGGGAGTTTCTGAGGTCTGGAAAAGCTACTCCGGGTCAGCCGAAAAGATATTCTTTTTATGACTACCTCCAAGTTTATTGCATTTGGACTCTGATGATGGAAGTACCTGGTTTTACAGGTGATGGGATACAAGAAAATAGCCCCAATAAAACTGTTTAAAGTGCTCTTAAATATGCTTAAAATACTTCCCTGCCGCAGCATGTGTGGCATTTAAACTCCCAGGCAAGCAGCCGTGCTGATGGAAAGCTTGTTTGGGGCTGCAGCAGGGATCCGAGCCGGCTCGGGCATTGCTCCCAGCAGCGTGCAGGGGCTCATTTTCCTAACATACACAATTCCTATCTGGCAGAAACAACGCTGTTTTTTTTAACACTGAGCTACGTATAATATGAAATGGACAAAACAGGCGGAATACGGGAATTACGCTGCCTGCCAGCCTGGGCGAGTCAACCTTAGAAATGAAGGTGAGAGATCATTTTGAAGCTATTTTGAGTAAGTTCAAGGTGTGTCATACAGAGATGCAGCCAAAGAAGCACTCAATGCATCATCTCACCCACAACTGTATGCACCACGTATTTTTGTGTGTACCACACAAAAGCTGGATCTGAGGGTGGGGTGGGAGAAGACCAATGGCTCTGTGCTACTCAGCCCTTTGGGCTTGATGAACTGCATGAATTAGGCAGTGCCAGCCCCAAGATACCTGGATAACCCAACAAAGCCTTTTCGTTCTTCCCTTTCCCATGCCCTTGCAAGCAGAAATGTGTCTGCAGAGCCCCAGGAGGCACCAGTGTAGGAAGGCAGCAAGCTGGGTTTGTTTGGGGTGAAACCTCCCCCAACACAGCAAAGAAAACCAGCAATTCTTCTGCAGTGACCTGACCAACGGCCCCAAACCAGCAGCTCTTCTCTTCCCGGCGGGGCGATGATGGGTGGCAATGATGCGCCTCAGCATCAATCACCCACCCCATCCATCCACGCTGCCAACCGCTCTGCACCGCACCCGATAGAAAAGGTTTCCGAATTTGGCAGAGCCTGTAGCTGTTATCGGAAAGTGGGTCATAAATTAAAACCTCTTTTATAATATTTTTTTTTCTCCAGAAGAAATAATTCCACATATAATAATGATCTGCCCCAAACCATCGGTCCCTCTGACATCACCAAAGGAAAGAAGCCAAGGGGCAGCAATGTCTGATAACACTGGAAGTGATGCTTTGGCAGTGAATTTCTACAGCAGACCCAAACTCTTTCTGATTCCCCTCAATTCCAGCCCCCAGTCATTACCTGCCACTCAGGAATCTGCTCTAGTTAAGCTAAAAGGGGAAAAAGACATAAAACCAAGCCACAGCCCAGAATATTTGTTGTTTCCATTTCAGTACGAAGCAGCAAAAGATGCAGTGTCAGAAGATCCTACAAACTGCAAGTTGTTACCTGGATGTATTGATTTAAAGTACCTGTCGCTCTTGATTTTTAAAAGTGTGTTTGATTGCTGGCAGCTTTATAGGATTATGGGTTTAATTGGATGCCTGTGTTTTACTGGATATAAGTGAAATTTATGGCCGTGCTATCTACGGTGTGAAAAGCAGCCCTGTGTCATCCTCCCCTACTCGAGTGAGCGGGGGGAGAGGCAAAATAAAGCATGGGGCAGAGCCTGTCAGGGATATCCATCTCCAAACGGCTCACACGGAGTTAAAGGGACGTTACTGAGGCTGCGGAGCCAGGCGGTGCAAAATTAAGATTTGCAGGAATTCAGACTACCTGTGAGTTCGAGACAAGGCGGTTGTTAATTTCATGATTGCATATTATTTTCGGAAGTGCTGATCTGCATATGGCACATTTGCATAATGCAAATGTTGTCAGTGTTTTTGCAAGGATTGTGATGGGACCCAGGATGGGTGAGATGCTGGTGCCCTGCACTGATTCAAAGAGAGGAAGCCCACAATAAAATAGGATAGCAGTGAATAGGCTGGGTAAAATACCTCGTTGTCCTTGCAGGGCAGATCCTTTCCTTCAAATTCAGCCTCACTCCATCAACTTTACTATGATTTCTTGGCTTGCAACAAATTCTGCCCAGTCTCCTCTGGGATCCCAGGATAAATCTGCCTTTCCGTCCCCGCTGGGCCGTGTCGGGTCCTTGCATTGGTTTCTGACATGCCACAGCTTTTCTATCCCTGAAAAGGGGATTTTTCAAAAAAGGGTGTCTGAAGTCACCCCTTTTTAGGGCATTAACACGCTGCCAGGCAGCCAAATGCCAACCCCCAGCCTTGAGCCAACACTGGGATATTTCCATTGCAATCCCCAAACTTCTTCATCCTGGTCCCAGAGCAGACCCGCAGGGCCCGCAGCATCATTTTCGAAGCTGTTAGTGACCAGAAAAACTCTTCCAAGAGCCACCGAGCAAGGCATATGCCCCCATTCACAGCCTGATGTGTCAGCAATATCCCCACCTGAAGAAAGCTCTGTTCCCAAAACACTCAGGGGCTGTGTGTCTTTTTCCCCCACTTTTCTCACCCATTTCATTTCTTTTTATAACGCTTCATTTCCTATTGTTTTCCTTGCCCAGGTCACTGCTCCAGCCATGCCAATAATATGCAGTGGGCTTTGCTGACCTCCAAGGAGACTTTGCAGCCGGGCAGATGCTGTGCTGCAGAGCCGGGCTGCTCTCCTTGCTGTCTTCTTGCTTTTTCCCAGCCTCTATTTTTCTTGCTCACTTTTTGATGGGAAGTCTTTTCCTGATGGATAGTGCTAAGTCAATCCTTCCCTGGTTCCTGCTGAAGACAGCAGGGGAGAAGAAAAAAAACCTTTTCCTTTCTCTCTCCCTCTTCCATCACCTGAGTTTCCTAATCACTCATGTCAGGATCTCTCCCGCCACCATACCGGCAGGATCTTTAATGAGCAAAGCCAATAAAGACAAACCTGTCTCTTCTGAGCAGATGCAAACTGCCTTTTTTTCATTGCTGCTTGCTTTTCTTTTTCTCTCTCTTTTTTTTTTTTTTTTTTTTTTAAGAAGTCACCAGTACTGTTCAAAAGGGGTGAAAGAAAGCATTGTGCAGTTTCTGCCCGTGCAAGGGCTTTGCTGGCGGCTGTACCATGTGCGTGCACATCCCCATCACCTCCCACACTGCTGCTGCAAGAGAAACCAGAGCAGCCACTGCGGTGGCTGGGGCGCTGCTCTGGACTCATCACCTACATTTTCTCTTCACTGCCTTCAGTGAAATGAGCCCAGCAGCCTGCCTTGGGCTTCATCTCTCCTCTCCAGGAAAGGAGTTCTTTATTCTGGTTATTCAGGCTGTTTCTGCCTGCAGCATGGGGAAGCTGGGAGGGTCCCAGAGCCTTTCCAAGCCCAGGCTGGGCTGACGTAGCAATCTCCATCCCTGAAGAGGGCCAAGCTCATGGCCCGAATCCCTGCCATGACTTCTCTGGCTCCAGGGCCCCTCTGAGCATTCATTAGCTCCTCGTTAATTAAAAGCCAAGCATGCACAATGCACATGCAAAGTGCCACCTTGCAGAAACGCAGCTCCTCTCTGCCTGCATGCAGTGCAGTCGTGTCCTGTACCTGGGCATGATCTCTGCCCGAGGCTTTCCTCCATGGGAACTGCGAGTCCTGCTTGTGCTCACCCTCCGCGGTGAGCATCCCCAGTCCCTGCCCTCTGGCATCAGCATGGAGACACTGTTCTTACTCCAAACCATGCAGTTTGGTGACTGCAAAACCCAGAGAGGACCTTAGGAAGGTGGTGAGAAGACAGCTGGAGCAGCCACCTCCTGCCTGGGGCACTGCCTTCCTGCTCCACCAGCACCCGTCTGTCCCAGCGGAGCCCCAAGTCCCAGCCCAGATGCTGCAGCACCCACTGCACGCACATAAAAAGAAAAGAGGAGCTTTACATCCATTTCTGCTGGACTTAAGGACAAAGCAATGTGTAACTGATGGAGTAAGCATCTGTGAAAAGGTGGGAACAATATTTAAGGCTGGCTGTGAGCTGGTAGGGCTGGGCAGGATGGCTCCAACAGGGCTTAGCATTTCTCTGAAATCATTTATTGCTGGCAAAGGAGTTGTGCTGGCTAGTGGTAGGGCAGTCGGCCACTGGGCTGACAGCTCTCACAGCTCTTTGATCCCTTCTGAAGCCATCACCTTCATCAGAAAACCTGTTGGCCTGTGGTTTAAACACATCTCCCCATTTCTCCGGGGTATTGCTTTTCTTTTAAAAAGGGACTACAAAAATATTCAGCAAATACCCATTGAAAGGTATTGCAAATCAGGTCATTCACACTCAGCAGCATTTTATAATTTGTGTGGGTCTTTTTGTTGTTGTTTTAAAATAATAATTAGTAATAAAATCATGTGGACAAAAGAGATGATTAAACCCAGCACGGGCCAAACCAGCAGCTGGCAGAGCTCTGCAGGGAGCTAACCCAAATTCACCCCAGGTCTGCTGTGCCATCGCTGCTGGGTGGAAAGCACAACGGAGAGAGGGACGGAGCATCAGAAGGGCTGCAGCTCTCCACTCGCTGGGAATAAGCCAGTGGGCACCTAGGAGTTTCAAATGGCCTCAAATGAGGTGGATTCCTTTCAACAGCTGCTTGCCTGGGAGTTAGCTGACTTCTGAGCTTTCTCTTAGAGCTGATATATTGATTTAGTGACAGAATCACAGGGAGAGGTGCTGGTTTGGGTCCTGGGAGAGGTGGATGCAACCCTGGGGTGCGAAAATGTGTCTCCAACCGATCCACATCCAGCTGCTCTATCGCTGCCCCTCGGCTTGTCCCAGTCCAGCGGCGTGCTTGGAGGGCTGCGTCGCTGCCGTATTCCGGGCAATTGAGAAGCGATTACGGGAACGCGCTCACACACGCACGCAGAGCTCATTAAGCAGAATTAAATTCAGAGCGGGATTGCACCAGCTCCGTAATTATTGCATGGAGAGCTGAGACTCGGCAGCCGCCGGGGCCTGTAAAGCTGCCGTTTCTCAGTGCTTCGTGAGCACCACGGTCAATATTCAGGTCGCCTTCAGCTTTCGCATCCAGACTGCATTGGTAAACTGGCCTCCTGCTTCTCTGCTATTGATCTCCTCCGTGACCCAGCCGGGAAGGGGAGGACGCAGCCTCCCAGCCGGCCGCGGGCGCTGCTCCCGACCTGTGGCTTCTGCTGCTGCTAACACTGCCTGGCTTCGTGCTCCACTTCTCCCAGCCTCGCCTGCTTTGCTGCAATGAACCGAGGGGAGGATGAGTGACTGCTGCCCTCCTCCCTCAGAAAATCAGTGTCCCCTCCAGCCAGGGCATGTCTGCAGGTTGCAGGTATCATCAGGGAGCAGGGAAGTGGGACTGGAGCAGGCACAGAGGGAATGAAGATGGGATGGGGTGGGATGACTGCCCTCAGGGATGCTGGAGGGCATAAGGAGAGATTTTCTCACCTGAGAGCTGGCTTTGAGAGAGCTGCCAGGGATGTTGTACAGAAGTAGCTTCATTTTCCATGAGTTTCTCTCACCCTTCAAAACGCTTTTCCAGCAGCTCCTTGCCACCAAGGCCTGCTGCCTTTGGGCTCCCACCTGCTCAGGGGCACCCCAAGGATACAAACCCCGGGCAAAACCCATCATGGGCTCAAATACCAACTGTGCTAGGGAGGCATAGCATCAGCAAGTGCAAAATGAAGCAGAGAAAAGGCAGCAGTTTATTATTTTGTAAAGGTCAAGTGACAGCAGGTGACACCCAAAGGGTGATCTACGCATCTTTGAATTTACCAGTTGGCAAGGAGGATGTTCCGGAGATTATAAATATATATTTATGTTTGCAATATAAACCCAATGTGTAGCAGCAATTAAGATCAAGAGGAAGCTGGCAGGGTATTATAAAGCAGGGAGAGGGAACCATATACAGGCGCAGGTTCTCATATGTATTTATGTGTGTACATTCGCGCTGATCTCCCCAAGCTATAACAAATTGATCCCTGTGGTTTAAGGAAGGCGGTATCCAAATTGCAGATACAAATTTAAATCTTTTCAATCTCCTGTATTTGTTCTCGGCTCGGGGAGGTGGAGGGAGTCTCGCTGACTCCATAAAGTTGCAGGAGCTGATGTGGCACATTGGGGCCAGTTCTGAGCCACCTCATCTGTCTAAGCAGCAGCAAGGAGCCCACAGGGGTTCAGATTTATTGTTTTTTTGGTGAGCGCTGAGTCTGCCTGCATTAGGCAGCCCCACCTCAGCACCATGGGGTGTCCTGGGGCAGAATCCTCCAGATATGAACAGGGAAAGAACCAAACCTCCCAGATTTGCCCAGCTGACCACTATCATAGCATTTAAACTTTCCACCCCTGTATTAAAGTGACCTAATGACTTCTTTCCGCTTGGTTAGCAGCAGATCCTTCCATCAGGTTATCCAGCAAGATGCCTGGGCATTTTTCTGCAAGGCTACAATTAATTCAGGATCCACTGCAGTGCATGAACAGTTGAAGTGATCTTCCTGCATCACGTTACCTTGTGATTCTCTTTGCTGAATCACATCTCCCAGCTTATTGCCCAGAGATTGTGCCCACCTGGGTTGGTTCCCTTGGATGTCTCTCAAACCCCTTTTCACTTGTATTATGTAAATATTTGGATCAAGCTAGAAAAATACATCTTGTCCTGCTTGCATGAAACACACTGAGCAAACACCATTTCTCTCATTTCACTGCTCCTACCATTGACCTGTGACTTCTCTCACTTAATGCTTGCAAGAAATAAGGAACTGGTTGGTGGGTACTGAATTCAGGAGGGCATCAGGTGACCCTATAAGACCCCATAGGTCATGATCCCAAAGGGAATTCAGCTTTGTAAGTATGCAGAAAGCCTGAAATGGAAAGAGGGACTGCTTGAGGCTGTGGGGAGAAACTGGAGCGCAGGTTTCTCTTTGGAGGTTGAAATCCCTCCTAACACCAAGCATTCCTGCGCCCAATGCAAATCTCGTTGAGCAAAGTTTTCCAGGCTGCTCAACTCAAGAGGCTTCTTTAAAGATGAGAGCAGTGATCAAATTACAGTGCTGCCATCCTTGATTTGCTGTTTTGCATGACACTTCAAACCTTGTTTCAGGATATGTACGCAGCTCTGATAACTGTCTGTCGAAGTTAAATAGACATAGTGGTGTGGTCCTCAAACATCTCCCAGTCAGTGTATCCATCTCCACATCCCCTGGAGAGGTGGGATGTGGAGGCACATGCACCCGCGTCTGGGATTTTGGGGGATGCAGCTCATGGATCAGACCCTGCTCAGCACCTCCCTGGGGCATGGCTATGACCAAGTCATGGGTCTGGAAAATCACCTAGACCTGGGGCCTGGAGCTTCCGCAGAGTCCCGAGAGGCTGGCAAACATGGGGTGAAGCAGGCAGCATCGTCAGCCTGCTTCAAATCCTCCTCCATCACATTAACACTATGGTTTGGCCGAGCAAAGCAGAAAGGAGCAAAGCGCTGGAAAAGCTCAGCTCACCCATCTGATGTCCAGCCCAGGTTCTGCCACCTGCGTTCCCACCCTGCTCAGCCTCTCCATCCCTGCTCCCAAAGGCCCTGAGTGATCAACACGAGATAGGCACCTTCGTCCGCTCGGATATGCGCCTAAGTGTTTTAAGTGATGATTTGCCAGCGGACCGGGAGCGGGACCCGACTCGCTCACGCTGTTAAAACAACTCTCTCAACGTGCCGAGTTGCACACACAAAGGCAACCCGCAGCAGGCATCGCGGGAGCTGTCTGCCAGAGCGTCTGGAAGCTCTTACTAATCAAAGCAACATTGATTACACAGAGTTTTGCAAAGGTTTCTTTGCAGGGATGATGCAGGGAGCCTTTCAAAGAGGCAGGCTGTCAGTCAGGGTATGGGGGATGTTAACTGAGGCCAGAGATCCTGCAATATTTTCCTAGATTAGAGATTAACGCGCTCCTAATTAATTTTGATGCTGCGTAATACGATAAAGTTGTGGCTTTTTTGTGATGCTGGGCTAGCTCATAATCCAATCTTTAATTATTATCTTTCTCTTTTAGGAAAAAAAAATAGAAAAAAGCCTATTATGGTATAATGCCAGTTGGACAGCGGCCGTCAGGAAGCCGAGGGCTTTATACATCGATGGAGGCAGTAAATTTCAAGTCTTTCTTTTCATTTAATGAGCTGGATGGTCTGAAGCAGCCAAATGGCTGGAGGTTCGAAGCCGTAAAACCCCACGGAGGCTGGCCAGAGCTCTCCTGCCCTGGTGCCCCTGCATAGGTACCAGCGGTGAGGGGATGGGAGAGGTGGTGGCCGTGCCCCGTGGGCTCTGCCAGGTGGAAAGCCAGGGCTGGGGAAGAGCCACCAAACCCCATCCAGGGCCTGGAAGAGAAAAATGCTTTAAAGTGTTCCATCTGCTTAATTTATTAAAAAGGAGACAGGGAGGTGACTTGATTACCATGCCTAAGTACCTTCACAGGGAGAAAATACCAGATACTAAAGGGCTCTTTAAGCCATCAGAGAAAGGCAGAATGGGAACAAATGGTTTGAAGGCAGAGACAAACCAAAGTTAAGCGACAAATAGCTTTTATCTTTTCTATTTTTCCAAAACACTGAGAGTACAAACCCATTTGGATAAACTGCTAGGGAATTAGGGGACTTTGAGGCTGTCGATGTCTTTGGAGCAAAAAGGGTGACTCCAGAGAGGACACACATTTTTGCCCAGCCCAAAATGCTGAGAGCTGCAGCTTGCGGGAGCCCCCGGGATTTGGGGTGCAAGAGCCGATCTTTGGAAAATAAGCCTGAGGACCTCAAAAGCATCACTCAGACACTTTCCAAAATGATTCAACGAGTGGTTTTCCCATTCTGGCAATCTCAGTGGCCGGGAGATATTTGTCTTCATTTACTACCAAAGGCATCAGCAATGCTTTGGCTTTGTTTTCTCCCTGCAAACAAACAAACAACGAAAAAAGCACATTTGTTTTGCGGGAAACTTTTTAACAGTCATGAGCTGTCCGAGCTGCTTCAGATGGTGGCTGAATAGTCTATCACCCTCCTTTCAGTGCTTGGTCTTCTGGGTATGCATTTGTTTGCTTTTGTTTTGCTCTCAAATAAAGTTGTAGCTTTGTTCTCGCCTTTCCAAACGCCCTTAGTATTCTCAGTGAAAAGCCTGGAAATAATGCTGCCAGCTCCTGCAAGCCTGATGGGAGCGGACACCGATCAGACAGGCGATTCCCCAGCATTTTTTATTTACTAACAACAGGCTCTTATCTCGAGCTGTGCCCAGCTCTGGAAAAACTCCCCTCCACCCCGCCATCCCCCCGAGTCAAAGCTGTGATTTGTGTAACCAGCTCCGCCGTAATCGCCTGCCTTGATCAGAGCTTCATCGCGGTTAGCTCCCACCCGGCTGAATTTTTGACTTGATAAATTGGATGGGGATTTCAGCAGGATCTCAGGGCCTTCCAGGCTGCTCGTTGCTTGGCTGAACTTTGTCAAACATGAGCCGCTGCGCGATCGGCAAGGGAGATGGGGAAGCTGCGAGTTGGAGGGAGCTGGAGAGGCGTAACGTGGTTCTGGTGTGGGGTTTCGTCCAGGGACGGTGGGGTGGGACACAGCATCAGGGCTCCTCAACCAGAAAAAAAAAGACTTCTCTGACCTTCGCTTCTTTACTTATGTCCCTGCTAAAAGCTGCTTTTGGAAACACAGCTCTGGCTTTGATGGACCATGGGTCTGATCTGATAGTGTTGCTCGGATGCTCTTATGTTTCTGAGTTATGGGTGTGCTGCTAATGGTGCAGCTATACTTTGCCTCACCTTCTATAAAAGTGCTCCATCTAAATTCTAATCTTTATCTCCCCCCTATAGACTACATATACTTATGTGCATCTGTTGTTGCTAAATATTTATTTGTAACACCCCAGCAAAGGTCTTTTACCTGCCTATTTACTCTGCTTTGAAGTATTGATCTATAATTACCCGTGAGTATCTTGCCTGTAAACATTTTCCTGCATATGTACTTATAAATACCACTTACCTCTAAATATTACCCTGCATTTTCACCTGTAAATATTACTTGCCAGGAAGGGCCATAGTAAACTTCTTAAATCAGAGAAATGAGGAGCCTCACGCCAGAACATTTTGTGCGAGGTGGAGCAGAGCTGCGGAGCTCTGCTACAAGCAGAGCACAGAAAGGTCGGGCTCCGTGGTGAAAATCTGAGACCCATTTTGTGGTTTCCATCCAACCCCTTGAGAGGCAGAAGCCAATGCTAATTTTTTCCGTGGCTGACCTTAAACTTCACTTCTGTCATTCAGTGTGTTGTCAGGCATAATTAGTAAGTGCAGCAATATCTGAGACCTATTGATAACAATATTAATATACAGCAGCTTTTGTCCTGCAAAACAATACAGGCTTTAGAAACCGGACACGTGTGTATGTATATTAAAGTAGGATATGGATGAGATTGCATCTCTGAAATGCAGGCTGCTGAGGGTTGGAGGAAACATCTTGCACGTGCTATGGAAGGGGATTTTGTGTATGTATATTAAAGTAGGACATGGATGAAATTGCATCTCTGAAATGCAGGCTGCTGAGGGTTGGAGGAAACATCCCACACATGCTATGGAAGGGAATTTCTGGCTGAGAGTGACTAATAAAACACAGGGCACTGGGGCATCCTTAACGACAACCTGGAGGCTATGCAGAAGTGATAAACTCCAGTTTTCACCAAAGAGGCTAATTCCTCAGGTAGGTATTCACTACTAACCCCCTAATTTTCATCTCCAGTTGAAAATCTTACAGCCTTTTTCCAAGAGGTGGCCGGTGCCAAGCGCTCCAGGGAAAGCCACATCTTACTTTCAGCACCTCGCCCCAGCATGTGACATGGAGTGGATGTGAAGTTTGGATTTTGCCCTTTGCGGGGATATTTAGCTCTGAAAAATGAAAATATTTGGGGATGCAGAAGCTTGTGTTCATTATCATAGGCATACTATTTTCAGATCTGCCCAAGTCCATGGCAGGACTGGCCTTAAGAGCAGCCCTAAGGTATATCCCATACAAACAGCTCCTCTCCAGGAAAACAAAATGCATCCCTCCTGCAACTCTGGTGCCTACAATGGGTGCTCTTACTTCACCCCTTGCATTGCTCCATGCCTTGGTGCTCTAGTTTCTGAACTGAGAAAAAAAAAATAAAAAGAAGAGAAAAAAGGGAAAATGCGGGTTTCCATGGAGACAACTATTCTGCTCTAAAATCCGAAGGCAGGAGCTCCGAAAGCTCTGTATCTTTTATTTTGATGCAGATGCTTGGGTTTAACTTCAGGGGAAAGGTTGACTGAGGCTGGTGGCTTGGACCAGAGCAGTTTGGAGGGGAAATTTTTTGGTGTGGGGGTGTTTTTGCAGGATTCTAGGGTTTCCAGTGAAAGATGAGGAAAAAAATGCTTCAATCTTCTACAAAGTGATTTTCCAAGGGAAAAAAATAAAACACACAGGGATGATATAATCATCTGGGGAATAACCCGCATCACCTCAACTCTCAGGGTGCATATAATGAGGATCCACGTGGAAGATCCAGCCTATACCCAGCATCTCAATTTACCAAGAGGGAGAAGAAATGTTTCCTCTCCTGGTCCTAAAGCACTCGAGAATTTAGAGATGCCTTGACGCAGCCAGGAGCATTGGGATGAAAGTAAAGGTGAGGAAAAGGGACCCTGCATGTTTTTGCTTTCCACACATCTGCTCTTTAGGCAGAAATTTCACAAGCTTGGTAATGATGTGTTGGGTTCTTCACAGTGGCTCATGAGCTCTCGATACATTGGGGCCTAATTGATTAGCTTTTCATGGTCTTGATTGCAGCAGCTTTAAGGAATTGCAGGGAGTGAGGAGCAGGAGGTGACAGGAAATGTTAGCACTTTATTTGGAGAGCCAGGCTAATGATTTGTGTGCGGGCAAAAATTAGAATTAATTCTCAGGGATGAAATCCTGCCTTGACAAAAGTGAGATATCAAATCTGGTAATGACATGTCAGACCAGGTGGCGGGGAGCTGTTGCTCGAGGCTTAACCCCTTGCAGGGTTTAAAGCAGCGTGGAGAGAGATACAGTGCCGACCCTTGAAGCTCCTTCCCAAACATCTCCTTGGGGTTTTCTAAGAAACTTGCTTCAGGAAACATGGGCAGGTTGCCACCAAAAAATCAATAGAGGAGTGAAATACCAGCAGAGCCATGGATGACTTCATTTATTTTAGAATTTGATCCTATATTAGATAGGGACACAGTGAAGAGAGAAGGTGGAGAGAATACCTGGCAGGAGAGCTGGGTGAAGAAAGCTTTTCTTGGTTCATCAAGAGATGGACAAGGACAGCAAAAGATCTGCATCTACAATCTGCGTCTATACAGCTATGGCACATACTAACCCAGGGTGACAGCCGGGTGTACGAACGCATATCCCCTAACATGCACAGCCCCAGCGTATGGGGCTGTCACTTTTCCCCAGCATGCTTTTCAGCTTCTTACTGGAAATCCAGGTGGAGAAGTCCTCAAAGTCCTCCCTGGTGAAGAGAGCAAGGGCTCCTGCAAAAAGGGGTGTTGAAACCCCGGTCAGCTGAGGACCTTTCCTTCCCCTCCACGAGGAAAAGTCCTATCAGGAAGATTTACCTGCGGCACCAATCCTGAGCACTGACTGGAGACAGGCAGCTCCTCTAAACTACCCCCACTCTGGGAATACAAATGCTTTGTTTCAATAACATTTAACAGCGATTGCCTCGGCAACCTCTGGCCTGCTGTGATTAAATATTAATATTCTTCTAGTCCGCGCTCTTGTTCTGTTTTTCTCTCTGCTTTCTAAATGAAGCTGCCCACTTTTGGCCTTTCTGCAGAGCACGAGGCTGGTGGGGTTGGGGCACGGGAAGAAACACCACATTAAATCTCCCATCAGGGCCAGAGGTGGGAGTCAGGAGATGGTGAAATTATCATGGAAAACAGCAGAGAGAGGCACTGCGGGGGAGGAAGTTCGGCTCTCTCGGTTTTCACTTTTTTGGGGGCTCTGCCAGGTTGTGTTTAGGTTGGAAATGGGCCAGATGCCACCACAGATGGGTGCCTTGGGCATGTGAGGGTCAGGCGGGCAAGGCTACCACCCTGCCCTTGCACCAGCAGCACTCCTGCTCCTTGAGCCTTCCCTGGAGGAAAAAACAGGGCAAAATGCTGCCCAGCTGCAGGGCAGGACTCTACCTGAAGTCACCTGGGCTTTCGGCTTGGTGTTTTACAGCTCTGCAGGAGCTGGGAAGGAGGCACCTCCTGAGGGCAACTTATCTCGTCCTGAGCTATGTTTAATAAGGGTTAGATGAATCACATTTTGGAGATATCTCCATCTAAAGGCAGACGAGTGGAATTCCACCCACCAGTTTCAGCAGGACTGAGTTGTTTCGGTCCCGTGGTGAACGCAGCTCCTCCATCTATCCGCTTTGACTACCAAGATAAAGCGAGATTGATGGCGTTAAAGGAAAAACACTCCTCGGATGCTGTTACTGACCCCAGCTCACCTGGGCTCCCCAGGTGCTCTGAGCTTTGCTCTGAGCCTCGCAGAAAAAAAAAAAAAAAAAGGAAAAAAAAAAAAACAACGACCTGGGCTACAAAGTTGCTGAATTTAATAACACGTGGGAAAGCGATTAGGCACCGGGCACTAATTCTGTAAGTGCCTCGCTGATGGTTTTGCTGGGTGCCTCACAGCACAATATAACTAATCTGCCGTGCAGCTGCAAGCGCTAATGGGCCATGCGTGCTGTCAGAGGTCCGCCTGTTACAAACAGTGATGCCGGAGTGAATTGCTGTGGGTTTTTTAATGCTGGTAAAAGGGATGAGGGAGGCGGGTTGGTGGCCGGCTTCCTGTGTGTTATGGGGGGGTCTGCCTGATAAGCACGTAAGTGGATGTGGGGAGAAGGGATGTGGGGCTGAGGAGGAGGAGGAGGAAGGTGGAGGAAGGGCTATTTGGCTGGAGCAGGTCTGTCCTTCTGCTCTTGTTCTACCAGATGGCTTCATCTTCAGGTTTTCACTTCTGGACCAAAATTACCTCTCTTTCCCCTAAAATTTCATATATTAGATAAATAGAAAAGAAATTCCCCTAAGCCAAGGCTTTTGCTCTGTTCAGCGCAGGGTTCCTGTTGCTCAGCTCCTGTTGCTCCTGTTCCTGTTCCTGATTTTTGGAGATATATCCCTTTCTTGGGAAAATTCTGAATTGGGTTGCTTTGGGGTTGCCTCAGGGCTTTGCCTGCTCCTTTTGGTCCCTGGGCTCGGCCAGCATCAGGAAACAGCTCCCAGCACAGAGAGCCTGGGAGGAGCCACGGCCGGCTGCAACGCTTCCCTGCTGCCCCTCTCGGCACCTCCGCAGCAGATGATCTGCTTGACCTTTAGATGGGAGATCTTCAAAAATCAGCCAGGCTGATCGGGAATTTAATGCTGATTGAGGAGGTGACTTGGCAGGCTGGGGCAGTTCGGAGCTCATGCTGGCGATAGCTTTCAAATGAACTTCCCAATCACAGCCTTATTTAATCCAAGGGGATCATCTATTGTAGGTTTAATGGACTGAAGTGTCTGAACACTGGTGTCTCGCTGCTGAAGCAGCTTTGACTAAAACCTGAGCTGCTCGGCAGCACTTAAGCACTGGGTGCTGCATCCCAAAGGAGGTGCACCCGACCACGGTGCCTCTTGCTCCAGGCTGCATTTTCCCAGCCTCCAACATCCCTACATCTATGTTTTACAGAGATTAACCAACCTAACAGTGGGTTGAGAGTGAGACCTACAATTTCTTAGGGGAAATTGGGGCATAGAAGCAAACCATCCCATGGAAGGGTTAGCTGAATTGCCAGGAGGCAGCTAGTCCTTTTGGAATGAGCTTGGGACATTTTCTAAAAGTAGTGCAGAAAAACAATGCCATATCAAAGTCTCTGCTCCTCTCAGCCCTGCTTTGCAGGAAGATGTGAACCATTCCTATAGTTCTGGGGTCTTCCCTTGAAAGCATCTGCTCTTGCAACCAGTTTGCAACAACCATGTATTTCATGTTCCAAAGAAATATTTAAAAAATAAAAATAAAAGAATAAAAAAATACATCCACCCGAAACAAACATGTTGATTAATGTAATCAACTCTAATGAGGAAAGGGAAGCCAAATTCAACACTTCATGGTTCTGCTTCGGTTGGCTCTTGGGAGGCAATCCCTGCTCATCCACCCCCTGTATGCCCCCACATGTTGGGGGGCAGCAGGGCCAGGATGGGGTAGGAGAACCTGGCTCCCCCAGCCCCACTGGTTTGGGGTCACTACTGGGTTCTTCTGCACCTTGCCCCCTTTATGGGAAGGCGATGGAGGGTAATTCCCTGACTTTCAGCGTTCAGTCTGAAACAAAAAGCAATGATTTATAATTTACTGCTATTGTGCTGCTTCACAGCGCTCTGTCACTGCGAGCCAGCCATGGCAATTGGGCCTTTGGACCAGGAGAAAGAAATGTTTTTGCATCTATTAGCCCAATAAATAATAATAATAATTACAATAATGGCGATAATAAAATCCATCCCTCTCCCACCTCCCCTCCCTTGTGCACTGTAGTGAGCCAAACTTTTGCTGTTGGTTTATTTATCAGTGGGATTCAGGACGGTTGACTTTAACGCGAGCTGTTGCCAAACAAATCTCCCTGCAGCGTGCTGGGTATTAAAACCATCTTTCATGGATTCAGATCTTGCAAGAGGGACCATCAGAACAGTGAGGAGCAGGACTGGAGGCTCAGCGTTAGTTTTCCCTACCTCCAATGAATTTCTATGGACTTAGCATCCTTGTTTGGTCCCCAAACCCTGGCCGGGAATATCAGGAATGGGCCAAGCCCTGGACCAGAGGGATAAAAGAGCTGCAGCCACCTGTACAGCAGAAAGATCCATCACAATTAACTGCTCTCCTTTGCACACCCTGGACATAAGGGTTTTCTTCATTTATTAGCTGTGCTGAGTCAGTTATTACAGGCTGGGCAATAATTACTGTGTCTGCGCAGGGTAATGGATGCTGGCTGGGGATAATCAGATACCTGAGTGTTGGCAGCAGGTCTGCAAAGGTAGCTCGATCTGCTCTGGGACTTGCTGCTGCTTTTTGCTTTTCTTTTCTGGGCTGTGGGGATAAGGAAAGCAGGGGAAATGGGGGAAATGGGCTACCTGGTGGCACAACAGCCTGAACCGTGCAGATGAGAGGAGTAAAACCTCGTGGTGGGACTTGAGGGAGGTCCTAGCTGCGTGTACTGGGCAGGAAAGCAGGTTAGTGGGGAGGACAAGCTGCTGTCCCAGAGGCCAGAATGTGGTGGGCTTTTCTGTCTCTGATGCTGATCCCCAGCCTGGCCTTGGCACAGCCTTTTGCCATTTGGAGCTTCCTGAATCACATCAACAACGGTCTGCCCTGGGCAAGGAATCAGCCTGTATAACTGAGCTGGGGGCTGAAGGTGACTCCACGATGCCAAAGACACATCTCAAAACATTCAGCCCCAGCAAAGAGTCCCCCTCTGTATTTAGTTAAGCAGGACCCAACCAAACACCAGAGGCATGGCTATCCCCATCCCTTGGCATCCCAAGCCTTAACAGAGCCTGGACATGTCAGAGTCAGGTTCCCTTACAGTGAATGTGAGTAATGCATAATGAGAGCTTCAGAAGAAAACAAAAAAAATCTCTTTCTTAAAATAAATAAATAAAAATGAGAGGAGAGGAGAGGAGAGGAGAGGAGAGGAGAGGAGAGGAGAGAGGAGAGGAGAGGAGAGGAGAGGAGAGGAGAGGAGAGGAGAGGAGAGGAGAGGAGAGGAGAGGAGAGGAGAGGAGAGGAGAGGAGAGGAGAGGAGAGGGAGGAAAGGAAAGGAAAGGAAAGGAAAGGAAAGGAAAGGAAAGGAAAGGAAAGGAAAGGAAAGGAAAGGAAAGGAAAGGAAAGGAAAGGAAAGGAAAGGAAAGGAAAGGAAAGGAAAGGAAAGGAAAGGAAAGGAAAGGAAAGGAAAGGAAAGGAAAGGAAAGGAAAGGAAAGGAAAGGAAAGGAAAGGAAAGGAAAGGAAAGGAAAGGAAAGGAAAGGAAAGGAAAGGAAAGGAAAGGAAAGGAAAGGAAAGGAAAGGAAAGGAAAGGAAAGGAAAGGAAAATACAAAACAAATAAAAAAAATAATGAACTTGGCTCTCCTGACTCCTCCACTGAAGCTTTTCTTTTTATTATTATTGCTATTTCGCTCTCTTTTAATTCCCCCTGGAGAAATGATTTGAGGGACAGCTGCTGCCTCTCCCACCGCTCCTGCAGACAGCCAGGCAGCTATCACACAGCTCCTTTAATGGCCCAGCAACACGTCGTTAGGAATAAACCTAACGCGGAGCAGCAGCAGCAGCTTCCTGGCTAATACCGTGCTCCCAAACAGAGCCCTGCTAACGTTACATGGCGGTTTCTTTAATACAGATCCAGCTGCCTGGGGGAACGATGGCCAGAAGTCACCACTGCAGACAATTTATGATGGGAGATGAATATACGCACTTGTGTGTAGTGAAGCACGCCCAGTCCCCATGCAGTCCCCGTGGGGACACTGGAGGGATGGGTATTTTGAGGCTGGACAAGTGATGGAACTCTGCAGAGAAGGAGCAGGGGAGAAGATGGATGCACACGTGAAGTTGTTTGGGATCCTGGTGGGACTTCACTGCAAGCAGAGTTTAATCAGAGCCTGGCAAGCAGTTTTCCTAAGGGTTGGTGGGACAAGCTGCGGGGAAAAGGGCCAGAATGGTGTCATTTCAAAGCAAGTGGGCAAAATGTAATCATACACTGTAAGGACTAATCCCGGATTATCATCAGGGGTTGGAAGGGATAAACCATATCTAAGCACACAGCTTTCATCCCCCAGGGCTGTGCAGAGCAATCACACGTGGCCCCACGGAAACGCAGCCAGCTCGGGGGTGCACAGCCCGCAGTGTGTGCACGAGGGGGGCACTGCTGCCAAGGGCAGGGGAAAGCTGGATTTCAGCTGGAGACCCTCAGCAGGGGGAAATTCCTTTTTTTGCAGGGTCTTGTGATGGTCCTTCGCCATTTCAGGTCCTTTGCAAGGGTTAACATTGTTCTGCTCCGAGCCCATCCCAAAGGACGTGCTCCGAGCCCATCCCAAAGGACGTGCATTTCGGGTACCCTGTCCAGGTGAATCCGCCCTGGTCTCGTGGCTGGCACCGTGACCACAGGCTGGCCAATGTCGTTCTCCTCCAAGTTTTTCCTCCTTATCTCTTTGGTTCCTCTCCTGAAGTACAAATTGACCTCTCAGAATTTTCTCCTTTAATGCCCTTGTTCTAAAATGTTAATAACTGGTCAGTGACAGGCTGATTAAGCCTTCCTCCCTCCCTTATTTAGATTGGTGTCACTGCACCAGCTCTAACGGAGCCGTAAAGAACATTAACACCCAGTCGGCAGTGACAGGGCAAACTATTCCCTGGAAATTGATAAGGGCTTTTTCTGGAAACGAATTTGGCGCTGGCAAAATAAACGGACACCTCGAGCTCCATCCATCTCCCTTCCTTTAATAACTTTCATTTGTTTGGCGCTATCTCCAGTGCCGATTAATGTAACAAATGTTTTTTTGTCCCAGAAGGGGCTTTTGCAGGGGTTTCAAGTCGGCTGGCTCATCTTCTCTCCTCTCTTTTCTACCTCTTGGTGTGTGGGTGATATTTTCCTCCCCACCTAATACTGGATGGGGTCTGAGTGGTCCAAACTCTGTGCTAATGCCCCCAGACTGCTTACTTCTCTTGTAGCATCGTGTTTGTACATCCACATCATCGTATTTGTACATCCGCATCCACATCCACATCTACATCTACATTTATATCCACGTAACTATATCTACATCCATATCTATATCTATATCATCTATATTTAAATTTATTTCTATATCTAATCCAGATCTGTCTGTCTATGTCTATGTCTATATCAAAATATATATTTTTGTATTCATATCAACATCTATATCAATATGCATATTCATATCCATATGCATTTCATCTACATCCTTATCATTTATATGCAGATCAACCACAACCATGTAATCTATATCTATATCCTAATCCTTCTTATCCATATCCATCTAACATTCCTACAGCTACACCTGGAACTACACCTGGAACTACACCTACACCTACACCTACATCCGCACGTATACCATTCATATCCATATCATCCATATCCATACCATCTATAAAGTGCTGCTTTCCAAAGTCCAGCTGGGCAATAGCTGGTGTCTGGCCACATCTATGACAGAGGTGGCAGGAGCCAAAGCTGCTAAACCTGGCATTTTGGAGGAGATTCACTCTGAAACAGAGAACAATCATAGCAATTGTTTTTTTCCCCTGGGAAGCAGAGTGCATCTAGGAGTTCAGTTTGGGAAACTGGCAGCCCAGAAGCTCTTTGGGGGCTGCTGTTGAAGCGATGCAAGGGCAGAAGCACCCCCAGGACACCATTCTGGGGCTAGCGGACATCTATCTCTGCTTCTGCATTTCTTGCTTGAATTATGGGTCTGACAGTCAGAAAAGGCTATTTCTTTCCCCCCCTCGTGCAGCTAGAAAGTTTGTACTTGAGATGATGCTGTCAAAATAAACCCAAAGCTCCTACTGAGCTATACTTTTCAGTCTCTCCAGGGAGGCAAAAGGCACTTTCATGGGTTTACCTTATTCCATGAAGGGCTTTGCACAAAATCTCAGGAATGAGTATACCCCCACAATGGCAAACCAGGGTTTGGGGGTGGCCTGGTACATGCATGGCTGCTTCTGCTGCACCATGGCTCTCCCTGTTTGGGGTCATAGGCAGCGAACTGGTGTGCACTGAGCTTTGTCTCATTGCAATGCACCAGGTTGCTGGAAAGCAGGAGGGCTCTGGTGGTTGGGATCCCTAATTCAGGTAATGCACCCTATTTTTTGCAAGTTAATGGGATTTAAAACCACTCTTACTCCCCCTCTGTGGGTAAAGGGAAGAGGCTGGAGAATGGATGAAACTACTGGGGCTTTAGCCTGGGATAAGCCACAGGCATGTGAAACATCACTCCAATGTCAGAGCACACAAAAATCCAACGTTGCCCTGATGCCCCGCAGGGCACAGCCTGAGCCTTCCCTGGGACAGGCTTTGAGACATGAACCTGGTGATTTTAATTACCACCAGAATAAAAAGGAGAGGGATTTCTTTTACAGCTGGGTGAGTACTGCATGGGGCAGCCAAGAGTTTTCTCTTTTAATGGCTGTATCCTACTGCTCAGATATAATCTCTTATCTAGCGAGAAATACATGTCACCTGAAAGTACATGTGGTGATGTGCTTGTATTCAACTTCAGGGTGGCTGCACCCTGACCCTTGCAGTGCCTGGAATTGTGAAACCCTCCCCATGCAAAGCCCTGGGCTAAATCCAGATGGGTTGCCTGCCTCCTTCTTTTGGCAAAGGTGAGTTTTTCTCCTGCAGTTGCAACCCTGCTGCAGTGCTTTAAAATATGCGTGCCCCTCGCCAGCCAGCTTCTGCAGCACAGAAAGCTGGAAGAACGAAAAAGTGCAAACAGTAGGGGATAAACTCGGTGCTAGAGCAGCTGGAAGAAAGGAGGTATATGCATGTACACATGGTTTTTCAAAAGTGAGAGATAACGAGCCCTAGGCTTTGGTCAGCTGCTCTGTGATAAGGATGGGGGAGTTCAAATCCCGTTTGGGCAGAATCTTCCAGGAAGTGGCCGAGTGGGAGCCTGAGAGGTGGGTGGACCTGGAGGATGGAAATCTCTCCTGAGGAGAGAGAAAAAAAAAACAAGCACGAGTGCTTCTGGTTCTCTAGGATGAAGAAACTGTGTGCTGGATCTCTCACCACTACTTCTGAGCCACTGGTTTACTTTGTTGGCTTTGGTGGAGGGATTTTTCTCATCCTTGATGACTCTTTGGCACTCAGTCATGTAGAGACACAAATGCAAAATCAAGGCCAGGGTGGAGGGACAGCTTGAAGCTTGTTTGGATTTTGCTATACGTCAGGAGGCATCCAATTCCTTCCTTGTTGTTTTATTAAAATGGTATAAAAAGAAATCCATCCTCCCATTTGCTTTCTCCAGAGCTGGCTGCCTTTTGGAGCAGCATGAAGGTTGGGACTGAAAGCCCAGGCAGTGTCAGCTTCTCTGCCAAGCAAAGCACCAGGGAAATGGGGCAAATTATGACAGAAAAAAAAATCCACTGTATGAAATAAGGCCTTAAATTTGCACCTGCAAATGAAGGAAACACCATTTCTTGATACAACTGAATAATGATAAGGGGTTCCAAGAGTGCCACAAGCACTGTCCTTTCCCCATCCTCATCCTCTGCAACATCACCTGATTGCTCCAAACAGGGAAACAGGGTTGATTTTGAGCCAAAAATCCTAGGAGAAGCAGCAAGTACAGTTTTGAGCTTGTGGCTTTGCTTGTCTCTGAGTCCAATTACAAGAGACAGGGGCTTGGTGTCGACCCCATTGCAGAGCAGTGCAGGGCTTGGTACTGCTGTGCTCCCCTGGGTCCTCATCCTTAGCACTGTGACCGTGCTGGGCAGAGGGGTCCGCAGGCAGGGAAACCTCAGCTTTTATAAGGAGATATGGGCAAGAGGACCTGCATCTCAGGGAAAACAAAAATCGATGAAGATATGTGGAGCTCTGAATCACAGGTCTTCCTTGAACTGTTCTGTCTTGACAACTGAGGGCATATTCTCACTTCTGGTGACCCAAACAAAATGCCAAATGGGGTTTGCCATACCAGATAGGCTTTGCAGACCATTGAAGATATTTATGTAAGAACTAGACTCCAAACAGTTTTTGGCCAGGTTCAGGAGGAACTTAAGGTGCTGCCATCCTGCTCCATCCCGCTCCATCCCACTGCCCTGCCTGCCCTGCTCGACCCTTGTGCTCCCAGCTTCCCTATTTTGTGTCAGTAACTGGTGAAACCCCTTGTCCCATGGTCTGGTTGCTTCACATCCACAGATATCATGTGGATTCACATCCACATAAAGTCTGCCATGACTCAGACTTCAAATATCCAGAAACAGAAGAGTAAATGCCATTGGCTAAATAATGTATATATAAGAACTCCAGGTCTTTCTAGTTCAAACCTAACCAGAAACCTTTCCTACACCTTGTTTCCTCCTGATGCAGAGATTCTTGTGTTTTCCTTCAACGCTTTCTGGTACCAATAACTCATAGAAGGTAGCAGGAGATGGGATTTGGATTTGATTGCTGATCTGATTTAGTCTGTCAACCTGTGTGTCTCTGTGCAGAGATTGCAAGTGTTTCATGGACAATTTGCAATGAAAGAGAGAAGCTTAAGGAATGATTTAGTCCCTAACAGCAGCAATAGTAATAACCGAGCGGCTGGATGTGGGCAGCATCCAGCACGCGGGGTGCCGGCCGCACTGTTCTCCGCGAGCTGCCCTAACACCAGCAGTAGCAGCAGATGCAATGCCAAGGGGAGGAACCTGAATTTCAGCTGGCCAAGTTCCTCCAGCTCCTTCTTTTGGCATGAAGGAAGAATGTGGAGGTCACATTTCCTCTGTGATAGTTTAGTCCAGTAAATGGGGTGATTAATGTTGGGAAAGGAGAGTTTGAGGCCGTGCTCTGCTACGGCTTTCCATCGCAAACCCTGCCAAGTCACTTAACGCCTCCCATTGCAGCCCCGGCAGTGAGGATTGCTCGAGGCTGGAGGCTGCTCAGGCTTGAGAGGAACATGAATGGTGAAGAGACAGCAAATAGGCTGTGCACCAAAGCATGCATCACCTCTCTGGGTATCAGTAATGGGAACAGGCTGCAATCAGATGGTGAAAATCTCATCCCTCTTACACCTGTACGTTAGCTAGTTTTATCATTCAGGAACGATGTGTCTCACCTGAGAAGTCCTTAAGATGACACGTACAAGCTCCTCTCTGATTAAGTGCTGAAGGCAGCTTCTAAGAGGGTTGTTTGGCACTGCCAGCAGTGAGCACATCTCTTCCTGTTGCTCCACCACCGCGGGATGCCAGCACTGGGGGTGTCAGGGGCAGGCTCTGCCGGTGTCCCCAGCCCTGGAGCACGTCACTGAGGGGCTGTGCCAGGCTGTGGGTGACAGCATCAGGAGCAGCCAGCATGGGGTGCTGGGGATATCACTGGGAGGGGATCAGGCACCCACCGTGATAGGGAGTGTTCTCATCAAGGTCTTCAGTGGCATCAGAGCCAAATAATTTCTGAAGATGCTGGAGGTCTTGGCAGCCCCATCCCCAAAGTCCTCATTCTCAAGCATCAACACTTCCTCATCACTTCATCTGAACACATTCCAGCCCCAAATATTATCACATCACATTTGTTACAGCCTCACTACCCACTCAGTAGAAGATGAGCATCTTTTTGTGTATCGCAGCCAAATCGCTCTTCCCTCCCCGTCTGTGTGGCACTAATACAGCCCCCGTGCAGCTCCGCTTTTCATGGGCCCAGCTCCTTTCCACCACCACAGCTCCTAGAAACATTTGCATCCGCACCAGCAGGAGACGTAGCCTCTGCAGCCACCAGTGCACCCAGATTTATCTCTCTATGCTCAAAATACTGTGTTCTCCATTAGAGCAATGGAGCACAACATTCTGGAGGATCTCTGCAGCAAAGCACGCTGTGTGCTGGGCATTTCTTTGCAATCCTTTTTGTCTGGGAGTGAAGTACAGAAGAGTTCCTTGACCTTGGTTGTTGCCTGCGTGTCTACTCCTTGGAGGAAACCTTTGCTCAAAGGGGAACTGGGAAAACCTTTTGCTCAAATACTGGCAAGAAGAGGAGTGCGGCTGTTCTCTGTCTATGATGGCTGACATGCCTTGATTTGCAAATCAATTTTTTCTCAGAAAGGAGCTTAAATATTTCCCCTCTCAAGTGAAGGACAGCCATCAACCACCTTGGTTGAGGAGACTTAAGTCAACCCCAGACAATCTCGACCCACTTCACTCCCTGTAGCCAAGGAGATTTTTCTCTCTGGGAGAGAAGGAACGGCACTGGAGGGGCTGCTCCTGCATTACACTTAAGCTGCTTGCAGAGCGGGGCTGTGGGAGCTGTGCTCACACCCCTTGCTGTGCAGCCTGGTGGGCTCAGGTACAAACAAGGATCCAGCTAACAAGGTACCTTATTCCACAATGAGCTCTCAGTTTTTACATCCCATCTGCCCCAAAGTTTCGGGTGCCTGCACCTGGTGGGTGACACCAAAGGACCCAGGTGACACCATTGCCATTTACCATTGCAAGAGTCACACTGGACACAAACCCATACCCTGAAAGCCCCCCAGGTGCCCTGTCACCCCCATTTCAAAGCCCCCCCCCCCCACCCAGCAGGGATGCCATCCCCAATGCCCCATCACCATGCCAGAGGCACCCAGCTTGCATTAGCCCCTTGCATGGCAAGGCAATGAGAATACACACCCGGAGGGCTTCTTGAGCACATTTCTGATGAAATTCAGGGGATTATTCTGACAGTGGAGTGGCTTTGACCAACCGAGGAGGAGGAGGGAAAAGTCCCCCGGATCTTCCCTGCCTGCAGCATTTTATCGCTGTTACTAAGCTCCTGTATTTGAGGGTGGGCATGCAGAAACACAGCTTTCCATGCACCTCACTGTATTCAGGGGGCTAGAAATGGAGATTTATGGAGACCCACATGTTTATCTAGCCAGTCTAATCTTCCACAGGCACATCCAAATGCAAAGGGATGTGAGCATGCACAGATGAAGGACTGTGCACAGCTGTGGGTATAGACACTCATCTGGGGCATAAGCACATTTGAGGCAGGCTCGATTTATAGGAATGCATCCATGGCAATGAGGATGTGCCCAAACCGAGATGGACCATATCTATATATATTTGTATCAGGGACAGATAGAAGCAAACATGCATTGACTGCATGTTATATAATGCTGGCAAAACACCTTTCGAATTTATCTCAATAAACCAAGCCCCATGCACCTGTACTTATATTTATAGCACTGTGCATGCGTTCCCACCTCAGCCCCGTCCTTTCCAGGGCTCCTACAGACTCTCCCAGGCATCCCATGAACCCCAGGAGAAGATGCCCTGGCTCTCCTTCTCATGGGGCTGGACTGTGTGCCACCAGCTGATAGGTGTGGTTAGTGATCAGAGCATGAGGAATTGGGAATAAGCTGCAAATACGGGCAAAATCACGGCTTTAAGTCAATACACCCCAAAGGTTTTTTTGATCAGTCCATGCATCTACTGGAAATGATATTTGAGGAGGACCATAGTGGTGTGAATTCAGGATTATGTTAATTATATGAATAATTTCAGGTTAAAAAAGAATTAAAGAGCAGAAAACCTTTGAAAATTGCTGAGATGTTTCATCCTGATACCTCTGAAGTGAAAAGCTTTGTTTCAGAAGTGCCAAAACATTTTCCTGCGATATTTCTGAAAGCTCCTAAAAAGCTGATTTTTTCTTTTTCCTTCTTTTTAAAAGGGCAAACCAGAAGTTTAATTAATTGACAAGACCAAACCAAAACACTTGGTTTCTCCAATCATGAAACAAAGTAGCTTGGCTGGCTCTTTCAGCCACTTTAGGTGAAGACATGAGGGTTTTTGTCTCATTGCTTGCAGCGATGCTGATTTTCTCTCATCCAGAGCTTGCACCTCGCTTCCATCCTGCTGGGCTCCCCTCCTGCTGCTCCAGCCGCTGAGCATACCACAGCCTCAGCTGCAAATCCTTCAGCTGTTCCCTGTCTCAACATGAATTATATATTTTTCTTGCTGGGTTGCAGAAAAAATAAAAAAAAAGAAAAAAGAAAAAAAGAAAAGAAAGAAAAAAAAAAGTGGTGCGAGATTTATTTTCTAAAAAGACGCATTTTCTCTTTTGTCTCCATCTGAATAGCAATCGTTATGCTAACAAAGGCTATTTTAATGCCCTGTTGCACACAGAAACCACGATCTTGTTTTTGTGTTTAATTGTCGCACCTGTATTTAAAGCCGGCGACTGGGCTGGTGTTTGGGTAGGGCACTGCGGGACTGTCACAAGCAGCAAATCTGCCACAGAGGCTTTCACCTCTCCACTGCTTTATTTGAATCCAGCCCGAGTGAAAACACAGTCCTTCGCAAATGACTTCCAGCTAATTCCACTCCAGGAGAATAAATTGGAGACAAGAACAGGCTCCAATACTGGGAGAGGTAATTATTCTGGCATGCCACCTTAATTACGGCGGCAAAATGTGAAGCGCACCCTGATCCCTGGCTGGGGTGGGGAAGGGCCCCCGCAGCCACATCGCTGACACATGGGCTATGCGGCACTCACTGGCAGATCCACACTGCTTCCACCTGCCCTGAGCATGGGCTGGGGTTGCAAGGGTGGAGAATGGGCTTGTCACGTCCTCCCGTTGCTCTTTTGCTCTTTTGGAGGACTTTGTGTGTCTATAAAACGGCCAAGGAACACTGGGGTCCTGGCACATTCCTTGCTGGTATTTCCATGCAATTAATTGCGCTGCATCTTTGGTTTTGCCCTAAGCTTCACACATTCCCAGAGCTGAAGCACCCCACTAGAGCAGCTGAGCTACCCTGGCTTGTGCCAGGTAAAGATTTGCCTTGTTTTTCCTAATGAAAAAAAAAAAAAAAAAAAAAAAAAGAAGAAAGAGAGGGGGAAAAAAAAACAAACCACGTTTTCCTCTAAATGAAATGAAACCACTTTCTGTATCTTTATATATCATAAAGGTGCAGGGAAGGGCACAAACACCATTTTTATGTTTTAGGTGCGCAATTCACATTTAACCTGCAGCCATCTGTTTCACCAGCAGCTTGGCAGGCAGAGGGGGCCTGAGATGCTCCTCTGCGGCCGTGTGGAGCTCGCTCCATTCCCACGCTGCTCCGAGGCAGGCGGCTCCTGCCCTGCAGCTCCTGGGTGGGATTTCCTCCCTCTCAGCTGCATCCAGCCCCAAAAGGCTCCCTGGGAGCAGCCAGTAATGAGCCTTTGGTCATTGATGTCCTCGGAGTCCCCAGGGTCGATTTGGGGCTGTAGTTGTTTAAGGACGTTTGAGTCCCTCTGGGGCCAAGATGCTTGTGCCTCCCTCTGGCTGGGAGTCTCTGGTGTCTCATAAATGTTGCGCTCGTGATGCAGCTTTCCTCTGAATGTGGGTACCATAGGACCTTCTCCCTTCATTTCCTAATGAACCATATTTTTGAGACTGATACATGCCTTTAGAAAACAGGTCATCTAGCCACCAGAAGCCCTGAGCAGAGAGGTACACCCCATGGGATGGCACATCTCGTTTCCCACCCGCTTGAGACATCCCACCCCCACCTTCATCACCTGCTAATGAGGCCAGTGCTGCCTCACACCAAGGTACGAAGCCACCACCACGATTCCACCCCCTTGCAATACAGTGCTGACTTCAAAGGGTCCCAAATTTCTTGGCTGTGCAGAGGGGGAGACCTGGAGATGTCCCCAAAAGCAGGACCCTGTCCCATGCAGTGACCATGCAGACATGTGAGTCACCTCCTTGCCGCTTTGTTTCTTCATTGGGGGCACGTTTGGCATGGCACAAGGCAGAGGAAGATGTGGTCCCTGCTGTTAATTAGCATGGCTTGTTATTAACTAATAACGAATGGATTAGTCAGCATCTGGGAAGCTGCCGAGCAGGCAGGGAAGGGAGGGCTGGGAAGCGACCCTGGAGGTGGCTCTTTCCACAGGGCTCAGGCTGATATTTTATTTATCCAAGGGCAGCCAGAGCTGAGAGGACACAGAGCCGTGGGGGAGGGGGGGGGGGGATCTTTTTTTGTAATATCCACATGAACTGGAGCATCGTTTCTAGCTCCTGGCCCCTCCTCGCTGCCACTCTCCCTGCAAAAATCCCTGCCTGTTCCTGCTGCCACAGATATAAACCCAGGCTCGGGATCATTTCGAAGCAGGGAAAGTCTTTAGCGACCCTTAATTAAAGGGCATTTGGGGAGCAAGGGCTGACGAGAGGTGACAGGAGGAGCGGGTGGCTCTGCTGCCTGGATGTGACCTTATTACGCCGCTCGGGCGGCTGCAGGTTGTTAGCGCTGTGATTAACGCCAGGGAGGTTTCCTCGTCTGCTGGCGGTCCTGTAATTGGGGTGATGGGTAAAGAGGCAGAAAGCCAAGCATCCGATGACTTTTGTCTTGGGATGGCAGAGCCGAGGATGCTCCATTCCCAGCCCTGGGCTGTGAGCGCTTCCCCAAGTGTCCGGCCCAACAGCCCAGTGTTGGCACTCTGGGAGCCCAGGCCAGGAGGCTTTGAACATGAAGCATCTTTTTTCATTTTCATTTTTTTCTTCTTCCTTTTTTTTTTTTTTTTTTCTGGATTCAGAAATGAAGCATTAGCCTTGAGAAATATTTCACAAGAACAGCTTGATGTTGACAATTTTCTTTGTGCACGCATATATTTCACACCACACATAGGCATTTCTCTCCACATTTTATATATATATACATATATTGTTTTCAAGATGTTGCACTCCACCTTGGTCTTCAGTGTCTAAGGATTTGGGGGGGTTTCCTGTTCTCTCCCATTTTGTTTCTGTTCCTCATTCCTCAGCTTGCCCTCCTGAAGCAATCTTATAGGGGCATACATGTGCTACCTACACCTGGTTCCTACAGCACTTAAGAAATCCTCTTTCTCTCTGTAGTTGCAGCAATACATGCCATTATACACTATATATTGTGCATTATATTATCTTGCTCAATAGAGTCAGGCTGGAGATGCAATGGGAGGTGAGAGCAGTGGTGCCAGTGGTAGGTCCCATTCCTGCTCCCAGCCCAGTGGGCACAGGCAGATGTTGGATGCAGGGTTTGGGGCAGCTCGAGCCCTCATTAGGATTCAGAGCACCGGGGGAGCGGGAACCTCCAGCCACATCATTCTCTGTCTGCGGGTTTAATCCATAGTATGGATTAACAGGCAGCGAGTTTTCATTTTAATAAAGTAAAACCAGGTTTTGAATTACGGACGCTCACCACAAAGCCATCCCTCACAGCAGGGTGACTTCACACCTCATCCCTCACCCCAGTGACGCTGGGGCAGATCCTGCCCATTTCCCCCTCCCGCAGTGCCTGGTCCTGCTGAGCTCCCCCCAGCTCCTCCATCCCTGGTCCTTGATGGCCCCTGGGGGTCGTGGGGTCAGATGCAGAAACAAATCCCGGGGTATCTCACATGCTCTGCCCCTTTCTGCAGGGCTCTGAGCCACTCGTGGTCTCTGCTTTTAGGTGTCTGGTCTCAAGGGGTTGGGGCAGTTCTCTGGTGCTGAGCCTGAGGGCGCCCACCACAGCAGGGGCAGAACGCAGCACCAGGAGTGAGATGCAGGCACCAGGAGCAAGGTGTAAGGAGAGGGGTGCAATGCAAGCACCAGGGGCCAGATGCAAGCACCAGGGGTGAGATATAAGCACCAGGAACAAGAAAAAAGCACCAGGAGCAAGATCCAAGCACGAGGGACAAGATACAAGCACCAGGAGTAAGCTGCAAGTGTCAGGAGTGAGAAGCAAGCACCAGGGGTGAGAAGCAGGCAGCAGGAGGGAGATGCAAGCACCAGGAGGGAGATGCAAGCACCAGGAGGGAGCTGCGAGCACCAGGAGCCTTCCAGTCCTTGGCAAAGCACATCTCCAGGCCTGCCTGCCCTTTTGTAAGTTGTACAAAACAAAACAAACAAACAAAAAACTGTGCAGGAGGAAAGGCTTGACCCCATCCCCAGAGGTGTGCGCTGCTGCTTTAACCACAGCACCAGCCTCCTTCATGCACCCTGAGGGAGGCTCTGGGGACGCAGCTTCATCGGGTGGCTGAGATGGAGAGATGTCCGGGCTCCAGCTACTCAGAGATGAGGCAGTGAGATAAAAACATCTCTTGCTTTCCTTTCACACTTTGCTGGAATCTGCGCACGTTGAGTGCTGCGATATGGTAGGAGCGATACCGCACACATCCTGGATGTGCCAGAATATGTCCAGCAAAATAAAAAAAAAATAACAACTAAAAAAGGAGAAATGCCTGATTGGAGCTCCAAACACTTAGTGGAAGGCTGTGGTAGGGAGAAGAAGTGGGTATACAAGAGCCCTTCCCAAATGGGAAACCTCAATCCTTCGAGGGCAGACGAAGCTCAGAAAAATGCCAGATCAATTGCACTATATCTTTATTTTTTGTTTGTTTAATACTAATAACAGAAAGGAGGGGAATGGCAAAGGACAAAGCTGTCACACGCCAAGCGCAATCTGACAATGCTAAAGAGATTATCGAAGCCTCAGGAATTCAGTTATGGCTGGAATTGGCCAAATAAATCATTGCAAACCATTTATTTGATGATTTTAGCCCTATGGTTTTCGTTTATGAATTCCTTAATGGCACTAGGATCTTTACAAACTGTTATGTAAAATTCTGCATTAAGAGCGGGATTCGTCTCGTGTAATGAGACATTTAAAAGTTCAGTGTCTAATCCGAACGAGACATTTAGGATTTTTTTTTATTATTATTATTTTTTTTGTTGCACAGGGGGACCTTTTCATAGTTCTTTAACAAAAGCTTGAACTGATATATTTTTATTGATTTTCTTGTTCCTGAAAAACAGATTTTCAATAAAAACCTCTTTTACTCGTAAGCCATAAAAGAAAAAAAAAAAAAAAAAAGCAGCCAAAATGCTTCAGGTGAAAATGTTATGAAATATCAAGAAAAACAACTTTCCGTCATGTTTCTGATATTTTTTGAAATGTTTCTCTTGTGCTAAGAAGCAAAAAGAGGCAATTTTGGGATCAAACCCATCCTAGCTCTTATTCATCTGTTGTTTCATTTGGGTTTGGGTGTAAAACCCTGCTCTCTTCCTGTGGTGCCGCGGACAGAGGATCGAGCCCTTTGGCACCCAGCTGCACCGTGCTCCATCCTTTCACAGCCTGCAGTGCTCCCCGTGAGGATGCAGCACCCCACAGAAATGCACGCCAGCAAGGAGCAAGGCTGGGAGCAGCCGGCATCTGCAGCTACAGCCCCCTGAGTCAGCAAAGAGCAATATTTGGTGATATTTTTTTGCTTTTTTTTTTGTGCGAAAAGCTTGGAGCTGGTTGCCTCCTCTCAGGTAGGATGAAGATGCATGGTTCCCAAAAGTTCCTCTGCTCTGTCCTCCGCTGGTTCCGTCAGGTGTCTGCAAACCTTGCTGTGCTCCCATCTTTGTGCCTTTTCCCAGTGGAAAACTGCTTTCTTTCTTTTCTAGAAGACTTCACTGTCAATATAACCATTTTTGGGGTCATTTTGGTGGGGTAGCAAGCAGAGGGAAAGCTGGCCAGTGGCACTGAGGAGGAAAATTATGATCTTTAAGGTCCCTTCCAACTCCAACCATTCAATGACTCTATGAAAAGCCCAGGCAAAGCCCCCACACCAGCTGCATTGCCTGAGAAGGGCCATAAGCCCCGCGGGTCTAATTAAAGAGTGTTATTATTTCTCTGCAGTGAGCAGGCTGGGAAGAGAGCTGCGCCTATCTGTCTTTTTCATGTTAAGGCATGATATCAGCTAATTTTATTTGGAATAGCTTAATTTTCTAGTTCCAGCTGGATATCCCCTCCTTGGTGGAGGACTTTGGGTTGAGATGCTCCTGGTTTTGGGGAGCAGGGTGAAAAACTGTGGTCCTGAGCTCTTGTGGCCTGGCTTTGCCTGCCTTTTCAAAATCTCAACCAAAATTATTTTTCTCAATCACAAATGTGCTTTCCAAATTATAAGCATCTTTTGCAGTCAACGGGCAGCCAGAGGCTTGGCGTGAGCCGGCTGAGGAACATGGTAGAGATGCTGCTCATGACTCCGTGTCTCCATATCAGCCTCTGGAAAGAATATTCAGATATTTTCTTTAGGGCTGCCCTTACAGCACCCTGGAAGTTGTGCTGAAACGCTCATTCGCAGGAGGAAACGGAGAGCAGTACGAGCAGCACCAATTTCCCATATATTGGTCCAGGTTAGGCACACACGTGTAGACCAATAAAAAGCATTTAAAGGTCAGAAAATGCAGATAAGCACCGAAGAATCTGGGGAAAAACTCTGCTTGTGCACAGACCCTGCAGTTTGGAGGTCTGGGGCCTTTTTCCCCCAGAATGAGCTGACTTTTCCCGCAGTGTGGCATAACGACGACGGCACCACGAGTTATTAAAACAAATGCCACCGCAGTGGCTCCTCTTCGCCGCGGCGCTGGCTTTGAATAATCTGGCTGCTCAGCCCACCGGCGGCTTGAAAGGAAACCTTTGGCAGGCGGTCACCCTCCAGCGCACCCGGGATGGGGTCGCTGGGGCTGCACCACACGCTCTGAATTGAAGCAGCCGACTGTGAAATAGGAATTACTGACAGCTCTTAAGTATATCAAGAGAACAGCCCTATTCCTTAATACAGAGCCACTAATAGACATCTAAAGACCTATAAACCAGACAATTCCTCTATATCATCCTAGTTAAATCAATGTAGTTATATTACCCTCATCATTTTCCCTTTAATGTTTATTACATTTTGCCACTGTAATTTATTTTTTCATATCCATCAGCCGATTAAAGACTTTATTCTGAAGATACACACATCCTTGTGACCTACTTGAAGCTGACCTAAACTGTTAAGTAAAAGCAATTTGGTGGAGGAGGTTAGGGTTTTTTTTTGCCCTTCCTCTCTCCCTGTTATTTTTCCTTTCCCTGGCACCCAGAGCATTGGGACGTCCCATCCGTGTCCTTGGAAAGTCTTTAGCAAATTTTTGTCTTATTTTTAAAGCAGTGACAGTGAAATACCAGTGCAGTGAGGAGAACAGGTCTGGGAGATGTTTGAGCACGTGGCTTTGCCTTTCCCAGCACCGCAAGGAGAGCTGTGAGGCTGCTCCAGCACCAAGCTGCTCAAAAAGTTGCCCCGCTGTCATGCCATTGCCACTCCACCACCCGCAATTATCTGCAATGGGAAAAAGGAGCAGTTCTTGAGTGCCATCTATTGATACCATCCCTACGAGGTGGAGGAAAGCAGCTGGAGGGGCAGGATCCAGCCCACATCCCACTGACCTCTGGGTTCAGCCCAGTGCTGCTCCCTCTGCTCTGATCATGGCCAGATCTGCTGCGTCCACAGCCACCTCCTTTTGGCCAGGCCATTTCGTTTTATTCATTCCTCTGCTTGAATTATTTAAGCATCCCCACTTAGACATTTATGTGTCCGGAGCCACTCCTCTTCCTCTACTTCCAAAGTGCATCATCTTCCACCCTTCAGGCCGATGTACACCAACGCTCCCATTTTATTAGCTTTCCCCCCACCGCCCCTTTTTTCTTTCTTTCTTTCTTTCTTTCTTTCTTTTTTTTTTTTTTTTTTTTTTAAAGAGGGATTATGGCAGCAGGTACAGGATACTCCAGGTTTGCAGGTGATGTCCACAGCTGGTAATAAGCGGCAGTGTAATGGGATGTAGGGAGCTTCAGGTCATCCCAGTACCTGGGTGTGCATTGCTTAGCTTGAAGAAATGGGAGCAATTAAACTACAGAAATGAGAATCAAAACTGCCTAAAACCAAGGAAATGCTTGTCATGAGCGTGACAGGAAACAAACCCCAAGGGAGGCACTGAAGGGAAAACCTAAAGTTCTCAGAGCTGGGGCTGCTGGATGCAGCTTTCCATTGGGAAACAGCAGGGGCTGGGACAGAGCAAGACCATGCTCTGGGACCTTTATTATTTTATTTATTATTTATGATGGGCTTTTTGCTACTTTGTATTTATTACTGTAAATAATGGGCAAATCCATCATATTCCTTCCCTCTGCTTTGCCCTCTGTGAAACGGAGCCATGCAGATGCAGGGTAGAGAGCATTGCTGAGTGAGGGAAGGCGGATAATTTCCAAATATCGACACTGAGAGGAAATCATACAAAAGCGCTGGCACACAATCAGCCAGAGATTGCAGCAAGGCAATTTAGCTCCCCCGACTCCTTCTCGCACAGCTCGGGGCACCGCAGCCACGACGAAGCCACCCTCGCTCACCCCAGCCGCGGCCAGCGTTGCAGCCTGGAAGAGCTGAGTAGTTTTTCATCTTATTCTCTCAAATATTTTATTCTGCTGTGGGCACTCGGGTCATGAGGCTCTCCTGACAAAACAAATCCCCCTTTCCATTAAGCACGCTGCAATTAAGAGCAATCCCCTGATGGACCTGTTTCTCTCCATCATCTCGCAGGCTGGGTCCTCGGCACTGCGTGGGCATTTAGCAGGGCAAGAACGGCTGCTCTGAGAGGTGCTTTGCTCCAGGATTTTTATTTTTTTTTCCTTAATTGTTTCCATTTTCTTTAGCTCAGTGAAGCTCTTTGTGCCTCATCGACAGGCCGTTGAGAGAAATGACTGTCGGTCTATTCAAGCTCTGCAAAAATGGTGCCCTGGATGCCAGCAGATCCAACCTTCAGCTTCTTCTTGAATATGTGACGATAACTGCGCTCCCATGGCCATTTGAGAGTGCATGAGGCTGCGGAGATTTTGTGGAGGTTATACGGAGATGTTGCTCTGTTCTACACCAAAATCCTACCTTCTGACCCTCAAATTGGCCAAAATAACAATTTTTTGGCCATACGGAGGAGTGAGCAAAGTTTTACCCACAGTCTGAAATTAGGAGTTAGTTACCTTGGGAACTAGATTTATGTCTTCCCTCGTACATACTTAATACAGCCCATCACAGGGAGAGCACTTTTAATAACCAATTGATGGGGAATTGCAGGATAAATTATGCATCCTGTGCCTAGCTGCGGCACAGTGCTGAGTTATGGACTTCTCCCTCCTGCTCTGGCACCCAAGAACCCTGCATCGAACCCACCCGTGCCCTCTGGGAGTGTTACATCCATTAGGAATAGCATTTTTGCTAGAAAAAAAAAAAAGTTTTTTTTTTTGTTTGCCCAGAGCAGATCCCCAAATTCCTAGAATGCAGTCAGGCTGGCTTTGGCCTCAAAGTGGAGCAAGGGGTGAAAATTAAAGATAAGAAAATGTGATGAAGATGACGAGGGGGAAGAAAGTGATGTATTTAACATCTGTGAAATATACATAGTCCACCCGCAACAAATAAAGTGAGGTTCTCTCCGTGATGTTACAATCTCAATTAAAAGCTTTCAATGCAGTTTATAAATTGCGTTTTTAAAATTCATCCTGTTTAAAATATTAATCCCACATGTTATTAATAACATGAGGAAGAAATATGTGTATGAAGTGAGGGTTTTTATCATCTGACTATCACTTTAATTCACAGTTTGTCCTTTTCAAGAAGAAATCCATTCTCTGGACATCGTTATAAGATAAAAACTTAAATCACATTTGCTGTTAAATTTTTCATCTGAGCCTGATTCTCTTTTAATATCCTGTTTTTATAAAATAGTAATGTGTCCAGCTTGGGGTGCGTATGTGTGAAAAACAAGTCTCACACAGATTTTAAACACACTCTTGTCCACCCTCACCTTCATTTTCAACCGTGTGCTGTGAAGCTGGAAAAGTTACCGGGGACTTTTGTCACCTCGGTGCAACTTCTGCCTCCGGCTCTGCAGCTCGGCGGGGCTGTGCTGCAGCACAGGGAGCGCTGCGCGGGGAGCTGCTCCCTCCAGCATCCCGCATTTGCCAACCACAGCCCGGCGCTGAGCTGTGTAGCTGGGATGACATTCATCTCTGCCTCCCTGAGGTGCCGATGAGGCACGCTGGAAATTCAGCCGAAGCATCAGGCGAGGGCAATGTTAAGCCAAAGAAATAAAAAATAATCGAGCAGCGCTTTCCCCTTGACTTATCTGCCTTGGCAGAATTCCGGTCCTGCTGTTCGGGAAACATCTTCCATCTCCCCAGCTCTCCTGAGGGATGCTGCCAGCCTGGGCTGGCATTAATTTTCCTCTCCTCTCTTTCCAGTTTGCTCCCGAAGGTGCTGCCCTCCCGCTCGCGCTCCATTAGTTGCCGTTGTGGATAATGCACTCGCCGCTGAACCTGCGGATGTGTCCGCACTCAATTTTGCCTGAGGAAAGTTGGGCCCCCAACACATAAATGAAACAATAATTTTTAATTAAACTCACAGCAATGGGGCTTTCATCGCTGGCATCAGGTAAGCAGAGCCCAGTGGTTGCAGGCTCCCCACTGCCTGCAAACGCCGGCGTTTTGATGCACCGCTTTGCCAAGAAAAGCGTTATCAGAACTCCTGTTCCCCCATATACCTCTCTCTATTCTCCCTGCTGCCCTATGGGCAATGCCTGACTTTCGGGACGGTTTCTTGGTGCATGGTGAGACTTGGGGAGCATAGCTTTGGTGCCTGAACAGCCACACCATGCCTTCGTTTCGGGCTCCCGGTGAGACACAACAGAGTTTGCAAGTTGTGAAACCCCAGGAAAAGGCTAAAATATTTGCCTGTGTAAGAGAAAAATTGGGAAAGATAGCAGAACTGGCAACGCCCCAGCATCAGGAGTCTCCAGCTTTTAATTAAGTAAGTTCACAGCAAAATTGGCAGGGTCTTATCTACAGCATGCACTTCCCTGCCGCTAACTCATTGCAGCACCCCATCCTGCTCCACTGCTGCAAGCTGCACTGGCAAGGGAGCTGGAGGTGGCAGTGGGGACACAGATCGAGGGACACCCAGCAGCGTTCCTAGCCCAGATGGGCTCGCTGCCTCTTATTTCGCGATAAAAGCTCAAAAGCAGGGCGGTTTGGGCTTTATTTCCCCCTCCTTTAAAGAAAATAATAAATAAATCACATCGAAAGCTGTTTCTTTTTTTTTTTTTTTTCCAGCTGCCCCAATTATCCCATTTGTTCAAAGCAAAATCTTGCAATTCGAGGCATTTTATTTATTCTGCCCAAGCCGTGTTTACAACGCCGCATCGGAGCAGCAGGGTTGAGTTAAGCGGTGCTTGTGGTTGGGGAGGGAGGGAAAAGGCGGGGGGGGGGGCTTGCTGGAAAAAAAATGAAAAGGAGAAAATTAAAAAGAGCAATTTTAAAAACTCAGACATCAAAGGCATCATTTATATTTCAAATCATGGGGAAATAACTTTATAATGAGGAATCATAACGGGAAACTGAAGACTCCGGCATTATTACAGCTCCAGCTTCAAAACCCTCCCATTGTTCCAGATGAGAGAGGGAAGAAAAAAAAAGAAAGAAAGAAAAAAAAAAAGAACAAGTCAGGAAATTAGAGGGAAAACTGGAATAAGTTATTAATCCTTAAAGGAGCAGTTCTCTGGTGGGAAGGGACCCTGCCAAAAACATGGGTGCTGTGCTGGTTCCTGCATCGCATATCTGGCTCTAAGCATCCTTCTCCCCTCTGCTTTTTGGGTGGGTGGGGGGTGTAGTGCTTTTATTTCTGACATGACCAACCCCCAGCACAAGTGATGCTGATGTCCCCGGGGTGCTGCTAAGTATCTCCTGCAGCACCCAAACCCAAATTGGATTTCTGGGGGTTATAATGAAGGGTTTTATCCCAGGGGCTTGGCCCTGCTCGTTGCAATTGGCTCAGAAGGACATGATAAAAAGCACCTTTTGTTGCTCCATGCAGCCATGAGTAAAAGACAGAGGAGTGTAGTGAGGATTAATTAGTTAATGTCTGTAAAGCATGATATAGCTCGCCAAGTATTACTAATATTGTCCCATTCAAAAGAGAGCGCTCTGCTTATGATTAATTATTATTATTACAACCACTTTGGCAGCAGCAGGGAAAATAATCCAAAGGGTTTATTTGGAAATGAAATGCCCAGTTTCCCCTCTGGAGCACTTGGGAAAAAAAAGCATCGTGCTATTTGCAACGCCCGAGGAAGCAGCTACGAGGAGATAAGGGCTTCTTGGGAAGCAGGGGCTGCAAAGACAGCAGCAGGAGGAGCCGAGAGCCCTGCTGAAGCCTGAGCCTCTGCGCTGAGTTGAGCATCACGCCATGAAGAGAGCGCAGGGATCCTGAGCATCCCCTGAGCCCCCAGAAAGACCAAATTGCCTGTGAAAGGTTCAAACAAGTGCCAGAACACAGAGAGGCTGTGGCAGAGCATGGCCAGAGCTCATTTCTCCCACCTCTTCCATCTATTGCTGAGCTTTAAGGGTTTTGGGAACTCAGCCCCGATTTCATCTAAATCCTCTTGTTCTTTATAATTGGACTCATGCACCTAAAGCCCTTTGGCAAATCTCAGCTTTAATCACCCAGCACCCTGGTTCATCATCAGTTCAGTTAATAACATCTCTAATTACTATTAAACACTTCTCTCCTCCCAACTTGCCAGCTGTCGGCTTCAAAACGAGACAGAAAGGTTCCTGCAAGCTCGTTGCCTGCACCTAGCACTGTCTGGGGTGTCTATAGTCTTTGGGAGCAGGGAGCTGCCAGACCCCTGAACAGGAGCAAGGGTGGGTTTATCCCATCCAGAATAAGTGGTGGTGTGGGCTGGAGGAGAAAAGGATTTGCTTTCTGCAGGTTTTGTTCTCTTTTGGTCGGCTGTGATCATTTCCAAGGCATTTTTTGCTGCTCCTTTGCAGGGAGGCAGCAAGCGAAGGGGCTCCTCACTGCCAGCAATGGAAATGTTTCTGTCCCTGTAAGGGCTGGGGCCCTCCAAAATGAGAGGAGTAGGAGCTCTGTGCATTGCTCCATGCGGATGCTCATCTGCAGTCAAAGCCATGCCAAACTTGCTGTGGGACCTGCCCTTCCTGTGCCTCAGTTTTTCCACAAAACCTGGAGCTGTGGTGCACAACTTGTGAGAAACACCTCTGAAAAACACACCGTATCGTCACCAGACTTCAGCCTAACTTTCCTACAACTCTTCCATGTCGTTTCAGGTTTCATCTGATACTGATGATAGATCAACACTGTTCTGCCATGCACATTGGAGTGATTTTCTTTCTCTGTTCGAGTCACAAACTCCAATGGAAAACTGAACACCACTTCTCCCTCTCCCCTTTGCACCAGCCTCTTCTGGGAAGGAGCAAACAGTTTGTCATGAACAAGCAGGCAGATACATTTTTGTCTGATTTGCGTCCGTGCATATATCCCGCAGCTGAGGGATGTGTTTGTTATGCAGAATTGCTTGTGCCACTCTCCTGGGGACAACATTTGGCTGGCAGATAAATCCTTACCTAGGCTGCTCCGTGTCAGCTCTGTACAGCAGCCGAGCATTAATATGCTGCCCTACCGCTGGATGATTTATGTCACTAAGCAACACAGCATGAACTGCAATTTTTACAATCAAATATACAATTTACGCTACATTTTTGGGTGCATATTTTAGCAGATGAGCTTAAAATCACTTGCCAGCAGTTCCTGAGCCACTAAGGATTTGGGAAAGTCCCAGCCAGTGCCACAGCCCCCGCATGGGGGTGAGTTAAAACCCACTGCTGCACCGGACGAACATTTGAAGTCATTGAACACCAATGCAGCACTGCAGTCAGCGAAGAGGGAGGCTCCTTTTCCTGGGCTTTTCACCCCAAATCATGGAATCATTAAGACTGGAAAAGACCTCCAATATCATCTGGTCCAACCATAAATCTTCCAAGTGCTTCTGATTTTGCTGCCTCGCTTTCCCCCTTGCATCCCTGGGGTGCATCTCTAGGGAAGCTCAGGGATGCTCGGGGATGCTCAGGGATACTGGCACTGGGGAGCCTTCTCCGAAAGGAGCCGCTCAATGACACCGTGCTCACAGCCTCCCCGCGGGCTTGGGGCGGATTTCCCCCCGCAGCTGATGGCAAGCGTGCGGCAGCTCAACACTTACTGGAATGGCAGCTATGAATTTTTCATAGGAGCGAGGAAATTTGAGACCTGGTTTGGTTGTTTTATTAAACATACAAGCAGGCATCCTTCAGGGAAGACATTGCGGGCAATTACGGTGCTGTGATTGGCATGGTGGATAACAGAGCTGTACAGATGTTAATACCTAATTTGCTGCAGCGTTTCGCCCCAGGGAGATCTAACTAGGAAAAGAGGCAATTTGTTTCGGTTCAAAACCCCGGGAGAAGTCCACCCCAGTGGAACGAGGAGAAGAGTTTGGATAACTCAATTAAGCATCACGGGCTTTAACCCAAAGGTGCAGCGAGGTCTCCAGACCCAGCAATGTAAGGCAGAGGGGCTGGGGAAGTCGCCTGTGCTCCCATTAGGGCTGCATCCTAGGTTTTGTCTAAAAGAGACATGCAGCAGTTTGGGCCTCAAATGTAGGCTGTTATTTTGTGTGAATTGGTAATAACAGTGCCTTTCCAATTACAGAAATTGCATTTTAATTTAAGGAAAGGATTACAGAGGCAGAAGACGAGAAAGAGCAATCTTGACCACTAATTAAAATTAAATATCTTTCCTATGGAAAACCTTTGCCTTTATATAAAAAGCAAATGGTTACACTGTGCTCAGTGCAAATATTCCCAAATGACAGCATTGCACTGCAGAGCAAGGGGCTGCCATGGCCGCAGAAAGGTTTCTTTTAACCCAAAAGGCACAAGATCCTGTTCACAGCACGTAGAAAACCAAAAAATCCCACTGCATAGAAGAAACCATGAGGCCAAAGCCTGCCAAGAGCCTCAATGCTTAACTGGAAGCACAAATCTGGATTTGGTGCTGTGGATAAATTTTGGAGAGACTCAGAGATGCAGAGCTTGGTGTATGCATGTTAAGAGCACCACTGCAGGATTCAGTCTCCTTTCCCAAATTCCTATAGCCCTGGTAAGGGGATTATGGTCAAGGAAGCAGGAGCAACAATGCCTATGTTGCCCAATAGCATCCCACTAAAACAAGAGAAAAAGAGGAGCCACCCAAAGCCTGCAGCGATGCCGAGGCTTTCAGAAAGGCAGTCTGTGCATAGAGCTAAAGCCACTCTTTTCCACCTGGGAACATATAATGGTCCATATATCCACCTCCCTGTCCGCAACGGTGTGAAAATGGGCTCCTGGCTGACTGTATATGAATGTACGACTACGCTCGGCAGCGTGTTCAGGGACCACGCGATGCGCAAAACAGCAATTCATCGCCACTTTCTCCTCTTACTCCTGCTAAAAGTTCGTGCTGGCATTTCCTATGGCTCGTTTCAGCCCTTGAGTTTTTGCTTTAATCAATTTCAGGTGGGAAAAGCCTCGAGCTGAAGCACTGCTCATTCTTGGGGTTGAAGTAATGTGGAAATTGGTGGGTTTTGCCTTAAATCTCTTGATCCTGGAGTTGTATGGGAGTCCCAGCTTTTATTAAAAAGCAAGGTTGGTGGCTTTGGCAGGACTAAGCCTGGAAACAGGAACCATAAAGGGTCTGGGGAGAAGAAGGTGAATAAAAACATCCTCCAAAGTAGTTAGAGATATTTATTACGATGGGGACTTCTTAAAACAGCTTTGTGATTCAAGAAGCCAGCCTTTGAATCATGCCTGATGTCTCCCAGACAGCTCGGACCACAGCTTAGGCCACAAAAGTAAAAAGCCACGGGAAGGAGAGGATCTGGGCAGCGAAGCCACCTCCCAGCACACAGCCATCTGTAGGGCACCGCGTCCTTTCCCTGGGGTCCCCAGCACTGCTTTGTGCTTCCCTAGGCCCGGTGAAGGAGCTCGCCCTAAAGAGCTCAACTCGTTTATGGCCCCAAACAAAGTGAAACCCCAGCCAGAAAGTGCGCACTCCAAATCCAGAAAGGCGAGTTTGCCCCATAGGGCAGCGGCAAGCTGTCAGCTGCCTCGACAGCTGTCAATCACATCCATCATCAGAGATGTGCTGCGCTTGGAGAATTAACTCTGCTGGTATTTATCACATTCCCGGCTGAAGCCCAGCTCACTTGGGAGCACAAATGCAGATTGCGATCACTCCATTGCCTGGGAGTCTCGCGCAATTTGTTTCCCATTACGGCTCCGCTGAAGTCTGAAGGCATCAGCACGGACTATTTTCCCTGCCGGGTGCTGACAGGGCATGTTGAGGTGTAATGAGGCTATTTGGGGATGTAGTTCCGGTAAACGCTGCTAATTACATTCCCTGTCAAAGGCAGGTTTGTCCCTGGTGTTCCCATGCTGGATGTGAGAGCTCAGTCCAACGCTGAGGTGTGAGAGCTCAGATTGTAGCTGATAGAAAACCGATTTTTTAAAAAGCATCATTTTCTACAACCTGTTTTTGAGTCCTGCATGCATCCTGCTTTTCCTGGGCCCATCTGGCTGTGAGGCTGCCTGGGGGATGTGGCTGCTGAACAAGCCAAGCACCCCCATCCTCCTCCTCTCATCTCAGCATCTCCACCATGTACTATCTGTCATACGTCGACTCCCAGGGTGACCAAATCCTGACTTGAGTCATGTCAGGGACAAATTCCCATCGCACCCTCTCATTTCCATGGGTGGGATGTGCCTGTGCCCTCTCCTCCCAAATAATCTGGGGTTCCATCCCCTCCATCCATTTTTGGCAGACAGAGGATGTGGCTGTGTTGCTCACTTGCCCTCAGCCCCAGTGGGACGAGATTTGCAGCTGTGTTCTTCAAGGCTGTATTGCTGAACAAGAATATTTTGTTTTCTTTTCCCTTCCCTTTTTTTCCCTCTCTCTAAATTAGAGTCGCTGGTAAGAGATTTATCAGCACGCAGACCCAGACTTTTATTTATTTACTTTGCTATCGTTACCAAGCTGTTGGTCTCCTTTGTCTGCAAACTCAGTTACATTGTCGTGCAGGTGACACAGCCGTCAATCCAGAGACTAGAAAGTTCCCTTCAGTGGCAAAAAAGCAAAGAAACAAACTAAACACCAACTTACTCTGCAGATTTGGGTCCCAAATCCTTGCCACCCCACTGACAGCATCTAAAGAATCAATATAAATAAATGAGGAATTTGTTTCATTCTTGGGGGCATGGAAAGCACTGAGAGCTTTTGTAGACTGCTAAAATGCTGGGAACACAATTATTTAGTGAGAAATGATCCCAGCAATGGTACTTGGTGGACTTTGCTGCACCTCACAGCCGGGTGAGATGCACACAACCTATGTATGACATTTTGGACATCAGAGGTTAAATCAAGGTGCAAAAAACCCTGTGTTTAACCTGAAAGGACCGGCTGGTCCCTCACCAAGTTAACCTGATGGAGGCTTCAGATGAAGGCTTCCATTCCTTCTCCTTCCCACATCCGGATGCTGTGACCTGCAGGGGCTTGCTCGCAGCCGGCTGTGAGCCTCAGCACATTGGGTAATGTTCCAGCCACACCGGCTGTTGCTTTTTCTCCAGGGTAAAATATATGCTGAAACCAAGATGTTTCACAGAAACGTTTTGTGAGCTTCATATGCTACCTGTCCACGGACACCTGCTTCCAGGTTTCCAGGACGTGTTCCCATCTGGGATCAGAAACTTGCTGATTTTCTGATTTCTTCCTCAACACGTGGGGTGGGGATGCTGCTGGAGTCTACCCTCTGCTACTGAGCACAAACACAAAGCACGTGAATACTGGAAGAAGAACTGAATGTCTCCTAGTGAAGAAGCTGGGGAAAAGGAGTTTTTGGACTTTGCACCAGCAGACCTGCATCCTCAGCAAGCCTGTCTGTTATTTCTGTCACCCAGAGTGGAGACTTTAATAACTCGAGAGGACAAAAAGCTGGGCTTGTTGTCAGAGGCGTGCACAGAAAGGCTGATGCTGTATCAATTAAGATAAGAGTGTGGTCTGTAGGCAGCGCACAAAACCAAGGAAATGCGTTAACCTCTCATTTCCTTGCTTTTGAGGCATACGATATGTACTGCGGTGCCTAACCAGATGTGACACACAGTAGATTATGGCTGTTAATGAATGACCCAATTTTTATTTATTTCTTTTTTCCTTCCTGGACATTAGTAGATCCTGAGAGCGAAGTGGAACAAAATCTCTGCTGAAGATTCCTTCCTGGTGAACTTCTTTCACTGCAGTTAGCCTTCTGGTGGCAGCAAGTGTGCTATTGTCACAGTTGCCCTTTCAGGGACACTCCAGAATCTCATTTCATCCCCACCTTAGAGCACTGTCCCAGTGTCTCACCTGATGCTGCTCTGGAAGGGAATTGCCCGGGGATATGGTGGTAGAGAGTTTGCCCTGCTCATTCCTACAGCTTCTTAGGGCTGCTGTAGTGTTAATGCATCCTTCTCCTCTTCATGGGGAAAAGTGGAGGCGTTCACTGAATTCTGTTTTAACAGCATAAAGAAATGTTCTTTAAATTGCAAAAGGCACCTGACAGAAAGGTTTTCTGCCCATTAACCCCCTTGGGGCTGATAACACTGCCATGAGCTCAGCTGGTTCAACTACAAAATGGAACCTTCCAAAACCAAATCAGAAATAACCCCTGTCCCAGTTTCAGCCCAAGACTTTCCCAATGCCACTCTGGTCTCTGACACAGTAAGGGAAGGGGACAGCCCATCTGTTAACAACTTCTCTGTCCAGGAGTCTTCAGCTATGAGCAGTGCAAGGAATTTGAATTATTCATCTATTACTGCATATGATGAAATATCTCACCGGTGCAGCATGCTTTCATTTTGCAGTTGGGATTTTAACTGGGAAAGAATGGGTTGAAGGGCTGTCATGCACAGTTGCAGGCATACTGGGCAGTGTGCAGGAGTGTGCCAGTGAAGGGTCTGAGCCCATTCTGGCCCAACACCACTGTAAATCTCTCCTGGAGTCAAAATCCCAACCCAAAATGAGCTGAAAAAGTTTAATACATAATTGAAATAAAATTTCTATTTCCCCTTTGGATTATCTTACAAAATTTTAATTTCACAGAAAAGTCATTACTTCATTTGTTTTGCTAATCCTTCAGATCAGCTCTGTATGGAGGATGATCTGGAACACTATTAGAGTCCCTAATAAGATATCATTTTCTCCTCAAGCACAGTCAGTAAGGTCTGAACAAACAACTTGAAGCTGCTTGTTCAGCTCTGCTTTGGACAGGCCGGTTTGGCAGCCTCCTGATCTCAGCTGTGAGTGTTTCTTCTCCTCTTGCTCCTCAGGCGAACAGACGTGACCAGATGTGTTTGGGGCTGCCTCCCTGTGCCGCAATGGCTGCAGAGGAAGATGTATGTTGGGGTAACAACATGAACCCAAAATACCCCCGTGAAAATCAGTCCATTCATGCAAGGAGACAATTCCCCAGGTGGAGATGCAACAGGAGAGATGCGTTTTAGCTGCAAGAGGAGCTAAATGCCTGCAAAGCAGGTGGTTTTACCTCAATCCTAGAAATGAATGGAGATATGCTCCCAGCCCTGTCTGAGCCTTGCACCTCCCTCCATCTCCCAAACCAGCACGCTGGAGGAAAAATCTTCGTGTTTATGCCAGTGCTCCCCGCTGGTGCCATGGGCATCTCCATCATGGTGGGAAGGGCAGAGGGGACCTCTCCATCCACCCGACATCGCCATCCTCCTCCCTTTCTCAGCAAAGCCCAGCTTTGCAGGCAAGAAGACGGCTGCTAGCAGTGGTGGGGAAGGAGCTGGCAAACCCTAAAGGTTGGGTGACTGCTCCCACAGAGCCCCCAGGGATGCGAGACCCTTTCTGCTCTGGGCTGGGGGACACTGAGCCAAGACCTGCTCGGGGTTGTGTGAGACCACGGCTCCCACTAGCGGCTTGTCCTAGAAGCAATCACCTGTCGGTTGGCCTGACTGATTCCCTGGGGGAATTTTTTATTTCAGTTATTTTGGGAGCCGCAGGCCTGCTTTCCTCTCCCCCAGAGCACACATGGATGCTGTACATGGCTGCATCTCTGCAATAATACAAGAGTCCGTTGCACCATGCCCAAGATCCGCAAACTGTTCCAAAAAAAGGCATTTTTGTGCTGTGTTCCCTGACAAAGTGATGCCCAAAGCTGTGAGGGCACGAGGTGGTCCATAAGGACCACCTGGGGCAGCAGCAGGTCGGGCAGAACGAACGGCCTTGGGGCAATGTTTGCTGTCCCTGGAGGGCTCCGTTTCCAAAGGAAACAAAATATGAAATCAAGGGGGGACATCTTTACTCCCCCGTGAAGGTGTAACTGGCATCTGGTGATAGGAGGCATGAGCAGAAAACTCCCAGCGTTTCATTGATCAGCTTTGGAATAGCTGCTCCTGCTTCGTACAGTGCACCTCAGCACTTAGCCAACAGAATCCACCCAAATCCATCACTTTTTAGGTAATTACTGCTCCATTACGACGAGTTTACAGTGATCTATTTGCAATCATGTAATGAATTATCCCTTACAAGAGAAAAAAAAAGTTGGGGGGGAGGTGGAAAAAGTGAATAAAACCAGAAATAAAAATCAATTCGCAGCTCCATTAACACACAGCCGCAAGCCTGCTCGCCACAGTCCGTCTCAGGGATGCTGAACAGGGATATGAGTCTCATGGGTGGCCGACAGCGAAACAAAAGAACGATTACAGAAGAGAATTAAAATCACCTTTTTAAGTGAAAGTTCTTGAGACGACTTCCTGCAAAGATTTAATAAGGTGAGTATTGACTGCCAATGCAATAATTGATTATTAAATCAGTATAAATACACGTACGGACAAAACTGCAGTTCAATTTCCCCACTGTAATAAATATTTTTCTTGGCATTTATTTAATACATGCTTGCCCACGTGAATTTAAATGATGTATCTTTAGAAGCCTTGATGCAAAACAGAGCCTCAACAACACAGCCATCCATCAGACACTAAGTTGCTGCTAATAACCTTCCCTTGGGGGAAATTGCAGGCAAGTAGTTATGAATTTAGTGATAGGGAGCCTCAACCTCCATTTTTTTTTTTTTAGGAGAAGAGGTGATAAGGAGTGCTAGGAGAAGGCACAGAGCTGGGCATCCCCAGGGCATGGATGGAGGGGAAGGGAAGCCAATGGCTCAATGTGGGAAGGGATCAAAGAGCATCCAAATGGCAAAGAGCAGCGTGGAGGGGAAGAAGGATCAAAGGGTGACGGGGATAATAGAAAATGTAAATAATAATAATAATAAAAATCTCCATAAAAATCCTCTGCAAGTATTTTAATGTACAGAGGCGCTGGGCTATGGCCTGGAAATGCTGCTTTCACACGGTGACATGACAGCCACGTCCTGGCCTTCCAAACTGCTTAGAACCACCCCCACTCCCCATTTGGTCTGTCCTTCCATGAAGCTTTTCTTTGCATTTAGGAAAGGCTAAGGTGGAGGAGGAGCAGAGGACACCTGAGAGGTGGCCACAGGATGCTTCATAATAGGAAAAATAAGCCTGCAAAAAGGGGATTTCTCAAAGCCAGGAGTGGGATGGAGGCAGCCAGCATGGTGGCTTACAATCAGAAAAAACAGTCTGCAAGTGGGTCCAGTCCATCCTACCAAACAAAATAGCTTTCACACTGCTTTTCTAAAAAATCAGTGGTTTGACACCCAAAAATCCTATTCCCCACACGGGATGGGCTGATGGGGGAATCTGCATGGCATCAGCTCCTGAGATTTTTTCCATCGTTCATTTACGTGCCTTTGTGTAGGGTTTAATGCCATTATCCTCCTCCTTTAACTCAGATAAAAAATTAACGAGGACAAAATAAGCCCTGAATGAGGATATTTTCAAGGCTGTTTGAAGGTCTCTAATGAGAGCAGAGAACGATGCATAATTGAACGTACAGCGAATACACGGCAGGATGCTAGGGCCAGGGAGGAGGAGGCTGGCCACCGGCTGAGCCCTGAGCCGTACCCCTCGTACCCCCCATACCCTGCCTGTGCCACCCACCTGGCTGCTTTCCACCCCTCCATGTTCACTGGTCCTTAAAAAATAAGCATTTTATTTTAAATCTAACAAAATGCGCGTTTTGAAAGAGGGAAACTGAACCACAGAAGGCTGAAGCAATGCTTCCAAGGTCACTGACACCCGTCATTGCCATGGCTCCAAAACGGAGATGGTGCTTTACTGGGATTTTTTTTTCAAGTTATTTCTCAGGATTGTCTAACCTCCATCCTAGCTGTTGGGGCTCAGCACCCAGGCAGGGAGTAAATCACAGGTCCGGTGTCGTTTTCTGAAAGGATAATAGTTTTCTCTTGGAATATTTATTCTCTTTCACTCTTATTTGACAGACAAATCACAACATCCCAGGATTTCCCCTGTGAACCTCTGAGCAACTAACATGCCCCAGGGGATTTATTTGGCCATCAAACCGGTTTTATTTTGGGGGATGCAGAATTTTGGGTCTGCCTGCTGTCTTTTTGTGCTGGGCTGAGATTCATCACAAGGATTTGCATTCCCTAGATTGTCTGCTTTCTGTTACACTTTCAATAAAAGTAGGACAGTGTTGGGGGTGGGGACATGCCTGCAGTTTCTCAGGCTGTAAAATGAAGCTGGAGATGCCTTTCTACCTCGGATGTCCCATTGAAAGCCAAATGGCATAGGTGACCTCCCAGGAGAGGACCCCATGAGCAGGTCTGTCTGCAGCTACAGAGACCATTGTCCCTCAGAAAACCCAGGAACTAAGCAATTTGGGATGGTCTCATGAAAAGACTAGTGCAGAATGAAGGATTTCCAGAATATAATGTAAAATTATGTCATGCCGATCAGCATACGTTGGCTTGGCTATGCCAGCTGCTCTCAGCGGCTGCACATCTTATCAGTTTTCACTTAAATACAGCAGGCACTTTGGAGACAATGCTGTTTGCTGTGCTGTACATAGCTGGATGCTTTCCGGTGGTAGAAAAGCAAAATACTCTAATGGCTCTCAGGTGCTTTACAGACCTTAATAACTTCAGGCTCACAACAACTCTGCAAGAAATAAGAACTATAATTGTCTCCATTTTAAGGTAGAGGAAGAATGGATACACATGTATTAAATGACTGGCTAAGTAAAGTCTTATCAGGAGATGCGGTAGGCTCTCCATTACTTGATGTCTCAATAGCAAGACTGGATCTCTTTCTGTCAATCATACACCATCTCCTCCAGGAAGAAGAAGTGGCCAGGAAAAAGGAAAAAAAGAAAAAAAGGGGGAAAAAAAGAAAAAAAAAACAACAACACCAAACAAACAAACAAACAAACAAAAACAACCAAACAGAAAAACCTCTTCTCCTTTGTCCCTCCTTCCTTTTCCTCAAAAACTTGTTTTTTTCACTGAAAAATGAGAAAAGTTCCCTTTTCTCCAAGTGGATGCAGGGAATGCAGAGCCAAGGGGTAGGGGGATGAAGTCAGCAGTGAGGCACCAGGGGTTGGTCACAGATTTCTCAGGGGCATAGCTGGGGCAGGAGGGATGCTGGAGAACTACAGACACATGGCTGCCAAGCCCGTATTCACACCCCGCTGGAAATACCTGCTCCACCTACATCACATATAGATCAATTTGCAATATCTGCCACTCAGAGGTGTTGAGTGAGTTTATCCACTGCCTGTAGCACTGAAAGTCCCGCTGGGAGACAAGCTGTCCCCTCTGCCCATATCCATCAAGAAAGCAAACCAGCCACCCTTTTTATTTCCCCGTGGATAAAGAAGATGTCCTTTTGACACATGGCTATCTCTAACCACAGGATTAGATGGAGCAGTACCAGCAAAATGAAGCATGAGGCAAACAAGTCGTTCCTCTCCCAAATCGTTCAGCGTGGAGTAGAGAGGCTGGGAGAAATTACAGCGGGGCACATAAATCACGGCATTAATTACGTATTCAGCCAATGTTGCCAAGGTTTTCTGTTTGCAAATTGCCTGCAAACAGATTGAAAAAGTCCCCGCCATATTCCTCGTTTGAAAATATTTGCAAATTTCTTCACGGTCTGAGGATCAATTCGAGTTGAAAATGTGATTATGGAATCTACAATTCACATCCGCGCCATTCCCACTGACCCAGCCGTGGCCTTTTGATGTTTCTGCACCATAAATATGCAACGAAGAAGTCAGAAAGTCACAGTTTTAAGGCTAGAAGGAAACAAAATCATCTAGTTTGACTTCCAAAAGGTTTTCCTCTGCTAAGTGCTGCTATGAGCCTAATAAACTACCCACTAGAGCAACTTTTAGAAAAACTCAGTGCCTTGATCCAGCACCTTGAAGTAGTGAAGAATTTACCGCCTTCTTCAGTTAGCTGAGCCAGGGCTTAATTACCCTCGCTGTTTAATTTGTATCTGAACATTTCTAATTTACATTCAGCTCTTGTTGCGCCTTTGCTAAAGATCCCTTGGCTCTCTGAAGCTTCTCCTGGCGTGCCTGCTGATAGACCAACAATTACCGCAGCTGCCTCGTCCGCGGCTCCAAGTGTGGCACTTGGAGCCTGCAGATCCGGACCCTTCGCTCGCGCTTTGGGCTGCGGTCGGTTCTGAAGCAGCCAATCCTGGATTCAAAACAATGGGGCATGTCTGCAAAAACTGAGAATTTTGCAATCAGGGAGATGTTTTGAAATGTTCCCGGTGGGGAAGATTTGAAGGAAAAGTTTGCTTTCCAGGAGAATTCATGCTAGCGAAGCTCGACTGGCTGTTCAAGGTGAGTGCACACAAAAGGGTCAGGCTGAAACTGTCTTTTGAATTAGAATAAATTATCCTCTTTCATATGCCTCCTTAATGGCTCTCCTTTGCTGTGCTCCATACCGAATGCCTCGCTCAGACCACATGCAGCTAGGAGGTGAGCTGAGACTTCTCCTAATGATCAGCTTATTACATCTATGAATTATGCACACAGCTAGTTTATGCAAAACAAGCCAGTTATTATTATTAAAATCCCGACAACAGCTAAGCAGCTGGTGTCTCACTGTCTATCATGCCTTGACTCCTGTTTAACATGCTGACCAATATTGCCTCCTTTTTTCTTTGGCTCTTCCATCTGTCTCTTTATACCTACCAATTGGGTTTGTCTCGGGCACCTTTCATTCTGAGCTTGTCCGATATCTAGCAGAAGACAGTCTTGCCCAACAAATGGGACTCCAAGTGGGAAAAAAGTATGCATTAAAACTTTTTGTAGACTTTGGATTTAAGGCAGTTAAAGATCCTTGTTAAGCTCACAGTGCAGAACTGCCAGGTGTTGCACAAACCCATGTATCTGGTCCTTACACCAATGAATCTGCAGTCCAAATTGTTGCCTTTTCTGCTAGGTTTCAGCTGGTTTATCTCATCTGTCTTTCTCATCTTGCCTGGGAGACACTGAACATGCTCAAAGCACACGGTGTGCCTGCACTGGGCTTTCCCAGATCTTAGCGTGAGGCCCAAGCCTAGCAGGAACTTCCAAATGCTGGTGTTTTCCAAATATTATTAAATATGAATATCCAAGGGAATTTGTTTTTCACTGTTTGCTTGGTTCTGCTTACTGCACACTCAGGTTTTAAATGAGAGCTGAAAGTGTGCAAGACAGAGAGAGATGAGAAGAAGAAGGAGGGAGAGAAACATCTGGTCCTATGAGAAACTTGTTTCTTTGAAGTTTTGGTCTTCTTTCCCTCAGCTTCTCACATGTTTACATATGAGCAGCCCATCAAGAAACCTATGGATGGACTGTATGTGGGGGCCTCTGACACTTTGGTAACCATGTGTTTCATTTATCTGTCACTTTTGTTTACTCTCATTTGTATACTTTACTAATTTGACTTGACACAATAAGGGCATGACCATAAGAAGCAAAAGGCATTGCTTAAATATTTCATATAATTCTTTTAAAAAAAAAAAAAAAGCATGTGACAGTAAAGTACTGGATCCTTCATCCTACTCATTTTTATTAGGAAGAAAGGAGTTTGGGGGAAAATAGCCATCATTATATCACATTATGCATGAATGCATAATAAAACTCTTAAAGATATGTGAAATATTGGTGCATTCACTAATGGGAATTGATTCAGAATTTTATTCATTTTTAACAAGATTTAATGAAGTTTCCTTGTATGTTTCTCCCTGTGGTTCATTATTCCATTAAGTGCCATTTAATCTGGATGATGTGTGTAGAAGATAACAGCTTCCGATGGGTTTTGTTTAACAAACTCCTCGCCAGCTCTCCCATGGGCTGAGAAGAAGTGACAGGTCCCATCCCAGCACGGGGGCCACCATGGCTTCCTCCAGTGGAGTTGCATGAAAGATAGATGGGATCAGTTGGGAGTCAACTGGTTTTGGCAGATGCACTCCCTGCTGATGGGTTTGGAGCGGGATTAACAATTTAAAGCACAGCTCTCCCCTGCATTTATCATCTTTGGCTCTCATTAGCAGCATGTACTCATGCTGTTGAAAATCTAGTTTTTAAAAAAATGGCAGTCTGGATTGAAAGATTTCCCATTGTATTTTGGGTTGTTCCCCAGTTTTGCTCCTCGGGGTGCTTTGCAGCCCACGTTGCAGTCTCCTATGGCTCGTGGTCATCCTCCATGTGGCTGCCCTTGACCAAGCGCTGCCTGCAGCTGCCGCTGTCCTGGCTGCAGGGTTAGGTCTGTCCTCACCTCATTCTTCTACTAGCTAATCAAGTTTAATCTTCAGAGGAGTTCGGCTTGTTCTGAACCAAATTGCTTTGCCGGTTAAGATCTTTCTTTTGTCTCCCAGCCTAAATTTAGCTGTTGCTCAATGATGGCCTTTAACTTAAGCCATTATTTCCTTCCCTAGTGTTTTCTTCTCTGACATATTTATAGAGAGCAGCCAGGTCCCCTCTCTGTCTTTGCTTAGGTAGGCTAAAGGAACCCTGCTCAGCTCCTTCCCTCTCCTGAGATTGCTCTCCATTTTCAAGGACAATGTAGTTGCTCTTTTTAGCAGCTGTTCCAGGGCCAGTTCACCCTTTTTCAATAGCGGTTATTAAAACTGTACAGTGCATTTCCGAGGCAATCTCACCTGAGTCTAGCACGCTAACAGGAATACCTCCTCATCTCAGCCAGAAATGTCTTCCATTCAAGGTACACATGGAAGAAAATACTTCAAGCACTTAAGGACAGCAAGTGGATTTTTGTGTGTGTGGCTATGCTGTACCAAGGCCATTCAAAATTCGAGCTGTACTCAAGGAGTAATGGTCTACCAGGCAGGTCCATGCCTCACCTGACACTTAGGATAAGCAGATATCATGATCCAAGCTGTTTCCTCAGTTCAGCTTCCCTGAACCATATTTAATTTGCCCATTTTATTTCCCCGTATAACCCTTCATCTATAAGTACAAAGAGTTCAGCACACACCTTGCACAAAGCTGCTCAGAAAGATGCTACCAGTTCCCAGCATTGCCAGAATAAAACTAGTAGGGACGGCCACCTGTTGTGTGTCGAATACGAATTCAGCAGAATGCAGGCCATTTAAATGCAAAAGTTAATTGGAAATGCTGAATGACTGCAGCCATGGGGGTGCTAGAAAACCTGTCACCAAATTGCTTTAGGTGAGTCGGACCCAGCCATGCGCTCTGTGGCAGAGCCAGCAACTGAATCGAGACATCCAGAGGACTGCATTAGGCTCTGTGCCACCATCACCCACTCACCGAAACTTAAAAGCAACATTTAAGAGCACTTTTATCCCTATGGAGAACCATGGCTCCATGTAACATTAGGGCTGGTGACACATATTGCATTCAGCAACCTCACGTCACCCTGACCAAAAATGACCTGCCACATCCCCACCCTGGCAGGTGCTTGTTTTTCATTGTGGTGAGCTGCTGGAATAAAGGAAAATCAATATAATGCAAAATAAAGACCTTTGGAAAAAAAAAAAAAAAAGAAAGAAGGTGAGCCATGATTCACTTTATTTTAAAGCCTTTGCCCACACCCCTTCTGTCTAACCTGCTGGCATGCACGAGCCAGAGAGCAGCGCTGGATCCCATCCAGTAATTACAGTGATCAGGAGAATTGAAATGTTTTGCAAAGCTTGCTTGGCTTTTATAGGTGAGCTGGAGAACAAGACAACTTGGAAGTCTCCTTGCCTTTAACAAAGATGCCGTTTCATTATTCAAATGAGCAGGTACCATATAGCAGTGATTGCACAGCTGGTATCTGCTTTTCTCTGCAACTTGAATTCTTTAGGGGGGTCTTGCTGTCTGGTATCAAGGGAAATGGGAATAACAAGGCAAGTGATTGCTCCTCAGGTGGGCTATGCTTTGTAGATGTGATGTCCCCCTCCCGATTGCTTTCACATCCTGTGCTATAAGCATTTGGGTTGCACTGATGGCTGAGCTCTCCCTCCAGATCTCTCTAAAATGCTTTGTAGAAGGTTGGTAGTGCTAAGCAAATGGGGAAACTGAGGCAGGGACCAGTATTTGGAGCTGGCCCCACCAAGAGGTTGCGCAAGGGATTGTCGGATAGGTTGGTCTTGGCTTGCAAAATATGCATAGCACAGTAGCAGTGTGGGGGCATTTGCACCTCTGTGCCTGCCCTCACCTCCTCACCTGTTTTTTGAGCTGGTGCCATACTAGCACCATGAAAAGAAAAAAAAAAAAAAAAAAGGAAATGGAAAAAAAATGAAAAGAAAAAGAAGTGTTATTTAGAGGAAAAAGCATTTTAAAAGAATCACTTCTTCTCCTTAAGTAACGACTGTGGAGTCTGAATCCTGCTCATCATTTCAAACTGCTGACTCATTTACCACTTGAAATGAATTGAGGGCTGTTAAAGGTTTTATAGAAGATTTCATTAAATATGTATTGAGCCGGCTTAAGATGGAAATTGTTATAAAAGCTGGCATCGGCTCAAAGAGCCAAATGTTTCAGTTTATTACGGAGATATTTTACTCCTGCCTCTGGCCTGCACCCCGTTTCCGCTGTGGCTCCCACTGAGCACCCAGCGGGGCCCTTGGCACCACAGGGATTTCACCATCCAAACTGAGGGGACTTGGCAGATGTGCAGCAGGATGCGGGCAGAGATGGGGCACCCCCCCTGTGTCACTCAAGAGGGAGAGGGGAGAGCCCAGCAGCGTGTGTGAGCTTCTAGCCTGGCACAAACGCTACGACAGGCACCCTTTAGATGCTGTTTCTAGACTCAGTGTTACATACTGCACCAGCTCTGAGCATCTCCCTGGATTTTGGGACCCTCTCTCAACTTATGGATGGGCCAGGGGCATGCAGCAGTGCCCAGCTCTCAGTTTTAGCTTCTGCTTTGCAGACTTGGGGACCTAATAGAGAGATGCCCTCACCCGTGGCTGGTCCCAGCCCACGCTCCCTGCTCCTGTCTCTGCGGCTGAAGGAGGGAAGGGGAAGGCTCAATCAAGCAGCGGCTCGCTGTCGAGGAAGGCAGCCGAATAGCCTCGTGCGAATGAACTGGTTTGTCAAGATCAGGGCAGCATTAATGTTCCCCCAGGCTAAGCACAGATGTGTTTTCACTATAACATGATCTCGACAATTAAAACAACTGTACCTGCATTTATCATATTGATGGGATGAAACATGCTCGGTTGCACTGAGGCATTCTGCGAGTGCATTATTCATGGGGCCTAATACATCACACAACTATTTTCATCTTGCTTTGTAAATGTATATGGAAGGAGAGGGGCTGCTGGAAGGTGAGGAGAAAGCCTGGCGAGGCGTCTCTAACACAACTGGCAGCAATACGGTGCCTATCCATCTGCTGGTGGTGGAGAGGCTGTGGCATTTATCAGAGCCAGAATGTTTTATCTCATGTCAAAGTGAGAAATTCAGCTAGATGGAAATCGTTTTTCCCCATAGCCCACCATTAGCAAGAAGCTTTAAGGACCATTCAGCACAGCAATGAGTGTAACCAAGCTGCACATCTACCAGGCACGGGTACACCCCGTAAACCTCCATGTCACTACCCTCTGTCCCACCTAGCCATTCCATCTTTTGCGCTGCTTCGTACATACATGGTCCTGTGCTCATTTTGCTCCACAGGTGCTTCAAGCAGTCTGATAGGCGGAAGGCTTCCACGGCCATGAGCACCGAGGCTTTTCCCTGTGAGACAATGCAAGGAGGCCCCGTCAATAACATTGTGTTTTAGTCTGGGTCCTAGTGACTTCGCTGTGCAAGCTATGAGTAAATCCACTTCCACTTGAGCTCTGCTCTGCGCTCTTTTCATGGTTAAATCCAGGCATGGACCCGAGGCAAGTGCATGACCTTGTCCCCCTCTGAGGGGTATGAGACTTGAGCTGTATGCAGGCCATTGGGTGTCACTTGGCTCCACAGGTGTTGGGACGCTTTTCTCAGAAAGGGCTAGAGCCAATGCAGCAGTTAAGAGGTGAGGGTGAAGGTGCCACTGACAGATCTCACGGGTCTCTTTAGTGCCTGAGCTTTGAAATGTCACGCCTGAAAATGCACCAGGATGGCAACATACTGATTTCTTTCTCACGTCTGCTTCTTGGAAAGAAGGAAGGAAGGAGGGAAGGAAGGAAGGAAGGGAGGAAGGGAGGAAGGGAGGAAGGAAGGAAGGACGGACGGACGGACGGACGAAGCCATACACAGATTGGTAAGAAAGAAAGAAGCCACACACAGATCGATGAGAAAGAAGCTGGGAGAGGATTCCCTGCTGTACACAACAGGCAGGGTCATGCGAGGGCAGCAGGCAGGTGTGACAGCTCCTCTCTGGGAGAAGACTGTGGGAAGTGGGTGCCAGCCATAGCCAATACACTTCACGTTGGGTTTCTGCAGAGGGCTGACATCTCCCCAGGGCTGCCTTAACACCTCTCTTACCCACACCACATTCTGCATCCTTTCTAAGACCCAGTTGCTGAAGATCCAGCTGTTTAAATCCCCCTCAATTCCCTCTTTTTGGCTGGTGAAAAGACGCCCATACTCTTAGCAAGCTGGCGGCACTCGCTGATGATTGCCAAGCCAGAGCCTGCTCATCAGCTGCTCTAAATAAACCCGTCTCTCCTAAAAAAAAAATGAACCAAAGCAGGCAGAATTACACCAGAAAGGGGAACATTGTGCAAACTCCCCCCAGTATATTTGTTTTCTCCCTGCTGGCAATGACCCATGCACCACAGCCCAGTTCATTACCGACAACACTTGAAGCAGCCGGCGATTAGGGATGCTTGCGGCTGCTTCGCTCAGATGGAGACAGTTGTTTTTAAAAGAGGAACAAAATAAGTTGCTTCACCTTTGCTGAACCTGATTGCTTTGCAGTGGAAAGAGGCAAGCTGAGCTGTTTGAGTTTCCATTTATTGAACTCTTTTGATTTTCTTGGACATCTACCTGGAACATTAAGTATACTTTCTCCTTTCCCTATAGTCCAGTTAATGCAACAAAACATGAGAAGCCTTCAACTTCTATTATAGCAGAAAAACCTTCAGCTTGTGATAAGAAAAGAAAATGTTCCTCTTCCCAGGAAAGGTAGAAGAATTTACCAGCAGCACATTCAAAGATGCCACAAAACATAGCAGCGGCTCCCTGAATGAGAAGAGCAGGGTTTGAGGGTGGTTGCTGGGATTTTTTGGAGTGAAATGCTCAAATATCAGCCACTCTAGATGAAAGAAAATGATGGTTTTGGCTGCTTCTTTCACTTTCCTAGTTCATAAAGAAGGAATGAGGATGGGAGATGAGATTTCACTGTGTACTGGGATTTGTTGCAGTTGATATCTCAGGTAGGAAATGGCAAATCAAGTCTGCTTGCTGTCCCCTCCATGGTGACTGGAGCATTTGCCAGGTGACACCAACCCCTTCCCACGTGTGACCCTCTCCAACCTTCAAGGATCATCCTGGGGGCAGATGGGGACTCCCATGTCCTTTGAGCCTCACCCCACTGCAGGAACATCCCCACCAGCACTGGCTGTGACAGATTCTGCAGCAAGGAAAGAGGGTTGGGGATTGCTAAAGGGTGTTGGGAATCTGCATGAGGCTTTGAAGACATACATAATGGCTACAGAAGCAGTGAGAAAAGGTCTTTAGTGGCTGCCAAATGTGCAGTGGCATTACTGGGTGGTGGCAGGAGCAAGGTGTGAGGACCATAAAGAAATACAAGGGCAGAGATGGTAGCCAAGGGGCTTGCATAGTAAGCCTTGCATGACAGGAAGGATGAATATCCCAAGAGTTGGTCACCTTGTATCTGCAAGGCTGCAAAGAGATCCTTGGACCTTTCCTTAGAAACCCTTTTAAAATCTGAGTACCCAAGCAAGTGTGGGGGGTCTAATAGCAGCTGTCCCCGCCACAAAAGCCATTAGGCCTTTCTAATGCCACTTCAGGAGGGAGTGGAAAGCGCCATGGCAGCAGCCAGCTCCTGGGATCTAACAAAATGTGGCACTAAAAAACATTTGCCTTGATATCTTCCCATTTCATCTGATTAATGCCTGGCCAGAAGTAGGCTGCTCTGCCCCTGGATTCGGCGATGGCTCATTACAGATGCTGGAACCGGCCGCGGCTGGGGCCGTACCTGAGCCCTTCTGCCCTCTGGCAGTGCTCACGGGGGGAGCATGCTGCTGGAGGGGGAAGACCTGGCAGGGACCCAGAGAGGCCAAAACATTTCTGATACAACTCATTCTTCCTTCACACACTCTCCTTTCTCTGCATCCCTGCGGTACGGCTGCACTCAAGCCCAGCAGCTCTCCCTGGAAATGGGCGGAAGAGGGAACATTTGGGCAGAAAGCAGGTTTATCCCTCTGTTTTTACATGCCCAAATGACACAATGGGCTCAGGCGTAAAAGCAAGGTGGAGCAGATCATGGTACCCCCATCAGCCGATCCATGGCTGCCCGCTGATCTCACAGCTTGGCGTCTAGATCAGCCTTAATTTCTAGGAAATGGGGCTTACTATTTTCGGTTTCACTCTCATGTCTCTTTTAGGCTGTCCTCTCTCATTGATGAAGGAGAATAAACCAAGTCACCCTTCTCTTTTTCTTAGATCCTGGTCTATATTTATAGCCACGGCCCTGAGCAGGAATGAGCAATCTCCTGCTCGGGGCTGTCCCTGCTCACTTCCCTTAACCTCATCCCACATGGGTCAGCTTGCAAAGCTTTTCTCATGGCAGCAGCTCTTCTCTGGAGCCCTTCCAGTTTCCCCAGAGACATGTCTTTTCACTTTGTGGCAAACAAGCCACGGTTTTGCAAAACTGAGCCAATGCAGCCAGCTAGAGGCAAAGGAGAGGGCAAATCCTTCTCACTTGCTCCAGAGCTGTGCGTCTCTCTGCATCTCACCCGGGCGACTTGGAAATACCCAGAGAAATTCAAACATTTTCTAATTGAGTTGGGTTTCCTTTTGAGCAGCAAATGGAGGCATGCACAGTCTCGTTATTTGTTTCTGTGGGCAGTGAATCTGGGAAGTGCCCTGGTGCTGGGTGTTGGGATGGGTGCCATGACTGCATTTCACCCACGCATGAGGTGCTGCATGCCGATGCTGTGTCTCAGTCTCAGGCCGTATCATGCCTTCACTCAGCCTGGCAAACTCTAGCAGCTTTCCTGAGGAATTGCAAAGAATATCCCCAAAAATGGGGACGCTGTGGGGCTTGCTAGGGAGCAAACGGCTTGCGTGGGTGGTTGGAATAAAACTTATGGCACTAAAACTAAACAGAGGGGTACAGGATTGAGTTAATTTGCATTCTGAGGATTTAGGAACCAGGTAAGCCATTGGACTCTTTTTTTTTTTTTTTTTAATTTTCTACCACAAGACCTAAAAATTGATTTCTTTCTTAGCAAAAGCTGAGAGGATCAGATTTTGTCCTCGCCATGTGCCTGGGGGAGAGGGGACCTTGCAGAACAACCAAGTCTCCTAGGGCTCCTGGCAAAGCCTCACGAACTGACTTGAGACCCACCTGCAACGTTTAGGACTCCTCCATAATGAAGATTAAATGCGAACAAACTTTTAGCAATGTTGTATAATTTCCTCCAGGGCACATTAGAAGGGGAGCACCAGCACTGTTCAGCTTTGATGAGGCAGCAGTTACCTGGGGAGGCCATTGTCCCTCCAGCTATGAATAGTTCAGACAAGCAGCTGTCAGGAATAGTTTAGGCAGAGCTGATGGCCTGGGGACAAGAGCTGGGACCATGAGACATCCCCAGCCCCTTGCCAGCTTGTATAGCTTAAAGAAGCATCCAAAAACTGGGGTCTAGGGTCGATTTCTGCAAATAAAAGCAGCAAAGCATCTACTACCTTAAAAACCCACTGCAGATGCCCAGTGTGACTTTCCTGCAGTGCTAATAGGGTACAAGCCCAGATCATGTACTAGGTCTTGAATATGGGGAGTGTTAGGAAGGATGGGGCACAAGGACCCCCCAAAGAGGTCACATAACGAGATTTTTTTGCCTGTGGCCGTCAGCACCTGGCTGGGGAGAACAGGCTGCTGGAAAAAAAAAAACAAAAAAAAACTAAAGGAAATGAAGCGCATGGGAATTAATCTGAGAAAATCTGAGTTTGTGGCTTATTAGCCAATTGGTATGCAAAAGCAAGAGGATGTTTTTTAAAGTGCATTTAGCCCTGCAAGTAGATTTTTACTTCCTTGAAGGTGCCAGAACACACCACCAAAGAAACTCTGCAAATATTTCCCAAAATCTTGCCCCAAAGGGTTGACCCTGGGCAGCAAGAAGCCCCCCAGGGCAGGGTAGAAGCTCGATCCCTCCAGCTCACTGCTCCTGTCAGGATGCTGAAATGCCAGAGATGACAATTAATGCCAATTGCCTCATTTAACTTCCTCAGTGGACTCTGATTTGGACTGATCCACAGGCTCAATTTTGATGTTGGGGATAGCATTTCTCATTTTAGGACATAAATCTCTTCCTTAGTTATCAATGCAAAGATTTGTCTGGTTAGCAGGCGCTGGCAGTATCTGCAATTCCACATGCTGAGGCAGGGCAGCTATCTCAGGGCTAGCGAGCGGCCTCTCCAACTAGAAAAATCTTATTTGATTAGAAAACGCAAGACCAACAACATTTCTCTAGTTTATTGCGAGGATGAATTGAAGTCCTGGCCCTATTAAGCTGATAACAAAACCGCCTTCAGCGGGGCCAGGTTTTGCATCAAAATGTTGGCAGAGGGAGCCCATGATGGTTTGGGATCCTGTTTTTTGGGGGAGGGAAAAGCCAAGACCTCTGGGGATGAGCAGACTCAAGCTGGGGGAAAGCTGCAAGGTGACTAAACAGCCTCAGAGCTGCCAAATTCTCCCTGGAGCAAATAAAGGGAGATTCAAACACCATGGGGGGTACCCTATAATGCCTCGATGCTATAACTGCTCCTTTGCTGGGGTTTTCACTAGTTCAATGGAAGGGTTTTAGATTTACGTCTCCCTCCAAGCCTCCAAGTCTTGTGTCCCCCAGCATCACCCCCAGGTGCCCCCAAAATCCGTCTCAGTCACGTCGGCGCCCTGACGAGCAGCCAGCCCGCCAGCTCCTTCTGCTTTCAAGAGCACTTGGAAAGCGCCGTGGCGCGGGAAGGAGCTCATTTGGCAGGTGCAGGCAGACAGAACAACTGCTGTCCATCTGCTCCGCTGCTCGCGCTTGTGTTTCTAATTGCGTCTTCAGGACAAAAGCTCCACTCGGAGCCCCGCTATCCACGAATAATTTAAATAAAAGTTGTCTCCTCTGTGGTTTCCTTCTCTGGTCTGTTCTTGCTGGGGTTTCTCCCTTGGTTCTCGGGTGCGCATCAGTCTGGCAGCTTCCCACCTGTCTTGGGAGCTGGGTTAGGGAATTTCAGGCAAAATCTTGTCATGGCCTTGAGGGTCCTTCAGGTTTTGTGGCCAGAGCCCCTGCCTGAGATGCTGCCTTGGGGATTCAGTCTTTACCAGGCAGTCACAAAAATATCACTACGGTGCAGAAAACTATGAATTTTTGGTGCCTGTTGGAGACACATCTCCAAATCTCTGATCTCAAGGGCTGTGTTTTATATCAGCTAACTAAAAGGAATGAAACCTGCTGGGAGAACCTCCCAGGTCTGCCTTTCTCAATGCTGCAAAGCAGTGGCTGTTGACACAGATGTCCCAGCAAGAGACATCTTCCTAATTCCCTCCCTGACAAACTGGAGATGACAAGAAGGATGGTCAGTGTGTGCAGGTCCCCTGCATTGCCTATGGAGGTAATGAAAGTCATTTCAGACAAAACCTACTTTCCTTTTTTTTTACACTGAACTAGGTAAAAATACACTCCCATTAGAAAGAAGCGATGTGGATGCTTTATCACCAGGGAAAGCACCACTGAGCCCAGTGCAGAAGGGAGATTAAATACACTGAATTCACTGAAGTCCTGGTTGCAGATGCAAATTTCACAGGTAGAGGCATAAATCCCCAACATGATGTGACTGGCAGATCGCCTTTGCCTGATAGCATTCTTCAAATCACACGAAAATAATATTTCTCTCCCCAGTCGTTGGAGAGGAGCAGCAATTCAGCGGGGGGGTCCCCAGGGAGCGTGGTCCCCAGATTCTGGGTACCATGCCCAAGCACACATGCAGACAGACAAGGACATGGGACAGACTTTTCTTCTCCCTGCCATGCAGGCTGCTGCTTTGATTTGAGTTTTGAAACCCCACCGTAAGGCACAGGGAGGAAAACCAGAAAGCAAACATTTCCGATAAGCTGGGTTCAAAGGCAAAGCATGAAATTTGGATGAATGTGGTTCCAAACTCATCCAGTCTTGGCTCTGAAATGGAAAATGAATGCAATAGAGATTTAATTTAGATTTAAGGAGTTGTTTAGTGTGCTTATTAGAAAACACTGTGGTTATTAATTCTTTTCCTTTTGGGAATTTTTCCTGTTTGTCTGTTTTGTTTTTTTGAAGTGTACACTTTCAAAGTCAATTTAATCCTGGGGGAAGGTGTTGGCTTGACAGGTTTTAAGCTCAAATTTCTTCATTTACATGCAGAGATAGCACTAGAGTGGGAAGGGTAAACTTCCCATCTGGTCTAGAAGACAGGGCCTGGGATTATGAGGAAGGAAAAGCACATCTGTAGGTCTGCAGATTCTGGTAGGGATGCAAGCTGTAGACACACAAGCATCACCAAGTTCACAATACTTGGAGTTTTCATAAAGAAAAAAAAAATGCAGCATCTGTATTCAGGTGAGTGGGAATGAATATCTTGTATATTTTTTGATTTCTGTTTTGTGTCTCACCGTTGCAAAGCTCAGCCTGAAATTTGGTGGAGTTACACTACAGGGACCAAAAAAGTGCCTCTTGCGCGTGTCGTGATGGGATTTTGCATTGCTCAGCCTTAGCAATGCTTCTTTGCTTTTAGGATGGGGCAATGTACCGGCTCCAGGAGCTGGACAGAGACCAGCACGTCTCTTTGATTCTCATGTAGGTCACCGAACCAGCAGCAGATGGTCATGTCGTGGAGATGGACGTTAATTCCATCATCACATGCGAGGTGATGTTGTGGGTCTGGTAGTGGCTTGGGCAAGAGGCGTACAAAATAAACTCCTTCTTCCATTAATATTTAAAGTTCTCCAGAACTTTGAGTGAGATTCACTTAGGTCTGACCCTGGATAATTCTGATGTTTTCAGCAAGTTGGAAAAGAGAGTGACTAAACTGTGATTGTTCAGCAATTTTTATCTAAAAAATGGAATTTTTAATATCAAATTATGAAGGTATTTCAGAAGATGCAGAGATGAAATATCTACAGATAATTATGCTTAGCCTTTCCCCAACTCCACCCAAATAGCCAAAGGAAGCTGAAAGCTTGTGATGCTTAGAGATGCACCTGAGCTTATGTCTTCTCCCTCATCCCCTGCTCTTTGGGGTCCCTGGGGGTCCCTGCAACCTAGCAGCAGCACTGAGCAGGGACCTGGCCCCCTGCTGTATTCAACAAACTCCAGAAAAGAGTTTCAGAGAGACCCTGTGAAGCAGAAATCCCCTTTAAAGCTACTGCCAGGCCTTTCTGCTGATTTTTGACCACACGCTGGCCTTCGGTTGGCCTCCTGTGCAACAGACCATTACGCTCACAGTAACCTTTGGGTTTAAAAGAGGAAAGAAAGGCCAGAGACACTTCCCTTGCTCCCCTCCCTCCCCTCCTTCCCCCTGATCTCCATAGCCTCTGCAGGTTACACAGCGAGGAGCGCTTCTGATATAAATAAATACAAATCCCCCGGATGCGCAGCACCAACAGTTTCAGTGCAGCGAAGCTCCCGAAGTTCAGAGTTTAATGCAAAAGTCTGAAGCGACCACAATTTATTCTAAATTGCTTCACTTGATCCGGTGACCTCGGAGAATTATCGCTGGAGAAGACCTGGATCAGTGGCAGAGGCAGGCGAGGGCGCTGATGGGAGCCGGCTCTCGCTGGTGAAGGTGCCTTGCTTGCAGGGACGGGGAAGGAGTGAAGTCTGGTGTTTAAAAAAACCTTGTGAGGCATCTCCTTTGGGGCAGCACAGGGAATTTTTGCCCATGGGAGCAATCAAAGCCAAGCATCCCATGGGAGGGAATTGGTGGTGGTTCATCTCCGGTTGCTTGCCCCATCACTATCTTTGGCAGTGCATTGGTGCCATGGGGTATGGATGAATTTGGACCTCAGCCTTCTTCTCCCCATGGGGTTAGCTCCCTGGCTCCCTGCCCAGGACATTTTGCTGTTGAACTCCCATCTGGCTGCTGCTGGAGCAGGAAAACAGCTGCATCGAGCACTGGGAATAGCTGCAAGTGTCCAACTAATTCACAGCTAAATTGAAGCCCCCAAGGAGGCTTTGTGAGCATTGCCTGGGCTAAAAATCATACTAATAATTAAGTCAAGTAGAAGTCTTTGGAGGCAGAGTAAAACGGCTTCTGAGTAATGCGTGCTGGCACGCTTGCATCCTTGGAAATCGCCCTGCACCTCTGCTAACCCATACTGTGGTTCTGGGAGCAGGGTTAGGGCTTTTGTTATGTCTTTTGTTTTATTCTCTCCCTCTCACTCTCTCTCTCTCTCCCCCAACTCATTTCAGTTCTAGAGGGGGTAAAGGTTCCTTTGACCTCAGCTGTCTCCGAGGAGAAATCCTACCTCTGCCTGGGGTAGCCTCTGTCATCTGTGTCTGGTTCTTTTGCCTGCACTTGGGGCAGCCCTTTTGCTTCTGCTAAATAATCAAAATGGACTCAGAGACCCCCAGACTCTTCAAGTAGAAAACTTCATTCTCCATGTGCTGGGGAACACTGGAAATTGCTGCTGCTTTGAGACTGAAGCAATTCGCAGAAAAGCAATGATTTCATCAGCAGAATTCCCAAAACCCAGGTGGACCCTTTGGGTCAATACCGGAAAATGAGATACTCAGATGAAAGTGCTGAATGCATTTGCGCTGAGCCTACAAGTCCTGGTGACGCTGAGCTTTGTGACAATGGATTGAAAACAGGAGTCACATGTTTTCAAGAAACCTGACTCTCATTCTAGGTCATTTCTCATAACTAACCCTTCCTTTTTCTGCCCCCACCCCTAATTGCATTGACAGGATGATGGTCCTCAGTGCCAAGAGCTGCATGTGTGGGGGGCTGAGCACCACATCTCTCCAGTCCTCACCTTGCACAGGGATCCATTTGGGGACACTTGAGTCTCCACAAGATGCAATCAGATTCGTCAAGGAGCCGCAATTAAAATCTTGGTGCAAATCTAAGCCTGGGAGCTTCAGTTTGGTCTGGCATTCACAAGAGCTGTCGATTACAGAGTCACAGAAGGGTCAAGGTGGGCAGGGACTTCTGGGTCTCTCTGGTTGAACCGTGCCCCAGCAGGGCCACCTGGAGCAGGGTGCCCAGCCCCACATCCAGGTGGGTTTGAAGTTCTCCAAGGAGGAGCACCAGCACCTCTGGGGGCAGCCGGTGCCAGGGCTACAGCACCCGCCCCGCACAGCAGTGCTTCCCGAGGGGCAGGGGGAGCCAACAGGGCTCTAGGGTGGGCCCGTGGCCTCTGGGCCTGGCCTGGGTGCCACCGAGAGGAGCCTGGGTCCTCCTTTGCACCCTCCTTTCAGGTATACGGACACGTTGATGGGATCCGCCCGAGGCTCCTCTTCTCCAGGCTGAGCAGGCCCAGCTCTCCCAGCCTCTCCTCACAGAAGTGCTCCAGTCCTGTGATCAGCCTGGTCGGGCTCTTTCCTTGATGTCCAGGTCTCTCTTGTAGCAGGGGGCCCAGAACTGGACTCAGGTGGGGTCTCACCAGTGTTGAGAAGATGAACGCCGTCTTCAAGGCAGCCAAAAACCAGGAAGCCATAAGCTGCAATGGGCAAGGGCAAGCCACTGACCTCTTCACTGGGAACGCACGGCCCCATCTCTTCACTTGCTGATGGCAAGGAGAGCTTACAGCCTCCGACACGTGTCAGAGACTTAATAAAATCCTGTTCTTTAGGAAGACACTCCTCTTAAGTCTGGACAACCTCTCACACCTTGAGAGGGCAATGAGAGCTTTTCAAATCTAGTGAAAATCCTGCTCTGAATTTCTCCCTTTTCTCCATTGCTTTTGTGCAGATCGGGATCTTGGATCTTTAGTAGGAGGCAGATGCTGATACCATTACTTGGAGCCATATCTTGCTCAACGGGAAGCCCATCATGACTCCAGTGCTGTTCCTCCTGGTACCCAATGCTCCCCATCAGCACAGAGATCGCATTTAACGCAGAAGGATGCATGAACAAACTGACTTTTTCTCTGCGGGAGCTGTGTTTTTTCCTGCTGGAAGGCTTCCTCAAGCACATGTCCTAGGGTATTTAGGGTAGCACCGACAGAGGGGAGGATATTAGACTGATTCACCTGTGGGTCATTATCTAATTAGACTTAAATGAAGCTGTTTGATATGGAAACGTATTTCCACAGCTTTAGGAATAAGGGCTATGGAGAATAACAACAGATGCAGAATAACACCCCGTCTCAGACCAGCAAAGATTAGTGTTACGGCTAAATTATATCCTGGCCCAGTAATAGGGTTATTTCTGTTCCCAATGCAGTATTTAGATGAGGAAATCAACAGCAGGAAGTGTATCTTAATTTGCTAATAACAGGAAAGCGAGCAGCAGCTCAACCAATCTCGGTGACTTTGGCGGGGTTCGGCAGGATTTGGGCAGATTAGAAAGCGAAGCCGTTGGGTAGCAGATGGCATTTCCCCGTCTACCATCAAAATGCAAAGTTAGTTAATGAATTTCTGACATGGAGCGGCACGGCGGGAAAGGCTCAGGCTGAAAGCAAGTGGAAAAAACACGAATAACAGGAGCTGGGAGGGACTGGGGGCTGCTCATCCCTTGCCGATGCTGCAGACACATGGCCGGGATGCAGCAAGGATGTGGGCACTGTCAAGGACAAACCTGCCGGCTGCTCGTTCCAACACAATTCTCTTTATTACCCATTCGCTCAAAAAGTGTCTCCTGTATCTGGGGCAAGTGGCCGTCTCAGACGGGCGATAAGAGGAGCTTTTGAGAACAGTGCAAAGAATAATTCTCCATTTGCCAGCTGACCTGGAATATCAAGGGAGAGGGGGAAAAAAGATTATTGATCTAAAATAGCCCTCTTTTGGTCTATTTTATAACAGTTGGAAGGAGAAAAAAAATAAAATAAAAGTGTTCCTGGTTCAATGAATGGTGAGGGGGTACCATTTATTACCCTGATTCATTCCTTTTTAAATGAGTGCAGGTGTTTTTCAAATGAGACACCTTCCCCAAGTGAGCAGAACAAAAAGCTTTTTAAAAAAATAAAGAAGCTCTGGCTTTTTTCAACTGATGAGTGTTTGTTTTAGGCAACTCCTAGTACTTTTTTAGAGGGTAGAAAAATTTTGAGGGACCTTTTTCTGAATGTCGCCAGTTGGAGTCACGTATTTAAAGAGTTAATTTCCACTTTTCCTCATTCAAACTTCAGCTCATTTAATTTAATACAGAAAAAGAAAGAGGAAGACATGTCATTGGGTTTACATAACAGTCTGAAGACACTACAATTATTGTATTATGAATAGTGGAGTATCCTTATCATATAAACTCCCACACACTGGCAGGAGTATAACAAATTCTTCACTTGGTCTTTAGTGCTGCTTGTCATTATGAGGATAGTTAATTAACCTGACCTTTTTTTGCTTTAAAGGAAAAACCCAGAAGATCCCATCTCTCATCCGTCTGTTTTTAAATAAATGAAATGAAACCCAAAATACACCAATCAATGAAGAAGCCACAAAAGAAAATTCAAGAGCCCTCTTTTCCTCCCCACTCTGAAGACCAGAGGAAAACAAGTGTGAAAAGAAAATCTATGGTAAATAGAGCATCTCTGCACTAAACAACAGGGAAATAGTGAGTGTGGTCTCAAGTCCTACAGCCTTAGCCATAGACATAAAGTTTCCACAAACAAGAAGCCTTGAGGGAGACCTTCAGAAAGAGTGATCTCAACTTTAATGAAGGGCTGGAGAAAAGGAGCTGAGAGCAGCCTGATCAATAAAACACAAGCTCAACCAGAAAGCTTCAAAATGTATGCTAAAAAAGGGCAAACAAGCAGGTAAACAAGGCCCTGGAGAATGATGCAGAAGCGGTAGCTTATGGACCATCTTGCTCCAATGGAGAAACTCTGAGCTCTGAGTTTCTCCACTGGGAAAAGTGGGAAAAGAAAGGGGAATTTTTAACCTTCATTTAAATGCATCCATCCCTGACCCCCAAATCTTTCCTGACTGTCCCCACTTCACAAGATTACCCTATAGACTCCTTATTTCCAAAGAATCAAGCTGATATTCAAAGCTGCAGGCTCCAGGGTTGAGTTGGGAAGCAGCAATATTCACCGCCTCTCCAGGGAGGCTTTACACGAATCACTTCATTAGACATGGGCAGAGCGCAGAAACCGCATTTCTAAGACACAGCAGTTTATCTTTCTTTTATGTTTAATCTCTTATCCGACTCCCACGACTTGAAAATATTTCCTACAGGATGCTTTATTCTGCAAAGAGAGTTCCTCAATGTCAAAACTGGAGGAGGTTCAGGCTGTTGTGAGTTACTCCATCCAAGCAGAGTGTTGGATGAGATGCCTGGAAGATGTCTGGAGACCAAGACACCTCCGTGCATTTTCTACTCATCTTCATGCAAGGGGTGGGGGGGATAGTGGTCGCCGCAAGCCCACGTGTGTGATTGCAAGCAGCTCTTGGAGCTGCTGCTCCCATCCCAGGTGGCTGAATGCTCTATTTAACTCATTTCTAAATATACCTCGCCCAGCCGTCGTCTGGCAGCGTATCTGCTGTATGACCACAGGCAAGTTATATAAAATTCTCACCTCGGTTTCTCTCCCTCAGCTCGACCAGAGCCCATGCAGTGACTATTGTCCTCCAGCTCTTAGCTGTACTCATAAAAGCAAATAAAATCATTGAGAATGAGACCCAGGCATATATATATATATATATATTATTATTATTATTTTTTTTTTACTTCCAGACAGTAGTAGATTTACTATGAAATGCCCTCTTGGGTAGACCCAAATAAACATTCATTCTGAATGCAAGCCACCACAGAAGCCTTATAGAGAAAAACAATGCAAGGAAGACATCAACTACTTCAAAATGTTTTATTTTTATGCCATTAAAATGTGGCTTCTGGCTTTTTGCTTTGCAGCAGTATTGTTCCACTTCAGAATGGATGAGAACAGAATGGAAGAAGGAGCAGAGGAAGAATTTTTTTAAAGACTCACCCCTTCCACTCCAAATTAACTGGGAATTCAGGAAAAGACAACATTTTTTTGTTGTCTTTGAGTTGAACTATATTTTTTTCACTCCTTTTTTTCATTCCAGAAAATGAATCCTGGACTCTGTGTCTCTCTTACCCTTAGTAAGAGTGGTAAAAAGCTGTTGTAGCCTTGTCAGGTCTTTTCAATGAGAACGGCTAAGAAACTCCACTCAAAATGTGTCTGGGGGTAGTTCACACCTGTGTTTTGTGCAGTGTATCTTGAATGCACACATTATACACTCACACAGATTTATAAATGGAATATACTGCTTGGATGCTTTCTTATATTGTCATAAATCATTTACTTTCATCATTCCCATAACAACCAGAACCATATAATCAGATGCCCAGGAAATTAATCCTTCTGTTAGGGGAAATATAGCCACTTCAGTGTATGCAAAGCCTTGACCAAAGCATCTCTTGTGAAAAGATGCTGACGTTCACATGCTCTCAAAGCATATGTGTACCGACACTTCAAATCGGTAGCAATTGTCTAACCGGAGCACAAGAACCTCATAGGATCTATGTGTGCATGCTTTGCCTTACTGTTTTTGTCTGATTAAAGGAGATGAAAGCTTCTATAAAAACCAATCCTGCAAGTGCAATTGCATTATCCAGGAATGAGGAGTTCCTGACAGCAACTTCCCTTAACACCCACAGTGCCGAGGTCAAGCACTGGAGCTCGAGTTCAACTCTAACCCCAATTTTCTCTATGTCTTTGCAGGCAGGTGGACTTAGGCAGTGCACAAACCATTTAAATATTGCTCCAGAATGAAAATAGCTTACTTGACAGATTGGATCCAATTTTAAGGTGCTGCCTTCATTACATTCCAGTGTAATGTTCCAGCATATCTGCTCATTGACCTCTCCACCCAGTGCTCAATGGACGGCATTGAGCAGCTGCAGAAGAAAAGTTGCTCAGGGTACATCTATTCAACAGAAGCAGACATGACAACCTATTGCACACACATGGTGCTGACACCAGTGTCAATCTGTCCCATTGGAGACAGCCAAGCAGACGAGTTGAAGGTCCGGTTACATGGGGCACAAGCTGCAGCCTCAACCTTTGACCGCAGGGAAAACAGGGCACGAAAGGCAATGGTTAGTTTATGTACTACCAAGGGAGAAGGAGGCAAGGAGAAGAGGACATGGAGGAGGTTCATCGAGGAGCCAGGGCAGAGGAAAAGACGTGTGGTGGATTTTAATGCATCCTGAGAGAGTTCAGCACATAGGGGTCAGCAGGCTTTGAAAGGCAAGAGGGGAGGAAGGTCACTGGCTGCATTCCAGACTGCTCTGAAGTTTAGACTTTTCTGGTCTTTCTGAGAGTTTAAATGAGCAGGACCCATTCGTTATCCCTCCCTTTCCTCCTCAGACTGATGTAGCATCGAGCTGGTGCCAAGACTGTATGTTACATGAAGCTGGATCTTGCGTGTGTTGGTTTGTCCCCTGGTGCATCCTTATTTGAAAAAGCACTTCCAAGCCTTTTCAGAAGAGATCTGGCAAGAATAGTCTTAATTTAGCCTTTGGCATCAGTCAGAAAAGAGCGCTTGGGTATGCAGGAGAAGAGATCCTTTATTTTTCGTTATTTATTTTCTGTGACACAGAACAGTCTTCTTTCTGCAGGGAAGCTGCTCAGCCAAACTCATTGCAATAAATAAACAAAAAAAGTTTCTGGGGAACGTCCTGATTTGATTAATTTTGCCACAAGGATCTTCTCACGAGAAAATAAATAAATAAATATGTAAAAATCAAATCTGCAACCAACAACATAATTTTTATTTTCAGCTTGTCATTCATTGCATTTGGCACAGACCTGTTACTGCCCTGCAAGCAAGGGATGCTCTTGCATGGATCATCTGCACCACTAAGATCCTTTGCAGCCTTTTTAGACCCCAGAAAAACTCTCCTCTGCCCATGCTCTGCAAAGCACTTGTGTATCCTCATAGCTCAGACCCTTGGAGCAGTTTGGACATGTGAAAGATATGGATGTACTCACAAAGTCTACCCCAGCAAAGCCTGACGGGGACTGATGGTGAGCATTAACTAGAGGGAGGAATGAACATTTCTCCCTACAGTTCCCAAAAGATATTCTGAGGATGACAGCTCTCTATTTTTTAATTTACAGCTTTTCCCTGTTGGAATACTCATATCTGGTGCAAGCTGTCATTGCTTTGAGCCCGCAGTTCCTGAGCAAGCTTTGCAGCACGTGGGATCTTCTGGGCTGGGTACAATTGGCTCCTTGGGCCAGCTGTGCCCCAAGCAGGGCTTGTTCTTGTGCTGTCCCCAGGCAGTATCCAGCTTCCTGCTCTGCTTGCAGCCTGCAGATCTTTGGGAATTACTTTACGACATCCCCCCCATCTGCTAACCTGCTCCAGATGCTCTCTGGCGAGTTTTTGCTGACAGCTGGCATCGTTGGGTGGTGATTGAAGAGCCCTCTGAGCTGGTACTTGCAACTATAATGGATGCATCTTTCATGTGCCACATTGAGCTGGAAACAAAACAAAGAGGAGTCCTATCAGAGTGGAAGGCAGAGCTGCATCTGTCCTGAGCTGCTAATGCCAACGCACCCTGCAGGGCTCACATCAGACAGAGCGAGGGGTTAGGGTCATCCTAAAATACATAGGAAGGGCCATGAGAAAACACTGGGAAACATTTCAGATACATCTAGCTTGTCACTTTTACTTTTCTGGAAAGCAGGAAACGCAGAAGTTTTCCAAGGGAAAACATGTTTTAGAATACCATTAATTCCTTGGGTTTCATATAGCTGACTGAAACGCAGTGGAACTTTGACCACTGTCTGGAGGGCTTCAGGGAAAAAACAACACCTCTTTGGTACCATGCAAAACATTTGCACTTGACTGCATTATTGCTAGAGAATCATTTAAACTGCATCAGTTCAAATTTAAATCGCATTTGAAGTAGCAGGTCAAAGCAGCAGCCTGTGTTTGAGCCAGCCAAATCTGCTGCCTAAGAGCATTGTGGTGCCCGCAGAGGTGGCAGAGCTGATGTCCCCAGGGTCTTTGCAATGAGCAGTGCCAGTGCCACCACAGGGCTGTCCTTGCCACACAAACCCCAACACAGAGAAATAGAGGTGACCTACTCCAGAGGTTTTGAATCACAAATTTAAAGCTCTGGAAGTGCATGAGTATTTCTCCAAAGTAGGGTTTTGTCATTGATTCTTTCTTTCCCCAACAGCTCCCCCACACACAATCAGCTGCCACACAGAGAAAAAAAAATATGGAAATGACAGCAGAGCAACAGAAAAACTAAAACATTTTCACAGCCTTGTCTGCTGGTTTTAAGTGCATTTCACCACAGCTCAAAATTACATTATTTAGTATCAATTATCCTTCGATTGAAGCTCAGAGAGGTGGCAAGGCTAGCGTTTTTATCTCATTAGCATGTCTTGCCTGCTAACCATTTGCTATATTCCCTCCCTTTGATCCTGCCTTTGATTATATTGTGTGACAAAAGCCCATGTAATCTACTATTATTTCCATTAATAGCAAATCTGCCCTCCTCTTTGACAAGCCAATTTATTATCATTGCAGCGTCTTTGTGCATCTCAGCCAGGTTGACATCCTCTTCTCCGCCCTGGCGGTGCAGAATTGGCAGGTGTTGATCCAGCCCTGGTGGCATGGGGACCTTGGAAGTGTCACGGAAGAGGGCTATAAATATTGACACTTTAATGGCAAGCAGAAAGGGATGAGACAGTGCGAAGTGGTGATGCAGTTCAAGTAGTTTTGCTCTTTGCCCCAGGAAGATGCAATGGATGAAGATGCAGGAAGAGGTCTTTAAGGAGGTGAGATCCATTTGGTGACCTTTGAGCATGACCAACTTGTTTCTGTGCCCTGGGTAAGATGTACCTGCCCCTTGTCAGCCATTTCTGCTGTCCTTCTGCATCCAGACACAAGGCTGGAGGACAATAAAAATAAAATAAAAATACCCATTCGTCGTCCCAAAGTCAGTCTGAGAAATGTAGTGGATATATATGTACATACCTGGACATGTCATTGGCACTGGATTTTTTGAATGAAGTTTTGTAACCAGAAGTGGGAGCTGAAGCCAGAGCAGGTCTTTATGTGTCCGAATATTTGATGAACCAAACCAGGTGGGTATTGCAAAGTGAGCCCGAATTGCTCTTGCCATGCTTTGGCTAACCCTGGTGTGATGGCGACATTCTCCATTTGGGTCTTTAATAATGATGCTCCCGTTGTAGACTCAATGAATTTAAATTAGATATTCCCACACAGCTACAACCCCTCACTTCCCCAGGACCATTGCCCAGCCCTGACTGCACATCTCCATCTACTCCAAGTGTAAGCACCTGTTTTCAACCTCAAAAGAGACACACTTGAAATAAACTGCTGGTGTCATGAAAATACCAGCTCCGACAACACAAAAGGATAATCACGGTTCTTAACTTGAACACATGGTGCACAGTGCTTAGCTTTCCGTGTCTTTCTGGTCTAAAAAGGTAGTGAGAAACAAGGTCCTTTTGAAGAATCAAGACTTTTTGGTGCGATTCAGTTATCTGCTGTAGCAGGGAAGAGAAGAAAGCCATTAAGAAGGAGGAGCCTTATCAATGTGTAGGTTGAACCTCAGCAAAATCTCCTGTCAGAAATATAAAAGATTCAGGTCCAGGTAACAATGGTGCCTCTCATCCTCCCCTTTCATTAAAATTTCCTCCTCTACCTTGAAGTCAAAAGCAAACGAGTAGCCCAAGGTGCTGAGCTCCCCTTGGAAGCACGTTGGGCTCTCTTGCACTGCCATTGCCGCAGAGTTTCTTCTAAATTAACTCTGGGTCTCAGTGACCCTGGGAAAGAATTTACAGACATAGTTTCAAAGCTGGCTGCATTGTAGGAACCTCATCTGAGGTTTTCTGATGTTCACTTGGAGAAGTATCAGGTGCTCGGGCTCAGCATAAAGGCGAGGGTGTGTGTGAAGGCATTTCCAAGGCCAGACCAATAAGACATCCCATGGAAAGAACATCCAAACATGCATCAGGGAAAGTGCAAACAGCCCTATCATTGCATATAACAGAAATACTATCCTGGAAAAAAGAAAATATCACAGATATGTCTTATTTCACCATCTCTCCAGCAATTAAAACTGAAGAATCGAGGTGTTCCTGAGATTTTGAGTTGCTTTTCTGGAAAAAGGAAGGAAGAAAACATGGCAGAAATTATGGTGTTTTGCTGAAGATATATGTCCATCTGTTTTTTCTTTTTGTCTTTTTCTTTTTTTTTTCAAACTTTTTTTTACTTGTTTTTTTTATTTTTTTTTTAATTTCACCCAGAAACATTGAGTCCCACGGATAAGTTGTCCTCTCTGAAGTCCAGATCTGATTTATTTTAGGACACAAACTAAGTGCAAACATGCCATTTATTTGCAGCAATTCCTTGTCTTTCACGGTGACTCCCAGCATTGTAAAATAGTTTGAAAGAAGTGTTATGAATTACCTTTGAACTGAGAAATCTAGCTGTAAGGGACAAGCATGGGAAAGAGAACTTAATACAGGTCAGAAACCTTGTGTCCTGCTCACAATACAGATAGCACCAATTTCCTCCAAGACTCCCACTGAGAAAGGGATGCGCCTGTTGCAAGAGATGCTGCAGGCACATGGGGAAACCTTCATCTGCTGTTCTGCAGATCAGCATGAGGGGAGGTTTTTACTGTCTGAACATGGAGGTTTAATAAGTATTAAAGTTGAGAGTGAATTTAAAGCACAAGAGAAAATTGTGGAAGTGTTTTTGAAGCAAAATACAAAATTTGTATTTTGAGTTCTAGTTTAGGTAAAACTTTAAAAAGGGATTAAAAAAAATAAAACAGGCCAAAAAAAAAAAAAAAGCTGTTTTTTGGGGGCCGAGAAGTGTTCTCATGTGGGTTTTCTGGCCCATATGTGTAGACAAACCCTTTGGAGGGCAGCTGGGCTGCAGCCCCAGGGCTCACTGACAGAGGCAGAGGTGTTCCTTGTTGAAAGGAGGAGGCAGAGGTGTTCCTTGTTGAAAGGAGGAGGCAGAGGTGTTCCTTGGTGGCAGACAGGAGGTCAGACTACATTATCCCCCAAATCTCCCCGGGTTTTGAAATCTATGCATGTTAACTGCTTATTTCTCTCTTGCCTTTATTAATTCATAAATAAATGAATGGAGTGGGTTGATTCTTCTTCTCCTTTTTTTTTTTTTCAATCTTTGAAGTATTTTTGAAGAAAAATAATTGGCAAAAAACCTATCCCTTTTCCCACCAGTTCTAGAGATTCATTTAAGTTTTATAAGTGTTATTTCTATTAGAATAAAGGTTTTATTAAAATTACTGTAACAACACTCCTTGGTACAGCATACTCATAGTCTCTAAATACCACTTTTAATATTAAGAACATTACCCTTTAAAACACAGAGATGTGCTCCCAGGGGGTGCCACATAGCTTGAAATCACCCAGGAAAGAAAGCACCAAATGACAGACCTTTAGGGATACCACTGTGTGCCCCTAAGCTCTGAAAACACCCTCCATTTTATTCTGTAATGAAAGGAGATGGAAAAAGGTAAGTGGTTAAGACTCAAGCAAGAGGTATGCTTGCAGCTTCAGCCAAGCTTCAAGCAAACCGTGAAGGTGTTTGGATCCTTCCTGAGACCCTGGGGTGGTTTTTTTTTGTTTGTTTGTTTTTTAATGTGGTTTTTTTTTTTTTTTTTTGAGAAGGAAAGGAAGGAAACATGGCAGAAATGGTGATGTTCACTGAAAAGATATGCCTGGATGATGGAGCCTAACTGATGGCTGTTTCGGTCCTGGGTTGTTGAGATTTGCTCATAGCACATGGGTAAACACAATAACTTCACCTGGACCGTATCTATCTGTTTCTATGTCAAAAAAATCAGCTGCTGTCTCCCTAGAAAAGTCACGTTGACAAAGGAGAGCTCTTATATGCCACGTGGCTACCTCTGACTGCTTGTTCTTGTAAGACAGTTCAGCTGGAGTTTCAACGTTATCAAAGCCTGTTAATTGCTTTGCTCCACTTTCATGCTATGTTTAAGCTTGGTCAAAAGCCTGGCTGTAACAATGTGTACATGTGGGAAAACCTACATGTAGGGAAAACCCCATTTTGCATTAGTGAAGAAAAAGCTTGATAATTATTCCATTATCTATGCATTAGTTTTATCACCAAGTTAAAACTCTTAGGTCTATTATCCGGTATTCTACAGGCATGTAGTGTAGGTGTCTTCACAAACAGGGAGGGAAACCTAAGTATTTCAGAGTGAATTAAAAAGGAAACCCAGGTGAACTGATCTGGCTTTATCATCTTTTGAAGGCAGCTTTCTGAGTTTTCATAGAAAATTAACTACTCCAGTGCAATACAGAAGCAAATTCTCTGAAAAGAAAATTGCAAAGCTTTCCAAGTTATCTCAAATAATAGATCGTAACTCAGATGACCAATTTCATCTTTTCCTGTGTGCAAATGGGACAGGTTTAGCACTATTTCCAAATCCACACTGTGTTCATGCTGCAAAGTTGCTGCAGGACCAGCGCTGTTGGAAAGCCAGGGAGAGCAGAGTTTGATTTTCCCACATATGCTCTAGCAGTGAGCCCAGGTTTCCTTTTTTGGGGGGGGCAGATACCACCTTTTAACAGTGGTCTTTGGCTTTTGCTATTCCAGAAGACCATTCCCATCTGCACAAAGGGGCTGTGCAAGAGCACCAAGTGATGAGTGGAGTCCTAAAAACAGTAGAGTGACCCCAGCAAGAAATTAAAGGGAAAATATGTGCAGAACAAAGAACAGGCAAAAACTGAAGACTGTTTGCCCCCATTTTGGACAGCTCAAAAGCTCGTTCAAAATAAAAAACAAAAAAAGATGAATAAGGTTATATTTCCTTGGGATTTTTTGATGTTTTTATTCCTAGACAACTCTTGCAGGTGAGGGAGTTTACAGCAAGCCCTCTGTTCTTTGCTGAGCTTGCTTCCAGCCCAAATCACCCCCAGACTCACCCAGGAAATGTTGCATCTCCAGAGCCCATCACCAGCCACGAGGCAAAGCAGTGGCACCTCGAAAATATGCATTCCTGTACCCCCGAGTCATGGGGGAAGTTACCAGAGTGAATTGCTAGCAAACAAACCGGGGGGGGAAATTAATCAGAGCATCCCATTTTAGCATGTCTGGGAGCAGTGGGGCTGCAGCAACTCTGCAGAATTGATTAACTACTTATTAAACAAGAGCAGTGGCGACAGCACTTAAGGAAAAAAAAAATCAAATTAAGGCAAGCGAAGCTCCAAGCAAAAAAATAATTAAATAAATAAATAAAGGAAAAAAATAAAAAGGGAAATGCAAGTTAATGGAAGCTTCAATCACAATGCGGCACAAGCCACAGGAGGCTGTTACAGTGACAACTTGTGCTTATCGCTGGAAAACTCTGCTGGAGGGGGCATATGCAGGGACGGTGGGATGGATTTGGGGTACATGGGGATGGTGGGATGGGGTTGGGGTTTATATGGATGGTGGGATGGGTTTAGGGTTAATGGGGATGGTAGGATGGGTTTGGGATTTATAGGGATGGTGGGATGCATTTGGGGATCATTTCAGCCTCCTGCCCCAAGCTGTGCTCTGGGCATGCAATTCTCCTTGCCTGATTCATTGCAGTGTCCCTGGCAAAGGAGCAAACACAACCATGCAAAGGCAGTGCCGGGTCTTTAGGACGTTTCAGTCGTGACTGCGGATGTTTTCCCCCTTTATGGAAGAGATTTGAAAGCAGCCAGATTCTCACACTCATTTTGGTGGAGTTCAATGGGCTGAGTTATACAGGCGGGCAGGAGGCTCTATGGATCCCTTATGACACTAAAAACTATTGAAAAGCCTTTTTGCCATGACCCATTTAGATCCTCTCGCCGTTTCATTTCCTCTCCCATCTGTCACACCTTTAAAAGCGGAGCTTTTGCATCTCATCTTATTCAAGTGTTTCCAAGGCAGCCCCAAGTAACTGTCTCTTCCACTTCTCAAAAACCTTTCCAGGCTCTCGTCCTCTCTTCCCCAACATTAAAAATAGCTGATGTTGGTCATAACAGAGCTGTGGGCTGACCCAGAGCATCCCTTACAGGAGCTCGGCCACATCCACATAGGTGGAAAAGCCAAAATCCCTCCCAAGCCAGGTACAGCACTCAGGCTCCTGGCATCTAAGTGCATCCCGAGCCGTTTGCATCTCCAATTGCCCTACACTGCAGCTCTCCTCTCCAGCTAATTGGCACGAGCTTGGGTGTAACTCCTTTTTACTATCCACTGATGGCTGTCTGCTATGAAGATGAATTAGTTATTTAGGTAGCAATCAGCTTCTCTGGTTTAGCCAAAATGCATCCATTCCTCTTCAAGCCTATTAAGGGCTGGATAAACTTTCGAGTTAATACACACTGCAAATCCACTACCACTCGAGATGTCAAGCACCTAAATAATTTTTGTTATTCACTAATGAAAAAATTCTTTAGGATGGAAAAAGAGAGAGAGAGAGAGAGAGAGAGAGAGAAAGAGAGAGAGAGAACGGCGCCAATAACAATTCTGAGCTCCAATTAACCGGGTTTCGTTGTCTGCCTGTGTTTGTCTTCAGCTCGAAATTGCTCAGTTAAGGTCAGAAGCTGGCTGGGTAGGAGTTGTGCACCACAGCAAGGGTTCAGCACCGTCTGCTCTCTGAGGATCATTGAGACCCAGAGGGTGATGATGGTGAGGGTGGCACCAAGCCTGGGTTCAGGGAGGAGAAGCAGCTCCGCATGTGCCTGCCCAGGTACCCTCCAGACACCTTTTGGGACCAACAGATAAAGGCAAATAAAAGAGCTCAGATTTAGCCCCAGAAGAAAATGTCATGCTGAAAACTCCCAAAAGCCTGGGGACAGGGACCCCTGTGCTGGTAACGTGTGATTTGCAGCTGGGGATGCTCAGTCCATGCATACAGTGATGGCGTTGGGTCTCTGCTGCACCAGGCCTGGCAGTCCTTGCAGGGTGCCCCATTAGAGAGACAGCCCTGCAGCTCCTTTCCCCAACCCAAGCCTCTTTTTCCTCAAATCTCCTGATAGTCTTCCTATATAACTGAGAGGAACATCTGGGAAACAAAACCCCTAAAAGCTTTGTGCGATAAACGGAAGCTCAAGCAGAGGGTGCATCCCAAAACCTCCCCTTTCTGCTCAACCCATTATTTCACACTTTTGCAGGTGCAACCCACCATGGGGATGAAAACCAGCACAGCAATGCTGGAGCCCTCCCCTGCCATTAGGATGAGAGCTGATATGGTCGAGATTGGCTGCTGGTTGCAGGGGAGGGATGGTGGGGAGGGCTGAATGCCAAACAGCCCTGTGAAATCAATCCTGATGCGAGCAGTGAACAGACACTCTACCTGAACATTTTTACCTGGATTTTCCTAGTTTTGTAGCTGGGACGAGAACTCTTCCTGGGTTAATTAAATTTTAAGATGACCAAATTCTACCCTTCTTTCTTTCCTTTATCAGGACCCTCCTCCGTGAGTGCTGTTCAAGCTTCTGGAAATGACATAGTGGAGGGGGAATGCATTGGTGTAAGACACGTTACTGAATTAACTTTGGCCTTTAAATGGGCTGAAAGGAAAGTGGCATTTATCTGTGAAGCCAGCCCAGCAGAACAAAAGAATCATAAAATGACAAAAAAAAGTCATCCGTTTCCTATCAGGAGCAGAAGGCTTGGAAAAATATCATCAAGGCAGCCCCCCAAAGCCAATTCTTCACAACTATCCTTCCCCTCGCCGTGCGTTTATTTTGGGTTAAAATATTGCAGAAACGCTAACGTTGCCATTTGGGAATGTTGTTAAGCTGAAATCGATATGTTATTATTTTTAAAAGCTGGGGGGGGGGGGGGGGGGGAGCTTGTGGGGTTCAGCCCTGCCCTTAATGATTCAAGCTGAGGGCTGAGCACAGCAGCGGGAGCGATACGCCGGGGTGCTTCAGAGGAGCCTTGTGCGATCCAAACGCTGGCAATGGAAGCTGGAAGAGAGCTCATGAAGTATTGGAAGGGGCACAAAAGCTTGCAGAAGGAGCTTTTTGGGGGCTGGGGAGCTTTGCAACTCACTTTGCAAGCTGCCGTTGTGCCCAAGCCTGTTAACGTGGGGGGAATTTGCTTCCCTTCCTGCTCAGCTGCAGATGCAGCGGCTCTAATAAGCTGTAACTTTCCTTTCCATTTGGAAGTAATGAGATATAATCTGTTTAATTCTAGTCTTTGAGCTCTTTTGGCGGCCCTTTTCTATTCCCTTTTTCTGATTTTTTTTCTTCTTTAAAGGAAAACTCCATCATGAAGCGAAAGATTCACTAATCACCGGCTCTAATTACAAAGCAGAGTAAATTGCCATAAACTTTTTTTTTTTTCAAAATTGCCTTAAATATAATGAAGAATAATTAAAAATCAAACAAGCAGCTGCAGACTGGAGTGGCTGGTGGAGGTTAGGCTGGGGGGAGAGGGGAGTAAGGAGCTGAGGCATGGAAGGGTTTTTTGTGTAAATCCAGATTTGGAGAAATATCAGCTGGGGCAGCCACAATGGCAGATCCTCACCATCACCAGCATGGCAAAACAGGATGTTTCTGGAGGCTAATTTATCCCTAAATAGGTATTTATTGAATTGTATCATTTTTTCTTACTAAGAAGGTCCCAAAACCAGCCAGAATTTGCCCCAGCACAGACCCAAGATCCTGATGGAAAATTTCCCACCACATCCAACACGCACCCTCTCAGGAAGCCAAAGCAGCTGAGGAGGATGGGGAGGCTTCGTTAGTGGCAATCAATGGTTTCCATAGCTACAAATGTAAGCACGGTGTCTCCATCACACACTGTCTTGGGGGGTGAGAAAAAGGGAGAAAAAGTGCTCAGACAACTCCAGGGGTACAGCAGAGGTAGGTGGAGATTTTATCTGGGAGGGGTGATGGGGATGTAAGGAAGCAGGGTTGAGTGAGGGAGCAGCAGGCAATAATTTCTGGTGTGTGCCTGATGCGGGTGTGCACTGGACCTGTTACATCTCTCCATCGGGATCAGAGCATCGCAGCCCCAGTAGGTTGGGTACAGGAGCTGTGTGGGCAACGGATGCCACTCGGGCTGCAGCACTTCTTCACCCTTGGTACAGCCTCCATGAAGTGACATTTTAGGAGCTGTTCATCCTGGAAAATAGGTCCTGGCTTTATTTATCTCTGCCTGGGAAAGGGGGAAACTTCAAGGACCAGCTCCTGCCTATTCTTACCAAGCAAATTTGATACTCTACTTTGCTCTGAATGCCAGCAAGTTGCTAAAATACAGCCAAATAAAGTTCAAGACAGGATTGTATAGGGTTTATTACTTGCAGTGATAGTTTCATAAGGTTCATAAATCACCCTATTTCACAAGTGTCAAGGTCTCCTCTGGTGCAGGTCCACGCTGGAGCTTGTGTCCTTGCATTCAGCCTGACTACCCAATTAACTACCCCATCCTTCCTGCCACTGCTGTGATCCTGCAATTCATTTGCTTAGTAAGGCCCAGAAAGGAGCTTGAATAAAACCCAGGTATGGGCATTTCTTGCATAACTCTTTCCATGAACAGAGAGGGGATTTATTCCTAGTGGAAAGATGCTGAGCGCATTGAGAAAAGGGTGGGGAGGCAGATGCATGACCTGGTGAGGTGCCAGCCAACCTTCACACCCAGCTTTTCTCTTTCCTCCCCGCCCCCCCAAAAAAATATATTTTTTTTTTGTCAGAGCCTTCTGCTTGTTTTTTGGCAAATTGGTGTGGAGCAATGGAAAGAAAAAATCATAAGCTTGCCCTGGCATTTAGCCAAGCTGCTTTAACTTTCTCGCTTTGCCATGGAGTTAGCTGAAACCCTAAAATGACTTCCTACAGGTGTCTTGAGACTCTTGCCACTCCCTGTGGATAAACCTGTTGAAAATATTTAGCGTGGGTGGCTGGATGAATTATCTCCTGGAAATCAGCAGCTGTATTCCATAGTGGGGCACACACCTCCCTCCAGATCCCCCATACCACAGGCCCTGCACCTTGAGGAAATACAAACAAAAAGCACCATGAGCAAAGCGCCTGCTTAAATTTCACTGAAAGCCACAGGTTTTCATCAGGTGCTGATCTGCTCTGGTGGGTAGGGGATATATTTCCCACAAAATCCACATTTCCAGAGTTAGTGCAGTGCAGCCCCCCTATCTGGCCAATACTAAATGTCCTTTCCTCCAGGTTTGGCAAAAATATAGCAATCCTGCTCATTTCAGGAAACAAAGCTGATTTAACAGACTATCAGGAGGGCAGCTGTAATGTGAGCTCAGCCCTTATCAGGCACCAGAGAACCCACATCCACGCGCACACGTGGGCTGCGATGTGACGGGTGCTGCACTGTCCCCACCCATGGGACACCAGGGGCTGCAGTGATGGATATATCAGATTCAGGTGGGCTGGCGATGAATTTTGGGCAGCTGCACAGTCTCCCTGGGCAAACCCTGATGCTTCCCTTGACTCCAAGAGCGAACAATGTGTCAGAGCCCCACTCAGGACAAATTGCTGAAATGCTCCATGCACCCTTCATATGCTAATAGATGACGGCTCTGTACTGAAAAGAAGATGTAAGACAATTTTAACCCCATACCTGGTTGCATCTCCATTGCCCAATCCTATGCTACCCTACCCTATCCTCTCCTAAAAACACGCCTTTGCAATGAATTGCACCCTCTCCCTCCCCAAAACAACATTGACTGATGGCTGAGAGAATAACAATATTTAATTTTCCCCTTGCCATGTCCTAAGGAAAGCCCAGTGGTAAGAAAAGGTGAGCGCTGAGCTCTTTGAGTAGTATTTTTTCTCTGGGGGCAGAAATCATGGGGAATTTGTCATCACGTTGGTCCCCCGAGCATCCCTGGGGGAGCTGCTAGCTCGGCTCTGATTAATACAGATGCCAGGGGCTGTGGGGAAACACAACACTGCCGTCGATACAGCCCACGCTATTAAGGAAAGTCATTTGGAAACTAAGGTTTTTAAGCGGTGTGATCCACTTGGAGATTTTTCAATACCTAATCACCGATGGAGCCGCTCAGCGCGATGCCGAAGGTAATTCTGCGGCAGTTTAAATAAATAGCATTTGGAGAACATTATTTCATTTCATTAATCAATTGAAAATTTCAGCCTCCTTGGTTGGTGGTTTGGGGCTTGTTTTTTTCTTTTTTTCCTGAACTTAGCAAATCCTGTTTTTCTTAGTCAGCAAGTTAAAAAGTTCCACTGCAAAAAGTACTGGAATTTTCCAAATATCAAGGTTTTGCTCAAAATTACAAATGCAAAGTGTTCTTGGCATACTCAGGATATGAGACCTTTGGTCAGAACTTAAACTGCATTTTTGCAGCAGACACAATTACATGCCATGAAAGCAGGCTGAGACCAGCCCCCAGACCTGCCCTCCCTTAAAAGAAATTTCCCCTTGTTGCATTTGCTCTAAAATGTTGAGGCTCAGGTGCCTCCATGATGATTGTGACATTCATTTAATGTGTGTGGCTATAATTAAGTTGATTTTATGGGGAAGAGCAGCAATTTGTGTTTGGGGAAGTTAACATATTATTTTATTACCTTCCTGATTTTTTGGTGCAGGTGAAAAATAAAAACGAAGATGTGCTCAGCAAACTTGGTGCAAACTATTTTTTTTAATTGTAGATTAATTATTCAGAATGACAGATATACCTGAGACTTAGCTGAATAACAAGTAAACAAGCTCCCCCTTCCAATCCCCATTCAATCTGCATTGCAAACTATTATTTAAAATTAGACATAAACAAGACTGTCTGTACTGCTGAAATTTCCAGCACCTCTAAATGTGTTTTTGCTCAAAATCGGAATGAAAAAGAGTGAAATTTGAGAGTCGTGAAACTCCAAAAAGCTTCAATTTAGAAACAGGCAGATACATGACACCAGACCTCAAACAGGTGTTAAAAAATGTGTGTTAATATCAAACAGCATAGCTCAATTCTGCAGTGAATGCAACATCTGAAGATTGCCAAAACTCCATATTTTTGACAATATCAGCGCGCAGTAAGGAAGTTGAGGGTATAGATTTCATTCACATTGCCAAGCGTTGTCCCAGCAGCCCCATCTCTGTAAAACTGTACAAAATCTCTCTTAAAGAGGGAAAATTCTCCCTTGAAAGAGCTTCAGCCAGCTCTGCCCTTGGCACATCACCAGCCTGAGTGTCCCATTCCTGCTCCAGGACACGGCTGTTGGTCCTACAGGAAATCCTAGCAGTAGCTGGGAAAAGAGGCTGAAATAAGCTGGGGCAGTCAGGGCTGGCACGGGGCAGCTCTGGTGCGTTCCTTCACCATCCAGAGCACATTCTGGACCTTGGGCAAGCACTCCATATTTTAAAAACCCTTCTAAATGTTGAGGGATTTGGGATTTTGGCTGAGAAAGCAGTGCGGAAAGTGAAACGTGACAGTATGCTCCTCTCCAAAACTCCCTCTGAAGACTGTTAGGATGCTTTGTGTCTCCCAAAGCCCTTCTCGTGCTCTCACCTGCATCACCCTGCCTGCTTCCCTCCTGTGCATCCCCTTGACGAGGGTTCTTGCTTGGGCTGGTGTGAGCAGACAGCACTTGATTCAGATGAATCTGGGGGGCACACGGTGGGAAGGGGCTGGCTAAAGCCCGTCCTGCCCGTCCCTCCACACAGCCAACACAACACAATCTCGCATATTTCTCCTCTTGCTAATTCGATCGCGCCCTTCACTTTGCGTTAGGAATGCACACATAATGCCCGAGAGATTCATTATTTGGCCTCAGACTCCATTGTGTCCGCGTGACTCCACGGAGCTGGGTGTAGAAGAAATATTAGCATTTTAATGAGTTTTAGGGCTGATTTTTTACATATATACATATATATATTTATTTTTTTTCTTGGACTAGCAAAATGGCATGGAGGGATTTAGACAGACCTCTTTAGAAGGATAATCTATATCCTTCATCCCCCAAATCTATATCCTGCACCCCCAAATCCCTCTTGTTGGGGGCTCCTCTGGAAACACGGGCATATATATGGGTATGAAACTATATTTTGTGCACGATGTGGCACAAGCCGTGTTGCATGTGTGTCCCAGTTACCCATGCCGGTGCATCAGGGTCAGCAGCCTTTCCTCCTTGTTGGAGTAATTGTCCTCAGTTCCTTAAATGAAAAACAATAACAGAGACAGAAAATATTATTCCAGACGATGGAGAAGCCCACAGGGAAATTAAAACACTTTTTTTCCCCTTTTTCAGGTTTCAGTTTTACGGAAAAGTCTATAAAGTGGTGACATTTTTAACCATTTTTGCTCATTGCTTTGAACTTCCCAGCCTTGTATTCAGAGGCACCAAGGCCCAGAAGGGCCAGAAGATGTAGTTTAATGAGACAAGTTTTAAAGGTCACTCTGTGTAATAAATCTGTGCTTTTTAATATTTAAACTTTTAAGGCATTTAAACCTTTAGGCTCCTGGGATTTGCTCTACCAGATCCAACTAGATCCATCAAACCCAGAAAGTCTCTCGCCTCCAGGATTATCCGATTTCTTATGCCTGAGATGAAGAGGGTGTCTTTATCCCAGTCCATTCATCTGTCATAACTCAGGTGCTGGTAAAGCCTTTATATCACCCTGGGATGCTGGACAAAATGTTGAGGAAACCTTATTCAAGGCCAAGCTTGAGAAGCAACCTCCCACCCTTGTTGGAAGGCAGCTGAGCAAGGGGATCAATAGAGAAACATGATGCCTCCTTAAAACTGTGCCAAAAAAACCTCTCCCCTAACCTTGGCCAAGCTGTGCTGGCTCAGATTTAGAGAAAGAAGGGTGCCAAGTGGATTGAAGAGAGGGTAGAGCAGAGTTCAGGTCCTTGTTGCAAAGTTGGTGATTTTAGAAAGCTCTGCCCATTTTAGAGTCCTGGGGTGCAGGTCAAGAACACAGGTTGAGATTTACCTGCAGATGAAGGAAAAGGTCATTTTGCCAGTGGTTTGGGTCAGATTTGCTTAGATAACTCTAATTTATAACCCGGCAACATTTTGGAGGCCCCCAGTTGCCTTCCCCCTGCCCAGTGTCAGCTGCAGGCTCCTCTTTAACACGGTGTCAGAGCCGATGCTGTTAGCACCCAATTGCTTTTCCATCGGAAAGCATTAAGGATGCTCTTGTTTGCAGGAGGCTAATGCACTAACACACTCTGAACTGCTCAGCTGATTGGCAGTTTTCCTTATTGATATTGCAATAAAAATTAGATATTATTAAATTGAATCATTGCCTTGTAATCAGGCTCTGAGCGAGGATGTGGGCCAGAGGCACAGGGGATGGTAAGGCGGCACATTTCAGTAGGGTTTGCAAACCATGCTTCCAGCAGCTATATTATAAAAAGATTATAATTAAAAAAAAAAAAAAAAAGAATCACTTTTCTTTCCCAAGATAAAGGTACAGAATATTTCCAGGGGTCCTCCGGTGCCCAAAAATCCAGCAGAAAAATTAAACCCTGGGAGAGCCCCAGCTCTTATTGTGGGATAGGGAAATCAGTGTGGTGCAGTCACTGCATCATATAGCAAGCAGATTTCCTCGTTACCCATCTGCACGTTAATGAAGTCACTCTGTAAACACTGTTTTTTAAAATAATGGGGCAAGAATGGTGGTCATGCAAGAAGCTTGTTGGTGTTACACCAATATTGCTGCAGCCCTTTGTGGTTGTGACGCTTGCTGTTGGTGACTTGGGGCTTTTTTGGATGGGGGAAGATGGAGAAACCTACCAAAATATGACTTTTTAAATATAAGAAAGGAAATTTAATGCCTACCAGAGAGGTGGACACAGGTCCTGGGACTGCTAAAGAGGAGCTGGGAGCAGTGATGTTTGCAGGAGAGGGAGAAGAAGAAAGACACCTGGGGTCAAGAGGGCAGTGGGAGAGGACTTTGCTGTCTGTCTTCTGAAAAGCTTCTGTATATAACAAGAAATTGGCTCGCCTCTTGATTATTCCATCTCAGGCACATTATACAAAGGCTCCTGATGCATTACAGCAGCTTTATATTAATGCTCTCGTGATGGATGCGTTTTACTGCGTGCGGGATCTGGTCCCCAAACCAACATGAATTCCATTAGGAGGCCAGCTGGGAAATGAGGTCTTTCAAGATTTAAATCCTTAAATAATTCTTTTTTTTTTCTTTTTCTTTTTTTTTTTTTTTTAATTCAGTGGCAGCATTAAGCCATCTATTTGACTTCAATTCAGTAGTGAACACTGGCCCTGCCTGCCTGGCTAATCTTTTAAGTTATCTGTATTTGAGGTAGGGCCTTATCACTGCTTGTTCATCTTCTCCCTTCTCCAAAGTCAGAATTATTTCCCTGCTTCTGTAATTATGGCAGCATCATCAGTCGCCTGGAATTTCTGTGCTAAAATATGCTTTGTGCTTACACCACAGCAACCTTGAGATACCTCCAGTGAATGTCACCAAAATCTGCTTTTGGTTTTGTGCCATCCCCATCTCCATGCAGGCTCCAAGACGTTGGATTGAGCCAGGGATGCTAAACAGGTCTGGGGTAAAAATGCACATTAACAGCATTGCCTGGCATAGGAATAAAGCCACCTGCTGGAAGACAGTTGCAGGGAAAAAAAGGTCATTTGCAGTCTTACCCTCTCGTTTTAAGGTGAAAAGGGAGGAAACTGAAAGTTTGGTGAAGGAAAGCACCTTTGGATAGTGGCTACCCAGGTGGGAAGAGCAAAATTATCCAGTTGAGGGGATGCTCAGCCCAAAGGAGCATGTGGACTGGTGGGAGGCAAACAGTTTATAATGGGGGGGGGGGGGGGGGGGGGAATGTGTGATCGCCCAGGAGCAATGCAGTTCTGGTTTCCAAAGAAGGGGTTGGAAATCCCACTCATCCAAATGTAATTTAAGCACAAATAATTAAAAAGTAAATGAAACTGAAGCGGCCAAGCAAAACAAAACCTTTAGATCAGGGTGAAACTAACTGTTCTTGTCTTGTCAGAAGAAAGAAATGTTTTCCTTGCAGGTCAGTCACTTTCCTTAGCATTTATTTATTTCATCTCCCACGTGTGTGCTGCTGCCACCAGCCTGATGGACGCGCAGCCCAGACGTGCCTCCACGGGTGGGCAGTGAGAAAAGAACCGTTTCCAGTCTTGAAAAAATTAAAGCAAAAGGAGGACATGTACAGTTTTAGGACTACCATCCTAACCATAGAGAATTTATTCCTTCTAGTTTTAAAAACCAATAGGAAGAGTGTGATTATCTTGATTTTTGAGTTAGTCCTGGTTTTGATGGCTTTTGACCCCTCTTTGGCTGGCTGGAGGTAGCTGCTCAGCTGTATGGTGAGATGGTTTCCCCGGGATTTCCATGTGGCAATAGGGAATGAAAATGTGCTTTCAGGGAGTGAACGAGTTTTGCAGCGAGTTCTGTGGCTCCCCCAAAGTGCTTCTGATGCCCAACGAACTCACACCACATGCCAGCTGTTGACATCCCCCTTTGTCCCTGTTTCTTCCAAGCCTGGTTGGTGGCACCAGAGAAGTAGGGGGCAATCACACCACATCCCCTAAAGCCATCAAAACCCAAATGGTTTCACTTTGCAAGCAAGAAGCAGATAAGCAGGGACTCCTTTTGCACCCACTGAACTTTTTCTCTCTTCTCCATGGTTATTTTCTCAGCTATGTTTTTATTTATTTTTTTTCACAAAACAACATCTATGCTGCAAGAGGTGTAATGTCTGCTCCTCTCCTCTTCCTTACAAATTCCTGAGCCTCTAAAGTCCACAGAAAGCACCCTGGGTTTGCTCACGAGCCTCTTGTGTTTGGTACAGAAAGCACTGCTGCTCACTGGGAAGTGGGCACAAAAATGACTTATCAAGTGATCAATCTGTGTCTAAAGCCTGGCAAGAAGCTGTTGGGCTGGTTTGAGCTGGGGACCTAACCCCAGCAGCAAGAGGCAAAAGACCACCACCAAAGAAAGGGGGATTTCCCTAGAAAAACACTCGAACTTTTCTCCTTGAAAATGTTTCACTATAACAGCTAACCTTTATCCAGACACGATCTGAGCTGTATCACTTCTGATCAAAATCCTTCTCCTTGTGCCTGTGTTGCTTGAAGATGGTGTCTTATACCTTGCGGATCCTGCAGCTTGGAGCTGGAGGCATGACATTTTCCAGACCAGGCTCTTAGTTAAATTAAGATCAGCAAGAATAAGCTGCCTAACTTGAAAAACCTGCTTTAGCCCAATCTCTATTCATGAACGCATTATGTTGAATTAATGTTGTTATAGAATTAGCTCCTAAGAGGCTTGGAGATGTCACCTCCCTTAAGTTGCTATTATTTGTAGCCCTCTCTATGGTGAATACACTCACAAGGAGTGCTCCAGATCATCTAAGCATTTGGTAACTTGCTGAAATTAGGAAACCGCACGGGTTGGGGTTATTTTCCTCTTTTTCTTGACTGCAGGCCTAACTTCTCAAATCATTGAAAAGCAAAAACTCCCTTCTGCTCCAGCACTGGATTTGTCTTTCCTTTCCGTTCCTCAACCTTCTGCACCACAGCCCTGAATCTCAAATCTACTCATGAAGGTATTCCCTTGGCAAGAAAGCAGCACACAGCAAGGTGTGCCTCCCACTTACGGATGCAATTGTGAAGATACATAAACCTCACATAGACTTTAACTATGTTTCTTTGGGGGAAAATAAAAGTTTCCCAAATGTTTGATTCGGGAAAAAGCACTGTGAGGGTTAAAGGAAGGCAAAAAGAGCTGTTGAAGGTGAGTTTGTCTCGTCTCCCTGCTGCAGCTTATGGCTTGGCAGAGAATGACCAAGGCTGTTTGGAGACATCTCCGCATCACTTCCCAACATAACCCATGGCCAGCTTTCCTCTCCCCCTCCTCGGGTCCCCCGTGTCAGCAGCCAAGGGACCCGCCTGGTTTTATTCCACCTTGAGCATGCTCACCACAGCGGACAGGTTTTCTCAGATCATCAAAAGCTGCTGGACACCCTAGGGTGAGGTGGCGGCTGGTATCAGCATTTGCAGCTTAATGTGCCAGTTGTGAGGACAGAAGGGGGACCTGCCTGGAGGCGAATGGGGTCAGCAAGGCAAGGATTGGGTTTGGAATTTAGGGCTCGCCCCACGGGTACAATTGTAGCTCACCAGCCTCCCCCGTCACGCCTTATTGCCTAACTCATTTAAAGGAAATTAAACAGAAGAAAGAAAAAAAAGTAGAAGAAAAAAAAAAAAGAAAGAAAAGAAACCCAGGAGTTAATTGAGTCTTACATTTTCTAAGTGCAAACGAATTTGACACTTGGCTCTCCATCTATTTCTGGCATGCGGATGCAGGAGCACGTCCTCTGCTCGCTCACCAAAATGGACTGAAGAACCCAAACTTTGTATGTGGCCAAGAGGTCCAGAGGGGACACCAGGCTTCATGCAGGCAGAAAGGTTTAAAAACCTGGGGGGTTAGCATTTCTTGCTAGAAACGCCTCCATACAGGGCTTTTGGAGATACAGGTTTTTTGTGTGGAAAGGGAAGAGAAGTGAGAGGAAAAGCATAATTTCTCTCAGACTCAATGTTGCAGGTGATTAGTGCACAATATACCCTGAGCAGCTTTAGTATTTAACATGGAGGTGATAGTGGGAATTTATGAGAGCTCATGGACAATAATTGCTTTCCAGAGAGGCTTTGATTAAACATTATGGATCCACATTATGCAAATTTATTGCATGGTTAATACGACTCCAAAAGAACACAGTGGCACTTTCAAAAGCAGTTTAAAGAAAATAATAAAAAAATCAAAAAACAGAGAGCCTAAGACCACAGTGCTTCTCGGCCCTACCCAAAGACCTCATTTCAGGATGGTTCAACACTGAAAAAGTCATGGAGCAGCTGAAGTGAATGAGATAAGTGGGGAAATACAAAGAAGATAAAGGCAGATGAATTCTACCTGAATATTTCACATTTCAGCCTGATATTGGCATTAAATTCAATTTGATACTGGCATTAAATCAGTAGCAGACAACTCTTTTCCAACAATGTCTTTGTTGTTGTTGTTTTTAACCTGGCCCATTACCCAGCGTAGCCGGAGTGGTACGAGATGGAAATCTGATGCATTTCCCAAATCTTGCATTCATCCCAGAAGTGCAGGGGGAGGAGGGTCATGTTGTTTGTTTTCCTCTCTTCTACACTTTTGGGTGTCATTTGTCAATGTCTTCCACAAAATAACATGATTTATGCCAGCAGGCTGATTGTACGTCCTTCATTAACTTAGACAGATTTGCTTGTTTTTTAAAACTATTATTATTATAAAGCGTATACTTATTTCCTTCCAGAAATCAAGGTTAGTAAGAACACAGATCCCATCAACATCTCTTTCTCAATCAAACAACTAAAACATGGAAATAACACGTATCAGCTACAGCAATCAACAACCAAGTCTTCTTTGGCTGACATCTGCTGTAATAAAAACAACGTTTTGGTCAATGACCAGGAACTAGGAGCTTGTAAGGAAAGCCCTTGCTAGAAGGACCTCAAGTTTCTGGAGGTTTCAGAGCATCCCTTCCCTCTCTCACGCTTGGAGCAGCAAGGGTCTTAAAGAATCCTTCCCTGGTGTTAATCAAAGCTTCTCCCAGCAAGCAGAGATCTCTTTCTTCCCTCCCAGATTCACCAAGCCTTCCCTTTTAAGCTATATATACTTTAAAAGATGTAACCCAGATAATAATCGCTGCCTGTAGATTATTCAATGATGCCTCCCTTTATTTCTCTAAAAAATACTTATGGCTGCTGCTGCTGCAGCCGCTGCTGGCAAGAGGACAAATTGGCAATGCATTAAATTTTTAATAAAAATAGAAGCAGAGGACACATAACAAGGCTCATTTAGAGCGGGAGGAGGGGAGGCCAAGCAAGTGCAGACCCAGTGGGTAGAATCATTAGACACGGGCGGTCGGACCCAACACTACGACCGCTGTCATGCTGGAGGGGAGAAATCCCCTCCTGGAAGATGCTGGTGGGGATTAGTGCAGTTAGACAAGGCAGAAGGATTTCTCCCATTGTTTTGAAGCTATTTGGCAATGCAGCATGAGTCTGCTGGGGCTGGGGTGATAATGAGAGGCAGCGAGGTGTTGGCAGCAGAAACCATCTCTAAGCCCCAATCTGAGATAGGTCCCCAGATTTCTTCTTTCCTCCAGCTCCTCTGTGATCCCCTGCTTGACTTTGGGATCATTTTTTTAAAGGTGATTCTAAGATTCTCCGTGATTCTATGATTCTACGACTTGGCTTCCCCATATACACAGTGCTCCTCCGACTGAAATTGCAACAGGCTCGCCACCTCCAAGCAGCAGCAGCTTTTTCTTGCGGGAGTATTTTGGTAGGAAAATACTACAGCCTGGACCCTTAATGTGGAGACTCGGGTCTGGAAGGGCTTCTGCCCCACAACCACCCCACGCCCCAGAAGATCAGATACGCCACCTCTCAGCCGTCACAGCCCCATTAAAAGCAGTGCCCCAGCAAACATCCTGTGCTCAAACTCTGGCTGAAATAAAAGCCAAAAAGCATTTTCTAAGCAGCCCAACCTGCCTGCAAGCAGCACTTACAGAAACTATAGGTGCAGGGGGATGAGGTGTCCCCAGGGCACCCCAGCATCCCATCTCCATCCCGGGGTCATTTGGGTACCCTGCCTGAGCTTCGTTGCGAGGGGCGTTTAATGAGATGAACTTCCTCAAAGCCCAATGAACTGGATTTAATGTGTTTTTAATTGTCCAGGGTTGTGTTTTTCTACTGGAGAGAAGGCAAATTAGAGCCATAAGAATGAGCTAATTGGAGCAGGGCAAAATTTTTGTGCTGTCAGGGATGGTTTTCAACAGGACTCAGCCCCAGATAGGGAGGGGAGGTGGGGGATGGGGGTTGGCCAGTGCTAGCTGTGTTGTTTCATAGAGAAAAATGTGGGAACTGCCTGTTTTCTCCCTTCGCAGATTTTGACTCTTCAAGGAGCTTTCCTTTCCCTCCTTTTTGTATTAAGAGAAAGCAAAAATAGGGATCTGGAAGGTGGGATGCTGGGAACCACTCACTTTTTACTTTTGCCTCATTTTACTGAAAAATGGTTAATTTTAGTAAAGGTTGCCATTTCATACCAGCTTTAATGCTCAAATGTGAGCTCAAACACCCATCCCCTTTCCTACTACCATCTGGCTGCAGGACCAGGCCCTGGCCCCACAGTGCTGTGTGAGGGTTCCCTCTCCTCCCCACCAGACACCCTTTCTGAGGGACAGTGTGACACCGCACCCTGGCACCCTGCTGTCCCCGTGCACTGCATGTGACGCTGCAGAGATATGTCCTTTTAGCTCCAGGGCACAAACCTTTCTGTCCTTCCAGGTCTTGGAGCTACAAGTGCTGGGGATGGCTCCTGCTGGGTGCTGGGACATATTTCTTGCAGTACCTTTCCATCCTATAGCAGCTTTTATCCAATAATCTTAAAAGCACTTTCTGAGTAATAATTAATTAAGCTTCATAGGCTCTTTGTTCAATTCCAGAATGTTAATAAATTATACTTCATTATTTATAAAAATATACCATGTAATTTTTCTCTCCTGCTATTACCCTGAACAGTCACTTACCCTATATTAGCGCACTTTAATTCCAATTTGGCAAGTGTGATCTTTAACCCTTTGATGTTTGTCCATTTTGGGGGGCTGTTGAAGAGCCGTAGAAAGAAGAGGGGTAGGAGAAATAAGAGGAGTAGGAACAGGAGGCATGAGGTTCGGGTGGTCCTGCCCAGCTCATTGTATTATGATTATGATATATTATACTGAACTGCTTTGCATGTTTTTACTAAAAAGGATATTATTTTTGCCCTTAGCCTCACATAGAATTAGGTGTATTGCTTTTGCCTTCAGCCCCCTGCTAACCCCTGTGTAATTCCTAGTCCAGGATCTTGTGTCCATTTCATTTTTCCTCCTCTAAGACACACCAAAGCTACTTATCCAGACTTGAGACCGGGGCCAATTTCTGCTCTGCTCCCAAATCCTCTTGACCTCAGCAGCCTCCAGCTTAGCCCTGAAGCAACCCAAAACCATGCATTTCTTTCCAGTGCTGAACACAGAGCAAGCAGCAGCTACTTGGGCAGGATTTCATTTACCCATGGGGTGAGAGCCACATGGAGGGGAAGCAAACAGGAGTTAAGAGAAATAAGCCATCGAGATGGTTTCTCCAAAGCACCATGTACTTTTGCACGAGAAAAGCCAGCGAGGGATGTGCTTAATGGTGTTGAAAGGGGAAAAGAGAGAGCAAGACACATCCCAGATCCTGAAGTAAGTAGTGGGGGGAAGGACACTATTACAGGGTTATAATCTCTTGCATTAGATGCTCGGAAGGACAAGAGATGAGGGGAGAGCAGCTCGGAGAAGCTTATGAGCTGACCTGCAACAAGCCCCCTGTATCCTTCCTATTAATGGGGTTTTATGCGGCATCCATCGTGGGTTAAGCCGCTGCATATTGTGCCTCTCCAAAATCACCTGCTGAGCTGTCCTAGCAGACCTCAGCATTTTCACGAACAGCATTAAACTGACCCATTTCTACTTATTTACTCAGTTTGCACTGGTGGTGCTCACCTGTAACCTGCTAAGATCAGGATGTGGATGGGAAAGGGCAGCAATCTCTTGGTCTATTGACGAAACTCTAAAGTATCCCTCTGGACACACGTGAGCATGTGACTCTTTGGTAGGCTCAGCCCAGCTTATGGGTGGATCTGTATTGTTAAAACCCATTTTTTGTTTTAAGATATAAAGTACTACATCCTTTGTCACCTGTTGGTACCAGGCAAAGTAAGAAAGATGTGTGAGGGAGCAGCATGACCCAAAATGTCTGTTGCAAATTTTACAAACATTGAATGCTTCAGGAAAACTGAGTGCCTGCATGCTCACCCTTCACTTTGCTCCTCAAGTGTTTCAAAACATCACAGAGCAATATCTGGGGAGTAAAGAGGTTGCTCAGCTCTTTGCCCAGGGCATGAGAAGGGTGAAAAGCCTGGGGGAGACTAATGTGATCCTATTCAGGAAGATGGAGAGGGGCAAAGTGGAAAATGCACACTGGAGAGAAATCCCACAATCATCCCCATGGGCTGGTAGCAATCCCCCCACCCTGAAACTGATTTGGGGGATAACATGTGCTAGGGGGGCTGGGGCTGGGCAAGGCAGTGAGGATCTGCACATACATCCCAGTTCAAACCCTCCGCTGGCTCCAAAATCTGTGTAACCCAGAAACAACCAGTGACAACAAACGTCAAACACCCTAAAAATTCATTTTACTGCAGTTCAGGTTAACAATATATATATATATAAATATATATATAAAATCAGCCTTTAACTTCTACATTTTCCAGTTATTTCTGAATTAATATCAAACCTGGAAAAAAAAGGGGGGGCTGCATTAAAAAAAAGCAAAATGATGGGCTTCTCCTTAACTTGAGCAGCATCAGAGGGTTTTCCATGCCACCTGTGACAGCTTTGAGCACAGCACCAGCAAAGCATACATTTCGTTAGTGGTTGTGCTTGTTGGTGGGTTAATAATTTAAACCCGGCAATGTCTAAACCAAATTGTGAGCCTTCTGGAAGAGGCATCACCTACCATGTGCGTGTCAGGAGGATGCCAGCCGCAGCTTGCTCATTAATGCTTCTTTAGTTGGTGTTTTGGGAAGCTAGAGATGGCCATGCGGGGATTGTGTGGGGAAACTGAGGCACAAAGGGACAGTCCTGGCAGCAAGGCCGGGCTTCCTTTTGCAATAGGAATTTCAATCCATAACACCATCCTTGCTCACTGTGTGGATGAATGGTTGCATTTCTCCATGCTGGGTTTGCTGATACGAACCTGAATCCCACCTCTTCCTCGGGAGAAGTAAAACCTCCTTGGGAAAGCTTCCCTCCTCCCAATTTACAAAATGCAGCTGTTCATCCTCAGCCAGGAGCCTCGAGCTCCTTCAGAGGGCAGGGCAGATTTCTTTCCCCTTCCAAACTAAAACTGCCTTCCTGGGGGCTGTTGGGAAGATGTTCCTGAGGTTGGTTTTTCCCAGGCCAGGGTATTTGTGAAGGATGCTGAGGGGAAAGCCAAGTGCCGGTTGTCGCTTCTCTCCACTTTGATTCCTTTATTCTTTTGTTTTATTTGGGTATAATTAACAGCTTTGCCTAATACAGTATTAATTCATTGTGTCACTGCATTAATTAGCATTAAAGAGGCCCTTATATCACTGTCTGGAACGAGAGCGGATCCAGCAGCAAAGTCAGAGAAATTTTTGCTATCTGAGTATGGCACAAGTGCAGAAGAAAAACATCCAATTTGACAGCATCCAGAAAAAGCCATTTCCTGGTGCTGTGATGCAGCATCCCAACCATAGCAACTCCATGGGGGTACTGGCCAAAAATGTGCTGTTTGTGGGAGAAAAAGACCAAATCCTTGGATTCCCTACTTGGGAGCTCCTGCTTGCTAAAAAAATGTAAACTTGGAGACATCTCTGGCAGTGCTGCATGAAGCCCCCTTCTCTCTCCTCTCCCCCAGGTACAGCGATGCTGTGATGCTGGATGGGAAGGTAAAGGATTCTTAGCTACACTTACAAAAGGGGAGGGGAAAATTGCTTTTTGAGTTCCTGAAAAAACTATAAAGAAAGATTCAATGAAAATTTAAAAATAGGAAAAAATCTTCAAGGCTGTGTTGTGATGTAGCTTTCCAGGGACTGTTCGTTGTTTTTTTTTTTTTTTTCTTCCTGCTAACATTTTTCCTCCCTTTGAACAGAAGTGATTAAAGACACCAAAGCCCCAATGTTATTAGTGCAATGTTACCTAAAACCACCAAAGCTGGGAAATCTGTTTAAGGCTCTCCGTACCTTCCTCAGGGGCTGCAGCACAAATTCAGCCTTTAGCAACGCTAGCCCATTTTTGGCAGGTTTTGGCAGCAGAAAAGAGGTTGCCACAAGGTCACTTTGCTCCAGGTGACCTCGTGGGTGATGTCCTGAAATGCTGGGTAAAATATTAAAAAATGAGGATTTTTTTCACTGGTTCTGAGAATAGATAAATACCTGGGAGGTCATGAATCCCCAGTGGGAAATTTCAGCATTTAGGGGTTTAAGTTAAAAAGACAAGCTGCCAGTAGTTCACTTAGCCTGGCATTGGGAGTGGGAATGGGAGAAGGAGGATAAAATTGCTAAAGGGGAATATAGTTGGTGGCAGGCTGCATGGGGAATGTGCTGGGGGAACCAAAGCACCTTTAGGGAGGTGGTTGGTTTGCCTGTTGTTTGGTGAATTCATAGAATCACAGAATCATGGAATATCCTAAGTCAGAAGGGATGACAAGAACCTTCAAGTCTACCTCCTGGCTCCACACAGGACCACTCAAAAACCAGAGTGTCTAGAGCGTTGTTCAAACGCCTCTTGAACTCTGACACGCTCGATTCTGTGCCCACATCCCTGGGGAGCCTGTCCCAGTGCCCGACCACCTCTGGGTGCAGAACCTTTCCCTAACCCCCAGCCTGACCCTCCCCTGTCCCAGCTCCATGCCGTTCCCTCGGGTCCTGTCGCTGTCCCCAGAGCGCAGAGCTCAGCGCCTGCCCCTCTGCTCCCCCCGTGAGGGAGCTGCAGGCCGCCATGAGGCCTCCCCTCAGCCTGCTCTGCTCTGGGCTGAACAAACCAAGGGACCTCAGCTGCTCCTCATATGCCTCCCCCTCTGGACCCTTCCCCAGTTTTGTAGTCCTCCTTAGGATGTACTTTAATAGTTTTACGTCATTTTTCATAATGTGGTGCCCAAACCGGCACACAGTGCTTGAGGTCAGTCCTCACTAGTGCAGATCACAGTGGGACAATCCCTTCCCTTCCTTTGGCTACCAGTGGACTCTGATGTCTCTTGTTCGACTTGTCAGAACCCCCAGACCCCTTTCTGTGGGCTGGTCTCCAGCCTCCCGTTCCCCGGGTTGTACGTACAGACAGGGTTGTCCCCTCCTAGGTGCAGGATCTGGCACTTGCTCTTGTTAAACCCCATGTTGTTTGTGACTGCCCAGCCCTCTAATCTGTCAAGGTCTCTCTGCAAGGCCTCTCCATCCTTGAGGGAGTCGACAGCTCCTCCCAGTTTAGTGTTATCTGCAAGCTTAGTGTGCATTCGAGTCCTGCATCCAGATCGTTTATAAAAACACTGAAGAGAACTGGCCCCAAAACGGAGCCCTTCAGAACCCCTCCAGTGACTGGCCACCAGCCTGATGTAATCCCATTTACTGTAAGCCTTTGAGCTGACCTGCCTGCGCTGGTCACCCATCATAGTATGTATTTATCTAGCTATGTGCTGAGCATTTTGTCCAGAAGGGCACTGTGGGGCAATTGAAAGCTTTGCTGAAATCCAAAAAGATTTCATCCACTGGCTTCCTTTGATCAACTAGGTGACTAATCTTCTCCTGAAAGGAAATTAAGTTCATTAAGCAGGACTTTTACCTCGTGAACCCAAGATGGCTATGACCAAAGACCAGTGGAGTTGCTTTGACTTTCGGTCAGTTTTTACTCCTTGCTGCCTGGCAGGATGCTGACAAAAAGGCAAAATACTCCATAAATATGTTTGGGGATGGGATGCTCCATAAATATGAAGGGCTGGGATGCAGGTTTTGGGGAAGTGTTGGAAGTCCCAGGGTGGTGTCAGGGGTCCTCAGGACTGTTGTGTTTCATCAGGGAGTTGGGAGCATGGGTAAAATTTGGGGAGAAGAGAAGTGATGGCAAATGATACAAATGGGAGGGCAGTGAAAAAAAAAAAAAAAAAAAACTTCCATCCCAGGTGCTAAAAATCCTGGGTGTCTGCAGTTTCGTCTTGCCATAAGAGCAAATAAATAAAGGCAGAATAACTTTTAATATGATTACCTGAACTGACACCGTGAATTTAAACTGAACAAAATCAATGCAATGCTGAGGCATCTCTCAGCTCTATTGACAGTGCTGGCTGGTGATTTTTCCCCTTGAACTAGCAGAATAAAAACTAAAAGCTGCATTAGTTTTTTTTAATTAAGACTCCGGCATTATCAGGCTTTACAAGACAGAGCCAATGCACAGATGAATTACCATTTAATTAAGCTTTCCAAGAAACTTTTGAAGACTGCAGATTAAACGTGGGTTCTGATTTCTTGCATTTTTTTTCCAAGAGAAGTTTTAATTGTTTTCCCCGAGTTTGATAAATAATAATAATAACACAAATAATTATCTGCAAGATATAGCTTGCTGATTTTCCATTTTCAGAGCATCCTGGCTATAAAGAAGTATATACAGTTTGAAGGCAAGAGAGCTGTGGTGTATTTGTGCCCCAGATGTGGGGGACAGAGCTAGCAGCCCCGGATGCCCCAGACTGAACTGTCAGCACAGAAAATTCAAGGAGTCAGCCCACAAATGCAATGATGAAAGGGGGATTTGGAGAAAAAATCCCTGCATATTGCTTACATTTATCGTCTTTATTTCACCTGTCGGAGGTTGCCGTCTGCTTTGCATTGAGATGCAGAAAGGGACAGAGGCATTGCCTGGACGGAATTACATTGGTTTTCCCTGGGGTATAGGGCAGCGTGTGGCAAGGCTCAGAGATATCGAATGGGAGTGAAGCAGGGCACGTACGGTGTGTGCTATCGCCTGTCCTCGGAGGGGATTTCCTGAAGGGGGTTTTGGTTGCCAGGTTTTCCCTGATGGTATTTTCCAGTGGCTTTGATATTATGAATACGTATGCTTCAGTGCCAGTCTTGGTTCTTTATTTATTTGTTTAGGCCCGGTGGTAAAATGACTTTTTAATCCCATTACAGGTTCAGTGCAAGTGTATCTGAGTGTTTCCAGAAAAGCAGAACAGAGAAACAGTAAGGATAAAGAAATCGCTCCTAAACACCTGGGAAAACCCACTCCTGACCTCAGCCTCTCTGCTCCAAGCTCCTGCATTTCACTCTTTTCCACCGTTTTACCAATAAAACACTTTTTACCCGAGCTGGGGAAAGCTGAGAAATAAATTGAATGCTAACCACAGTTAGCAGACAGCTTGCTGCTTCTTCAGCTTCTCCTCCCACAGCAGGTCTCAGCCCTGCCTCCAGAGCTGAGGTGTCTGTGTAGTGTTTTGGGGGAAAATAACCCCAATATACTTCTCAAATACGGGAAGTAAAGGCAACTGTGCAGTGCAGCTAAAAGCAATGTGCAGTGATGCTCAACACTGATTTCAGACCCTCCCCAAGAGCCACTCAGGAGGTTTTGGAGATACCGGCAGGTCTGCGCATCCCTTTGGGACATCCACAGACATATCTCAACATGGCCCCATAGGGGGAAAGCCCAGCAGGAGGGCTGTGAGTGTAACCAGGCAGAAATAAATGCTCAGACACCTGGTAACAAGAAAGAGGCACTGAAGTGGGATGAGATTATAGAGCAAGAGACCTTGTGGGCTGCTCTGTACAAATCAGTGCTATGCACTAAAACATGCACTAACATTTGTGTTAATATATGCACCAACTTGCACTCATGCACAGAACAGGGCTGCACCAAGCCCCCTCTCACCCCCGCCAGCACCTTGCCTCTGTGCTCAGCCCCTTTGGGGGGGCAGTTTGAGCTTTTGCAGTTCAGCAGAACATAGGAAAAAGAGGCTAGCAGAGTGCTCCCCAGTTTGCTTTTGACTCATTGCATGCTCCGTGTCTCGATTTGTTTGGTTTTCAACATTTTCATCTTTAGGAGCTGCTCTGTATCTCAGCTCGGTCTCCACAAAACAAAGAAATCCCACTCGACCCCAGCCCCGTGTCAGATAAGCAAGCATAAGAAATTTGGAGGATCTAGCCCCTAAAGTAGGTATTTTTTGTCCCAAAAAAGACAGATCTGCCCGCCAAATCCTGGCTGGAGCACCTGCCCGGGGCCAGCAGCAATGCTGCGGCTCCAGTGCCATCTCATGGGTGTGCAGGGATGCTGCAGCCCTGCACAGTGTGGCCGGGCATTTGCTCTCGGGCCACTTCCAGACCCCCTGGCAGCAGAACTGCTTGTCTGGAGCAGAGCGGGTGTGTGCGACAGTGAGGGGACATGCGAGGGAGGTGGCACTAGTGGGGAAGGAGTCAGTCACACCAGGGCTCTGCACCCAAAATAAAAGAGGAAAACCATAAAAAATGGGAGTTCTCACGGAAATGGTTGATTTTTCACAAAGTTTTGGGGGACACTGGTCTGGCTTTTGCACCAAAGCAGGCTGGTATAAGGAGGAGAATCCTAGCAAGTGGGAGCAGGGTGTGGAAAAGCAAAATAATGTGGGTTAGCAGCAAGCTGCTGCTGCCATGGCCCTGAAAAGGGAAGGGAGCAGTCTGCTCGTATCATTGCCACATCTCATCATTGCTGAACACATTGTGCAGACGATTTTCAGTGAGAAATTGTAACAGAAAGAAATAAAATAGCGGCTTTCATCTCTCTCTATATATACGTATGTGCATATAAATAAAAATGTCTTGGCACTCTCCTTTGCAGCCCTCCTGCAGAACTATACTGTAGCAATGCTTGAGCTTGCAGCCGCGTCTCCTGGCTGTGCAGGCAGACCTGGAGATGGCAGTGCAGTCCTTAAAATGCAGAGCCTCCTCCCAGCCCTTATTTTAGGTGAAGCCAGGAGCAAGGCCTGATAGCCAAAACTTTGCTTCATCCTAAACCACTTATTCCCCATCCCCCGTGGCTCTTGAAATGAAAACTTTGCCAGGCCATGATTTTTTCTTGTCATAAAAGAATGAATCGGTTTGGGGGAATTAGCCAGATTTGGCCTTGTGATTTGGGAGTGAATCCCACAAAGTGATTGCAACTCTTGCATCCACTTGCTGCAATTTAATCCCATATTTATGGCCTGGCACAGCAAATCACATCATCAGCTGCTTCCTTGTAAGTGTGTAAGTGTGGACTTTATGGCACTGCTGGCTTGGGAGTCCCCAAATGAATCTCCTCTGCCTCTTTTTTCCCCATTCCATGCTCAGTTTGCCCATGCTCTGGGGCTGGGAGCACCTTGGGCATGCAGGTGCTGCTGGAGGTGGTGCTGCCATGCTCCCTAGCAGTGCCTGCTCCTGGTCAGCACCAGCAAGAAACCCTGCCCAGGGAAATACGATGTGTTCCCTTATCATAGAGCCTCTTGCGAAATCTGAGCACCCCCAAACAGAGTTTTCCTCTCTGCCTATGTTGTTATCGTATAATTTCATTCATAAATCACCTTCACATCATGCAAAGATCAATGGGGATTTAGGCAGGTCTTCCAAGTGAATTGAACATGTTTTGCTAAAAAGATCCTAAAACCTTCTGCCAATGACCTTCACGCAACCCTGATGAAATCAAATGAAGCTGTCTGAAGCATGTGTTATACTGCAGAGGGAACAAAGTATCTGTTCAGATTGCCTTGGGGGAAAAAGCCATTAACACCAAAAAATGACTTTCGTCTCTTGTACACCACAGCAATGATCACCAAATTATTTAATACAATAATTTTAAATCCTGGACAGTGATTTTTTTTTTTTTTTAATGGATTCTAGCTCTTTTTCATTTCCCTGGGGCAAAGCTTAATTTTCTGAGTTCCTAGGCTTTACAAGCATGTCCAAGACCCTACTCTCCTTCTCCCTTGGAAAGCACTGGAGGAATTAAGCTATCTGAGTCTTTACCCCTTGCAATGAGAGGCACGAGTGAGAAATTGCTGCAGCCATGAGCAAGGTGGCCATCCAAGTGCTCAAGTAGTCCCAAAGTGAGGGGGTCAGCTTCAATGATATTCAGAGCATCATTTGCTTTTTTAATTTTTTTTTTCTGGATTTGGAAATGGGGACTTTCCAGCATGCTCATGAGTAGGTGGGAGTTGTTCTGTGCCTCGACAGCATTTTGGGGTGATGTAGCTGATGTGGATACAGCTGGGGGATGTAGTTTGAGTTTGCTGCCTCAGTTTCCCCACCTGGAAAATAATGATTGGTTATTCTGGGTAATGCAATAAATGTATGCAGAGGCACACTGAATCCTCAGCACAAAACTCCCACAAGGATAACAGCTAATATTATGAAACCATTATAAAAACAAATCCCATTTGGGGCTGCTTAGGAGAGGGTTGAATTCTCCCCTGTGACCCCATCAGCTTCAGGGCTGCAGGGTTCTGGGCTTGCCCTGTCCGCTAATGTATCTTTTTGTTGGTTTTTTTTTTCAAGTCTAGGATAAAAAAGGAGGAGGGGAAAAGGGTTAAGAAAATATGAGTTGTTGTCTTATTTTGCTGCCGGCCTTGGCGGCAAGGTTTTGGGTTGTTTTACACTGTAAGAGGCCCCATTTGCTGCCGTTCCCAGCCACAGCCTGTCTGCAGCTCCTTTTAGGAATGCCACTTCGCATAACCTCTTTTCCTTCCCAGTGCAAAAAATATGACAAAGTGTGAACGTTCGTCTGTGTTTCTCTCCAGGAACACCGCTTCCCTCCTGCATTTTGCTTTTAAAGAGAGAGAGACAGAGAGAGAGAGTGAAACATACACCACTCCTCTGTCAGCACTGGGAAAGAGGGAATTTACTCGGCTTTAATAAAATCGATGGATTTCCTTCCTTGTACAACTTCCGAGTCGACCCTCACCTAAGTCCCCCTCATTCCCCCAAAACCTTCCCCCCCCCCAAGCTCCCACCCCCTCGATCCTCCCCAGCCTGTGCTACCCTCCTCCCATTAGCAGGGATAAAACCATCAGTGCCACTAAAGAGCCAGTATCTCCCTTCTCATCGGCTAAGACACAGGATATGGGGAGGGGGGAAGGTGTCAGGATGTCAGATTATTTTCCCCCCACCTTCCTGCCCCATAATGAATCCAGCATGGTGTTAGCCCATCAGCAGGTCCTCCAGGGGAGAGGAGAGGGAGGATTTTCTCCCGCTCGCCCCCTGGCTTAGAAATACGATGGGAATCATGATTTTCAGGTGATTTCATAGTCTGGCTATTAGTTGCAAAGAAATACAACGCCAGCCTCCCAGGGAGGCAAGGGCTGGGGGAGAGGATGGGAGGGGGTGGGGAAAAGACCAGAAATTTGGATCTGGGGGCTTTGGGGAGCTCTCCAGCCAGCTGTAATTACTCCAGCCCATTTCTAGTTGCAGTAAATGCTTACGTGCTCCTCCAGTACCTCGACAGGGCTCTTCCCATGCTCACACCATTATTCAGCTTGCACCAGGCACCCGATGCAGTAGCAGGGAAACCCATAACACTCACGGGTTCGAGGAGCAGGGACAAGAGATGCTGCATGCACAGCCCTCTCCCACGAGCCTCTCAGAGGACAGGAACATTGAACAGGACAGAACAGCATTGGGACAGGCAGTTCCAATGCTATTCCCCCAGATTTTCTGAATTTCTTCCTCTTCTTCCCCCAGCATGGTCCGAGCAGAACCACATTTCAGTTTACATCACTTGCTGCACCATATCCCTTGCCTGCTTTCTGTAGGCTTCCCCTGCTCCCTGCCTGCGAAGATCTCCCCAAGGAAGCCTTCAAAAGCACCAGGCTTTAGACCCAGCCAAGAAAATTAATCTGAAGAATAAATGCAATAAAGTGAATGAAGGAAAACTAAAGAAATCTTCCCAGGTCTTTGGCTGGGCTTATTCATGGGGCTGGTGTTGTGAGCAGAAAGCAGAAACTACCAAAGCATCCAAGAGGGATAGGTGGCATTGTGCTATCTCTGACAGCCTCACAAACCCGCCCTATTAGCCATGCATTTTCATGTGCATCCAACCCCTCTGGTCAGGAGCGTGTGGTTGCTTTGGGGCCATCTGGTTGCCATCAGCCCGTCCATGGCATGGGGCTCCTGGCCGGGCCAAACCTCTGCAGAGGAGGTGGCCCCGATGCTGCAGCCCCTCAGCTCACTGCCACATGCAGCATCCCGTCAGCCGATGTGATTTCCTGGTGATGTATCCATGCTCCACTAGTCCTGGATCCAGCTCCTGGTTCAGGGGTAAGGCAGTGAGCAGAGAGACACCAGCATCAGAAGAAGAGCGCTGCTGGTTTGCTCTGGGAAATGAAAGCTGGGGTCTTGCAGCCAGCTGGCCCTGAGCAGCCAGAGAGCCATTCACCTGCGCCACGCCTCCATCGAAAAGGGACCTGAAAACCATACAGAAGAATGGGAGAAAGCCAAAAAAGGGCCCTGGTGTAGTGCTTTCCCTTCTCCTCTTTAAAAGCAGAGGGCCTTGCATTTCTTTGTGAAACCCCAATGGGGTGAGCAATGTTCAGCATCAGCCTCGCATTCCCAGTTCCTTACTTTGAAAGTGGTCGTGTCATGTGTGAGTCAATAAATCTCTGGAATTAAAAGACAAAAGAGAAGGATTGCTGCGGCTGCCAAGAAATGAAATACAGGGAAGCCGAGCACCCATCTCTGCTGTGTTCAGCTGGCTGGAGCTTGGAAATGACAAGAAAGAGTTTTTCCTGGCAGAAAAACTAAATAAAATAAAATTAAATAAATAAATTAAAAAATAAAATAGTCTTTGATTTGCAAAATCAGTCCTGTGCTTGGCAAAACAAAGATGTTTAATGAATTCCCTATCCACTAAGCTTTACTGGTTGGGGTAAACTTCCTTCTGGCTAATTACTGAAGTCGAATTAATTTATGCAATGCAGCCTTCGACGTGGACATGTTTATTCCGGTTTACAGCCAAGGCTGTCCTGAATTGGCTTAGCACGAACACAAATAAGCCTCGTCTAAACCAACGCCAGCTCCTGCCAGAGCGGCGCCCCAGCTGGGGCAAGAAGCCCTGCAGGGGATGCTGTGCCGATGCCACGCGTGGCACGCGGTCCCGACCCGCGCCCAGTGTGAATCAGCTCCTTGCACAACCCGGCACTCCTGGTTCAGACGGGGAGCATCCGCGCGGGGAGTTCATCGGGGAGAGCAATTCTGCTTTCAATTAACTCCTTCCCTTAATCCAAATTAAGTTTGCTGTATGGAAAAATCTTAACCCTTCACGCATGTTTTTCTTCTGCTTAACTGCAGGTATTTTGCATAGCTGTTGAGTAAAACAAGCGTGTACAAATAGAGTCACATGCACTTGTACTCTCAGGCACGTGTGCATACATATACATATATGCAGAGTCGCTCTTTTGGGGAGAGAATTGCAATTTGAAATGATGCGAGCACAGGTGGATGAAAAAGTCATACTGGCAGAAATACATGTTTCATGAGTGAAAGGATTTGTTTTATATTAAGCCACGAGAAATCCCCTGGCTTTGGTTTGCAAATGCCTTTTGCAGTTCCCATTCTGTCATCCCTGATCGCTGGTGTTTGCAAAAAAACCCAAACTCAGCATTTCCACAGGTTCCTCAGTTACAATCCCACCCAGAGGAAGATGCTTTGACACTGCTGTGGTGGTCATAAAGCCTTTTATATAGATTTTGTCTGGTTTGAGATCAACCTCTCCCTCTTTTGCAGCTACACCCAGGTCTCTTCCTTCAAGCCAAGGCAGCACAGATACTCGGTGAGCTGAGAAGTGCCCTGGCACCTCTGAGCATCTTCTGCCTTCCCAAAGGCCAAGCTTTTTACCACTTCTGGCCCTGTTTGGAGGGGAGGAAATATGAGATTTGGCACCATCCCCACCAGCAGCATGACCTGAGCTGAACTCCAGTAATGGATAAACACCTCCTTATCCACATCCTTTGGGTCATTCTTTCTTCTCTCTTACACTGGTAGAGGTTGATCATGTTATCAGCAATGGAGGTGCACCTCTTCATGCCAGAATAAGGGATTCAGGCTTTAATCAAGGGGTTGTACACAGCAACAGCCTCCAGCAGCCCGTGGACCTCTTGTTATATTTTCAGTGCCACTAATTCAGTTGCTTTCTTTAGGGCTCTTCTGCAATATCTTATCTGTAAGCCCCCAGGACCTGGCCTTAAAACATACAGGCTGTAAATCAGAGGTCCCAGCACCCAGAACTTCTCTGCTTCTCCCGCAGTAAATCAAAGTCAGTTGGGAAGTTTTGAGGGGAGGCAGTTCTGTTGATTTTCTGCTGTTTGAATTCAGCTTGGGGAAGGTGGAATCGAAGCTCTGGATACAAGAAGCCCTGGATGCTAAGGTTCCTGTTAGCCCTAGCAGGTCTCAGGGCCTCCAAGATGCAGGCAGAGATGTCCAGGTAGGATTTCCCATGGCTTGCCTGGGCTTTTGTTCTGCTATGATGCAGCAAGAGGTCAGAACCAGATGCTGAGAGGGGAAACACCACAGGGCTGGTGTTCAGCAACAAGGCACGTGCTTCTCCTCCCTGCTCCTGCCCCTGCAGCTTTGGAAATGCCTCTGCAGACCACAAACCACTGCACTTGCACAAGGGACCTGCATCCCCCTTCCCTTACATCACGCCTGCAAGCTTTGCTGCCAAAAAAACTTTTAAATTCCCATTTGCACACTGGAGGTCAAGGGGTTTCTCTCCTCCAGGCTCTGCCCCCGAAGCTGGGGCTAAAAGGGAGGAAGATACAGCACGGATAGGGCCGCAGATCCAGGCAGAGAGCGTGGCATTACCATGGGGAAAAAGGCCACCTTTGAGTCCTGAACTGAGAAAAATGGAGCTGGGAGGCACCAAAAGAGACTAAAGGTGAGCTCCTGCCCCAAAAAAGGTGCAGGGCACCAAGGTGGGGCTTCCATCTCGCTGCTGTGTCATGTTTGCAGGGCAAAGATTTGCTTTTTCTGTGTTTCACCCTCCTTCAGCTTGGGGCTTGGAGCAATCCCTAACCTCTGAGGATAATTCCATCAACATCCATGCGCCAAAAAAACCATGCAAAAAAACATCCGTGAGTGGGCATTAATCCCGTATTAACCAACAAGGTATAATTTCACAGCCTGTTATTTGTAACATTGTACGTGGTGGGACAAAAACTTAAGGAGGGGAATAAAAAGAGAAAAAGCGATCATATGGAAGCAATTAGCAGAAACTTCATTCAAAAAAACGTTAAGGTGCTTGTAGCATTAAGGCTCAAGTGATCTGTACTCTGGGACCATAATTCACCGACACTTAATAGCATTTACCCTGCAGATGTGCATTTTATGCAGAAATATCAGCTTACCGCTTTGAAAAATTAACCTATTGAAGGCTGTCAAGCTCTGGACAAGCTCTGGGGAGTATTAGATGTTGGCTACACAGTAATCTTTTTTACCTATGGGCTGGGGGATAGATGGGTTAATTGGGGAATGGGGTATTTTAACACAGAGGCAAGAAGTGGTGGTTGCACCCTTTGTTGCAGCAGAAAGGAAACTTCCCTTGTAAAATTTACCCTGATTCAGATGGGCAGTGGATAGCACAGGAGTTTTCCAGTCTTAATGGCAGTCTTTTCCCCCTTCCACACTGCAGGGATGAAATAAATGCTGGATTTCCCTGTGGGCCAGCACTTGTAATTTCCGATTGGTTTTCTACCACAGCACGCCGGGCTGCCTCTTCAGATCTGCATTCAGCGGCTGAGGATCTGTTAGGCAAGGTGTTTTGGGGGGATGAATTATTGCCTGCCATCCCAGGGCAAAATAGGTGGGGATGCTCCGAGCCCCTGTGGGGACTTGTGGGACCCACTGCAGGTCTCAGCTGAGAGCATTTGGATGCTGCTCAAACGGAGAGGCAGGATGAGGCCAAAGCAGCTTCACTGCACCTCCAGCTGCTGAAAGTAAGGTGAAAGATGGGAAAGGAAAGGAGGTTTTAAAGTCATCGGCTTTAAAGCAATTTCTGCTAACCCCATGCACATTGCTTCAGTTTCTAAGCATTTTGCAGAGTGTGTGAAGTTAATATATCCTGTACAGCCTGTTCTGGGTAGATTGACTTACTGTATCTGTTGAATGTCATTTTAGGGGGTGGAAAAGCACCAACACCACCCTAACTGAACCCGCTCAGGCTAAAAAGCAAATAGCCCCGTGCTCCAAGTGCCATCCCTGGGGACACCGGGCTTTGGGGGTGACGTGGGGGAACCAGGAGCGTCGGATCCTGACCTCTTTCCTCAGAGCAGACCAACACTGCTGGCCCTGCTCATCAAAGCAGGGGCACGAGTAAAGTCATGCCAATAGACACCAGAAGCGGATCCGGCCCTTGGCACGCCGGGGCCCTTGGCATTGGGACATTTTTCCACACCACACCCTAAGGCTCGCATTTGGGAACGGGAACAGTGGAAAAGTTTCCAGCACCACTCCCTGCCGGCACAGAGGGCACGTTGGAGAGTAGAACCGCTCATCAAATGGATTTCGGGGGACGTGTGAAGTGACAATGTTACATGTGGGGGTGGCTCTGTAGTACGCACAAGATGGGACACGAAACACTCCAACACCAGCACACGTCCAGGAACTCACCATGATTTAGGCTTCTCCATGACAGAATTGGGAAACTAACATTTGCTGCACCCCAACCTACACCTGCTTCCTCTTTTTAGCATTTTAGGGTGAAAAACATACGTATTTATATATTTATAAATGCACTTATTTTACCTGGCACAGCTATGCCATCATGTCAGCAGAAGCCCACATAAAACAGCCCTATAAATAAATTTGTACCTCCATCCAAGCAGTCCAGCCAACGCTGTCAGAGATGTTTTTAGTAAAAATGCAAAGCAACTCCACAGTAGTTCTGTGTTTTCCAGACACGGCTTCAAGCAAAGAGCACAAGACATATATAACCCCCCCGAGTCGTCATAAACCTTCGGCATCATCAGAATCAAAGGGTTTTGCAGGGCAAGCAGTTAGCAGGCTGCCTGTGGACAGAGAGTTTGCTTTTCAGTGGGGGAAAAAAAGAAAGAAAAAAGTCCCTCATAACCCTGGCATTGAATTAGGGAGGCAAAAACCAAGGTCTCTCCGTGAACGCATTTCAATTACCAAGGTGAACACTGTTCGTACGCACTGCAGGGACTCAGGGTTATTTATTCAGCCTCATAGATCACGGGCTTTTCTTAGCGGGAGTTAGGAGCAGGATCTTGTCTTCCCCATCTCTTTGAAGAACAATAAGGTACAGGAGAAAAAAAGGTCTTTTTTTTTCTCTTTTTTTTTTTTTTTTTTTGAAGGGCACGTATTTAATCTTATCAGAGGCAGGCAGGACAATAACAGGAAAGGGTAGGGAGGCCTCACCAGGGATGCGGAGGGAAGGGCAGGGAGTGAAGAGGGGTTAAAAGCAAAACTCAGCGATGCCCCCAGGGACATGTCTAATCAGAAGCTGGGCTGCTGGGCTGATATTTAGCCTGGCAAAACACCATTCAGAGCTGCACAATGAAAAAGCCGATTGTGTGCAGACAGGTTAGTAATGAGGAAGGCAGGCAAAGGATGAAAGGTTGTTTCCCCCCCTTGCCTGCTCAAAAATTCACCTACTTCCAGCACACTGCATGCTGTGCTATGCTCGCTCAGGGGCAGGGCAAAAAGAGGTGTGTCCTGCTTGTTCTTTGGTCCCTCTTGGCATGTTGTGTTTGGAAATTGGGGTGATGGCTGTTGCATCCTCCTTCCCAGCTGGTGCCTGGATGAAATTCCTCTGCCTGCCTTTCCTCAGCCACAATCTCATCTACAGCTTTCCTGGCAGTGTTAGAAAAAATGTAAAGGTGTTTTGGACACCTTGTTCTTTGGAATGACCCTTTCCTGCTCTGAAGCTGCACAGGAAAATGTGCATTAAGGGCACCTTCCATCCAGAGCCAGATGCTAAACAATTGGCGTGACAAATACTGCAACCTTTTTTAAAAAGACTATTCAACATTTTTCTCCCCTTTATCCTTGCCTTTACCACTGCAAGAAATGGCAACCACTTGAAGTGATCACTAGACAGAGGGCTGAAAATGAAGAAAGAAATGGTTGTTCATGAAGACACCATGGAAGTGCCTGAGACGGGAAGCTGCAGGTGCCACGAGCGTCGGCGCAGCCTGGCCCTTGCACCCCCATTACACCACATTGCTATATGCCTTTGGCTGTGAAATGTAGCAGTTCTTGGGATGTTATTTCATGCTTTTAGCCCCCAAAGTGAAATATTGATAATTCAAAGGTTGCTTCTGCATTTAGCACTGACTAAATAAGTGCCTCTACTCTGCTGCGAACCGCTGTTGCACGGGGGTGTCCTTGCCTGCTGCTTATTTGATGGCTTTAACCAGCAGCTGCTGTAATGCTAAATGCAAAATCAGATTTGGTGTCTCCCTGGCCTCCCTCAAATAGCAGGAGGCCATTAGCTTGTCACAATATCTTGCTTTATTGATGGTATCTTTTAATTACATGGCAATATGCATCTCATCGGCAGGATCTCAGAGATCTTAGATCAGTGCATCTTCATGAATATTTTACTGGCATTTTTATTGCACGTCAGAAAAATCAGGAAGAGACGGGAGGAAAACAAGTGATTAAAGACTTTGAAAATGAAAGAGGGAAGGCGAGGAGAGAAAAACTGTACGTTTATGAAGATAATTAAAGGGAAACCAACATAACAAAGCCTCCTGGGGAGCAGATGTGCGGGGCAGCAAGCAGAGAGCAATGCAGCGTTAAATGCAATCCATGTAAAGGAATAAAACCCAATGGCTTGGGACTGCTTGGGAACCACACTTCTGGCAGCCATTCAGTCCCCAGGGAAGGCTGGCAAGGAGAGATGCGGGACGTAGGCGGGTGAACCGTTGGGGAAAAAAATAGCCAAAATGCAGAGATGTGATGTTTGTGAACCAGGGAACACACTCTGCTCTGCATCGACCAACATCAGGCTGTGCCTGGTTCAGAGGAAGGCTGTGGACCTTGTTCCCTTATTTGCAAGGCTCACTCCGAGCACTGGGCTGGTGAATTTTGCAAGAAAAACAGCTTCTCTGCCACTCCTGGTGAGGCTTTTCTGTTTTGCATCCAATAAATATTCATTGGCCAAGAGAGAGGAGCCGGCAAGGAGGAATGGCTCAGGCTGTGGTGGGCAAGGAGCTTTGAACCGCTGCTCTGATATCATCTGCTGGTTAAAATAAAAATAACAATAGGGGCTCTCTGCTCCAGACAGCTTGCAAATCCCCTCTGTGACAACGTGCAAAAGTTTTGCTCGTCCGTGTGGCATTTTTCCCTGTTGACGAAGCAGGATTGTGCTTTCTTTGGGATGTTACAAGGCTAAAATAACTTGGTGCTGTCCAAACGCCCCCTCAGATCACGGTGATCGGGGCTGCGTAATCACCTCAATCCCTTTTTCCCCACCTCAGCTGAGAGGTCTCTGGAGTCTGCGTTTGTACAAGGTGATGATCTCCAGGCAATTTCACAGCCTAGAAGTGCAGGGATAAAATGTACTTTCGTCATCCAAGCCAGGGAGAAAGTGTCATGCCTAATGAAGCCTCTTTGCTCTGGTCTAGAGCCGAAATGTTTTGCAGGTGTTTGTTGCGGAGACGAGGACAGATAATGAATAAAACATGTTTGTGCTTTAGTCTCCAGTAAATGTGACAAACTCAAATCTTATGGCTGGGGGAATGATATGAAATATGAGTTGGAGCGCATCTGAGACACTCGTAACTAATCCAAGATGTTGGGCTGTGTGTTCTTGCTGCTACGGGGTATGGGTCGAGCCAGGTTTATAAGGGAGCAGGGAAACAGCGAGGGGCTGGAGTTATCTTTAAAAAGACAGCAGGATGTGACCTCTGGCCGCTGATGATATAATTCTGCGCATTAAAGTGAGTGTTGTCTTTGTCCGTTTGCTCCAAGTCTGAGCTGACCCCATTGTTTTCGAGCCCCAAGGAGAAGCGAAAAGGGGAAAAACATTTTAGATGCCAAAGTTCATTACATTAAAATGCACATGCTGAAAAGCCTCCAGAGCCCATCAGTATTATTAGCGCTCTGAGGTCAGCACTGCATTGAGCAGCCAACAAATAAAGGATCACTTTAGGAGCAGCAATTCTCCAGGATTTATTCCTGCACGTGTCCTCCAGCATGCTGCTGCCGTGCCCCGATCCAGCAGGGGCATATACCAAGCTTGGGTGTTTCACACTTTTTGAGGACAAAGCCATGATTCTCTCTATAAAGCTCACATTATTTCTACTGGTGCTTGCTGGAGGCTGAACAGAATCTGGATGGAAAAATGGTGAGAGCAGCTGGGTGGGTCCGGCCCCGGGTGCGATGGGGTGCCTGATCCCCAGTCGCTGCTCCCCGCACAGCCCAGGGACTGCCCTGGCCACACTCCAGTGCAAGGAGGAACAGGAACAGACTGCAAAGTCTATGCTCCGAACACCCCTATTAGCCAATTAATTCTTTCCTGATCCATTTTCACCATGCCTGCACTTCCTTTTACATCATTATTTGTAAGCATGGATCCAAATATTTCCCCGGAATACACCTACGCTTGGTCTAAATTAAGCAAAGAAAAGGTTATCTACGTGCTCCAGGTCAGCGCTGGGCTCAGGCCCTGCAGGTCCTCCCCTCTCCATTGTTTTTTTTTCCTTCCACAATCCTTTACTCTCACTTTTTGAACCTGACCCCATGCATATGCGCTGTCTTTGTCACTGGAAAACAACAAAAGCAACTGTTGGTGCCATGGCAGAACCCAAAACGCCTAAAATAGAAGCTCAGGAGAAAGTGCTGACTTAGTAACACACAGGGCTGTGTCTCCAGCTGGTTCAAAGCAGCTTGCTCATTTATCTTCCCGTTAATTAAGCCAGAACTTTTTGCTAGTCTGTATTCAAGAGGATTCCCCCAGTTACACACCACTCAGCTGAAATCACGAGGAACTAGAGAGCTCCGTATCTCAGCTCTGCAAACCACGAGCTGCCACCCAGAGACAGGCCCTGGGCTCAAGCCATGAGCTATGAGATAAAATAATACAAGGCCATCCAAAAGCATGATATTAACAGTTCCTAGCTTTCAAAATCTGACAGTTTTGGGAATGCAAAGTACAAAGTACTGCTTTATGCACATCCTGATATGAACCCTCACCCTCTGCTTTTTGCTTTTAACCCTTGCACTCTGAGCCGCTTTATTCCTCGAGGGATGCTCCATCCGCTCCACAGCCTTCTCCATCTTGTTGAGCATCCTTTTTTTTTCAGTGCTTAATGCAAATCCCCCCCCTGGAGCTGGCCTGGAGCATTTCAACCCTGCTGAAGATCCCTTGCTCCAACAGCTCACTCCAGCAAGCTTTCCCACCAGGATCTCACAGCTCACCTCAGGTACTGCTTTACACAAGCCTAAGCCTCTGCTCCACAACTCTTTTCCCTTCACTTCTGTCTGCAGATTCTCTGTGTTCTTTAACCCAGATGGCTTTGCCCTGTCAAAAACATTAACTGTCAAAACTACTGAAGGCAGCTGCTCAACCGCTCTGTTTTGGACCTGTTCCTCTTTCCAAGAGGAAAGAACGAAACGGTGCACGGGGTTTCAAATCCACCATGATTTGCCAAAAATACTTCAGCACCAACACTTGCTTTGCACAGGAGTTTACTACCTGCCAGAGAAGCATTTTGGTGAGTACTTAAAAAAAAAAAAAAGTCCCAGGAAAATTGTTTTCTTTCTACACTGTAGAACGGTGTTTGTTAATTTGAGATGAGATGCTTGTTAATATAAACACATAGATGTTCATGTAAAGCCATAACCTCTCTGAAGCCACTTGAAGGCACCTGGAGAGCAGAGGGGCTTGGATTCACTGTACAGAGTGATGACAGGGGAGCTGTGCAAGGTCACCTTGGGGACCAAAATGGGATTTTGCCTCCACATGTGGCTTTTCAGCACCAGGACACCCATCTAGGAGGCCTTGGTGTCTCAAACAAATCCATCAGCCCTCTAGAAGCAATTATGGCCTCTGTGTGTTATACAAACCAGGGTATGGCTGAACTAACAAGGATTTGGGTGATGCAAATGCTTGCACATCCATGGCAGAGCCGGGTAGGATTAGCAGCTCCAGCCTGGGATGTGCAGATGCCTGCAGAGCCCCTGCAGCTCCCAGACCCACACACATCCTCAGACACTCACAATTTTACCACCAGGCAAGTGAGCAAAACAGAAAGTGGCAGGCAGCTGCCCTGAGCTACCCATTTTATATTTTTATATATATATACTTACATATATATATATATAATGGAATACTTGGTGTGTGTGTCTGTGTGTGCACATGTGAGTCAGTTTATGGCTCATTTCCTAGCCCAAAGACTAAAGCATAGAGTCTTCAAAACCCCAAATCAGCAAGTATTTTGAGGACTTAAGTCATCTGAGTCTGGCTTTTAAGACCTTTGTAACTTTTATAACCAGGACACGGATTGGCTACAAAAGGAAAAAAGGGCTTCCCTTCTGTTCTTCATTGTTATTTACAGCAAATTCTATTTATTTGGTTATTTTGGTGTTGTCCTGGGTGGAAGCTGGCAGCTGTAGGCGCTGCAGCCACAGCAGGCAGCAGCGATGCCAAAAAGTTGCTGCAGCAGTGGGTACAGCCTCGCTTTGCAGGAGACGTCTCTGGTTTTAGTCTGTTTTCCTGCCATGAAAGCCAAACTCCAGCAAGCAGAGTTCAGAAAAGCATTTAAAAGAGTCACGGGTGAAAGAGATGGAAAATGCTTTAATTGGCTTTCGAAATTGCCTTTAAATTGCCATCGAGCGATCTTCTCCAAGGCTTCTTTCCCATTAGCCAAATTCATTAGAAAATTAACCTCTGCACCCCCACCGGCTTTTTGCCCTTTCCCCTTTCCTCCCTTTAGCGTGCTCAGTCCCTGTTAAAATTAGAAAATATGGAAGGCAGGAGGGAAGGAAGGGGGAAAGAGTGAAGTAGAAATGAAACCTCCAAAAAGATGGAGGTGACTTGTAAAATCTGAGTCAGTAAGGCATCCCATAGCCATCCTTGTAACATTTTTATATCTCTGAGCCCTTGCTGCTGTCTGCTGCTGTCTGACTCTTTTCTTGACTCCATGGAGGAAAACAGTGCTTCTTTCCATCAGCTGTGGCACACAGACCTGGAGAGGTTTCTAACTCTGCTCAATGCACTAATGTATTTGGGGGTAAATTGAGAAGTTTCTGTGCCTCTCCCAGCATGGAAATTTTTCCATGCTTTTTCTTTCTTGATGTTTTTCTCCACGGCTGCACAAGCATGGATATCTGTCACTTGGAGGGGTTTGCATCCTCCTCCCACCTGCAAGGAAAGATCCATCTTCCAAATCTCAGCATTTCACAGTTCAAATTCCAGAGGGAACCAAAGGAAAGAAGAAAGGTTTTCATTAAGGGAAGGAGTTTCCAGTCCTCTGCACAAGTAAAACCTTTCCTTTCGGAAACCCTCTGCTTCATGGCTGAGCAATTATAGGGATGAATGAGGGATCGAAAGTTTCTTGTAAAAATGATTTCATGTGCTAAAGAGCTGCAAGCCCTTCTTTTGCTTTTGAAAGCAGAAAACTTGCACTTTCTTCCTCCCCAAAGTCTGTGGGATGTCCATAGAGCATCCAGGGGGAGAAAAAACCCTGTGAATGTGGGGAGGAGAAGAAAACACCTTGACAAGCTCAAGGGTAAGATGCCAGCAAGAGATCAACCCAGGTGTCTTTTGAGGTCTATGCACCCAAGCCACTTTGCTCAATCCTACCTGGAAATGATACCAGGCAGAGCCTCGCCATGCCAAGACCTTTCTGATTTCCTACAGCAGCCTGGCCTCAATTTTCAAAGGGTATTTTCCTTCAAAGCATCAAGAAGGAAAAAAAAAAAAAAAAAAAGAGAGAGAGAGATCTTCAGCCTTTGCCAAAATCCTCACCGATGACAAGGAGAACTAATTCACCCGGAAACAACCACTATTTCTCCGTGCTCTCCTGGTCAGTGAACATCAAGAGAGAACAGCCTCTTTTGAGAAAAATTTCCCTTTCTCCCTGACATGCCAGGCCCTACAGCAGCTGCTGAGGATACAGGGGAGAAGGAGGTCAAGGAAAGGAATTAAGCAAACTATTCCAAATGAGTAGGGAAGGTGCTGATAGATAACAATAAAGACAAAGTAAGTTAGAAGTGGGTCAGAGCAAGAAGTAGTTCCTCTCCCGGTAACAAATGTGTCTGGCCTGCTTCCACGATGAGCTCATATATCTGACAATATCCTCGCTTTAATGCTTTGCAGACCTCAGGTATATTATCGTACCCCGAGCCTGAACCCTCTGGGGAAGCCACACAGGGGAGGGAGGTGGGAAGTGTGTGCAGGATGCTCACAGCAGTAGGATGGGGATGACTGTGGCGGTGGGATGGGGATGGGTGCTGGGATGAGGATGGTGGTGTTGCTGGGATGATGCTGGTGCTGGGATGGGGATGTTCATAGTGCTAGGATGTCGGTGGTGCTGGGATGGGGATGTTGGTGGTGCTGGGATGCTGGTGGTGCTGGGATGGGGATGTTCATGGTGCTGGGATGGTGGTGGTGCTGGGATGTGGATGTTTGCAGTGTTGGGATGGGGATGGTGGCGGTGCTGGGAGGGGGTTGGTGGTGCTGCTGGGAATGGGGATGCCCACGGGCCATGAACCAAGAGGTGGCGCTGACAGACTGCCGGCCAGCAAAAATCACATTATTAGCTCCGGCAGCAGAGGAAAGCAGACAGATACCCAGCACAGACATATTTTTCTCTCTTATCTCCATGCGCTCAGGCTGGACAAGGCATTCTCAGGCACTAATCTCGTATCTGTCCTGCACGGACTGCATCGTCCCCAAGGAGGCAGGGGAGCTGCCGGGGTTAGGAGTGATACATGGCATGTGGCACTCGTCTTCCAGGTCTGAAGGCCACGGTCAAAAGCAGCTCTAATTAAATTAAATGAAGGGAACTATTTTACTGGTAAGGAAAACATGACTACTTTGCTGAACAGTGGGGGTTAAGCGAAAAATGAAGAATGCTTGCTGTGCAGAGGAAGGAATGCAGAATATTTCTTTGCCCATCTCAGCCTGTTTTTTTGGAGTTTTTATACCTAACCATCCTGATTCTTCTCTGGGGCATGCCTTCTGGAGAGGCAAAGTTCTGAGTGAGCCTCTGGTTCCAGGAGTTTCTTTTGGCTGCTTGGCAGCTCCCAGCAGTTTTGCAGTTGAGTCTGTGGTGCACTCGAAGAAAAAGCACTTTTTTCAAAGAAAAACCAAAATCTACGCCAAGCTGCAAATCATGTCTGACAAGCAGATGACTGCAGGTAAAAAAACACCCTGGCACATTTCGGCTGCCTTTTCCTCAACATCTTAAAGCATTTCTGGTAGTAGATATGAGTCACTGGAAATCCCCACTGTCTAGCGATGCTCTTCCGCTGGGGCTCTTCTTTCATACACCGTTTGGCTAACGATGGTGCGGCTTCACACATCGCACTGCAGAGTCCATATTCAGTCTTTCCAGTAAAAAAAAAAAAACACACTAAATTTTGGGAAATAAGAGAAAGAAAGGTACAGAGGACATTTGTTTTAGACAGCAAGAACAAGCATTGCTGATGTGCTGCCTTGCAAAGAGCTCAACTTCTAGAGGGCATCATTCACATCTTTGCAGTTCAGATATTAATAGCCTGAGCTGTGTTTGCAGTTAGGAATGGCTTAACTCCTTCCCCAGGAGCCAACATGGGAGAAAGTGGTGGATGTATTTCACATGGGCATCTGGACCAGGTTAAAAGCCCCCTGGCTTCCGCAGGCTTGGAGGAGATCAGAGCCGAGCTGGAAACAGGAGGCTCACGTGGCCCCGTGCAGTGATACACTGCTATCTGCAGATGGGAAGGGTAAAACACGGGATCTCCTGCCTCCCTGCATCATGAGTAGCCATGGGAAAACACAGCTCCAACAAGAAGGTGGGTGGATTTATACCAAAAGTTGTGCATCTCCCTTCTTGAAACCAATACGGTGAAGCACTGGGCAGTGTAACTCCATCAGCAAAACACCTATTTTATTTTTGAGGCTGAATTCATGTCATTGATGGGTAAAAGTTAGAGTCAAAGGTGCATCTCAGACAAAGACAACACAAAGATGATTGAGAGGAGAAACCCCCTAACAAGTGGGTCTGTAGGACAAATAGAAACAAATACCCTTTTATGTCAAAGATTTGGGGGAATGTTAAGGCTGGAGGAAATTTTGGATAAAGCAGCAGCAAATTCAACTTATACATGGAACAAATTCCCACAAAAGCCTAATGGAAGGAGGAATTTTGAATGGCAGAGTTGGGCTTGGAGGTGGCCATTCAAAGAACTGAGGGCCTGACTTTAAACCCCTGTGCTTTTTTCTGACCCTGCAACACTGGTTTCTGTGTATCCTGGCCCAACTCTGAGTTTTCTGCTTACAAGTCCTGAAGTTCCCACTGGACATCCAGACCAGTTTGGGCAGGAGGGACACCTTGTCCCCTAGGGCTGTGCGTCAGGTACGTGGCAAGGACAATTCTCAGCCATGGAGGCTGGACAATCTTTTGAGGACAACATAGGGCTTAATATAATGTTTTCCATAACACCGTAGTATTTTAAGATCCTGGATGAATATTAAGACCCTGGATGGGCATTAAAACCACATGCAACCCTTGTGCCTGGGATAGGAACAGGCTTTGGGGCACACTGGTGTGCAGGCAAAGGTGCCACGCTCATAGGTGTGGGGTGAAGAAGAGATCACACCATTAGATGCTGTGATGACATTATGGTTATACTGGAGGGGAGAATGAAACTCAGCTTCAGGACAGACATTAGCAGTAACTGTGAGCTCTCCTTACCCAGCATCAGCCTAATGGGTACAAATCTGCCAATTAAGTGCTGATTAAGGTTCATCTTTAAACACGTCCTCCCTACTCAGCAAAGCGCTTGCATGCATTTAGCTATTAACAATAGGCTGTTTGGTCAAGGTCATTGTCCCTTTCATCTAAAGGATCTCAAAGCACTTGATGAAACTCCACTGCCTTTCTCTGTGGTAGGTAAAGGCTATAATGTTATTTTAATATCATGAACCTAATTTATAAGGATAAATTACAGTGGGAGATAAAGAGCACATGGATCCATGTGGATAAAAATAAAAATCCATATTGCCCCATTATCTGGCATTGGTTAAGCTTCTGCTTGTATAAGTTTTTTTGGCTAATTTCTCTCCTTTTTCTTTTTAATGAAATGCTATTTATTTATAGCTAAACGCCAACTTTGAAGCTAGAGCCAAGCATTTGGGGAGCTGCTCAGATAGGGCTCTTGAAAAGGAGAATTATGTCTGTTTCAGATGTTTCCAGAACTTATTGTTTAAAGGCAGCAAGAACTATGACATTTTGCCCAACAAGCTCTCCCTCCCCTCAGCATTTCTACAGGACATGGGCAAAGCAGATGTCCCCAGAGCTGGGAGAAGAAGTGGTGACAAGTGTGTGTGTGTGTGGGGAAAAGCATCAAGGAGGGGATCAGATGAAAGGGGATTTGAGGCAGGAAGCCTCAGAGGACCAGCACTGGTGCAGAGTTCCCTGGGAATGTCAGCCCAGTACTCACAAGAGTAGGAGATGCTCAGAGGTGGCCAGAAACTGTGTCAGGTTTTGCCCCAAAAAGCCATCCTCCCAGTGGTCAAGACATTGGCCACCTTTTATGGTGTACCGTGGCATTCACTGGTGTGCCTCAAGTCTGTAAGATTCTTGCAAGCCAAAATAAAGCTTTTATTAGGCCAAGGCACAAGGGAGGGGAGTCAGTGTGCGGCCTGCTGGCACCATGGACAATGTCTTTGTCACATTTTCAGGTCTTTCTTTAATTAATTTCACCACTTCCCTTTGCAATGGAAAGCCTTGTTTATTGTGGGCCTTCAAACACCTGCAGAAGAGTGGAAAGCAGGCAGGTTCCCATGGATGCAGCAAATCACACTGCAGCTGAGCAGTTGCTGCACGTTGGGCACTTGCTGCACGCCCATCCTTCCAGGTGATAACAACATTTCAAGCCAAACCCAAGATGGATGTCAGCACACACCGACCTGGGGAAACCCAGGGCTGCATTTCCCTCCCCAGTTCTGGCATGGGGGCTCACCCCATTTCAGTGACCTTCACACTTACAAGCAGCAAGGGGACTGCTATTTTTGGCCGCTTGTCCAATAACCAAACCATCCACATGGCCATGGGAAGCTCTTCGCCTGGAACCACCGTCTGTTGGCAAAGAGACGAAGGGATTATTGAATTGCTGGATTTTTCCATGGCTCCTGCTCTGCTGCCTGAATTACATCATGCCCTCCTGACCCGCGATAAGGCGAAAGGCAGAGGAGCCTGACAGAGAGCCTTTGATAGTGTGGGGGGACATTGGCTTGCCTCCAAAGATGATTGCAAGCAGCACATACCTTCATTGCATCGTATTCGCCAAGCAATTCCTCGAGGGTGATATAACTTCCTCCAGCAAGAGAGGCTCGTGTGGGGCTGAGCCAGAGACAAGCTGGGTCTCTATCTCAGAGAACAGCGTTTTTTTTGAGGGAGGAGAGGGGGAAGATGCAGGACTCATCCTCCCAGTTATGTGTGTGGAGCAACCCGGACAGATCAGACATTATTTAGCAATCTCCTGGGAAACAAGGCATTTTGCTGCTCATTGATAGACTCCCCATCCTTAACCTATTCCCCTCTGCCCCTGTGATCACAAACACAAATCACATGGCATGTTTTCCCCAAGACCTTTGAAGAAGCATATCCATTTGGCCAACTAGGTGTCCTCACATAGGCAAATACCCTGCAGCTCCAGCACTCCTCCTCCAGCCCAGTTGCTTTCAGGTTATTTGAGAGCCTGGGGCTGGAGGGTGGCAGTTCAGGCTCCCAGAAGCAGCTAGGCTGCTCTGGAGCAATGCAACTATAACAGACGTTGCAGCTAATAGTGCTCTCTCCCAAGACCTGTGAGGTTTCTGCATGATGACATCAACCTCAGGACAAAACTGGTCAAGACAGCGTGTAACATTTGAAAGTAGGGGCTGATAATATTGTATTCCCTGTGTCTACTTCCCATGAGTGCTCCCCACTCATTTATTTTAGAGACATCACCTACGCATCCCTGGAGCAATTTTTCCCAGTCTGCTGCCAGCACAGAGATGCCCACTTCTCTGAGACATGCTGACAGCCAGCCAGAGCCTTTAAAGCCCAAAACAGGAGCAAAGCAGTGTGCTGGCCAGGGGAGAACTGTCTCTGCAGATACTCTGGGGGTGCACTCCCCACTGCATTCCTCCGACAGCAACATTTTCTCCTTCAATGGGACAGCACTGCTTCACCTTCCTCTGGTCCTTTCTTTGTCATTGCTGCATCCCACCCTTGCTCCTCAGCAGCTACAGTGAGACACGGTAATATTTAAAGACGAATGGCTATTTTTTTCTTTTTTTTTTTTTTTTTTTCCCGAGGGTTCAAAGTTGCTCAAGTCAGGAATATGTGGTAGGAGACCACCCACATCTGCAAGAACTAATTTCAGGAACAGGAGGGGGTAGATTGAGTTTCCCCACTACAGGTCCTTCTCCATTCTCTCTTCTGGAGCAGACAAGAAGCACAGCATCCTGCCCTAGCCCTGCACCCCATCCTTCAGCCCCAGCCTGAGGGCTTGCCCTGCGGCTCACAGAGCTACATCAGCCTCCCAGTTGCCTGCATCCATCCTTACCTCTCAGCTTCTGCAGGTTAGACCACAAGCCCCTTACAAGACAGAGCCTTACCTAAAGCAAGACTCTCTCGCTTAAATAGCATAGCATCTCTTCTAGCTTTTCCTGAAAGCATTTTTCCTTCCCAACCTTTCCTTGCACAGGAAAAGAGTGATATCTGCCTTATGCAGACCCAGGCCCACCCATTCCCAGCACCTGCGGAGATGGGTGGTGGGGCTGAGCCAAATATAGCTAAATAGCTATATTTGCTATATAGCTAAATAGCTAAAGCTATTAGCCCTTTCCCCTTGCCCACGCACCCAGCAGGTCAGGGTGCTGCAATGGGTGCTAACCCCACGGCACCAGCGTCCCTGACACAGGCGATGTACAAGTGTAAGAAATACTGGTGATTACAGGGAGTCTTGCCTTTATTTTATGAAACATGGGGAAAAGTTTCCCAAGCAGAGCTGCAGTGTTTGTAAACAGCTCATTCAGCAAAGCGTGCCCAAAGCCAAGCTTTTTATCCTATATCCACCATGCCATGTTGGGCAAGAGGAGGGAACAGGGGGGTCCAGTCCTGTTTGAAGTGCAAATCTCAGCTCAGCCTTCACTCGGGAGCCATTAGCAATGTGTCCGTAATGCTCTAAGATCTCCAGTTGTCCCCCTGGAAATCTGAAAGCTATTAGCACGCTTGAGAAAGGGAGGTAAATGAAAATGTGTTTGCCAGTTTCACCAGATGTGAGGCCAGTGTCATGGACAGATTTTATTATTCTATAAATACCAGGGGCAGAAGGTTGTTATTAGCCACTCAGTAATTAATACAATGTGCAATGGCCTCAGACATGGCCCACCACTTAATGTCCAATTAATAGCGTGCTGCCCTCCTGAGCACGTGTTAAACTCCACAGATGTTTCACAAAGTCAGAAGAAATGTAGGCATCAGGCAGAAGTATCCTCGACTGCAATCCTGAGCTCAGAAGACAAGATTATCGGAAAACAGATGATGTTAAATACTGCAGACATCAAAGCCTGCATGAGCACATTTCTGCACATATTCAATATGCATGCAAGGAATGCCTAATGCGAATGCACAGACCAGATATCTGTGTATTAAGAGGCAGCTAAGTGAACAAATCCCAGATTTGCAGATACCCGCTGCATGCTAATAAGCTGCTTTCATGCACTATTAGCATAGCTGAAAGCTCCAAAACATCTGCATGTCCAAGGGCACTGCCTTCCGATGCTGAAAGCCACTGCTTGCTACAGCACAAGATGTGAAAATGTTCTGCTAACTCGGACTGATGCTGTCATAAAAGCATTGAAACCATTTTATTAATGGATGCTCTTGCTCCTCTTCCAGCAAGCCAGAGAAATATCTGAGGCTGGAGGTTTGGAGCAGTGCTCCAGAAAGTAAAGACTGATGAATTTTCAAAGCAAGCCAAAGAGTAATTTGAGATTTGGGTATTCGGATGCTAGCACGAAGGTGGCTGGGGTGGTGCTAAGCTCCTGCTGAACTGGGCTAATGCCGGGGTGGTAAGAGAGCTCATGAGTGGTATGTGAAGGGAAAGCTATTCCCACAGCAGCTCAGACGTGTTAGCATGGAAAAATTGGGTAAGTACCTCGCCCTGATATGGGAAATCAGGAGCTTTCATTACTGGCTGTATGGAAAAGCCCAGTGTGGAGCATGATAAATTGGTTACATGCTGTGCTTGCCAACAGTAGCAGGGATGGGACTCAGTGCCCCAGCACATCAGCTTCTGCCCAGTCTTGTTGTGCCCTTGAAGCTACTGTGATCAAAACGAATGATTTTAGGGAAACTAGGTGTTATTTGTGGTTGAAGCCACCTATTGCCAGCATCCTACCCAAGCCAGCATTTTACCTAGGGATATCCACGTGCCTGTGAGCTCTGGTGGGTCCCGGCTGCAACGCCAGCACCCACCAGGAACTTGTTCCTCTGCTTATTGATATAAGTCATTAACAACATTTCCTGAGGATAGATATGATCTGCTACCAATGACAAACACTCTTTAACTCTTTCATTGTCTGCTGCTGGCCAGAGCTGGCGTTTTGGAGCCCCTTGTCCTTCCCTGAGCAGCTTGGAGCATTTCTGCCATGCTGGCTAGAAAGGCTGCGAGGTCAGAATCAGCAGACAACAGCAGAACAAGCAAACAGTAAAACCACTGCCACTGTTGCTTTCCAACCTAGTGCATAATAAATGTGAGCACATACACCTACAGAATCCGAAATAACTCTGGAGAGGAACCAGCCGTCCTCACATAATTCCACCAAGAGCCTCCACAACCCACCTAGAGCCAGGGCCACTTGACAAACCTCTCCACTCATCTCCACCAACAACCCCTGGCTTTATGGAACCCCCACAGAGGCTCATGTTTTGATTCCCCCTTGCAAATTCGGATCAAGTACAGCTATTTGCTGTGAGATGTCTCTCCAATGTGTGCCCAAAGCAGGAGGCAGCAGCCAGGGCTCAGTACATACTGACATTATCTTCTTTAAGCTTGGCCTGAAGTGCAAATGCATCCAGAAAGGTGGTGGCTTGGAGCATAGTCCTATCTGTGTTATCCGAGCCTCTTACCTAAGCAACCTTTCTCTTTTTACATTACCTGCAACTTGCACAGGTCCTCTGCATGGAAAGATCAGCTCAGAATGTTTTAATGTAGATTAAGAGCAAAGAAAGAGCACGGGGCAAGGGGGCTTCTGATGGCTTGTACTGAAGAGGCTTTAAAACTGCTGGCCTTGGGGGCACAAAACCCTACCTTCATCCACGTGCCTATCACCCTGCACACAGCCATCGGCTCTCAGGTTGCTCACACCACTGTGATGGCTTTTTGGCTCCAGCCTTCCAGTGCTGAGGTGGGAGAGAGCGTAAATTGCAATGCAGCTTGCTCAAGTGATTTATTTTATTACATGTGTGTAAAAGAGTCTTGGCGCTTCACAAAGGGGTCACTGCCAACTTCAGGCTAGCCAGGCTATACCCTGGTGTAAAATGAAATGGATGAACAAGAACATTTTTCCATAATAACAGAGTGAGAGATGCAAGCGATACTCCTCAAACATCCATCCTTAATTCCTTGACCTTTGAGCAGTCTGGCAGCTGGCTCCTGTGATGAGTAGAGGTGATAAAAGTGCTTGCCAAGGCTTTGTTTCCCAGCTCCAGCTGGACCATCCAGCAGCAAGTACTTGCATCCCCCCCAGGGCCATGCAAGGGCCATTTCCAAGCCAATCCCACACGCAGCACTGGGACAAGCTGGGTGGCACTTCTTCAACTGGGCCAAGGCAGGTGCCACCACGTGTGATATGCAAGCTGAAGCATCCGCTGTGTCTCTCCTTCCTTGCTGAACACAGCTTTTTCTAAAAATAAAATACTGGGTCTACTGAAAGCTTTAGCTCTGAGTCTAAAACTCCTAAAACAACTCATAAAGCTTACAAATTGTTTGACAGATGAGACCAGCCAGGTCACCAAGGGGTTGCAGAAGAGCATACAAAGCCATGCACACTGAGGTCTTCGAGTGCAAGGAGGAAAATATCCGTCACTGTGATAGCACGATAATCCCAGCTGTGTCAGCTCCAGCATGCCCGCTCCCCCTGTGGGGCTCCTCCGATTCCCTCTGCATTCAGCAGAGCTGGCTCTCAGCAGTGCCCCGATGCATTCCCTCCTCTTGTTTACATCCCTCAAATATTTTTGGGCTGTTTTCATGTCCTGGGGTAGTCGCTGTGTCGCCGAACTAGAGGGATGCAGCTCTTGTCAGCAGGGCTGAGAACAGGGTTACGGTTCCTCAAGAGGCTCCTGCTCCTGGTTCTTGGAGGTCTTGGGGTGAAAAGCCGCGGGAAATTGAGATTTATCATCCAGAAAATGGAGGATTTGGGCGAATATATGTTGTCTCTTGTTCTGCTTGGACAGCATTTACAGTGTGGGGATTTTAACCTGGACCTAAGAGGTGCTGCTCCAGCTGATAATAAGTAGCCCATTCATTATTCAGCCTAACTGCACTGAGCTGAGCCCACTGACAGTGCACTTCCCCTCTGCAAACTGGAGGTGCTGCATTGCTGCGAGCCCTTCACTACCTTACCCTTTTCTTTTTTCCCTTGTTCCTATGATTTTCTCAAGTGCATGGATATAAAGACTACAAATGCCATACAAGAGCCTTCCTTTCACCCCACTGTGCTGCCAGCACAGCCGATCTCAAGAAGCTTCAGGTCCATAACACTGTGTTAACAGGGCCAGAAGCTGACAGGCGCTTTCTCTTCTCTGTTTTTTTTTTTTTTTGGCAAGATGCATCCATCCCCCAGGCCACGAGGCTGGGAGCAGCATAAGGATCCTGCAAGCGGAGCAGACCCCAGGGGAGGGAGGCGTTGGGATGCGACGAGGTTATCTCTTTAACAGGTTTCTCCTGTCCTCCAAACATATGTGCGGTAACACATCTCTGGAAAATATGTGAGTGGGTGAGTTTGGACTCGTCTCTCTCCCAGATGGGACATTACACAGCCCACATCACAAAACCATCAGACATGGTTTGACAGAGCTGCCAGCACCCCCATCCCTTTATCAGAGGCCCAGAAATGTCCATATGATCGCTCCTCTCCCCCAAACCTCCTTTTTGCTCTCATTTGCAAGCAGGAAATGTGTTGGCAAAAGGGTCTGGCCAGAGCAGAAAAAAAAAAAAAAAAAGAAAAAAAAATTAAATGAGAGGGAGGAGCAAAGCTTCAAAAGGAGAATGTGGAAGGGATGAGTCTTGGGGTGGCCTGGGGGTGAATTATCATTGAGCATGCAGCATCAAAGCTGGCACCCTAAAGGGCATACATATCTGTGCTCACACCCCCAGGACACCAAAAACCAGCTGGTTTGGCCCCATTTTCCAAGAGCAGCTATGCACTTCTGCTGCAGGGCTGCTTCACAGCATCCTCCCGGTCCCCTCCTGCTGCTGATACAGCACAGGGAGATGCTCACAGGCTGCACAGCCCCAGCAAGTCCTAGCAGCATCCCTAAGATGGAGAGAACTCACTTCAGGCTTTAAACACCACGTAACCCAGGCTTTTTAGGGCTGTTGCTTAATATTAAGCACTCGGCAAACTAAGCCCATTTGCATCTGCGAAGGAGGAAGGCTTTGCTAAGACTGAAGTGACATCTGAATTCAACAGCCCACAGCTGGGAAGCATTTCACCAGCTCCAGAGATTGTTCTGGTGTAAAGAGCTATTTCCCTGCAAACAACTGAGCGTAATTCTTAGGAAAACCATCTGAGTCCTTGGCCTTAGCTCAAAACACATTAGAAAATCAAAAGCATTTATTTTATCCAATTTTTCTCCTGAGCTTTGTTCAATACTATCCAGAACAAGTGCGCTTAATAGACCTTGCCTTCTGACTGCAGACACCTTTCATAGCTTTGCTTTTTCATCACATATGAACTTAGATATTCATCATCTGAAATCCGGTTAGTAACATGCCCTCATTCACTAGTCCCATATTTGCATTTTGTCCACTGTTTCTTAATTAATTTAGTATGTCAGGGCTTATAAATCATGAAATTCACCAACTGTTCACATCTCATTTTACCCCCCCAAAATCTCAAAGTACCACAGACACACTTATAACCTACCAGGGATGGTGATATAGGGAACAATCTCTCTTCTTAAGGTTTGCTGTGTTTGTAAGGTGTTCAGATTTGCTAAGACATGGCAGATTTTGTGGAGGCTGGTGGGGCACGGGAAGAAAACTTTGCATTCACAGACTGAACTTACAATTTTGACAAAATCTGGCGAAAAAAGAGTCCAGACAATCCAATCCCTGTCTTGTCATTTTCCAAAGGGATGTTTGGGTGTTGGTTTGTTGTTTCTTTTTGTTTTGTTTTGTCGTGTGTTTTCTTTTTTCAACTTACAAGGATATTTTGGTCTTAAAAATGAAGCCAGAACAGCAGGGTTTACTCCTCCACCAAAAAATAAATAAATATATAAATAAATAAATAAATCCCCCTTCAGGTCAAAAGAACCATTTGCTAACTTCCGAAAATAAATGAATTTGGCACATCGTACCGGTTCTCTTTGGTTTGACCTGACCTGAACTTTGCTTGGCTCCTTTTCCCCCTCGTTGCAGCATTCCTCGCTGACGCATTCTCTCCTGCTTTGGTTCAAATCTCACGAGTGGATGCAAGGACCTTGTTTTGGCAGCCCTGGGACCACATCTCCATTGGCTGGGCTCTGAAATGGGCGCTGCCAGCACCCAGTTTTGAGGTGGGTGTGAAAACTTGGCAGATTCATGCCGACGCACAGACACTCTTGGTCTTCAACACCCCAGAGATGCTTTCAGGGCAAAAAGCAGCTTCCAGGGCTAAAAGCTCTGGCAGCATTAGGTGCAACAGACCAGATTCAAGCTCCCAAAACTTTCTTTTCCCAACTCTCCTGCATTTCCTAAAAAGCAGAGTTATGATGCTTTCCAAGGATGAAGAAGTGTCTGATTGCAAACCAGGACCTGCAGGTAACAGATGCTCTTATTACTGGGTTTTTCTTCCATAAACCAGTATCAGATGAGTCAACCATGCATGTGAGGGGAGTGAGATGGGATTTTTTTTTCCATATCTTGAGACAGTGAACACCTTGTCACTTCATAACCTGGGCAGGCTCCCTTTCAACTTCCATCAATCAAAAACCCCAAGTATCGAAATGAGCTCACGGAGATCTTTGAAGTATACTTTGGTTTGGGGTGGGTTTTTTTCTCCAGTCTTTCAGAAAATTATTAGTTTTTAACAAACTTGCCACCAACAAAAAGACAAATTTTCTTTGAATGTCAAAACAGGATGTTTTTGACAATTTCAGGACATTCTAAAAGATTTTTTTTTCTTTTTGAAACAGGAAGCTCGTTTGAAAGCTCTTTCCTGCAAACAGTTTCAGTTGTGACAAAACTAGCACTTTCTGACACAGTCGTGTTAAAAAAAAAAAAAAAAAAAAAAAAGATGCCACCCCCAAAATATTAAAAATTCTCTGCTAGGAAGCTCAGTACTGAAGGTGGGTGTGGATTTCTGCCCCTAAAAAAAGCCCATAAATGGGTAATGCATACAGATATACAGATTGAAGCAGTGTGGCAGCCAGGAGGTGGGGAAGGGGATGGCTGAAGTGGATATATGGAGACGAAGACCATGACGAGTAAGTCAAGTGAATGTTCCCATGACAGATTGCAATCCAGACATCTCCCCTGCATCCCCAAAACTGAGCAGGCAGCACCTCACAGGGTGCAAGCGTGATGCAGGAGGGAAAGGAGGTGGTGGTGGATGGTGGAGGAGCCCTGGTGCAGCACGGTGCTACTCAAAATGCTCGACTCTCGACGAGGAACCGAAACAATATTTGCAAGTCAAACGCTTTCCCCTCTTTGCACACAGGGGGAAATATGGCTAGGGCAGGTCAAGGGGGGTTAAAATACTGGTGGGGGGCTCCTGGTGGGCTACACATAGGACCCCTTTGCAAGGCAGGGAGGTGGTCAACACTTCATTAACTGGATGAAATCCAACCCATGTCACTACCAAAAATGATGCCAAAGCAGTGGGAGCTAAAGAGTTTTGGGTTTTGCTAAGAGCTTTTGGGAGTCCAAAGCTGGGACTCTGGAGCCCTGGATCTTATTGCTTATTTTACTCCTAAATCATTCCGATGTTGAAATAAGTCTTGTCCTTGCATAGCTTCTTGTCCAGTCCCCTCCTGCATGATTTTCAAACTGTCTGGAGAGCCTGGGGGATGCTCAGGGGGATGCTCAGGGGCCTTGGAACATTTCCCTAAGAGGTCTCCACCTCTAGAACCTCAAGAATCTGCCACCAGAGCTTGCACAGTTCACCCTGAGCATCTCCTGCCTCGGGGCTGGAGGAGATGCCATCCCACCCAGCTGTTGGAGCACCAGCCAGCCTCGCAGCGAGGCTGGAGGATGCTGTGCTCATGCAGGATCCATTGCGGCCCTTTCACATCCCCATGCATAACCCTCAGCTGGGCCACATGTGGGACGCATTAACGCAGCTGCAGATGGGGAGCCTTTCCAAAGAGCTCTCCTCCTTCCTCAGCCTGGGTCCCAGGAGCAGCGAGTGGAGTCGGAGCATTTCCAGGTTGGTAATATTGCAGAATATTGCAGAGAGCTCTCCCAGGGCTTGTATCAAGCAGGTACAATGCAGCAATGTGCAGAAGGTGAGTGCACAAGGCACGGGTGCAGAGGATTTGTATTTTGGTTTTCTGCACTGGGTGAAGGCTACCCACGCTTGCCCCAGTGCAACGAGTGGCCTGGTGTCAGCAGCCACAGCGACAATTTATATACCCAGCTCTTCAGGCACAGCTGTCTGACCCTTGACTTCCTTGCAATATGGGCACAGAAAAAAAGATAACTTGTTTTATGCATGGGCACATGTCTTCCAAGACATTACTCTTTTATTTACTTATAGATGGGAGCAACACATCCTGGCCTGGCTTCAAGCCATGGCTACCTTGTTTGGTTTGCACCTGGTCCTGGAAAGGATGAACACACAGCTTCCCAAAAGCTTTAGCTGAGGAAGACTGGTTGTTACTCTGAGATATTCCTTCCACAGGGGGTATCACTGCTAAAGATGGCCTGGGCATTACATCTGCACAGCGATGGGAGGACACCACGAGAGCCCAGCTCTGTGAACCCTCAGTGTCACCTACCAACCACAAGTGAGCCTCTGCATGACAGCAAGACCCCAAAACCAATAGCAGTGGGCAAGGTAAAATCACCATCAAGCGTCAAGCCCGTCTTCTGTGTTGTTGGGTGGTCTGAAAGTTATGGGTTTAATACGATGCATACACAATACTTTGCATTCATCTTCTATATTTCTGCCAGGCTTTTGTGGTGACTTGCAAGAGAAGTCAATGTCAGAAGGAATGTAATGAAATATTCATTCCTTCTGTTAAGGAAATTCAGAGAAAGGCAGGAAGAAGGAACCAAATGTGAGATCAAGACAGGAAGATGTGTCCTGCTCATTTCATTTGCATTTCTGTAGCCCAGAGCAGGGAGAGGAGAGCTCTGGCTCCTCACCATCAGGCAGAATGATCAGACAGCAGCAGAAGGAAAGTCCCAAAGAGCATGAAGAGACAAGAAACTCCTCCTGAACCTGCAAGGGAGAAAAATGTGGGTTTATCTGAATTTCAGCAAAGGGAGAACATTTCGACAAGAAATATGTCTTTATTGTCTCTCACATATGAGGGCACAGAAGCAGGCAAGAAGCCTGTCTGCTGATTTTCCCCTGAAGTCCTGCTGCCCACTCTGGCAGCCCCATCTCACCGCCTGCCCAGTGCCTCCCATCATCGAGCAGGAGCTGCCTTCTGAGCCCAGCATCAACAAAATCAGCTTGGTATTTCGCATCTCTTTTGCTTTTGGGAAAGGCTTTCTAAATATGAAGTCAAATATGAAGTTTTTCCAGCCCAGCCTTTTCCATTCCTTCTCCTTTGTCCCCTAACAGGAGGAGGCACATCCTTGTTCCCCCTCGAGGCGGCAGGACACTGGCGATGCTGGAGGCAATGCCCACCTCCGTTCCTTCTCCTCGCTCCATGCGATTACCGAGCGGCACTGGCCGGCTGAATTAATGCTCGAGTGTTCCCCATCAAAAATGTTCTACGGGAGTGCAAAGCACTAATAAAATTGTTCCCCATATGGGATTTTCAGACTCCTTTTTCCTTGTCTTTCATCTAATTTGATTAACTTAGCTCATTTCCTGTTCTCCCTGTGATCTCGCTTATGAGATGTGCAATCACAGGTTTTATTGCAGCCTGATTAGGATCAGTAAATGACAGGAGGGAGCTCTGCAAGCACAACCTCGGCCCGGATCAGCAGTTTGATCGTCTGCTTCCGTGTCCTCTGGGTCCCTCAGCTACGTCCCTGCACCCCAACCAGGGCATGAAGTGGCCCCAGGTACCAGGAGGTGTTTGGGGGCTCCTGGGCCAGGCAGGGCACACTGGAGCATCCCAGGGCTGTGCATCACGGGTGGGGAAGGGTGTCCCAAATATTGTGTTGGATGCACCCCAAATATTCTTCTGCCATCTTGGTGTTTGAGGTACCTGTTTTGAACTCTTCCATGCAGAGCATCAATGTGCAGAGGAAGAGAATTGGGCACCTGTGCTCCCAGCCTTGTTATCTGCTCTGACCTTACTGTTTAAACAACTTTAAGCCTTCAAAAAATAAATACACTGGGAGAGTTTGGCTTTATTCAGCTCCCTGCCTGGCAGCACTCCTAAAACATCCAGGAGTTCTCACAGAGCTACTTAGTATAATATTTGACACTTCTAACACTCCTTTCATCCTAAAGTGCTTCTCAAGCCCAAGACCACCACTGGAGTCAAACCTCTGGTGGGATAGTGGAGTTTTTCCCTATGGGCCAAATCCTACACTGTCCTGGTACACCCATGCACTGTGCTGAGCACCTCAACGTCCTAAAATCAATGAGACGTTGCACTTCCATGAGGACACAGTGAGGGTGGTGCTTTTGCAGAGAGGTTGGGGAGCACCAGGAAGTGATGCTGCTTTGGAGCAAGCTTTGTGAGGATTTAGGGCCAGGGACTGTGGTCTGAGAGGGCTTGGGTTGGGTTTTGGCTGATGGTGGCTGCCTTTGTATGCAAAACGTGGCAAGTTTGGTGTGTCTCAGTTCTTCGGCTGCTGTCTCCGGGAGAACAGTGGCTTTGGGAAAAGAAAAATACGCCAAAACATACATGTACAAAATATATAGGATATTGAATTTGGCTCTGCTATATTCTGCTGCAGTATTGTCTGGTAGGGTTTTACTGGTTTTAATACCTAAAACAGGTCTACCACCGCCCTGGAGTTGGTTCCTACATACCTCTACCTTCAGAGCCACTTGGGGTCTGGACAGGGTGATACTTTCTGGGCTTCAGGAGCAGTTCTAGGGCTGGAAGAGCTCCCAGGTCATCATCCTGCTCCAGGAGAGGGACACAAGGACAGGGCAAGGGCAATTATGCTTTGTGGAGAAGCAGATAACGCCTTGGAAACGGATGATGAAAAAACAAAAATGACCTTGTCCTGGTAATTAAACCCCACACTCAACCAACACTGGGATGAAAGCTCTCCAGCACGCCAGCAGTTGCACAAAGAGGGTTCAGTGTGAAAAGCCTCATTCAGATGTTGCACTTGGATTCAATTCTTCCAACTCAGCAAGATTTTAATCTGCTGTTTTCCTTAAAATTGCCACAAAGAGGTGATTGGCCCCGAAGTGCCCACCCTCTCCATGCTGGGCTGCAGAGATATCGCACAGGGTGGTTAAGGTGGGAGGAGATGCCTTTGGGTCCAGCAGGAGTTTGTGCTGGAGATTAAGGAGGGTGCTGTGGAGCATCATGTGTCCAGGCAGCATCCTGAGAAGCACATCAGCAAATTGAGGCAGGATTGCCAGCAAAAAAAATGGCAAATCTGGAAAAGCTGGAGCCCGGGGCTCTCTGCGGGAGCTCTCCTCCTCCTCCGGACACCCAGGTATCGCCCGGCCCTGGAAGCTGTCAGGCATGTAGAAATGGGGTCTGGCTGACATTAAGCAGGACCAAAGGGTTTTATTAGCAAAATGCACGCGGGACTGCAACTGAGATCGGAGCGTGTGTGGTGGGGGGGGCAGGAGACGCAGGGGACAGGCTTGATGGAGGCTGGGGAGAAGAAAGTAAGCACATTAACCCCTCCACCACTGACTGGTTCAATTCCTCTGCTACCTCAAATTTGCCCCAAATTTTGCCTTGCTCCATCCAAGCTCCCATTGTTTGGGTGGTAGAAGGGGGAACAGCATCCAGGCAGGGTTGTCAGTGCTGGAAATTTTGTTGGAGAAGGATGGCATCCCCCTGCTAATGGGGCTGGGGATGGGAGAGATGCAACGTGTCCGCGAGCTGCCTGCACAGCGTGGGCTGAAGTTGAAGGGAAAGCAATTATATAATTACCAGCTAATAAAGGGCAATTGTAATGGATAATGTTTGGAAAGCCAAACGAGGCTGACCATGGAGTTTCTAGGGAGACCAAATCATGACCTCATCTGAAGCAGCCACCAGGAGGAGAAAGGGAGGCTGCAGACCCCTGCCGTGCCAGCCCAAAAGGGCACAATGCCTGTTTGGACTCAGGCCCCCAGCCCTGAACTACCTCGGAGATGTTTGGCCTGCCTTCCCTGCCCTTCCCATCCTTGTGATGCTCTGAGAGCTGTTCCTGGTTGTGCTTAAAACCAGGCATTTGGGGAGCTCCAGGCATCGGAGGCACGAATACAGGACAACCTGACAGTTTAACCCCCCTGCCAGGTGAAGCACAGTCCCTGCATGTGCACACAGGTGCTCTCATGCCCCTAACCCCATTAACGCAAGGCAACAACTTCTCAGAGACTGCACCAAAAAGGGTGGAGACAAATTGCATCCGCTCCCCCACATCCCACCTCCCACGCTGCATTCTCCTGCCAGGGCAACCTCAGCCCTGACTCCTAGTGCTCCGAGTCCCTCACAGAGCCACGAGATGATGTTTAAAGTGTCTGACATGGGAGCAGGTGATTAATTTGTCTGGGGGCACAGGGGTGCAGCTTGCATTGCAACCCCGTGCTGCTCCTTCCAGCTGTGGAAGAGAATCAACTGGTCCCCAGAAGAAAGAACATTTATTTATTTGATTTATATAATAAATACATTTAATCCTTAAGTGTTGGCTGGCCTCACAGCCTATGCTGACCTCTGGCATGAATAGATGCCCTGTTTGGGAGCAGGCGGCGAGGTGGCACGGCAGCGCCTGCTCACCTGCATCCTGCAGTGGGGTGCAGATGCTGTGCGGGGCAAGGGGAGAGGGCTGGGGGCCTTTTTCAGGGCACAGGAAGAAATACAGGCAGGGCTGAAGGCCTGAGCTGGGTTAGCCATCCCCAGCATGCAGCTAGGTTATTTCTGCTGCAGGGAGATAAAAAGCTGTGAACGTGTCCAAGCCAGGTGCACTGGAGATGTATTTCCTGGAGACAGGTGAAATGCTCACCGGAGGGGACTGAACCAACGAGCCCTGAGGCTGTGTTTGGAAATGCACCATGGGCTGCTCACTGCAACTCACTGGATGGATGACATCCAGAGGGGAAGATGCTGCCTGCCCGCTTGCACCTTGCAGCAATCCTTCTTGGTATCTCCAAGCCACTCCATGGTCCCAGACAGGGAAAAGCACCCCGGGGAATATTTCTTCTCCCCTCCCCACCACGAGCATCCACCCCCTTTCCCAACTGCAGTGTGAGCAGAAGTAAACAAAGCAGCCCCAAGGCAAGGGCCGGTGCTGCCAAGCCCCCCCAGCAGCGGGTGGGACGCGCAGACGGGAGGGGGCCGCACGGGGCTGATAACAGCGCCGGAAACCCATCAGAGACACCCGGCCCCGGCCCTCTGCATCTCGTCAAAATTACCTGCCAGAGGAGGCTCCGCTCCAGACCTGCACCTTGTCAGCTTTTACGGTAATAGGAAACAGCTGCTCGTGGGGGATGGCGAGGCGCAAGTGAAAGCAGGGCAGGGGGGGCTGGCAGAGGGAAGGAGCCATTCATAATTTTTGCTCCTTGCACAGGGCTCCGGCACGAGGCAGAGGTGGGGAGGAGGTGCGGAGGTGGGGATGCTGGGGATGCTCAGCCTGCCCTGGGCCACCTCTCACTGCTCGTCCACCTGCTCAGCTGCTTGCAGGTTTCCACCTAGCGTGGAGCTTCCCAGCGCCAGCCCAAGGTCATACCCAGGAGATAGGCTTGAAGTTTTCCTCTGCTCCAAAATAGGCTTTCCACACCCAGAACTGCCTGCAGAGCTCAAATCACTGCTCTGCATTGCTCTCCAGGGGGATTGAGCACCCACCCACCCCCCATGCAGGGCTGACTGTTGGATGCAACAGCATCACCTCCGCCTGCATCCTGCATCATCTCTGCCTGCATCCCACAACACCTCTGCCTGTACCCCACATCGCTTCTGCCTGCATCCCACATCCTCTCCTCCTGCATCTCAAATCCTCCCTTCCTGCATCCCACATCATCTCTGCCTGCATCCAGCATCCCAACCCTGCAGCACCCCAAAGCTTTTGCTTGCCCAGGATTTCCACCCTCTTAGCTTTGGGAAGAGGCTCGCTGAGGGGTGGGGGGTGAGGATTTACACATGTGCCCAGGGCAGGGTTCTGGGAAGAGCAGGATTGTTAGGGAAGCAGCTCCATAATCAGGTTAGCTGTGCTCATTTTCAGGAGCAGGTTGCTGCTAACAAGTTTTAATTAAAACCATCTTCATGGTGTCAGCAAGTTGAAATAAAGGGCAGCTATTAATATTGAAAGTAATTCTCCCCCATGTACCAGCAAGCAGGCAGTGGGTATGATGGGCCATCTTCAGGCATTACCGTTTGGGGGTGAATAAAGCAAAATTTACAAAGCTGGGGTGCTGATGGAGGGGACAGGGGCTGTAGCAGGTCTTGGACCATGCACCTTGTGCAGCTGGGGCTTAAGGCTTCTCCAGGGCTTAAAACCACACACAGCAGGAGAAGGAGAAAGAGTTTTCCTGCTGAAAAGCCCAATTCCCTGGTTTTGTTTCCCATGAAAATGCAAGTTTTAGACCCTCTGAACTTCTGGAACAGATTTTCCCCTCACTCTTTCCCAGCCCTGGCTCTACCCTGAGATTTCACAGCTCATTGCAGCCTGGCTTTGAGTACATCTTGAGTGTTTTAAAGACGGCTCTTTCATGCTCCCTCCAGCTTCTAATGCACAAATGTAGCTGTGGGCTCAGCTCCTTAAATGTGAAGGGTTGGGGTGGCGTGGGAGGGGATTGGTGCTGCTGAGCATCACCGGGTGCAGGAGAGGAGCAATGGGAGCGTAGCCCCGACAGGACCCTGTGCTTTCTGTCTAAATTCACCCTTACAGAGGTCTTAGGATACAAGTGTGTTTTGGGCATGGAAAAAGGCCTCTGTCTTTCTCCTTACAGTTGGGTTAGGCTCAAGGGTTGTTCAGATATGAGATTTAATTCACCAGAAAAAGAAATTCTGGTTCAATCCTCTAGTGGAAAAGGAACTCTCAACTCCAGGGGCTCTTTCAGTTCATGCCACTCTCCCACTCGGCCCTAAATACAAGAAGAATTGCAATGCACTCTCATCATGGAAATACAACATTTTTGCTCCAAAACAATGCCTCCAGCCCAAATCTCCCACTGCTGTTAGCTTTTTGTCTCCCTCTTGTGATCAGCCTGGAAAGCTTTTCCAGCCAGCTCGCTGCGAGGCATTGGGCTGTTGCTTTCAGCACATTGGGCCCCAGATCACATTTTGGGGCTATTGTGAAATTGCTGCTGCTTCTTCCTTTGCAGGTGCTAAAGGCAGCACAGAGAGCTGCCTTCTTGGTGCCTCTGCAGGGCTGTGCAGAAGGAATTGCAAAAACACAGCTCCTGCAAACACGTGGGCACAAGCATCACCTATCCACTCCGATGCCCAACGACTGTGACATGCACACAGCCTGGAAAAAAAAATGTGTTTTAGAAACAATCTTAGCAACTCTGCATTGCTTACCCAGAACGAAAACACCTCGATTTGTTATGAAATGAAGGGAAAAACTTGCTGGAATGGGTTTATTTGAGCCCTGGAGGCTTTGGAGCAGGCACAGGGATGGGTTTTGGCTGCACACGGTGCCTTTAAGACCCCAAAAGGCAGCGAAAGCCCGGCTGTTCCCAGCGCTGGCCAGAGGAGCAGGCAATTGGAAGCAGATGTCGGTGGCGGCAGCTTGGTGCCCAGGGCACGGTGAGGGGCGCGAGCAGCAGGGGCCGAGCCCCTGCACCATTGCTCCAGGAGGGGCCGAGCCCGCAGCCCCCCAGCTCCTAACCCAAACCAGATGGGAGAGCACAGCTTGGTTTGGGGCTTGGGCAATGAAAAGGGATCATCTGCCAAAGGAGAGCGAGATGGCCCAGGGAGGGGGATGAAGCTGGGGACAGAGCCCCTGGTGATGGGGCTTTTGCAGCATCTCCCTTGCAGGGATGCTATCGCAGGGGTGGACATGCAGTGCTGAAAAACACGAGCTGGCTCGCAGGGTGCTGGCATCCAGCTAAACCAAGCAGGTTGAGCTGTTGCAAGACTTTGCAAGAGGGTTTTTGTCTGCAGCTGGAGCACGCCCAGCAACGGGGCTGCTCCAGGCGCCTGTCTGGACGGCAAGAACTGCAGAGCTTTTTCCAGCCTGAGAACCAGAGCTAATCCTCTCTCGTTTCCCAGCCCCGACTTATCACGGGTTTGACAGTACACAGGTCTGCCTTTGCCTTTGCTCCCCATCGCTCATCCGGGGAGAAAACCTCCTGCAGCAGGAGCGAGGCATGAATGCAGCAGCCACCTCCCGGCCCGCTGCAGGGCTGTGATTTCACACGGGAAAAATGGCAAGGAAAAGTCCTGGTGCCCTCGTCTTTGAAGAAAAAAAAAAAACGGAGGGGTCTGGAATGAGAGACAACACCTCTGTGTACTCCATGCTTCTGTTTGTACATCCAAGGGAGGATTTTTGGGCTGGCAGAAGTGACATATTGCCATGCAGGATGCTATTACAGAAAAAGCCCCTCAAAAAGATGGCGTAATTTCCTCTTTTTACCTTTTTGTTCAGAAAAAAAAAAAAATAGAGGAAATGGTGTGCTTAACTACGTCATCGCAGTAGCTGATCTCTATCTCCACTGCACATTTCATGGGCATCTGTCTTTCTGTGGGAAAAGCTGCTACATTTGCAGCATGGCATGGCACAGGGACAGCAGCGCAATGCGCTGGCTTTGCTGGAAACTTTATTCTCGGTCTTTCTAACGCAAATCTGGAAATGTAACAGGAATCCAGTCTTAACCCCTTTTTTAAGGGAAAAAAAAAAAAAAAGAAGAGCACTTTTCTTTTGCCTGCACAAGGCTGGGACTCCGCTCTGTGTATGCACACATTCCTCCCGCTCCCTTTCCAAACCGTCCTTGGAAAAGAACAAAATCATTGAATTAGCCAAGTTAATCAGGTGAGCTTCTGACGCACCTCATTTATCTTTCTTTCGAGGCTGAGCCTCGGAGACCCAAAGAATGGGATTAGCTGCAGTGATAAACAAAAGATCCCAGACGGCCGAGAGATTTGTGGATTTTCCCCTGATCTGAACTCTGGGCTGCACAACCCAACATTTGCTTTTTATTTCTGACTAAGAGGAAGTGACGGAATTGGGTTTTCTGCCACACTTCAGTGACCAGTTGAAACAGCCTGGATGAGACGGGATGAAGGTCCGGCAAGGTGACGACCATGTCTTTGCCCTGTTTTGGGGCTAAAAGAAGGGTTTTCCTAACTCTGCCTTCTCCCCTTCCCTCCTGCCTGGGTTATGCAGAGTGCAGGCTTGGGGTGAAAGCAGGAGAGGATCGTGAAGCTTTCCCAGACTGCCTGCAGACACCCTTGGCCACATCCATCCATCACCCTGGGCCCAGCCCCTGTATGCGATCCATCACTTGCAGGAGTCCTCTCTGCCCACAGCATCCTCCTGATGCCTTGCAGACACACAGCTAACCCCTCTCCTCCCCCCCGTCCCTAGATTCAGCAGAAACTGCATTTGCCATTAAAAAAAAAAATAAAAAAAAAATGCTTTCCTTGCAAACATTCCTACCACCCATTGATATTTTATGTTCAGCTGGGGATTTGGGGTGCTGTGGAGCTACCGGCCATGCTGAACATAAGCAGCAAGGCAAAGTTGCTCTGCGTCTGGAGGATGTCATGTCAAATGGAAATGCATCTCTGGCCCTTTTCTGCAGCGCTTATGGTTTGGGGATAAGTGGAAGTCCTTTGCGAGGATTATGAGACACAGAGACAGAGGGGTTCAAAGCCCTTGAGCTAAGTGAAAATTTTTTAGCAGCTTTCTCCTTTCACATTTGGCTTTTCTTCCTGAAATGAAATATGTTCCTTCATCTGGAATTTCCTGAGAGAAGCACAGAAACCCATAGTCATGGTTTGAAAAATTATAATTGATCTCCTCAGTTCTGTATTTTGAAGGAAAATCTGTTTAGCTGGATTTTTCAAAAAACTCATTAAAAAATAAATAAATCTCAAATGGACAGCAACAAGCATTTTTCCATTTCTGGCAACTAAGTCCTGTAAAGTCTTTTGAGAACTGCAAACTTATTCCTAAGACTCCTAAATATGCATCATTCGCAAACACTGAATCTAAAGAATACATCTTTATAGAAACTTGTAGGCTTTTTTTCCCCTTACTTTAAGAGAAAAACACCAAGGAAAGTGGTATGTTGTGTGGAGTTAACCAGCTTTCTTCCTTTTGAAGATGCCCTAAAACTGGTCGATGAAGGCTTGAATGGCCCCATGGTCCCCAAAGGGTGGGACTGGTGTGCACTGAGGGGAGCACGCCTGGGTCTGGAAATGAGGGGACACAAACATCTGGGTGAGAAAATACAGCTGCCCACCAGTTTTACATGGTTATCCAAGTGGAATCTTTATTTCTGTAGGAATCTGTAAGAACTAAGGGATGGATGGTGGAGGGGAGGAGAGATGTTTCCCAAAGAATAATACAAGCTTAAGCATGCATCAAAATTTAACCTGGAAATAGCTCCGAAGACCCTATGAGCCGGCAGGGTTGGACTTTCCTTACATATCTGTAGGGTTTGGGTCTCATGTCTGGAAGCAGGAATGGGGCTGGCAGGTTTCGAAGCAACCCATTGCCTGTGCGATGCCATGGCCCCTAAAATCCCTCCTGGAGGGCTTTGCTCTCAGCATGGATGTGCACAAAATCCCCCACTGCAGCTAAACGAGCACAGAGCAAGGGGAGAGGAGTCCTGGGCTGCCTTGTGACATGCTCACAACTCTCCTCGCAATCAGATCGGCTTCCTCCAGATCTCTTTTTCCCTACTTCAGCCTGTTTTTCAAGGGCACCCCAACCCGTTAGCAAGAAGAGGCATCGCCATCCCTGCAGCCACTAGATGGTGCCAAGAGAAAGAGCGTGGGAGGAACAGGGTGAGGAAGAGGAGGGCACCCGCGCCTCCAGCTGTCCCCTGCCACCCGAAAGCCTGGCCGTGGGGTGAGGGACAAACCCCAGGTATGGACAGTTTGCAGCTGAAGATCTCCCAGCCCATGTCCGTGGGGAGGCATCGTCCTGGCTGGGGAGTGTTTGGGACCTAACGGCGATGAGGTTGTGGCTGGGAAGTCCTCGGCTGGTTTTGTGCTGGGTTTGCCAGCTGGTATCGCCCAGTGTGGTTGGGCTCACACCAGGAGTGCTGTCCCAGCTCCTCCTGTGCTGTCCCCATCAGATGTCCCTGGTTTCTGCAACAAGCAAAGATGTGGTGCATGGGAAGATGGAGATTTCTCTGCTCTCATGAAGGAAACCTGTGCCTATGCTAGGATGGGACCTGGAGATTGCTCCCAGCAGGGCCCTTGCAGGCTCCCTGTGGGAGAAAGCACGGCTGGAAATAGGGCTGGGGTGGGGGACATGGGTGCGCCGGGTGGAGCTGCAGAGATGACAGCCTCCTTGCAATTTCTGGGTGCAATGCCTCCCCTGCCTTCCGGAGCCTGCAAGGATTTGGGCCACATCTTTCGGTTGTAGTGCAAGATCAAAAGAAAACCTCATTTGGCTTCATTTCAATGAAAGCTAAAAGTCTGAAAATGCAAAAGCCAAGTGAAATTTCTCTGTATCTGTCAGCCTGTTGAATTTGCCCATCTGTGCCAGGTTGCATGACTTTGTGTCTCGCACTTCGTTCTGGTTCTCCTAAAAGACTTGGTTCCCGGAATCCCATGCTTACAGATGAGCCTCAGCTTTCTTTTCTTTATTTCTTTATTCAGGAAACTTCTAGAACTGTCAGAGCTGGCTCCATCTCAAAAACCTGAGCTCGAGACACCTTAGAGGCTCAGAAAGTTGTGGCCGTTCCCAGAGGTTGCATTAAATGGGCTCAGGAGCTCTGAGGTCCCCTCCATGCTGGGGGAAGACGGGAGGGCTCACAATGGGGTTCTCATTTGCCTTTCACCATTTGCCTTGGGAGGGACCCTGTGGCTTGGTCGGGTCAGACTCAGCGCCTCGAGCCATGCATTCAAATGTACAGGCTTCAATTTCCATCTGGATTATGGAAAGAGCCCAAAAGTGCAGGGAAAAAATAAAAATAAAAATAAAAATAAAAAAAAAAAAAAAAAAGCAGAAGCATTGGATTTCCAGTGGTTCATCCCCTCCCATGCAATAACAGAGATCAATGAGTAATGTAGGGTGCACATGGGGATGAAGGGATGGGATGCACATCGTGCTCTCAGGGAAACTGAGGCACGGAGGGATTGGGCTGTATGGTGGCACAGCTCCTGGGTAATATTAAAGGGGCAGAGCACCCTTTACCCATGTACTTTCCACCTAACAGGGGAGAAAAGTTTGCCTGCAGCATGGGCACCTCTTTCTCCTTTTCTCTTTGTCAGTCCTGGGGTTTGCTTTCTTCTCCTGGGCTGGAAAATCAAGGCAAAAGCAGCATTGGGCTGGATTTGGCAATTTCTTCTCACTTTTTTTTTTTTTTTTCCCTCCCTTATCTTGCAATCAGCCCAGCAGCAATGGGGTGGAAGAGCAGTGCATTTCCAGAGAAGGAACCACTTGAACTTGCTCACCAGGCCGAGGCAGAGCCCTCAGGGGAAGCTCTTTTTTTGTCGCCGCCTGGTCACCCAGTCAGGGCTCAGCAAGCAGCAACGAAGCACTCCGCGGGTTTTCTCTCTTTAAAACCAAGTCCAGCAGGAGCTCAAAGCCTCCATTATCGAGCTCTTTTCCTACCCATCGCTGCCGGGATGCCCGACCCTCAGAGCGTGCCGAGCATCCTCCTCCTCGCCCCTGCGCCCGCGCCTCTCCATCCTTGGGAGCCAGCTGCGGCGTGTAGGAGAAAATGCCCCTGTCACGGCTGTCTGTGCTGTGTTATTGTTAGTGTTACATTACAAATCCCGTTTCCATGCTGAGGTCCCGGGGGGGTCATAAACAGGGGAGGTCAGGACCCTGCCAATAAACAGGACCCCAGCCCCACGACGGCCTCCCCGCAGCGCCGCAGCCGGCATTTGCCAGCGGCACCCCGGCCGCTCGCAGCCCACGTCCTCCGGGTGCTGGCTCCCGGCCGAGCAGCATCCTTCCCTCGCAGCCAGGGCACAGAAACCCCCTGAAAACACCGCAGTGCGGGGCGGCTGGCACAGCTTCCAGCTGCTCGCAGCTCCGGCTATAATTAACCACCTTGTGGAGCCGCAGCTTTTAAAAATAGGCGCAAGCAGGAATTGTTGTTTCCCTCCGCGTTCGTTTATGTGTTTGGCCGATGTCGTTGCCTAGTGGCAGATTCAGCCTAGTATTGTTTTCCAGTGCATATTTGGTGCACGGCTCAGCGGCCAGTTGTAGGCGTGCAGCGCTTTCGGGGGTGCAGAGATATCTGAAAATAAAATCAGGTGTGGATGGAAACTCCGGGCTGATGCTCTGGGCTGGTCCCTCATGCACACCGTGGGGTGGGTTTGCTCTCCTGCTGGCGTGTGGGGTGCTGAGCATCCCGCTGGGAGCCGGGCTCCGCAAAGCAGTTGTGATCCTGAGCAGCAGCCAGGAAAAGGTTAAGAGAGAGATTTCCCAGGGATCCAATGGGACAAGATCCCCTCTGATCCCATGAGGAAGGTGCATAGCAGCTGATGGGGCAAATATCAGGAGCTTCGTATTCTGCAAACGCCTCCTCTCACCCTCCTCCCCAGCACTGCTGAGGATGTTTCTTATTAACGTACGGCTTTAGTTTGCTGCACAGGGTGGGAAAAGGCTGGAGAAGCAAAAATCACCCAAGTGAGGGCAACAACTCCAGCTCTGCTGCCTTTCATCCCGCTTTCCCACAGTCTTCTCCAGCATCGTCAGCCCTCCCGTGGTTTGGGATCGCAGCCCTGGGTAGATATATTTGCAGAACGGGGGAGGATAAAGGAAAAAAGTGGGGCTTAAAAGGGGCTGATCCACTGCAGGGATGTCAAGCAGCATTAGGCTGCTTGGGGACAAAAATGTAAGCGTAGGAGGAAGAGAGGAAAAAAAAAAATGATGGTATGAGAAGGCACAGTCGAAATAACCATGCTCGAGCTCAAGGAGGCGTGCAGTTTGTAAGCGCTGTGCTTCTCCCAAGGACTTGGAGCTGGTCAGGAATCTCAACTGCCCTGTGCAGGTAGTTTGTGAGAAGGGATAGCTCAACAAAACAAACTCCCATGCTCTTTTTCTTTAAAATAAATAAATAAATAAATAAAATAAAAATTTTAAAAAAGAAAGAGGATGATGTTTCCCATCAGCAGCAAATTGCCACCCAAAAAATTCTTAGGGCTGAAATGTTGCTTTTTTTTTTTTTTTCCCTAATGAGATGAAGGCCTTTTGAAAAGAAATAACTGTCCCTTGCCTGAGCCAGGCCCACCAAAAAGCCATCGAGGGCGTAGTGGGTGGCAATGGCATCTCTGAAACTAATCTCGGTTCCTCCCTCCCTCATCATGGTGTGGCCACCAAAATACTGGGGTAGGTCAGCATTTTTTTCTCTCCATTGAATTTAGCCAGCTGAGAAGACAATTTTACAAAAAAGAGAGGTTTATGCAGGAATTCATGAGGATATTGCTCATGTCATCACCAGTGGGTAAATCAGTGTGTCACTTGGGGAACAGTAATAACACCCCACAGTAACACTATGAAGACCATATAGTACGAAGCACTGAGGTTTCTGGATGATTTAGGCGTTGAACCCGCCTTAAAGTTGTACTTGTGCTCCAAAGGCAAAAAAAAATAAAAAATAAAAAAAAGGGGGGGGGGGTTGCAAAGCCTCCCACCTGTGGCTGCTGTGGGAGGGTTTCGGGGTGGCAGTTACACTTAGCTGCCCAGGTCCTAAAGGCTTTGATCGCGGCTCTGCAAACCCCACGCCCAAGGAGCAGCTTGCTGCAAGCCCACGGACTGAAAGGCGTTCCTGAGTCACACACCCATGTGGCTGCCCCAAAACCACCCTGCAGGTAATGTGTTAACAGAAAAAAAAAAAAAAAAAGAAAAAAAAAAAAGAAAAGAGAAAAAAAAATGGAGAAAGAGAGTGCAAAGAGGCGCTCAGCTCAAGCTTGTGATGTCCCACCACCTGGGACTGAGGGGAGGTCCAGCACCAGAGCAAACACATGGCTGGTTAAGACCAAAGCTCCTGCAAGCTTTTGCTGCAGCCTGGAGCTTTTCAGACTGGTGCACCCGATGCGTGGCTCACAGATCTGCATCTACAGGAGTCAAGAAGGGACCAACATTTCTTAAAAGACTTCTTGGTGGCGCTCAGCACTTGAGCAGAGGAGGCCTTTGGGCGTGTCACTGCTTCAAAGCTCTCTCCTGTGCTGCACCTCTCTGAAAATCAAATACAAGCAGCAAAGAGATTTCTCTGAGTCTGCCCGGGCTGGGATCCTGAGTGTTGCCATGAACACCCGCAAAACCAAGGCAAACAGTGCGGTGACTCAGAGTTATGTGTGATATCGGTTTCAAGTACACGTGAGAAGAGCTCCCCGTCTCACTTGTGCGCGCAGGGTGGGTCGGGAGCAGCCCATTGTAAAGGCAGCAGTGCTTTTCTTCACCTTGCTTGGCTTTGTTTTGTTTTGTTTTGCAGGCGCTTCACCCAGAAGCCGAGCAGCGCTTGCAATCAAGATAAAGGCTGAATAGCACCAGAGACCCTGCAATAGGAAAAACAAAATAAATAGGTGCAGAGAGCTAGGAACCGCAGCTGTCGGTGGCAAGAGCGAACGCAGGGTGGAGGTGGCTGAGGCTCCTGCATCGGCTCTCGAGCAGTTGCATGGGGGGAAAAATCTGGGGACGACTCAGCTGCAAGGGCCCAGGGCAGAAAATGGCTTTATGGGCTCGAAGTCCTTCCTCCCTCTGGATGGTATTTAGCAATAGGGATGGAGCATCTTCTCTGTGACGACTCGCAGATCGATGCAAATCGGTGGAGAGGAGCTGAGGTCAGAGATGAGCTACGCTTTCTGTAGGCAGATTTTAATCCTTTTGCAGATCAAAGCCTTTAATTGCATCGTTTTTCTCAGGAGGTAATAGCTGATGGGAAGGGAAAAAAATCACTTGCAGGTGTCAGAAGATAAAATGGGGGAAATCTCAGACGTTTCACCCCCGGTGATTTCACCACCTTGCCCGCCGAGCCTCCACATCATCCTACCATCAGAGCAACGAACGGGCAGCAGCAGGCATGGGAACGGGGAGAGTGAAGTGTCCGAGACTAAATATTGGTTTAAAACCAAGACCTGATGCAATTAATCCACACGCTCTTAAATAAACAGTCTCCCTCCTCCCCGCATCTGTCTGCCTGCTGCAAACCTTTTTATTCCCTGCTGCAAACCTTTTTTTTTTGCTTTTAGCAGAAGCTTTGCCTTCACTTCCCAAAGGAAACCCTGCAGCATCCGCGCTGCGTGTGCAATGGGGCTGGGTCGCATCCTGCTGTGGTGGTACAGATGGCTCTAAACACAGACACAGAACTGTCACATTTGGTCCTCAGCAGCTTTAAAATCAAGGGATGCTTTGCAATGGCGAAATTTATATTTGTATATCCCCTATTTATATAAAGAGGGGAACTGTGGCAAAGGGACATGCCCTGCTTGTGCACACAGGACAGGTGATAGCAGCTTTGACATTTCACATTACTGGAGGATTTTGGAGCTCGTTGTTATGTCTTTGGTAGAGTAGATGAGGGGTTGGTAAGCAAGCCAGCGAGACAAATTTTTTGTGTCCAGGGAAATTTTGAGTGCAAGTGAGTCAGGGGAGGAAACTGTGGTGAAAAGGTCAAAATCATCTCCAAAAATGCAAACTGTTCTGTATTTTGACAAAGTCACCGTTTTTTGAAGGAAGCTGATATTTTCCTCTGTACGGTGGTATTTCACCCAATAAAGAGAAGTCACCTCAGTGAAAACTGTTCACGTATCCTCAAAAATATCCTATAAAGGAGTTCAAGCAGAAAGAAATCCTCCCAAACCCCATATAGACCAAAACAGACAAACAAAATACAGAATCACATTAAAACCCAAAGATAAGCAAAGGTTTTCAACTGCGAACCAGCTGGAAGGGGTGAACACTGGTGTCATGAGTCCCCCTCTCCCCTTCCCCTCTTTTTTCTTTTTTTTTCCTCCCCAAATCAGGCTTTTCTTTAGAAACCAGAAGCCTCCAGGATCAGATTTGTTGAAGCCAAAGGTTTTCTTTTTTAAGGGAAATTTTGAAGGAAAGCAATCAACTCCAGCGACAATTCGCATTCAGTAACATCCCCAATTTCAACCAATACGTTTTTGGTTTTTGATCAGCCACGAGGCTTTTCCTTCTGTGAGAAAATATTTTAAAGGCCTCAAAAGAAAGGAGCAAGATGTACTCAATTCGATGCAAATACCAGTAAAAAAGCAAAGTTCCTCCGTGTTTCTCTGCCCATTTTGCCAGCGCTGAGCGGCCAGAGCATCCTGCAGGCTGGGGATTTCACCTTCCTCCCATCTTTGTGTTTGGAGCTGCAGTTTGTTAATGAAGCCCTGCTGTAATTTTATCCCCACCTCACGCTACCGTAACCGTCACCAGTCCCAAAATGAATGGGCTCAGAGCTTTTGATCCCCATTTTGCCTCCGGCTCCATCCCCCAGCCCCAAACTTCCTCCTCTCTGCCTCGTAAAAGGATTTCTCCCCAAGAAATGCAGTTACTGTTTTACTGATGGGGTCAGGACCTTTCTTTTTTTTCCGTTTTATAGCCCGCCAGGGAGCGAGGCTTTCCATCTGGGGAGATGTGTAATGCAATCCCAAAATAACAGCACAGCGGGTCTCCCCGTGCCCCGCGCACGGGGGAGGACCCGAAACACCCGCCCCATGGTGCAGGACCAACATCAGACATGATCAAGAGGAAGATTTATCTGTATCTATATGTGTATCTATACCTATATGTATATTTGTCCCAAAGCCACTGTTCCTGTGTGTTACATATGTAAAGAACCCCCCAGTTATAGCAAAATGAAGCATGTGAGGGTGGGAGCGTCATAAAGTGGCTTTGCCCCCAAAGAGATGGTTGCAACATATGGCCCTGGGCTCTTCCCCCCGAAAATCTGCATTTCAGTGCAGGTGCTGGGCCAGATGCATGCCCCTGTGGATTCACCCCAATGAAAAGAAAATGGAGCTGTGGAGTATTTTCTTTATAAAAAAAGGGGGGGAAAGCTCTTGCTAGCTTTTGTTTCACTCCCCATCCAGCCTGAGCCATGTCCAGATGTGGGGGCAGATGGTGACAATTCACCTGGTAATGGTGAATTCAGTGAAACACCCCAGTGCGAGGGGGGCTGTTTGCACCTATTCTCCTGGTTTTCTTCCATTTGTAAGAAAAATTCTGCCCTTGTCTTTATAGCAAGGGGCTGGTGGCATTAGTGAGGCTCTTTCTCCCACCTCCCCCATGCATGTAAATGGTCAGCAGCTGATCAGCATTAGAGGCTCGTGTGAGGGTATGCACAGGTATTTGTCTTCTCGTGGAGAAGCTGCGGGCCACTAGACAGAGAAATCGGGGAAGTTTCCGCAGAAAACCTGTCCAAGGAACGCACCAAGGGGCAGGATGGTCTCTAAGTGCTGATGCCGAGGCAGATCTCAGCCGATGCTCCTACAAAGGAGAGCTGATCAGGCACTGAAGCTCAGCAGTTTTTCCAGCCCTTTCACAACGAGGCGTTGTGAAAAAATACATGTGTTAACCTCAGCTTTCCTTTTTCTCGAAGGAAAGGGGCATGTGTGTGCATGTGACAGCCACCCGTGCGCTGCAGAGAGCAGAGAGGGAGGTAAATGCCCAGGGGAGCCGCGGGCTACCAGGCCCGCCAGCTCACTCATCTCAGGACTCCTGACTCAGCCCGAGATGCCAGCCTCCAGAAGAAGTGGGTGTGCAGGCAAACGCACCCCCCCTGCCCCAAGCACACCTTTTTTGGCATCCCATCTCCCTTATCTGCTCTTTCCATTTCGCTCATTCACCACTCGGTGTGGCGCCGTGGTCGGGCACCATTGCTCTGTGGGGCGGTGGGATGCTCAGCACCACCCAGCCACTTCTGCATTCACCTACAGTTATCATTCCAGGCGGTGTTACTCTTAGCATCGCCCATTATCGTAATTAAGGAGAGGAGAGCATCCCTTCATCCTCACGGGTCTTGCCCTGTTGTTTTCAATGTGAGTTGCTCAAAGCAGTTCCCAGGGCTCCGGCACCCAAACCTCATGAACGCGATCAGGATGCTGGTGTGAAGCTCCCAGAGCAGCATGGCCACGCTGGTTTGCATTTGCAAATCAGTCGAGACAGCAGGCTGGGGCTCAGATTGATGAGGTGAAGGATACTGGATATGGGGTCCCTTAAGCTGAGCCCTCCGGGACATTCCCCTGGGGTGTGCACACTGAATTGCAGTGGAAAAATACAGCGCTGAACGCAAGCAGGTGAGATGACACCTCAGGCAAGGCTGTCAGGCTCTGCCTGGGCTCTGCAGCTCTCGGCATTGACTGAACGCCCACAGGAGCTGCTGAGGACTGACCCAGCTCATGTCATGCACTGGCTGGCACTGGGTCCTGCTGCCCCAGCATCCCAAGTGGTGGCAGAGCACTGCTTGGGCTGGTAACTCAATACGGCATGGGAGATTTCACTTAAATCTGCTCTGAAATCCCTCTGGGCATGGGCTAAGGGTCTCCATGAGAGTTTTCTCCCCAGCTACCCATCCTAATGCCCCATGCCCCTTGTCTTTACCTCCTGAACAAGCCTGTCTGCCTGTGGAGATGCCGAAAATCAAATGTAAGGATGGATGCCCAGAAGGCAGAAATCCACTCTGAAACCTTCAGCAGCCCACGCTAAAAGTGGTGGCACTGCCTACGCCTGCTACAAGTACAAGAAACAGCTATTTTGGTCAAAACTCACACCCATAACTGACAAAGCTGCAGCAGCACAAATAACCATGTGGGGTAGTTAGGGCATGGTCAGATGATAAAGCCACATGTTCCCCATGAAAAATTAGCCTGGGTATGGCAGGCAGGGCGGCTGGGGGGGTTATGCTCTTACACGTGGTTTATCTAATAGGCAAAGCCCAAACATACAAGGAGGGTGCTTTTCAAGTCACCTTTTCCCATTCTCCCCTTTGTTAAAATGTTTGCTGCTTCCAGCGTGGACAGGAAATCAAACTCTGATATTTTTCCCTTGCAACCGAAATAAACAGCTATTTATTTTAGAAACATGGCTTGGAAAGAAGCATGTTGGTTCTTACCTAAGAACTTCATCCCTCTTAACTCCCAGATAAGATCCCTGTAACATCAGTTCCTTTGGAAACCACAGGAAAGACGAATAGATATTAGAAAAAGAGACTGGTCCCCTTATTGCCCTGCTCGTACCCACAGTACATCAGCCCACCTTTGTCTTTTCAAAAGGGATTTTCAGTTTTGAAATGAATGTTCGCACACATTCGTTGGTTCAAAAGGGGCAGAGAAGGGTTTTAACCAGGCTGATGCACTGCTCTTTTCATAGGTTTGTTTTAAGAAAAAGAAAAAACAAAAGAGGGGTGGGAAGTGGCTTTTTGTCCTCATTTGGAGAAAAATAATAGGGAAAATACTGATTGTTTTTTTTCGTGGAACAAAGACGTGGTTTTTGAGGCAGATCTGGCCCTTAGCACTACGAGCACCACTAGAGGGCCCAAAAAGTGTTTTGGGTGATGCTGGTGCCTTCCTCTACGTGCTTCTGATAACCGTCACCATAAAGATGGCATCAGCCACTCCCTCCAGAAAAACTGTAGTTAAAAAACCAGTCAGAAGAAACAGTCAAAAGAGACCTGAAATGAGAAAGGCACCGGTGATTATTCAGAAGGATTTCATTATAAGAATCAGAGAAGTTCATAACCTTGTAACACCCAACTCACGCACTTCAGACCTCTTTGGAAGTTGCCAGGACTTATATATCTATTTACAACCTGCATTTCAGCTGTATTCACACCTGTCTGAAGCTGCTCTGCAGGAGCACTGCTCACAGCAGTGGCGCTGCCCCTCTCGGAGGGGGGTTCAGCTCTGCCAGCCCCATGCTGACCCCATGAATGCCACCCAAGCTCCAGGCTGCTGTGGCCAAAAATTGATAATTATTTCTCATGGGCTTTTTGAATTGCTTTTCCAAATTCCTCTCCGCAGTGAAGAAGGGAACAGCTTTTCCTGGAATTATGCCATTTGCAATATTTGGCTGCCCGTTCTGTTTTGAAGAATAGATGGCGATTTTCAAGTTAAGGGGAAAAAATAGAGGTGAAGAGACTTTTTTCTTCCAAAGAAGGGAAAAAGTCTCTGAGCTGGGACTCATCTGACTGCCCACCCCTGCACAGACCTGAGGAAATTCCTCCACTTCCATTCACAAGCATCTCCTCAGGGTGCAGGGTCGGTACTCTCTGCTTGCTTTGGCTGCAATTAAATCGCCTTCGGTCTCTGCTGTATTGATTGCAGCACGCTGCAGGCCCTGAGCAGAATCTCAATTTAAATCCCTGTGTCCCTTGAGGTGGGGAGGCTCTGAGACATGACCCCATCTCCGTGTGTTCCCATATTTCTGCAGCACCAAAATGGGTAAATACCCATGCAGAGGGCTGTGTGATTGGTGGAAAGAGGGCACAGAACGTGGTTTTGCCCCAAACCACACCCAGATTTCTGGGCTCTGGACAATCCCCTTAAACCCCTCCTTGATCCCACAGAAGCAGGGATCCCAGGGTGTCTGCAATTTGGCCCCTGCAATGAGGTCCCGAAGTGATGCCTCCGAGGCAGGGCTGTGGGAGCTGAGCCCTTCACGAGCTGTCACCTCTAATTGCTGTCTCCTGGAGCTGCACCTCCAGCCCCCTTTGCCCCTTTCCAAATTAACCCCATCATTTGGCTAATTCCCAGGGGGGCAGAGGCATTAACAGCGAGCGACATCTCCTTGGGGACGCCATTAAGGCAGAGAGCTGGGAAATGCAATCACTAATAGGGGCAGTAATGAGGGGAGAGCTGGAGGAGAGCGGGGAGGGGGCGAGGATGAATTTACCCATCTTGGAGAAGGCGACCTCCCCACACCGCTGCTGCTCAGCCCCAGGAGATGTGGGCATGGGCAAGCAAGCACGGCCCCTCTCCCGAGGAGTTTTGAGACATGAAAAGTCTGAGTCTGCAGTCGGGGGGAAGCAGAGCAGACAGTACGTGGTGCCAGCCTCATGCAGGACACCATTGCTACATGAGCCTGCTCTCAGCACCAGGGTGCTCTGGCACTCAGGCTCAGAGCAAAGCCCAGGCAATGACCCCAGCATCTTGCTGAAATTAGGGGATCCCCAGGCCAAACTGCACTCTGAGTGCTGCCAGCAGCGCTGCTTGGGCACCTCCACATACAAGTGGCTGAAGATCCCTTTCAGGCTGAAGAACAAGTCCAGGGGGACATTTTGATGCCCGGTGCACCTCCCAAAGGGTCAGCAATGCGTCGGAGGGCACTGAACCACCGCTGTCCCTGAAGCAGCTCCCCGAGCATCCCAGCTCGGCAGGGAAGATGCCTGAGCCAGCATACGCGGCTCCATCCCCCCCGCAGGAACGGGCCGGGCTCCCTGCAGCCCCACACGATGCTCTCGCCAGCGGTCATGAGCAGCAAAGATGTTTCCTGTGATTCTTGCCGTGACAGCCATGCCCTGACCTGGCTTTCGTTATCGAGCAAGGGGCCGGCTATCACTGACCTTCCCCGTGCACTGGCCAGCCAGCAGCCTCCCTGTCCCACTTTATCTGCCCACGACGCTCGCTTCCTTTGACGTCTGAGTGCAGAGCAGAGGTGGCTTCATGGGATGGGTCAGACGGAGCTGCAGCCTCCTGCGTCCTCAGGAATCATGGCAATGTGCAGAGATAACCCAAGGAAACGCTGGGTCAGGGTGGGAAACCTGCCTGCCTCCAGACAGCATCGCCACGCCCAGTGAGAGTGACCTAAGATACCCAGAGTGATCGTGAGCCGCTCCTTGCTGACAGCTGCCTCTCCTTGAAATGTCACCGATGTGAGGTCCTGGCTCATTTGGGGTCTCCTTGCACACCCTGGGGATGCTCAGCGTGAAGCCACCTCCCCACCAAAAGCCTTTCTCAGGAGGGGATGGTGAGGGACCAGCAAGTCCATCAGGACCAAATGCAGGGTTTTGTACCTCAGTTGAACGGAGGGTGCCCAAAATGCCACGGAGGGCTTATGTCCATCTCCTCCAGCCACAAGTATCTTAGACCACCCCTGCCAGCCCTAACCGACCGCTTCGTCCCACCCCACCATGACAAATTGGCATCCCACCCTATTTAGGGAACCGGAGTGGAAACGCCAGAGCAGGCAGCGGATGGGATCCAACTGCCAAAGTGACACCTCTTCAACCTACGCAATGCTGCAAAGAAAGCAGCCCAGCTCTGCTGCCGGGGTTCACCCTGCAGATTTGGGAAGACCCAAGAGCATGCAGCACTGTGCCCCCACAGCCCCCTGTAGCTGCTTTAGCAGACGTCTCGGTGGCCTTGGCTCGTCCCTGCTGGCCTCTTCCCCCCTCCCTGTCCCTATTGTTTGTGGAGCCCGGCCCTGACCCCGTGTATTTATAACCCCCCTTTCCGGCGCCGCATTGTGTGCGCCCTGCGTCCTGGATGAGCCGGGGCTCGACGCCGCGCTTCCTCACCTTCCTGTTTATGGGGCTCGGGAGGAGCCAGACCCAGCCACTCCTCAGCTGCCTCTGTGAAATTCCTCTTTGTCCTCCTCGTGGCAAGAGATGGGTCTCGATGGTCCCTCAGGCCTCCAAAATTTGGGAAGAGTTGGGTGGAGAGGGGGATGCTATTGCCCAGCTGCAAATGGGGCACGCATGCTGTTGGCTTGCAAACACTGATGGGTTTGTCCTGAGACTGGTGGCCCGAAGCAGAGGAAAAATGAGTGCTGCTAGCAGCAGAGCATCTCCCACATTGCTTATCCACCTCTTGAATCAAACGTGCTGCTGCTGTGTTTCTTGCAGGACACATATTCTTTACATGCAGCTGTAGGGTTTGAGCCACCTCCATGCAATGCTGTTTACCCCCAAAACAACATCCAGTCTCAGATTTGGTCCCCAAATTGCCTTTTTGTTCTCGAAGAACAAGCAGAAGGTGGAACCCCATTGGTACCAAATGCATGGCCATGCTTCAACTCAGGCCAGGTTTGTCCACACGATTTGCTAGGAAGGAAAAAACCTCTACACGCTTTGCTCTGATATCATCAGCGAAACAGTTTATTACAGCAGGAGGGAACTTTTGCCCGAATTACCTTTTATTGTTCAGGGAGGCAAATCAGCAGTGCTGGCAAAGGGCTTGCACTTGCCAAGAAATGCGCAGGCGTTTCCCTGCGATGACCCCTGTGATGGAGCCGGTCCCGAGCAGGACAGGGCTCTGAATTCAGTGCACAAGCTGTCCTGTCCCCACCACCATCCTATGATTCATCCCCATTTTCCCCCCTTTTTCGGCCTAAATGGTAGCCCCATCATTAGGAATGTTTACCCGCCCTGTGCCCCGTACAGCCATAACCGTCAGCAAGGTCTGCTCCCGCCGCGCAGCCCCGGCAGCGGGAATCAAACAAAGCAAAACAAGAAACCTCCCAGTGTTAATCTCGCCCTTGCAAAAGCTGGGTGGAGCGAGCGCTCCAGGAAGCCCCCATTCAAAGCCATTCATTAGTCAAGCGCTGTATAAATAATTATCTTTGCTGCTGGACTCCACTTCCCCAGCCCGCAACCTTGGGGTCCAGGTGGGGACGTCACTCCCTGTGTCCAGTCATCACTGGAGGAACACCGGGAGTTTTTTCCCCTCCGACGTGCAAACAGCAGCGTGCAAACAATAGCCTGGCGTCAGCCGACAGCAGCTGGGGCAGCCCTGGCTGTGCTGCAGCTCGCAATGTTGCAAGGTTTGTTTTTTCCCTGTCCCCCAGCCACCGGTGGAGAATTCCCTCCGAAATCCCACCTGGAGCCATCAGATGTGCGAGGCTCGTGGCCCCACGGGCTGTCACTTAACACTTGTTCTTTATCTGGCTGTGACAGGCGAGGCGAGTGTATTTCCAGATGTTTCCTACCCAGAGCTGGGACTGAGGGTTTGGGTTTTTCGGCGCTGGGCTGCCCGTTCAGCTGGGCTGGCGATGGGCTTGTCTGTGGGGAGGGAGCAGCTGCCTGCACGCATCAGGTCTTCACGAAAGGTTAGGAGAAATGCTAAAGAAAAATCCATACAACTCCTATTAATTAATATTTAATAGTGAAATAAAATCTTCTCTGTCAGTTTGTGGCTGTCGTGATTTGTGGGGCTGAGGCAGGGAAAAGGGGTGGAGAAGAGGAATTATGCCCCATAAGGGAGTTGATAGAATTGTCCCTGTGTCACGACGGTGTTCACCAGGGCTGGCCTTGGCAAGGAAACAAAATTTCCTTTTCAGGGGTTAGTAATGAGATGGCAAACCAGCTATGGGATTGTGCTTGCACGTCATCTGGTTCATGGCTAGAGACAGAAGCAACTCCTGGTATGATTTTGGATGTGCGGGTTTTGGCAAAACTGGTTTTAGGGAGAAAAATTAATAAAAAACAGACCTTTAACAATGTCCAAACACTCCTCTTTGCCTTCAAAAATACTTTAGGTTTTTGCTCCTAAATTAGCTTTATTTTATTTCATTGAATTAAATAAGCCAAATAGTGTATGTCTTTTCCATGAAAGGCCCATGTCTCAACACCAGCACCTCTGGGCTGGAGCTGGAGAACCAGCTCCGGAGCATCCCATCCATGCCCTGCTGCCGGTTGCTCAGTGCTGTGGCTATTTGCTCACCCACTTGACCTGATCAATCCCTGCAAAGTGACCTTTCCCTTGGCACTGTGCACCCGTCTGCTGGTGTAAATCCTGCCCTGGGTTGCTTTCATCCCCATGAAACTCCTCCTGCAGACTGGCAGCAGCTGGGAAGGAGAGCTATTTCTTAGCTGGGTGGCACTTTATGCTGAAAGAAATTGTGCATCGAGGAGTACGGGGGGTTCTGTGATACGGGAGTGGAAGGGAATATGCTTTTTCTGGACAAAAAGCGAGCAAGATGCTGGTGACCCACCTGAGATGAGCTAGGAATTTACTGCAAGGCTGATGCAGCTGAGGAGGCTTCACCTTCCTCTGCTACCATGCCAGGTGCTTCTGGAAGAGACGAAAGATCCTGCAAGGGTTTATGCCAAGTGTTTTCTCCCGGTGTTTTTTCTCCCTTTGGGCTCTCCTGTCTGAGTCCTTACACAAGACCCTGGTGATACCGATGTTCCCAGCATTATTGATCTGGTCTCTGAAGATGCCCCATCACTTTCTATTTGTCCCTTCTTCAGAGGAAAAATATTGTTCCTACCGAAATCTGGAACATACAGTCAGGGGAGAGAAAGTTCACCTCTAATTAATAAGGAAGTACAGAGAGAGAGAACAGGTTACTCATTGATGATATAATTGAAGAAAACCACAATTCTTCCATGTCCAAAGGAGATTTCCCAAAGCCTTTGTGCACCATGGGACATGGGTTTGTGTCGAACTTCTACGCAAGATGTGAAACAAAGTGGTTGGAGAGGAAAAGTTCTTTGCCTGGTTAGTGGAGGCAGCAAGGCTGTAGCTACAAGAAATGGAATTTCCCTTTATTTATATTCAGGTCATTAGAAAGAAACACTCCGAGTTGTGGGTTTCCTTATCTCCTGGGCATCTAGATGAAAGGGTGGACAGAGTAAGACAAGCACACCATGAAGCTCACACTCGTGCTTGCTTGCAAAGCATGAGATCCACCTTGCTTGCTGCAGGTCATCTTGCACTGAGCCGTCTCTGGAGGACTAATACCTTGGAGTCCATGAGGACATGGACACGTAGCCCTAAAATCAGCTTCCTGAAACGATTTGAGCAGCTTCAAAGGGCTTTACAACCGCTGAGGCTGTACAAGCGGCTGTTGGGTGGAGGTGGGCTCGGAGGTGTTCCCCTGCACCTCGTCCTCACCACGCTCCTCAAACAGGGAGAAAACTTCTGGGACACACAGGGTCTTCCCCCGGCCTCCAGCCTTTCCTGGGACAAAGATGAAATAAATCTCAGCTCTACCACAATGCCCATGGAGCTCAGTTCCTCTCAGTCTCCCTTCTACCCAGGGTCTCCCAGGTCTATCTCACCATGCATCCCAAGCAGCACCCGCACGGAGCCGCACCTCAGCCTCGCACGTGGCCATCACCTGCAGGGCTGCCAGCAGCATGGCTGGCAAACTCAGCAGCTTCATCTGAGCCCAGGACCCATGAAAGGAGGTTGCACGAGACCTGAAAACTGTCCCCGAGCCAAACCTGGATCCGCTGAGTCCAGACAATATCACCGCCTAACTAAACCCACCGGCACCCATTTTACAGATGAAAAGGCTGAGACAAGGGAGAGTGCAGGGGAAATAATGAGAACACATGGCCTGAAAAAGACATTTATCTTCAAAATGTATTTTAGAAAGCCACTTGAATTCTGTGTACCTTCTCCAGGCCAGGTGGCTCTGACCAGAGATGATCTGGTTGTTTTTTTTCTTGTCTCCTGTTTTGTGCCCCAGCAAGAGGATGCCACAGCTTTATTTTTAAGGTGACATTGGAAGTGCGTCGGGGTACTACTGCAGCACTTGCAAAGGTGGGGAAGAGGCAGCTACAGCATGAAGCAGGGGAGGAAATGCCAGACCATGGGGAGCCCGCGGTGGATGCTCTGGGATGGTTCTGCTGGTTTCTGCAAGCTGCTGCATCCATGGAGTATTTCCAGGATCCACTCCCCCAGGGCAATCCAGAGTTGTTTGGGGGTGATTTATTTCACCGGTGACAAGAGAAGCCTTGTCATTTACGGGATGGGTTTTCCTTCCTATAAACAGCCTGAGTGCTGCTCTGCTCCTGGTGAAGCCTGTGGTGAAGCTCCTGGGTAAACATGGACATCATGGGGATTCGGTGGGAAAAAGGACCTGGGGGAGGAGGAGAACTCCAGGCACATTGGGCGAAACCCAACCAGGAGATGTGAGAGGCGAGGATGGGAAGCAGCCAACTACATGGATTTGCGGGAATGTTTGTTGACATCTAGAAGCTGGAAAATCAGTGGATTTGCCAAATCCCACAAACTCCCACCCTATTTTTTTTCCCCATAAACTCCTCTTCTGCCTTTCTCAGCTGGAAGCTGCTCCAGACCGAAGGCAGCACTGCATTTTGGAAGTTTTCTATAAATTCTTCGTTATATGCAGAAGTGGAGGTGGCTGCAGCTTCCTGTGCCCAGTGTGGGCAAAGGAAGAGCCTGGAGGGTGGAAAATGGAGGACTGCCTCCACCAGCACGGGATGTGGAGGCTTTTTTGGTGGTTCCTTGCATGCCTCTGCCCAAAGCCTGGGCACTTTTTTAAAGAAATTCACATATTTTGGCCAAAAAGAAAACCCTTCATTTTATTTTCTTCCTAATTAACCATAACTTTTGGTAGGGAAGGAAATTAGCCCCCTGGAAATTTATGAGATTTCGATGAAAACCAGATCTCTGCACCGCCTCAGATTCACCAAATCTCCAGCTGGGAGACGTGAGCTGCCAATGCGGATTAATAACAGAAAAAGGTGCTTTGGAAAAGAAGAAGTAATGGAGAAATTAAGGAGCAAAGTGATAGTGCAGTGCCCTGAATGGCCCCGTAGGTTTGAGGGTGCTGCGATAAACCCTCGGTGGGTTCCCATCCTCCGAGCTGCTGCAGCAGGAGCACGGCCTTTCTGGGTGGCTGTGCAGCCCCGCCAGGACAGCAGGTTAATTCTGGAGGTACAGGATACATTTCCTATGCAGTTCAGTACAGATCATCTCACTAGTGCCTTGTATCCTCTAAAGCTTATAAATCTATTAACTCCGGACTGCTAAGCTAATTATGGCTGGTTACACTTCCAGCTAATAAAATATTTGTCATGCTTAAGGCACATGGGAGTTTTTCTTCAGCTTAACCAAATCACCCTGACAATTCCTTGAACTAAAGAGATTCCCAGCAACATTTTTGCCAGAGGTTGGGAAAATCGGATTATGCGAGATGATGAAAAGAAGTGTTCGGGCAGTTTTCCCAGCTGGAGCATAGCATGGTGTATGGCAGCGACTCCTGCATCGCTTCCAGCATCGCTCCCATCGATAGTGCATCAGCATGCAGCAGCAGAGATGGAGGTGCAAGGAAATTCTGGGTTTGAGCTTGCAGAGACCCATCAGACGCTTGGGTTCAAGAGGCTTCAACATTTTGGCTTCATCCCAAAGCTGATTTGGCATGATTTGTGCTCGTGTCTTGCTGAGCCTGGGAGGATTCAAGTTCACCTTGCTGGGTTTTTTTTTTGTTGTTTTTTTTTTTTGGTTCATCTCCTGGTACACTTCAGACATTTTTAATTCAGCAAAGGAAAAGAAGTCTTCTGAATGAGTTTCTGCATCTAAAGACAGCTTTTATTTTCCTTCCATCTTCCCTTATTTTTTAATGGACTTAATAAAAAAGGAAATGTATTAGCCAAGTCCAGCCCATGTGTTTTTAATAACTCAATTTAATTAACATCTCCCAAAATGTCTTATTAAAACTAAATTAAATCCTTATTTGAGATCTTTAATAGATCGCACAGACTTTGTGCAGAGACAACTGCAGCTGTGGGAGTGCCAGAAAATGGAGCTGAGATTTGCCTTGCTCACCTTGCAGGGGCCAGACCTGTTCCTTGTCCTTTTCCCAGCCGGGTAAATCCACACTAATTCTTGGGGCCAGAGAGAACCAGGGGGCAGAAACGGGCAGTAGCCCCCACAGCTCAATAGTTTGTCCTGGAAGGCCACAAAAACTGGCACCGCAGTGAATTATACAGAATAAAAACACATTTCCACTGTGTTTCCCATTTATAAAAACCATGGTTTTGTACAATTATATTGAAAGCATTTTGGCGTTTAAGGCAAAACTTCTGCCTGCCCCTTTTCCTGGGATTATCTTTTCTCTTCTACTTGAAAAATGAGGATATTCACATTAAATAAGAATTTCCCTAAAAAATTGCACTATTTGCAATACATCTTACACAAGAAAGGAGTTTGGCTTTGGGTTTTGCCGGAAACAAGACATTTATAGAACATAAACAAGAAAGAGATAGAAAATACTAATTTCTCTTGCAAATGTTTGTTCCCAAATGCATATCATCATGAAAGTGATGGCTTTTGTCGAGGAGCTGGTGCCTTCTGCTGGGTTCTCCAAGGCACCATCAACTCATCCCCATCATCTCATCTCTTTGTGACCTTCTCTGTTTACCTTCCTTTTCCCCTTTGCCTCCTTTCCCTTTTCCAGTGTGTGTTGTATTTTTTCCCCTCTTTTTGGCTTTCTGCCTTTTCCCTTCGCCTCGCTCAGTTTCAGCGGACGTTTGCGCATGACAAAACGTCTGGGCAAGTGCTTCTGATCCTGCTTTTCCCACCAGGACCTCCAAAGCCAGAGAGCCAATGAAGACGGCGTCTGCTTTCCATCACACCTGCCAGGCAGGGCTTAGATCTCCTCCAGTTTAAGACATGTCGGTGCATTAAATACATCCAACCAGATTAAAACCATGTTCAAACAAGGCTGGCTCGCGGCCGCTGTGGCCCAGCAGGTTGGAGTTCAAAGGAGCTTGTTGGGGGCGATGGCCTGAGATTGCACAGCCCAGAGCTGCTTCTGAGGATGCTTTGGACAGATGGAGGGACTGAAATCACTCACTGGAGGTTTTATTTGACATCTACGGGCTCTTGGTGACCACTGAGGTGATGCCGAACACACACCCAAGCTTTTCCCTCGTGCTCTGGATGGATGGGTTTGATAGCAAGACTCAGCTACTGCCCCAGGGCACCCGAAGTGGTGGGGTTGGGCAGCCCCAAGAGACAGCGTCAGCCCAGAAAATGTCAAAAATGAACGTGAACAACACTGTGCGAAACAAGAGATGCAAAGTACACAAGGCTTGGGGACAGTCATGAAAGTGGGCTCGTTTCCCTTCAATCCAGCTGGCCAGGAGGTCGGTGCTCAGAGAGGGGCTGGAAACCCACAGTGGGGCAAGCAGTGCCTGCAGTGCCCTGGGCAGTGGTGGAAAGTGGGTGATTCGTCTGGTTGTGAGCTCCAAAGACACCTTGTTCCCACCAAACCATTGCCACATGTTAAATGAGAGGCTGGGCACACGAAGGAGGGCTGCCCGCATGGGTTAACATGGGATCCAAGCAGTCAGGCAAATACACATATGAAAAACTCAATAACGTGAATTAAAATGCCACCATTTCATCATTTTGCTTTAAGAAACAAAGAGCCAGCAGCTGGTCGTTTTGCAATTCTGTTGACTATGATTTTCCAACCTCGTGTCCATTCCTGCTGACGTTAATGGAGTTATATCACCTGGAAATCTGCTCCAAATGTGATTTGAGCAGCATTGTTTACTGGAGATTTTTGATTCCTCCATTTACAGCTTCTCATGTGTATATCTACACTGAAATCAGAAAAGGCGTCTGAACAAAATAAAAAAACTTTGTAAGTGGAAGGGGAAGGAGATTTGAATCATCGGCTGCTGGAAAACTTCTCTCATCTATTTGTTCCTGGGCTTGACATCTGAAAAAAAAAAAAATAACAATTAAAAAAAAACAAAACTCACAACCATGCCACTTTTCCAAACTCAGAGAAGGGTCTGAAAAGGTTAATCCCAGCCTTCACCATCAGCCCTTCTGGAAGCAGTAGTCCCACTGCAAAATGTACTCATCGGGGCCAGGATCAGAGGGCTGCCAGCCACCCCAACGAGGCAATGGCGAGTATTAGCCCCTGAGCCCTGCGTGCATCATGATTTTTTAGCAGTGGAAGATAAAGATCATGCGACAATTGCCTCAGAGCAAGAGCAGATAAATGCTCTTGACTTGCTGCAAATGCTTGTGCAGCTCACAGCAGAAAGTTCTCCAGCCTTGCACTGAAGCCGCTTTGGGAAAAACCTCCCTTTTGTCTAAAAATGCATGAAAATGTGGCAAGAAAATCAGCGCTGGCTTCTCCAGGAGAGGTTTTGGGCTGCCTCTGGCACAAAGGCCGGGGGGTGACCGAGGAAACAAGGTGCAGTGCAAACCCTGGAGCTCCCGCTAGCTACTGCTAGCAGGGTGGTTTAGGACCTGAGCTCTGCAGCTTTTCAAGCTTCTATTTTCTCTCTAGAAAGTGTCCTCAGAGGCTCTCGCTTCTTGGTATTTGAAATCTGCTTTTCCCTCTCCTGGTAAATCAGGCTAACAACTCTGAATATGCCAGGCGTTACCTTTCCACCATCCCAAGGAGGCTGCCTACTGTCATTAAAGCACATGTGCAGAAATTCAGGCCGAAGAGCAAAAAGCACAGAAACTATTTTCCTCTCTTTTTAAAAAAAAATCTTTTCCCTCCCTGGTACCGCTGCCTTTTTGTTCTGCTGCCTTTCCTTTCGCAGCGTGGTTGCTTGTGCACTCGCTTCACCTTCTCATTTTCAAATCGAACGTTTCTGTTAGAAGAAAAGTTTTCAGTCGTGAAAAACCAGTTCCAGGAAAATGGCAGGGTAAAAAGAAATCGCTGTGCGAAGTGAAAAGTAACGGTGCAAAACAAAGTTATGAAAAGGACTCCCTCCTGTGCTATAACCAGGGGAAAAGTGCAAATATCCCCCTGGGTTTTATTTCTGGGGATCTTTTTCTTCCCTGAGCTGCCTTCCTTCACCCTGAGCATCCTTTTAACCAAGCGCCCATGGGAGCAGGGTCCCCTCAGCTGGAAAGCTGGAGCCCTCTCCCTGCAGCAATGCAGGGACCTGTGAAAAACCAGAACAAAGCTGCAGGAGCCTGGCACACAGGGCTGGGGGCTGGCTTCAGGGGCTACAGACAGCAAAACCCCCCAGCAAATCTCCATTTTGAGCCATAGAGGTTAACGTGGCTGCTTATAGATGGGATCAGGAGATTAGATATGTTGAAAGGGGAGAGGAGGAGGCACCAAACGCAGCTTTTGATCCCTCTCCGGCGTTCCCCAAAAGCCACCATGTGCCCAGCACCTGATAAATGCTATTTATAAACCTGGAGGAGGAGAAGGCAGGCCATAAATCTTCCTGCTTTTCTTTTCTCTGTGGATCAAGAGGAAAATTAAAACCACGTGCTCCCTTTCCCGGGGATGCCCCATCCTCCAGCCCACGTGGTGACGGTGGTGGCGTTTCGCCCAGGTGAGACACTTCCATATCAAACTCCTGGAGAAGAAATTTTTTTCAATGTTTTGGTGAGTTTTCATGAAAATCCAGAGCTCCAGGGCCATGAACTTTGCTGCTGAAGCTCCTTCTCGTGGCTCCTTCGAGGGCCATATTTTCTTGTGTTACTAACAAAGACACTTTATTGGGAAGCAGAAAGCTGATCACTTTTGGTAGGGAGCCAAACCCTGAGTTTTACCAGGCAGGAACAGCAGGAACCACAAAGTTTCCGACAGGCTTGTGTACTTTGCAGTGGAGATTCTCTGATGTCTGATAAGCGGTTCAGCTTGCGCTGCAGCCCGACACCTCTATGTTCATGACAAATTTGGCTGCTGGATCCAAAGTGCGGAGTGTGAAGGTGGGTGCCAGGCAGGCTCATGTCGCACCAGGCTCAGAGATGCAGTGCACCTAATTTGCTAATTTGGACAGAGTCATCTGACGGGGAAAGCGGCTTTCTTTGTGCCACGGCTGGGAGCGATGGGTCAAAGGCCGGTGCCACCGAATGTGACCCACACGGATGACCTCGTGTGGGGGCGAGGAGCACATCAAGATGCCAAAACTCATTGCAGGGCGTTAGAGGCAGCAATGGCAGGGGTTGGGGTAGGAGCGATGCTCATGCTCCCGGTCCCCACCAAGCAAGCCAGGGTGAAAGGGGAGATGTGCTGGGCCGAGCCCGTGACCCAAAGGCCATGGCAGAAGCAGGACCAGATGTTAAACAGAAGCCCACAGTGTTGCTGTGGCCAGCAGGAGCCTGCCCCAGAGGAAATGACCCCACGTAAGATGCATTGTCACTGAAATTTCTTAACATGGAATGGCAGCTAACCGATTAGGATGAGCTGGCCAGGGCCGGCAGCTGCTAAAAATACCAGGAGGCAGAAAAGCTGGCTCCTCCTGCCCCTGCAAAACGGTGCCATCAGGGACTCACTGTGCAGCGTGCATAGCAATGGAAATAGGATTTTTCCCCAGTATTATTATTTTTTCCATCTTTTGCAATGATGCTCTTCATGTCCATGCCCTTGGCTTAAAAGCGCAGAGCCTCAGGGATGCCTTCTGCCAAAAAAAATACCAACCAACCAACCAAACAAAAAAACACACATAAATGCATTTCAATATAATTTTGAAAATGGGGAAACTGAGTGTTCACTCTCCCCTTTGTCTCCTGGAGAAGAGATGAGGCATTTTGTGCAAGCTGGGCTGCCCTGTCTAATCCTGGCCAAAATAAATACCACAGCCTGGCTCCCTGTGGACACGTGCAATGTGTCCACCCAGAGCGATGCCACCCAGCGCTGTGCTGCCCCTTGCAACCCTACGGAAAAAAAAATAAAAAAATAAGAAAATCATATCAAACAAACCAAGTGGCCAAATTCCCTCCTAAAAGCCCAAGTTCTCACGGCCGGCAGTGACCGGCCGGCAGTGAGTAGCCTCCGCACGCAGCTCCCCCGCGGGGCTGTCCCTGGAAAAAAAAACGTGGGGTTTTATTTGGGCAGTGCAATAAAAGCAAGAAAGGGCATATTTCAAAGCCACAAGTCCCACGGGGAGGAGAAACCTGTGCTGACCGCCAGCCCCTCCAGCGTGATTTTAGGTAGCGCAGAGCCGCGGGGAGGCTCGCGGCTCCCCGAAGGGAGGGCGCGCTGCAAGCCCCGCGGTGATGTATGCATCCCCTGGGCGCCATAAAAGCAAAAGCCGGATGGATTTACATTATCCAAACATCTCGCTGCCCCCATAACGATCCAGGGGCGATGGAGGAAGGGAGGCTGCACCGATGCCTGTTTTTTTCCAGCGCTCCCCCCACAGATAAGACCCTTTGTCCACCCCGGGCGAGGACATCCCATAGGGTTTGGGGTCGGCCCTGTGCCCCAAAGGGGCTGGCAGCTGTCCGCTGCGTTTTGGCAGGAAAAGGCAATCTTCTTGGCTGAGAAAAGAGCTGAATGAGTGCCGCCGGCAGGGCTGGTGCCTGGCTGCCCCCTCCACGTGTACCTGGATCCCACCGAACTGCAAGAACCGCACTTTTGGGACAGGGTTGTGCTTAAAAGGGAAAAAGCAGCGAAAGGAAGAAAACCAGTAACAAATACCCCAGCACCAACCAAGCATTTCTCGAGCCTCCAGTACCAGCGATTGCATGGGCTGGGCACACAGGGAAACTGCAATCACTCAGTAAATATAAGGAGCAGGATCTCAGGCATTGGGAAAAGCAACATCTGAAGTTTCCAGAAACATCCCACAGCACCTGCGTAATATTTTTTCTTGCTGCCTCCCCCTAATTGCATCCATCTGGGACAGAGTATCTCTTTCAGCGCCGCAGTGCGTGGGCAGGAACCATTGGTTTTTGCCCCATTTTTCTCACAGATCGCATATAAACATGACCTCTTCCCTCTGAGAGGCTCTTAGATGCCACGCTAATGCAAATAGGCTGTATTATTATTTGGGCTCTTTCAGCTGAGCCTTTAAAAATGAAGTTTTTATAAAATAGCTGCTTTTCATTCTCTTTCTTCACATTTTTGGGGAAAGGGGGGAAGATGCCGAAGACAAAGAGGAGGGGGCAATATCAGCTGCACTCTCCCTATAGGATCAGTGCAGGGGGAAATCCTGCTGCCCATTCCTGTGCCTTGATTTCCCTTCTTATCTTGGGGAGATGCTGCAATCTTTGCCCAAAAACAATGTTTTGAGTATCATTTCCGTGTGCCGTCCCCAGGAGTGACGTTCCCTCTGTCAGACCAGCCTCAAGCCAGCAGGAATTTAAAGAGAAAGGGAAACTGCTCCTGCTACGCACTGAAACCCCTGCTGAAGGGATAATTCCTGTGAGAGCAGGAGCTGGGGCTCTTTCAAGGCTTTTGGAGCCCAACATCCCTCCAGGGAATGTCCTTAGGCTGCGCAGGGACTGGGATTGTCATCATGTTTTCAACGTTTCTATAAAATGGCCAAGATTTCTTCTGGTGGGAAAATCTGCTGCAAGGGGCAACGGTTGTGTAGGGTCTTGGGGTGGGATTTTTGCCTCGTTGCAATTTTCTTTGTGCGGATGTCAAGCCCTGATGCTCAAAAATGCCCCAGCAATTCCAGATGCTTAAAACATCTTTTGCTTTTTGGCACTGTCTGATGAAGTTGGGGAGAGATTTATCTCCCCATCATGACCCTGTATCGATCACTTCCTAAATAGTGGGGAGAGGAGCTCATTTAGCTGCCATTTCAGTGAAACCTCGTTAAGTGTTCAGAGAGTCCATCTCTCCTAAGTGCCTGTACGGTCCCTGAGACTGCAATTAGTCCCAGAGCAATCTTTTGCTGAGCTCATCCCACATAACAGAGCTGCAGGAGGGGGAAATCTTCCCCTTCCCACCATGGGGCGATGCGACGTGCCTGGGGAGCAGGGACGTGGACCCAAACCCCAGGGGTCACCTCTGCTTCTCATGGCAAAGCGGCTGGGGTGCCGTGTGCTGGTGTTGAGCGGTGGCACCTGGAGCAGCTGTGGGACTCACGGAGGTCCCTTGGGGTGCTGTGCCCATGACCTCATCTCAGCACCCTTTACTTCAGGGTGCTGTGGGGTCCAGCTGGACCTACAGATACTGCTTATCAGCCAGGTCATGGGAGGCATTGCCCGGCCCAAGGTCCCTCCTGGCCCCCCCGGCACGGCTAAACCTTGGTGCCACTTGTAGGGAGTGGGAAGGGGCAGCCGGGGAGGCAGAGCATGGAGGTGGAGGAGGGAGGAAGAGGATGGAAGTGGAGAAAGAAGGTTCGAGTCCAGCAGACCGTTGAAGGACTGAGGTTTCTGCTGTTGTTGTTTCTATTTTTATTCACTTTATGTTTTTCCAATTTCGAAATTCCATTAAAAAAAAAAAAAAAAAAAGCCCTGCCTGGAATTTCTTTCATGCCCCGTTCTCAGCCTGCGTGCGTATTTCCCAACGCGTTTGCAAGGGTTGCATTGACTCAGCGGGGACAAGAGCCAGCTCTGGTTTCCATTACCAGTGATTAATGCCAGGGAACATGTTTAGACTCCCAGGACTTCACGCCGGTCAGGGGCTCAGAGAGTTTGGGTCCCAGCTCTGGTAAAACCTCCCTGTCCAGCAGCAATACCTTAGGGCAGAGACCGTCCTCTCCTCATGCCCTGGCCCCAGCACCCTGCAGCTAACTTAACCCCTGTGTGCACCCTTCCCTACCGAAAGGATCATTATGTTCAATCTTTCTTTAGTCCTTAAAATCTTGTGTTTCTTTATTCAAATTACAAAGGCCGGAGCTGACTGCTCCCATACCCTAGCTGATGAGGGGATTTTAGGAGAAATGGGGAAAGCTGGGCAGATCTCCAGGGCTGTGGGATGGAAGCAGCCCCAACCAGCCCACGCACACTGCTTGTGGGGTTGGGAACCCCTGCACCAGCCCTGGTTTCCCCTCACCCAAAGGCACCCATGGGCCCACCACTCTTGCTCTTAACATTATAAATCCTTCCCTGGGCTTCTGGCCAAGGCAGCTGCCATCAAGGGGCTGATAGCTGCTCGCAGATTTAATTCCTGCTGCTCTCCCACCAGCCAACGTGGACCTGTGAGGGAAATCCCAGAGGGTTCCCCATCTCCGGGGCTCGAAGCAAACCTCCCTGCCCATGAGAGAAAAGCAAGTTGGCCTCAGTGGTGCGCGAGTAATGTGGGGTGCGTCAGCAGCACTGCTGTGCACCAGCAAGACCTCGGCATCTGTTGGGCCACCTCCTCCAGACAGACAGACAGAGGTGTCCTTCCCTCTCAGTTGCCCCTAAAGCCACAGATCCACCAACATAATCCAGCCATTGGTGTCGACCTCTCCCAGCAATTGCACTGGGTCACAAACACTTCAGAAATCCCAGCAACCGATTTTTCCTTAACGTTTTCCCTCTTCATTTCCATCCCCTGTTCTTTCTGAAAGCACCTTCCTTCCTTCGGAGCTGGACCATCTTTAGACTCAGAGATTTCTGCTGCCCAGGGCATCAGCACAGCATTGCTTACGGACACAGGAGAAACACCAGTGACCAAATTATATCTGGCTTTCACAGCTAACACTTAACTGACCTGCTTTTCCCTCTGCCTACCAGTGATGGACAACTTCTCTCTCACTTCAATCTTATCTGCATTGTTTTATCAGCTCCATCTCAGAAGACACAGCTCTTTGTACCCACTTGCGGTCAGCTGTTTCTGAGCTTTCAAAGTCATCTTGTTGCAGGTTTGCTATTCTCAAAGCAAGGCCCAAGCTTGCTTTTTGCAAGCAGAAAGGGCTACAAAATGTGGGAAGGGTGGACGAGAGAGCCCCTCTGCCATTCGGGGAGAGCTGCTGAGGGTACGGCCTCTGATACTGGGAAGTCCTTGGGAAAGAAAGATGCTGGAATTTTTTGGAGAGCTGGTCAAAACATGTTTTGATTTTAATTTGGTTCCTCTCCACCCCCAGAAAATTGTTATTTTTCAGCTAAAAGTCAAACTCTACCCAGTTTACTCCCACACAGTGAGTATTTCTGTGTAAGTCTGTGTTGATTCCTTCCACTCTTTTGTAAAGTCAATCCTATTATTTCTATGGAAAGCAGACAAAAAAAATAAAAAAATAAAAAAAACCTACTAATTTATCACAAATCCTATACTTCACCTAGAAATTTTTCTTGAGTGACTGTTGCCTTTTTCAGGAATGCAGATACTGCCCCTTTCAGGTTTTTCTTTCATTCCGCAGTCGCAATGACCAAGGAGTTGGCAGAGCAGTGGGCTGCAGGGTGTCCCGTGCCTCCGAGCATCCTGTGCGGGAGAAGAGAGCGCACATGCACTGAACTGCTTCCCTCTGCCCGAGGTCATGGTCCTCATCACCCTCCGTCCCTGGAAAGCAGTTGGATATTGTCTTCTCCATCCTGATTTTCAAGCCAGGATTCTCGCTTTCCGGCCCGCCCCACGCACTCCTGCGGGTCTGAGCAACCGACTCCATCCCGCTTCTTTTAGGGACGAAGTGCCAGCACTGCCTCCTGCCAGCCGTGCTCCTAAATAATAACACACGCACACACAAGCAAGCACTTCCCGCTGACTTCGGCGAGACCTCTTGTCTGCTTCCCCCCGTGTCCTTCATGGGGAGAGAGAAAGTGGTGGGAAAGTTATTTCCCAGGGCACCCAGCTGGCTGCAGCAGCGTCTTCAGGCTTGGAACAATGCTTGGAAGGGAAGATGGGGAAAAAATAGACTGGGATGACGGTGTACGGACTTATCCAAGCAGCAGCAGTGCATAGTTTGCGGTGGAAATGTCCTAGAGTTATTTCCTACAGAAATCTGGTTTGGGTTAGGCAGCCCTGCTGACGGGCTGAGATCTTCACAGCTCCAAGTTCCTCTACTGGACTTTCATGCACTTACCACCGGCTTTTCTGCTATGGGCTTTGCTTTTTCCAAAGGAAATCTGTTGGCCTCCTTCCTGGATGGTTTTCCAAGGGATGCTCCCAAAACCACAGGTGCTGGTGGATCTCATCCACTGGAGAACGTCACCCTCCACCTGGAGATACAGGGCTAGAGACCCCAAGCCTCCAACTTCACTCATGGCATCCATCTAGGCCCTGTGTTGGGGCTTCGAGGACAAGTCAGGGACCATGTGAGACACTATGGTGGCTGCAGTTGGGTGAGATGAACCTCACAGAGTGGGTTTGTCCAGCAGAAATGGGGTCATGCGTGGTTTGGACCTCTGTGCCACCTGAGCATGACAAGAAAAGCAAATGGAAATCTGAGTCTGGGTACTGCAATGAGTCTCAGAATTTAGGGTGAAAACAGGGAAGGCAAGACCTAAAGACCTGTCAGCACTTCTAATACCTACTGGGATGCAAACCACATCTACTAGGTGTTTTCCGAACAAACCAACCCTTGCAGACCAACTTCATGGTTCGTAAGAATTACACATGGAAAGTCACCAGCATGTTTTGGGGTTGCATCTTCATGCATATCACTAAGCTTAGAGCCCTCTGCATAGCTTCATCAGCACCTCCTCAGTTTTAGGACCCCACTTTGAATGGCTATAACAGCCTTGCCTTTCCCAGAAGACATCGGCAGCGCTCTCCCAAAAGCCATCCTCTTCTGGAAGTCGGGTGCACGGAAATTGGTTGGTCAAAAACCACAAGTCGTTTATCCACTACCAGAAACTCCTGTGTTTATTTCTGTAGTTACAGCAACCCAAAACGAAGATGTCTTAAAATGACTGTTTGAGAAAATCGTCAACAAGTCTGAAAGACCAGCCGGGTAAAGGAGGGCTGCGCTCAGCAAAAAGGATCCGAGTCCTCATGCAGCGCAGGGTTGGAGGACTATCACCCACCCTCTGCTGCTCCTCCTCCTGCACCACCTCCTTTTGGTCATCGTCAAGGCAATATTTGGGCCTAAATCCTTCAAATCCTGCTTCTACTCACTTTCCTGATCTCATCCAGCCCTTATCTGCTGGCAGGCCGTGTCCATGCATGCACAGAAGGGGCGAGCACCGGCTTGCAGATTCGTGCAAACCCATCCGGTGTGCGCATACCAGCTTACGAGTGATTTGTATCAGTTTTGCTTGTGTGGTTAAGCGAGCTTGAATCATAAACCAAATTGTTTATTAAACTAATTTAGCTAAAATGTGCAACTTCTGGAAGCAGCCTGCACTCGATTTTTTTCCTCTCTCCTACAAGCCCAATGCTCACGGTGGGGGAATCGAATGCTCCAGCTGCCGAGATTTCTAAATCCAGCCATAAAACTTTATTTGTTCTGTTTCTGTTTATCATTTCCATAAGCAATCCCGGTAGGGATTGCACATTCCTCGTTGCTAATTTTAACGGAGAAGGACTGCACAGATCCCCAGGCTGCAGCCAGAAATGCTCCTATGGAAATCGCATCGCGGTCCCTGCCAGCGTGCTATGTCCACCGGGTGACTCTTCCCATCTGGCCTCTGGAGAAGGCATGCAAATGGCTTTTTGGTAACTTTTTGGGATCGCCTTGGGTTTTTTTTCCTTTGCTGGTGGGTGAGTGAGCAGTTGGCATGGCCTCACCGGTCTTGTTGCTGATGATTCACCACCAACAGGCAACGACGACCTCATCACTCCGGCTTTTCCGTGCATGTCTGGCTGCCACCGCCATTTGAGGTTTGGGCTGAGAGGTTTTGGGGACTGGGACAAGCTTAGTGCTGGGTTTGTGCAATCCAGGGCAGTCAGGAAAGAAAAAGAGCAAAATCACCTCTTGTTACTGCTGCAACACTGTAATATTGGTGTTTGCAAGGAATGGGCTTCCCATTGGCACCAAGATAAGTTTCCAGCTCAGAATAAGATTCAGCTGCAAAAAAAAGCTCACAAAACTCATGAGAAAAACCCTGTTTTTTTTTGTTTTGTTTTGTTTCTTTTTTTATTGTCAGCACCTCTGCCTTGACAGCCTGGCAGTGCCACCACAAGCTGCTGTGCCCGCTGCTATGATGCATGACCTCCTTTGGTTGAACTAGAGGGATAGAAAAGCAAACTAAAAGCCACACAGGTTCTGTTCAAGCCATGAAAACCCCCAACAAGCATCTCCAGTGGCTGATGGACCTCACTGGTACACATGTGCTCCTTGCTTCCACTTGCAATGCCCTCGCCATGCAGCTTTGCTGCTGCATCCCTCATCTCTCCTCTGCCAAATGTCTCATCCCCATGGAGGGAGGGAGCCTGGGTGCTGGATGAGCCCCTCTCTGCCCCTGAGGAGCTGGATGGAGCTCCTGCCACCTCATTCCAATCCTTTTCCTTGCACAGCCCTGAATCATGGCCAAATTTCCCCGCTCCCCTGCTCCAGCTGCAAATAGCGGTGCTGCGGAAGCCCAAAAGCTGTTGTGCCATGGCCAGGCAGCATGGGCACGTGCCTGGCTGCTCCTCGCTAATATTCCCAATTTCTCACCCCAACACCAGGCTCACGCATGGCAGAGCAGTAAGTCTGGATGGCCGTCGGACACATGGATGCCAGAACTGAGGACAGATCTCACCTGCCCACCAAAACACAGCAAACCCCACGGCAGCACAGAGCAAAACACTGTATGGCAAAGCCACAAGCAAAATCTTGCAGAACTGGATAACTCATCTGCTCCAAAACTCTGGATTTCTAGAGACTCTGAGACCTATCTGCTGGGCTTTAACCCATTTGCTCAATTTTCAGGTTTAGGATTCTCCTGAAATAGGGGTCAATCCCTTGACCAGCCATATTGCCTTGTCTGGGGGTTTAATTCAGTCTCCAGACAAGTTCATGCCATGCCATGGGTATTTTTCCCTGGAGTTTACCAATATGATAAAGCTTTACCATTTAAGACAAATTCTGTCTGCTACTGACATATGCACGGGGCAACATTTACATAAAAGCAACATTTAATGAAGCTGAAGTTTCAGCCCAGATTTTTCATAAATTTACAGCCTATTTTGTAGCTATTTGAAAACCACCCTTTAGCAGTAATGCCAATATTTTGGGGAAAATGTTTACATAGGTCAAAATACGCCACTTCTATTGAAAAGCCAGAATTAGGAAGAAATAACATGTGGTTATCGGTGTCGGAAGTGCTTGTGGACATCACAAGGTGCCTTAAGACTTGCAAATTGCTTTCATACCCTTGCATGACAGTGGTAACAGAAACCCACGCTGACCCAGAAACACACTCATGTATAGGTAGGTATATATAAAAAAAAAAAATTACTTCTTTATGTCAGTGTTGTGATCTGGACTCAAAATGAGAGCGTTGGCTCTCCCTTACATCTATACCGTGCAAAGCCAGAGGCGGGTGACACTTGTAACGCCCAAAGGGTGTGCTTGGTTCGGAGCCTGGCACCGGGGTGACACACAGCAGCAACCAGTGTGTGCTGGCCCAGGATCACAATAAATTGTTTGGAAACCTGGAAAGGGTCTTGGTTTGGTGGCAGCTTGCTCTGATAAGCAACTCGAGAGCTCTTGAGAAAGAAAAAAGGAAAAGCAAAAATCACTGCAGATCTGCTGTCCCCTCCCAACGCTTCGACGATTTACCCAGCCATTTGTGGGGTAAATATTTCTGTCATAAAAAGATCGATACTCTCCTGGCAGAACTGCTGCTGGAGAGCCCCCGAGGCTCTGCCGGCTTCGCCGTGGGACCCCGGCACAGGGCAGGCACCTGCAGCGGGGCCGGTGGGGAGCAGCCAGGGCAGGGCCGGTGGGAGCGTCGGGGCAGAGCTGTGCCAGCACCCGCGTCCCTGCTGCGAGTCGCATGGTAATGGCTTCAAACTAAAAGGGGGTGGATTTGGGTTGGACATCAGGGGAAACTTCACTCAGAGGGCGGCAAGGCCCTGACCAAGGCACCCAGAGAAGCTGTGGGTGCCCCATCCCCGGCCGTGCCCAAGGCCATGGATGGGATTTGGGCAGCCTGGGCTGGTGGGAGGGGTCCCTGCCCATGGCGGGGGTGGCACCAGGTGGGCTTTGAGGTCCTTCCCACCCAACCCCTTCCATGGTTTTATCGGAACAAGTCGAAGGGACAAGGGTTCTGCCTCAGCCAAGAGCTCGGCGCTGCCTCTGGCCAGGCCAGCAGTGGCAGAGGCTTCCAGACTGCAGTGGGCCGTAGGGTTTACATTTAGGGGCAAAAAAAAAAAATCACTTTTTGCCCCAAACAGCCCAACTGTTCTTCACCAGCAAAGGGCTCTTTCCCCCCCTCCACCCAAGGACAGTAAAAAAAAATCCCATGATTTGAGACCTTCCCCCGAATTAATAGCCGTGGCAGCCCAGTGAGCGTGAGGCCACTCGCTTCCCTTTCTGGGTTTATGTTGCATCCCCCTGTCCTTCTCCTCTCCCCTCAGCCGGCACAAAGAGTTCAGTGCTGATTTTCGTTGGTGGGGATTGGATCTGACATGAACGAGGCCGCGTCGGATCTCACGCAAGAAACACCTTGACCCCAAAAGGGGGAAAAGCAACAAATAAATAAATAAATAAATAAATAAATAAAAACCACACATATTGCCCACCCCAGCCTCCTGGACCAGGGTTTCCGAAGGAGAGGGAAAGGGGAAAGGTGACATGGAGCTGGGGCTGAGCTTTGCCGTTTCATTCCCTTCCCATGCTGCCCTCCACTCGCTTTTTTCTTTTGCATTCGCGATGAAAAATGAGCTTGCGGTGATAGAGAGCCCGGCAGCTCTGCCGGTGATTTACGGGGAGCTCTGCTCCGACAAGGGCCTTCCGCTGGCCCAGACGGGGGGCGCGGGGGAGAGGGGCTCTGGGGGGGGCCGGGGGCGGCGCACGGGCTGGCAGGCGGATTGGAAACAGATGCTCGTGGTGCTCGCTCCAAGGGATGCAAAATGCCTGGGCGAGGAAGGGCCACCTTGGCAGGGGGACACAGTGCCTCCATCTGCCTTTGCTCCTGGTGAGGTACAGCCACTGATAATATTTTGGGTGTGTCCAAGCCCCCCATAGCAGATGGGTCAAAGCGGGACGGAGCGATGCTCTGTGGGGATGGGTTTGCTTTTTGCACATCGCTGAGGTGCCAGAGGCTGCGGGCACCGGTGCCTTGGCAGCACCTGCTTTGTTCCTGTGGGATGCAACGGGTAATTGAGGGAAGGCTTTGGTGAAACGATGTGGGAGTCTCGGGGCTGGCAGGAGCAGCAGCACCCAGCTGGCTCCCAAACAGGGAGCAGTGCTTGTGTGGTGCTTTTAAACCAGGCAGGGGAAATGGGGTTGCAGCTGGGGAAACTGAGGCACGGAAGTGGAAGAGGCCAAACTTGGTGACAACCCCGCAAGACACAGCTGCTGCCTCCAAATCCATGCTAAATCCATGCTATTAGCCCTACGCTGATGCCTCGGGAGAGCAACCAGCCCCTCCTGCCCTTTCAGACCAGCAGCAACCCCCTTGCTGCTGCCAAATCCCCTGCCTGGCTCCTGGAGCTCACTTAGCAAAAGCTCCCCCGGCTTGAGCAGGGCGCGTGCTGCCACCACCGGCACAAAGGTTTCTGCAGGAGCAGCTGGGATGGGGAAAAACATAAAAACCTCGAGGAAAAAAAGAAGAAGAAAAAAAAAAAAACCATTGCTCGTTGTGGGGGCTTTTATATTTTCTTGGCATGCCTACCCCCTAATGACGGTGTGTCCCCCCAGAGAAACCCCCTCCTCTGCGCCTCTGTGTCTGCAGGGAACCGATGGGGTTTGCAGCGCACTTCTCTCTCCCTGCTGTTCCCCCTGCACCCAGCTCCCCGCCGCCCCCGGGGCTGTTTGGGTTTGGGCTCGTGGCCGCGGGCTCGCCGGTGGTCTGCGGTGGGCACGCTGGTGGTCTGCGCTGAGCCGGCAGCTTGCATGGCGCTGGCTTCGCCTCGCGGTTTCCAGCTGGTAAATGTCATGAATAGAAGCTGAAAATACATGGCACCATTCCTGCGACGACGCCTTTTCCATGGTGCCGGAGCTGCAGCGGCAGGCGATGTGAGGGAGGGGGCCGGGGGGGGCTGCCCCAGGCTGTGCCCTGAGCAGGCAGCCCGGTGGGGATGGGGGGGTTGGAGGGTTTGGGGGGTCTGGGGGTACAGGAGAGGTGAGGGGAAGGGGACGGGAAGGAGAGAGGGCAGGGAGGCAGCTGAGGAACAGCACAGGGCTGGGGGGGCGCTGGGTGCCCACTGAGGGTGATTCAGGGGTGGATTGGGGCATCGCAGCATCACCCGTGCGAGGACAGCGCTGTCCCGAGGAAGAAATAAGCCCAGGTCAGCACGGCCACGAGCGCACCGGGGCCGCGAGCACCCAGCTCCCACCCCGGTCCCCAAAAGGATGCTGCAGGCAAGAGGGCAATGCAGCATCTCAGGGAGCATCCCCACCCCAGGATGCAGCATTTTGGGGACCATCCACGAGCCCCAGGACCCCAGCAAGGCGTCTGGGTGCTGGTGGGCATGCAACCCCCCGGCAGCCGCGTTTTGGCCCCGGCCGCTGCCTCCCCCCCGAGCAGCCTGGCACAATAGCGCATTGTGGGGCCGGCTTTCAAGCGGGGCCAGGGAATGGCAGCGTGGGGGAAAGGCCGCTGGAGGAGCCGGAAAGTTGCTGTTGGACGGCGTTCAGAGGCCTCGGCACAGCGGGAGGGAGCCGGCCGCAGAAAGCAAACAGCGCGAGGGGCGGAAAGTGCTGACGCCGAGAGGTGGCCCTGGCACCCCCGGCACCACCTGCGGCAGCGCCCGGGCACGGCGAGCCCCGGGGGTGTGAGGGAGGCCCCAGTGCCTCGCGCCAGCCCTGCATCCCCAGATATTCTGGTGGAGGGCCCTTGCCGTCCCCAGCGAGCACTTGGCCATGCACAGCATGTGCAGAGGGGTGTGCAGGCGTGTGCATTCACATGCAAGTGCGTGCATACATGTGCAAGTGTGTGCATACATGTGCAAGTGTGTGCATACATGTGCAAGTGTGTGCATACACGTGCATACACGTGCATGGCCCAAGGGATGGAGCAATGTTCATTGCCACAGGGTTCAGCTGAGCAAACGCGGTGCAGCGAAGGTGTGCCTGTCCTAGCAGGCTCCCCCATGACATCCAGCCCAGTCCTTGCACCCCCTCCCACTCCATCCCTCTCCATGCCATTCCCTATATTCCTATTTCTCCCCTCTAAGAGCCTCCTTAGACCTCTCTTTTTCTATCTCAGAGATTTCTAGAGAGCCCTTCCCTTAGTTTAGTCTTCAGTAATTTCGGTTCCTGTTTCAATCTCTCTTATTTCCCTCAAGCGCCAGTTTAGATGTCTCATTTCAAGACACCAACCTGAAAAAGGCCGCTTTGCCCCTGGCCTCTATTTAAAGCAGCCGTTCTTGGTGTTTTGTGTCCACCTTTGAGAGTGCAAAAAAGGCTCCCCAGGGTCACGCAGCTGGCTGTGCACGTCCTCATGCTGTCACCTGGAAAAGAAAACCTGCGTGCTGCTCCAGCCACGTATGTCTGGGCACCGGGGGCCAATAAGCCGTGCAAAATCCTCGTAAAGGTGCCATTCTCCACGCACGTTGCTTTCTCCTCCTGAGGAAACAAAGCTGGATGTGGGCGCTCTTTTATTAACTCCTGGCTTGCAGCCAGCTGCACGCGTCGCTGCCACGAGCAATGAGCCCGGACGGCTTTTGGCGGTGGCGGTGATGCTTCGCCTGCAGCGTGAGCCCCTTCCCAAACCCTGCTTCCCCCTCCCAAAACTCCTAGGCAGGTCTTGCAGCACCCTATGCTGATGCAGAGCACCAGAAGAGGGGAGAGAGCATTTGCTTCATTCACCACCACCACCCCCCCCCGGTGCTTCCTCCGGGGGAGCCGTGGACGTTAACCGCTCGCCGTGATTTCCATAGCAGGTGCATGGGGGCTTCCCCCAGCAGGCCACCCACGTGTATTTTTAGTGCAAGCATTAAAGCAATTGTCTCGGGGCTCTGCATGCAGTGGGGGGGACAAGGTGGCTCTGAGGGGGTGGCTGGGTGTCCGCAGGCTCAGCTTCCCATTCTTTTTCGATTCCTATAATCCCATCCTTCCCTCTGCACCGCAGACCAGCAGCACCCTCTCGTCCCGCAGCGGTCTGCAGAGCTTCGCGGGCACTCCCCTTGCACACCCATCTGCAAAGGGGGCAAAACGCCCTCAGAGAGCTGGGGCACCCTCACCCCTTTCGCTTTTCACTGCCCCCACCGTCATGGAGCAACCAGGGGGTCACCTGCCTTGGGTGCATCCCCGCTCTGGGGTCTCACCTCTCAGAGCAGCCTCTCAGCCAGGCTCTGCTATAACTAAATCCAGGGGTTATCCAAGTTTTTGGAGCAGCCTGGGGCCATGCTGCTGCTGCAAGGAGCAGGGTGGTTCTTGCCCATCCACATCTCAGCCTTCATTCCCTCCCCGGGACTTCTTGCTTCCCGCACGCCTGCAAGCTGGGCGTTGCTGTAAATGTCGTTATAAATATTCCTTATCCTGGATTCATCTGTTGCATCCTGATGCAACGCACGCCGGTGACTTGTCCCCTCTTCTCGGTATTCAACAAGTCTGATTCGTGCATTAGTGACCGCACTCAGCAATGATTCAGGCGAACGAGCGTCAGTGACATTGTCCACGAGGAATTCCCCGTCACAAGCTCACCAGCCCTATAAATAAGCGTCGTGTCCTGGGCTGCAAGAACCTCTGCGAGACCCTGACCCCGTGAAGGAGCACTGCCAGGCCTCCACGCCAACGGGCTCCGCTCGGCCCCGTGCCGCGGCACAGCTTTCCTCCTGGCTTGAGGACAAGGCGATACCTGAACCACCATAAATCTCACTGGGAAAATACATAAGGCGTTAAAAAAACGTATTTTTTACAGATTGCGTGGTGGTTCAGGACTCAAGGGCGTACTGAAATGCCAGATGTGCCCCATGGCCTGCAGTGCCGAGCGGTGACAGCCTCCGAGGAGCTGGAGAGGACAACCTGCACATGCCCCTGCTGCAGCAGGAGGGGCTGGAAAAGCTCCGGCTACATCGGGGTCTGCCTTGTCCCCGCTGCCACCTGAACGGGAAAGGCAGAGGCAGCGCCCTGCGCGAGAACAAAGGCTCAATAAGCACACGGAGACGGAGGGTTATGAATTATTCTTCTTTTAATTTCACATGGTTTAAAATACGATATGAAATAAGGCTACAGTATATAAAAAACTCTCCAGCAAAATGATGTGCCAGCATCAGCAATTAAAACAAAACCAATCCCCTCCTTCTTTAAGTATTCAATGTAGGAGGGACTTTTTTTGTATCCTTTAAAAAAAAAAAAACAAAAAACAAAACACAACACACGGACACACACACACATCGCTACATCTCTAAGCTACCTCAGCTCAGTTTTTTTAAAAAGCACCTGCTTTTTCCTTTTTTTTTTTTAATCTTGCTTTTAAAATTTTTTTCCACTTTTAAAAAATATAAATTATATGAAAATACAAGTTGGAAAATAGTCGAACAGCACAATATAACAATCTCTTTTTTTCTTCTTCTATGTTTATCAGCTTAAAAAAAATCCCATGTGTAAAAACAAAACAGAACAAAAAAAAAACCTTTTTTTTTTTTTAACTGAGGCAGTTAATTCCTGGAGATATTCCATTATAACATATACGTATACATAGATTTATCATTTATTTAAACCTCTTTGGAATGTAGACAACAGCTCACGGATGTTATATAGACCCTACCAGAGAGCAGAGCACGCCAAGGAATCCAAAATTTGCGACATTTATGACGAAAAAGCAACCAAGCCCCAAAGCCTCGCAGAAAACCCCTCCAGAAGAGAAATAGGCAGGAGGTGGAGATGCTTCCTGCGGCATCTGAATTTTTTGGTGCTTACTGGGACCGTTTTTTGGAGTAGGTGGCGCTTTGGGAATAGGTGTGGAGGTTAAATCTTAAAATATCTTTATTCTTGCCCTGTCGGGCGTTTCTCCAGAGCGATCTTGCGCTGAATGATCGCCCCTGGAGCTGGGTGGTCGTAGTGTGTAAATAAATGGATCTACACGTGCACGCTCACCGGGTTCTGGCCATCGTCCATGGGGATGGGATGGAGAGGGACAAGCAGCAGATGGATCTGCTTGCTTTTTGATCTGCTTGCTTTTTTTCCACCTTTTATTGAGGTCCCTTTCCCCCGATGTTCGAAATGACCCGTTCTCTGGGAAACGCACCTTAAAAAGCCAATTGGGAAAGGAGGGTCCCAGCAGGGCCGGGTGCTGCCTGCCGAGCCCCGGGGAGGCCGCTCGCCAAAGCCGCGCCCCCAGGGCTGGGCTCATGCTCTGCCAGGGGACAAAGGGGACAGAGGAGGACAGAGGGGGACGTGCCCTGCGGGGGTCAGACACCGAGAACAGCAGGTCACGAGCAGGACACAGGAAATACCCAAAGCCACCAAACGCACTGGAGAGGTTCCACACCAGGAGACAGTTACCGACTGCCAAGTGCCACAGGTACCTGCCGAGGGCGAAGCTCAGCCCCGCGCAGAGAAACCAGCACAGGAGCGAGTCCCGTCCCTGGCAGATCTCTCATCCCTCTCAAACCCATCCTTCTGGTTCAGCATGTGCATGGGTTAACCAAATTTTCGTGGCCTCGAAGAAGAGGAGGTCAGAGAGGGTTTGGGTTCCAGCACATCTGGTTCGCACATCCCTCTCCACCAGTCAACATGCAATTAAAAAGCGGGAGAAAATAAAAAGGAACAAAAACGAAAACAAACAAATCTGCAGATTTCCAGTGTATAAAAACAGCACACAGCCCTCTCTGGGATGGTCTCTAGAATGGGAACAAAAAGTAGAGGAAAATAGTGAATTGTGAACCTGGCTAAAGGATGTCCCTAGGACGGCACTGCCCCTTTGCTGCGGCACTCGCACACAGGCTGCGATCCGGGGTGGCAAACGGCCATAAGAAACGGTGAGGAAGCTCTGGCTAGGGGCTACTTCCAGAAAACAGAGCCATTCTCCATGATCTGCCCTTTCTAACCTTTAATCAGTCTTCCTGAGATCCCTGGGCATGGACCCTTGTGGTCGGTGAAACAGGTGCATTTTGGAAACCTTCAAAAAATCAGCACAGCAGAACAGATGAGGGATTTCGCCTGGCAGAACGATGGGAAACTCTGTTTCCTTCCATCTGAGTGAAATGTCATCCCTGCTTTCTGCTCGAAGAAGGCACTTCAGCTGCAGCCGAGCACCTGATGGGCCAAGCACGGCAGGAGGCACTGCCCAGGGCACGGCGTGGTGCCACAGGCAGGACTTCTCAGGGCAGAAGGAGCGATTTCGAAGCCATGCTGGAGGTGGCCCTCGAACGGAGAGCTAAGGGCACTTGGCAGCTGCATGCAAGACAGCAATGGAAAGCCTACAAAAACTGCTGGCTGCTGGAAACCCCACCCAAATGGCGTGCCCCGTTGGGGTGCCCTTGTGCTCCCCGCCTGCTGCATGTTGCTGTGCCATTGCACCATGCCTGCTCCTTGGCGAGCTGGTCCCTGCCAGGTAAAGCCCCGGCGCCTCGCTGCAGCTCCCCACTATCTACATTTTTCCTCTCTCCAGCTCCGAGCTGCTCCCTTCCATCTGCCCGCGGAGACCAGCTAAGTTTTACCTCCCAGCAGGCAGCGTCTCATCCCTCCTTTGGTGCTCCTTTCACCTTCCTCCCGTCCCCTTTTCCTTCCTTTCCATCCACCCCGCTACTTTTCCGTACGCTCAGCGGGATGGTGTGCAGCCCCAGCCCCGTGAGCATACCCCACAGCCCCCCTTACCTAAGCCCCCGGCTTCTTCCCCCCTGCACCATCCTGCCCGCCCTCGCCTGCCGAGCATCTCCGGAAAGCCTCTCCCTGCCTCGCCCCCGCGCCGCTGTCTCACAGTGCCTCTGTGTTAACGCAGCTACCTAAAACACACAGATGGACAGACAAACAACACACAAAAAAAAGGTACTTTTGGTTCAAATGCATAATACTGTCTTTAAAAACAAAATGCCCAACAGCTCTCCAGGGCAAAAGCCCCGATTCTGCAGCTGGATCCGCACGGGTCCGGCTGTGGGGTCATATCTAGGTATTTTAACTTTTACTGCCCTGTCCTCTTTGTCACCTCGAGCCCAGCCCTGGCATCAGCCTCGGTTTGCTCAGAGCGTCCCAGGGACTGCTCGCTGAAGCAGGAGTTGCCGCTCTGCAGGCAAAGCAGCTGCAGAAGGCTCCGAGGACAGGAGGAGCAGCTCCCCCCGGGACCGATCCTGCATCGGTCTTGTGCACGGGCAGGCACACGAGGCCTCTCGTTTACCCCAGAGACAACAGTCATATGCTTCATGTTAATCACACCCTGACACGCTTTGCAGGATCAGCCTTACAAAGGGCAGTAAAGAACCCATTTGCAAGGCCAATTTCCTTTCTGCATGTGCCCGGCCGGTTAAGACATACAGCAATAAAGGTAGAGCTGGTCAAAACGGGAAGGAAGAAACACTTCCTTTCGGTTTTTCGATGTTTTCCGGATTTTTTCCCCTCATCAATTTGTATGTTTTTCAGCTACCACATCCAAAATATGGGAATTTCTCCCCCGTGACCCCCCAAAAACGAAAAAGTTCTTGAAAGCACCAGAGTGTTCCTTGAGCGAAAACGCTCCCTGGAAAACGTGAAAGCCATTTTCGCTGCAAATCTCGGTACGTTTTGAAAAGCCGCTTTGTGCACAAAATGCAGCTGTAAGAAAAAAAAAGACCTATTTTTAACAGCAACAACAACAAAGCGCTGTCGGAAATTTCAACCAGCTTTATCAGCAAATGGCGGAGCAAAGCGCGTGGGACTCAAAGCGAGAGCGGCACACCCAGCCAGCATCCCCAGGAGCCAGTTTGGAGTTCATTTTCCTTCACATACGATTCAGAGATCACGAGTCGTAGCGCTACACTTCTCCAGTGGGGTCTACATAAACTTCTTTTTTTTTTTTTTTTTCCTCACTGTGATAAAACTCTCTGCTGGCATAACAGAAACAAACACACACAATATTGCAATACTGAGACCATCTTAGAGCTTAAGACTATTTAAAAAAAATACTGGCACAAAATTTAATAAAATAAAACTTTAACAAATTAAAAAAAAAAAAAAATGTCTTGATCCCTCCTAGCAAAAATTCTGCCTTTTGTATAAAAGAAGACAATCGACAGAAAGGCGATGTAACAAGAACGACAACGAGTTCTTGTTTTTTTTCCTATATTGCCCCTCCCCAAAGCAGGAAGTTTCACCCACTTTTGTTTTCCCTCCCCCCCGAAAAAGTTTAAAATCCTCAAATCCTTAGGAATACTGTCATTTCCTGAACTGTCAGTTTGTTGTGCCAACAGCACAATAACCGAAGGGATCCGTTTGTTAATAGGTTTTCTAAACAGCAAGGGACGGGGAGGATTTTTTTTTCTTTTTTTTTTTTTTAAAGTGAGCTACATTTTTCTGGCTTTCTTAAAACTCAGAATTTCACCCCAAAAAAGCCTGTCTTGGAGCTTTCAGAAGAAAAAGGCCCATCCTTCTCCGAACCAAACTTTTTAGGTTTTGACGGAAAGTTTGACTCTTCCGCCACCCTCTCTCCCAACATCCTCAAAGCATCAGATCTGAGTTGCTCTTAAAAAAAAAAAATAACGAAAAAAAAAAGAAAAAAAAAAAAAAGACAAAGTCCCATCAACTCTCCAGAATGACACGAGGCCATCGGCCACCCCAGCCGGCCGCCTTCACTCGTCGGCATCCGGCTTGACGTCCAGCATGGTGTGGAGCTCCTCCGGCGTGTAGCCCAGCAGGCTCTGCAGGTCGCAGACGAAGCGGTAGACGTAGCGCTTCCCGGCCGTCTTGTGGATGATGTTCTTGTCGTAGTAGTAGCGCAGGCCACGGCTCAGCTTCTCGTAGTTCATCTTGGGCTTGTTTTTCCTCTTGCCCCATCGCCTGGCCACCTGGGAGAGGGGTGGGGAGAGTTCAAGAGGGGAAGGACTGCATGGGATGGACAGGGAGGGTCTTTCTGGCCTGCTTGGGCATCCTTTGGCAAGCAGCAGTGCTGGCCATGAGGGAAGGGAGAGGGCTCTCCTCTTCCTCAGGATAGACTCAGGTCACAAACATTAAAATTTAGGAACCCCCACCCCCCCTCCATCGATCAGCAGAGCAGTGAGGAGGCCTCTACAATGGTACAGAAGCCAAGGAAGGGAACGAACAGCCCATCCATTTCCCAAAATCAATAGGAAGCCCCAAGTCCCACCTGCACACCTTATCTGAAGAGTTCTGTCACCACGCCTTTCTCTAGTGTTGCAGCTACTTCCCACCAAACGTGGGTGTGCATTACTGCTCCCTACATGTATATTATTGCAGCCCAGTTTTTAACAAGTTTCCAGCTGGGCTCTAATTCATTGTTTTCCCCTACATAAGACCAGAACAACGTGACTGCCCCAAACTCAGCCATGAAGGGTGGAGAGAAGAATTATCCTAGCAAATATTTCAGTGGCATTTGGGCTGAGCACTGAATTCCTGGGTACTCTACCTCATCTGGATCGGAAAGCTTGAACTCCCAGCCATCGCCCGTCCAGCTGATGAAGGACTGACAGGACTTGTCAGTGAGCAGTTCCAGCAGGAATTGCCACAGTTGGATGGGTCCGCTGCCTAGAAAGACAAAGGAAACATGAGACATCAGTGCCAGGAAAGCACAGCCCCTTCTATCCTAGCCCAAGGCGGAAAAAATCGCATGCAAATGGTGCTCACTGGAAAAAAAATAAAAGCTACCAATGAGAAAAGAAAAGTCAGTGGCTGCAGGGCAAGATCTGGGCTGGGATGACAACTTGAGAGTTAAATCCTGCAGGTAAAAGAGCTTCCTATTTGCAGCAAGAGCTGAATATTCATGCACTGGAATGCTTCACTTCGAGTTACATAAATAGGATTATTTTTCTGGCACCCAAACAGCGAGCAGTCGTTGTCTTGGCACAAGAGCACCACCGCTTCCTACGTGCCAAAAACCTCCTGGCCATTGAATGAACTCCGGCAGACTCCTGCTTCCCGACCTTGACTCTTTGCTCCGTGGCTGTTTACGGAGATAAAGAGGACCCAGGTATGAAAATTATTTGGCCCCTTTCCAGGGCGTGTTGCTGCAGGCACGGACTGCGCCGGCTCACGGAGATGGGCAGGGGCTGGCGGCGCTGGCAGGCAGAGCTCAGCCCCGCGCTCCCCGGGGCTGCTGGTTCTCCTTACCCAGCAAGGCAAGAGCATCCCTCGCCGCTGATGTTCAGCCTCTCTTTACAACCCCACGGTCTCCCTGTTCCGCATGGATGCCAATTTTGGCCAGCAGCAATTTGTCTCAGGGTCCCGGGCCCAACACACCTCATGTGCAGTAGCTGGTGCACCACACTGAGAGACTGAGGCTTCACAGCCTGGTTTTGGCTGGATTAATGGTTTATGTGGAGTGATTTAAACAAAAAAAAAACCAAAAACACTTATCTCTTCTGTGCACTTGTGTCCCAATCAAAGGTAGAGGAGAAGCCCTCAAGCCAAAAGCTCTTTGATGAGCAACTTTCAACTGTGGCCACAGCCGAAATATTGCGCTTAGCTCTAGGGAACGTGTTCTGGGAAAGAGTCTGAAATGTTTCAAATGGAGCTTAGAAAATCTCAGTAATAATAATGACAATAATAATAATAAACAGAGCCAGAGGTTAGAGGAAATGATTTATCACCAAAAAAATAGCGCTGGATTAGGATGGCAGGCAGGATGGGGTAAAGCCGCCTGCTGACAGCAATGAGAACAAGCTTCAAGCAGGGAAAAAAGTTATTTACTCAGAAAAAGGGATGGAGAACAGCCTAATTTCCATGGATGACAATGGAGACGTCAGTGCTGTGGCTGCAGGATAACCCGCTGAAGGAGGAGAGGGGTGTTCCCCCTTTTCCACAATGTTTCAAGTGACTCAAAAAGCAGACAGGCTGCTAGAGAGCAGGAAATGACAGAGCCGGCTCCAGGACAGGCGCACAGGGATCGGGGAATCACCGCGCACCGTCCAGCCCTCCCCAAGGGGCGTAGCTCTGGTTTCCCCTAAGAAATCCCTACAGATTTTGAGGGCGCTGGGTCCTCCGCCAAGCCACGGGGCACAAGTAAACCCCGGCTGGCCGGCAGCATCGCATCCCCGGTACCCCAGCCCGGGCTGCGGGCAGGACAAAGCGGAGGGCTCAGCATCTCCGGCTGTAAATGAGAAGGAATTGGCAGGGAGAAGCTCCAGCCTGCTGTCCTCAGCTGCAGCTTGCCCAGAGGCTGACTCCGAGACCTCCGGTAGGGGCGGAGGCAGAGCCGCGTCGCACCGCCCGCAGCAGAGCAAGGGAGGAAACGCAGCTCACGCCTTCGCCTCGCGTCCCAGATGGAAGAGCCAAAAGCCTGGCCCGAAATGTCATCACATCGCAAAGTCTTGGCCTATTTACAGCACCAAGCCCTACGTACAGGGAAGCTATTGGGCAAGAGGGTATTTCAGGCTCCTGGGGCCCTCCACGGGGAATTGCAGGTGAATTCATGCAGGGACAATTTCTCATCCCATCTCACTTTACACCAATCCCCTCCACACGTAAGGAGAGCAGCCGGTGCCAAAACCAGGATAAACAAAAACAGTCCTAGGGAGCAAGACCGAAGCACAACCAGGTTTGTCATCCTGATTTCTCTCTTGCCCAGAAAAACGAATACTCCTCCCCTAACATATAACAGATGGAAACCCACTGCTTGGGCACCAGCTTCGTGGTGAGCAAATCCCTTCGAAAAATCCCCTGGGCCACCCTGGAGGCTTTCAAGGTGTCGGGGACTCGATGCGAGAGGCGCCGCTACGCCCGAGCCAAGCGGCCGGTGCGGTTCACGCGCGGTGCTGGCGGCTCGGCTGCCAGCTGGCGTGGGGAGGTGTTGGGAAACCCAGCGATTCCTCGCCCTCTCTGCAGCGAGCGAGGTAGGCTCCTGCCGCCGTGCCGGGCGCTGCTCCGGCGGGTATTTTGGGATTTTGAAGGAAGCGGTGTAATGCAGCGGCTTGTGCCTTGGAAGAGGGATTCCCAAGGTCTATTCCTAGCCGCCTGTGGGACTAGTGTAAAACCCCAAATTCCTCTGTGTTGGACAGGCAATTATGTCAAGAATGTGTTTACTGCACAGCTCGCAGGCATGTCTCAGCTCCTATAAACACACACCCTGCCAGAGGGGAAGGCAGCGGAGGCCCTGCAGATGTGCTGCCGCTGGGGCACGACGCCGAGATGTCAGCGGGGCTGACACGAGGTGGCAGGAACCAAGCCCCAGCACATGCCCAAGCCTGCGTGCCCGAAAACTGCTCTGGGGAGACCACGGGAGCGGCGGCGTCAGCGGAGGAAGGAAAAATGATCAGGGCAGGGGTGCTGGGCGGTCCCGTGCATGGGCTGGTTGGGCAGAATAGCTGCAATAGCGCTGAGAAGGCTATCTTCAGAGGGTAGTTTCTTTTGCCTGCTCTGCAGCGAAGCAAGGTGCAGGGAAGTGTTTCTCCCACCACCTAGGAGAGGATTTCCCCGTGGCACTTAGCTTGCACAGAGACATCCACCCACCCACAGCGCATCCCCAGCGTGACGCTGCCGGGCTCGCCTCCGCGCCCTGAACCTCCACCCCCAGCAGCTGGGAGCAGGGCCCATTTTCCATCCCTTCTGCTTACACTCGTCCTCCCATCCCCAGCTGAGGCTGGAAATCCCCACCCAGATGCCCGGTCCAGCTCCCTCTGCTGCAGAGCTGTGCCAACGCCACCATGCCAGCGTAGCTCGCTGACTTCACCCCACCAGGAGACCTCGTTGCCTTGCTCATCCCCAAAACCAAACCCCCTGATGGAACAACTCCTGCAGCCTTTTCTTGGATGCAGCCCCAAGCGTGGGGTGCAGGGACACAAGCCACCCTTTATGGTGCCGGCCCCGCCGTGCACACCCAGGGACTTCCCAGACCAAGCCGCCCGCCCCGCCGCGACCCCTGGCACCCGCGGAGGCTGCTAAGAATAGCGCCCGCCCAGGGGGCTCGCCGCCCTGCAGGGCCACAATGGGGACCCTGTCTCGCCTCGGTGGCACTGAAGAGGGTCCTTCAGCAGGGCCCGCTGGGGAGTGTCACACCACAGGAATTCTCCCACGTCAGGGGGAAAATATGCCTCTCATGCTGGATGACAACCGGCCTCTGCTCGGGCTGAGCGGTGCCTCCTCGGCTGGAGCTGCACCAGTCCTCCGAGGTCCCCACAGCATCCTCGGACAGGGCTGGAGGTCCCCTTCTGCCTTCTCGCCCCTGGCTCCGGAGAGGGGTTAAAACTAAAGTGCACCGTCTCCAAAATCCTGCCAGCCCTTCTGCAAGAAGTGCTTTGCTAGCTCCAGCCTTTAACCCAAACCACGGACTGGGAACCTAAGAGCCCCCCACGGTGTCAAATAAATGTGGTTGTGACTCTGAATCCTAAAATTCGGACCTGGAGAAGCCTGCCCGTGTCAGAAGTGACTCCTAAACCTTCTGAGAGCTGGAAGTGTTGGCCCTGTTGGGCAGCCCTTTGTGGCAGCGCCTGGTTTTTATACAGACTTTAGGAGCCACTGCAGTGAAGTGCAACCGCTGGTGTCTCCAAGGGCTGGGCCAGAGAGGGAGGGGACAACCGAGACAAAAATTTGGGCAGGTCTGAGCTGGTTTTGCATTTGTGCCTGTAGCAAGCGAGTCTGGGGCAGGCGATGCCTCAGGCCCTGGTCCCAGCCCAGCACACCCCTGCCGGCCACTTTCCCCGCTGCCGGCGCAGACGGGCTGCGCACCGTGCACGGGAGGGCCCGGCCCCAAACGCATCACCCTCACCGTCTCTCAAGCCGGTTTCACACCCCCACCCCTCTCAACGGCCTCTGTTTGAAAGAAGGAAAACAAAACAAAACAAAAAAAAAACACTTCAAAAAAAAAAAAAAACACAGCACACCTATGCTTTGCGCTCTGCGGTTTGTGGTTCCAACCAAACACAGCGATTGGGCACAGCAACATCTCCAAAACAGCCTTCGCCTCCATCTCGTGCCCACCTTGCCCAAGCCCCCCGTGGCGCCGACGCAGTGCCGGGGTCCCAAGCCCCCCGTTGCCGTGCCAGGCAGGGGACCGCAGAGCTCGGCCCTATCGTCGCCGTGTCGGCCCCAGCCCTCGCCCAGCCCGGTCACACCACTGCCCAGGGCAGGTTTTGTGCAGGTCAGGGGACACCGGGGTGCAAATCAAAGCATCTCTGAGCAGCAGGTGTGAACGAGGCGGGGAAGGACCCAAAAAGCTCCTTCCCTCCACGTGCTTACGGAGCAGCCAGATGGGCCGCTCCGCGCTATTTCGGCTTTCCTGAGCCGTCTCCTCCGCCTCGAGGAGAACCACGATCAGCCCGGCGAAGCACGAGGGGCTCGGTGAGCTTCACATCTCCCTCCTGCCGGTGGTCCTGCCGGCATGAGCTGCCGTGCGATGCCCCGAAGGGGGCACTGAGCAGCAGCTGCTGCTTTGCTCTCGCCTCCGGGCTGCTGTGAAGCTGCTGAGGGGGCTGCAGCAGCACTGGGGAGAGCTGAGCTGCCGTCACGGTCGGGCAGCGGTGCGTGGGGCTGATTTCACTGTCATTTGCACATGTCTGGCAGGTGGGGCAGGAGCCACTGAACCAGCCCCGCGTCCCACCCTGCAGCTCGGGAAGGGCTGCGGGGCCCGGACAGGCGCCGTGGGGGAGGCAGAAAACCAGCAGGAGCTGCTGCTGGCCACGCTTCAAATCCCCCTACTACAAGGGCAGGTACAGCACAGGACACAAAATGAGCGAGCTAGCACCATCGCCTGCACCTCCCGGGCTGGAGGGGCTGTTGTGTTTCTTGTGACTGCCGGGGCCAGCTGCCTGCACCTCCGGGTTGCCCTAAGCAGAGCTACAAGCACCTAGGGTGCTCATGGAGGCACGCTTTGCAGCAGTGCGGAGCGCAGGAAGGAAGGATGCTGATGTTTCTAGGAAAGCAACTGCACAGACTCTGGATGCCAAGGACACCCGGATCTCCGGAGCACAGCAGGAGAGGGGCCAGGAAAGCAGCTGCTGGTGGATTTTTGGATGCCCACGAGCGCAGCACATCTGGGGAGCTCGCTGGCTGGAAGCTGCAGGCCAGCAGCGTAAGCAACGAGAAGGGAAGAAGCAGCACACAAGCTCTCTTGAAAGAGACCCACTTTCTTTGGCATTAGCTCGACTTTCTTGCAAAACAGCAGCTGCGTGCTTTCACTTCTGTGTCACAGATAAGCATCGCTCAGAAACGGAGGCCTGTCGAAGGCACGGCTTCGGGCTCTGCACCACAGACACTTGGGACAGGGCAGACGGGTTTACCCAGCACGTTCGGGCCGTATCGACACAGTGCCACGAGCACCGATAGCGGGGCTCGGGGCTGGACCCGGCCCAGGCAAAACCGTTAGCTGTGCGGACACGCTCCTGGGCGCTCGGGCGAGATAGCATCTCAGAGGGGTCGGCTATTCCCAGCACTACTTTCTGTCTTCTCTAAGGGCAGCATGATAACGAAGATAGCATCAATCTGTCGCTAAGAGAGACAGTCAGGTCCTGTGTGATATTAACTGGGAAGGAGGCATTAACTCTCTAGGTGCTGAGATTGTCTGTAAAGGCTTCAGCAACTCCCTAGCCAGGCCCGTAAGAAAGGACCACATTACACGTGCAGCACTGGCCCTGCAAACAAGGGATCGAGCTCTGCTTTGCAGTCACCTCACCCTGCTCGTCCCTCTTTCCTCCCTTCCCCTCCCAAACCCGAGGGGAATCGCTGCGCTCCGCTGGTTCGGCTATTTGGGGCAGCACGTTGCAGCTCAGCAGCAGGGCTCGCGCGCTGCGGCAGCGCTGCGAGACGGAAAGCCCCAGCCTGCACAGCCGGTGCTGAGGCCCTGCACGCCCCAAAGCCAACACGCACATCTCGGCTCCAAACCCACGCAGGTGCTCAAGAAAAGCTGAAAGCAACTCAGCCCGGGGCGGCGACTGCCAACGGCCACAGGGGCGCAGGGTCTGAACCTCCGCTGGACCTGCACCACCGGGAGGACAGCAGCACAAGTAGGTCAGAGGAGTGGAAAAATAAACACAGGGCAGAAAGGCCGAAGACCGGTGCGGTCAGACCCACACCACGGGCAGCGCTCTGCTCTGCTACGCCCCGTTGGTGTTCATCCGCCAGGTCTCACAAAGGATCGGGGCGGCTTGTTGGAGCCAGCAGCTTGCGGGATCCGGCTACAGCGCAGCCCCGGGCAGGGTGCAGGTGGCAGGGAGGCAAAGCTGAGCTCGCTTTAGCCCAGCTGAGCTCGGGTATGGAGGGATCTGTGTGCCAGCGTGCACCTAGCACGAGCCACCCGCCCACGCCGAGCGCTGTGCGGCTGCACGAACCTGCTCAGATAAGTCAACGTGAGACCTAGCACATCTGCCTGCAGAGCAGATGCGTCCTGATGCACCCCGGATGCATTCTCTCTCCGTTTCCTAGGTCATTTCAAAAAATAAAAAATAAAAAAAATCTGGCTCATTGTAAGACGCAAGTTGGCCAAGCCCAAGGGAGGCTGCCCCAAAACCCGAGGCGTCCAGAGATGGCCCTCCCTGCAGCTATGGAAACTGAAGTTCACCAACTCCGGAGCAGTTACATTTCTCCTTCAAAAAAAGATAAGAAAATTGCATCAACCTCTATCTGAGCAACCATGGCAACTTGTTAAATTAGGTCAAGATGTGGGGGCAGATAACACAGCTTTGAAAAGCTGCTTGCGAGCAGGGTGAAGAACACATCAAACACAAATGGCGCTTCCGCCAAAATGCACCTTCTCACCAAAGCATGCGCCTCCTAGGGCAGATACCATCAGCGATCTGCCGCGGCTGCGATAAAGCACTGTGCCACCTCCCAGGGCCGCGGGCAAAACAGGCACGGTGACAAAACCCGAACGATATCGTCAGGTGCCTAACGTGAACCCAGAGGCCCTGGAGATGAAGGACGCCATTTGCCAGGCTTCGCCCTCCCATTTGCACTCTGTGAGTCCTAAAAGGCTCACGCTGAAACACGGTGGTGTGTCTCACATGTGGCGTGTCTGCTGGATGCTCCAGCAGGCTGGCGACGGGATGCCCAGCACTGGACACGTGCTCAAGGCATCACCTGAGTCAGGAATGGGAAGCAGGGGTCTCAGGCACTTTGGGGTGACGCTGGGCTGGTAACCCCCTGCTCTGCTCGTTTGGAGGCTCCACGGCCTCACCAAGCTGCACAGAGCCCAGACTTCAAGTTCCTCTGCTCTAGCCACTAGACAGCACTTCCTCCCCTGAGTGAAAAGCAAGTAAAGCAAGTTAAAAATAAATAAATAAATAAAAAGAAGAAGAAGCCAGGAGTTCTGCCTGAGAGTCCCCACTGTCCTTGCTCAGCTGGCCCAGGAGAGGTCCAGCACTTCTCCATGGACAGCCTCAATGTTATTTTTTTTGCAGAAATATGCTACTGCAAAGCAGTTTCCAGAGGGCCCGGTCCTCCTATGGTCTGTAAGGCAACATGTTCTCACTTGCTCTTGCTGTGACCTGCTTTCACAGCAGCCTGGCTTTGCCTTGCACCCACGCTGGGCTCCCTCCGCACAGAAAATATAAGGTGCTGACAGGTCAGTAGGCTTTAAAAAGGGACAGAGGACTTCCCTGGAGTCACACGTCTGCAAAACTCATCTATCCAAAGATATTTCCCAACAGTGAATGCAGGCAGTGGCGGTTTCAGCACTGAATTACTGCTTAGCGGCCTCCGGGGCAAGCAAGAAGTGCTGTGACCCAAGGATTTGCAAGTGACCGATGTTTCTGGAAACCTCCAATTTTCCTTTCCCCCATTTCAAGTTTCTCAAGTGAAGCAATGAAAAAAACTTATTGATCATGTCAAAATGCTTGGGCCGAGGGATTATCTTCCCAGCTCAAAACAGGGTTTGAAATGAGGCAAGGGAAAAAGTTACGCGGCGCAGAGCATTTGGAAGTGTGCTCTGGCGCTGCCTTAACTGAGGTCTCACTTTCCTGACGGCAAGAGTCCAAGGACACTCTTTGGGGTGCTAACACCCCCTGGCAAAACACCGGCTCCAGCTTCGGCTCCTTGCTGGCAGAGGGAGGTGGGAATGCAGCCTCCCTGCGGGGGCAGCGCTTCTCTTCCAGGAACCAAACAGGCAGGGAAGCACCCAGCTTGGGCAGCACAGCTCCTACCTTCGCCAGTGCTTCCGTGCCTCAGTTTCCCCAGCTGTTGAAAAGCAACCAGTGCTCCTGCCCAGGCACCGTGTACCCCAAACACTTCCACAGCCCTGGTGAAAGGCGTTATCAGGAGAGAAGAGGAATAAAGAAGTGCGTGGAGTGCTCACCGGTCTCTTTTCTTATGAGCATCAACTTCTGTGGCAGGGCAGAGGACGGCGTCTGGGGGCGTAGCCCCTCCTACTGCTCATGCCTCTCCCTTCCACATCCCCCAGCCAAAAACCATTCAGGAATGGCAGAGCACACTTTTATTTTGCATAGACCTGGTCGAAACTGGCTCATTCAGCAGGCCAGGCTAAGCGTTCTTTCTAACTAAAGCTATAGCAACAAACCACTTCCTTTTTTACACATAGCTCCTAAAATTATCTCTCCACCTCTCCTCCCCTCTGCATTTACCCCCAACAAAAACTAGATATCAGCCCTAAGACGAGCCGTGCGTGGGAGGAGATTTCAGGGACAGTCGCACCTCAGGATCTGCTCTGAACCTTTTGATGATCTTTATCTGCACAAACTATTTCCACTGCTTGGCTCCTCTGCGCCACAGCTGCTACCAGCTGGGGCAGGAGGGATCAGTATGAACAAGGGAGAGGAACAGCCAGGAGTCTGTCCTACAAATTCTACCTGCAATTCAGGGAAGAGATACGGCACGGAAGGACTGGAAAGGATTATCCCAACATTAGCATGAAGCCCTATACCACTAGGTTTCTCTCCGTCGAGAGAAGAGATGGCCAGATTGCTGGAGGGCTGTCACATAAAAAGCCAGAGTTTCTGTGGTCTATCACCTTCTCATCTCTCCCAGCGCAGGGAATGGAAAATATTTGGGTCTGCTTTGGCACTGTCCCATCCCTGACTCTCACCAACACAAAGAGCAGAGCACAGTCCCTCCTCGCTGCTGAAAGGGGATAAGATCATTTTGCATCACGCACAGCAGTGCTGAAACGCAGCCACTCCTGCCTGAGGTGGGAAACCACAAGCACGTGGCCAGCACGTTGCATAAAAGTGGCGGATGGGGAAACAAAGGCTCTCTAGTACTTTGTGTTCTCAACAATAGACACCAGACACCAGCTCCTACCAAACTCAACCAGGAGGCATCCAGGTGTAAACGAAAACACAAGGCATCGATCGCCCCGTGCTCAGCTGTGTCCTCGACCCTCCGTGAGGGCTGGAGTGCCCACGCTCAAAGGACAAGCAGCTTTGGGGGGTGCTCTCAGGTGTGCACACATGCATGTGGTTGGGACACCCCAAAAACCCTCACTCACAACAATGCAAAATCGGGCAACCCGAAGACCCTGGAAGCTCTGCCCTCCGCTAACGGAGAGGTTCTACCCGAGGTGCTCAGCAGGGAGGTGGTCTCCCGAGGGCTGTGACCCTACCTGTGTAGCCAGCGAGGGCAGCAGCAGGAATGACAGGCTTGTCCTTGTTCATATCGGCCCGATCTCGAACATAGTCCTTGAAGGTGCCCTTGGGCTTGTGGTTGGGCAGGGCGGCGGGGTAGTCCTCCGAGTCAAAGCTGTCGTAGGAGGGGACGCGCTGCAGGCTCTGGAAGGAGGACTGGCTGCTCCAGGACTGCGTCAGGCGGTCGCAGCTGTCGTAGCTCTCTATGCTCTCAAAGGAGTCCTGGCCGCCCAGTTTACCTGGGGAGAAGGAAGGGCACGTGAGAGGTGCTTGGCCAACACCGGGATGCTCCAGCTGGCTGTGGCTATGAGCGGGATGCTTCATTTGCCCGCGGCACAGGCAGAAGGCAGCCAGGCAAACGCTGCTGTCACGCTGCACCTCACACCCAACCAAACTCAAAAGTAAGCCCTGTGTCTGCGGTACCTTTTTTATCTTCAGAATTCAAAAGCAGGGCTATCTGAGCCCTGGAAAAGGTCAGGCAGCAGAGCAAGGCAGGCAGAATTTGGGGAAAAGCCCAGAGTCCTGACTCTCTATCCGAGACAGACGCCGGGGGCTAACTGGAAATTGCCCTCCCTTTCAAAAGGCAATGGCAGAGAAATAATCCACTTTAGACAGATATTCGGGGCTTGGTTCAGGTGCCTAAACATGGGAACTGCAGGGCCTCTTGCTCTTATTGCAGACCCGTATCTTTCTGCAGCAAGTCCCATACTGAACTGCCAGCCCTGTGCAAGTGCTCCTCAGGCACGTTCAAGGGCACCGGACACCCGGCTTCTTGACTTTTCACGTTTTCTACAAAACTCTGCAGCAGCCTTTTATTGCCATATGTTACAACCGACTTCCACCTTCAAATCCCCAAGCAGCAGCAGATTTGATGGAGGAGGAGAGCAAAAGGCTGAGAGCTCAAACAGCTATGTTTCCAGTTCTGGTAAGGTGAGCACAGCTGGCTTGTATCAAGGCTACTCTCCGGGGTATTTTTAGTAAAGACCAGAACATGAGAGGCCAGATCCTTAGCAGTGCTATGCTGATTTACACCCTCTAGAAAACAGCACAAGTATACCCTCTGTACTTAAAACAGAGAGCTAAAAAAGGATCCGAAGAACAAATTGAAATTGCTCTCTCTGATCTCCCTTACGCTGACGATTGCTCAACATCTTTACTGACAAACTAAGAGTGCAACAGGATCATTCAAGTTCACTAATTTCCCAAACTGGGCTAAAAACAGCTGCTGGGATTGTGCAAGAGCTCCTGGAGAAATTTCCATTGGCAGAGCTACCCGCAGCTTGGGCCCAGATATTAAATCACAGGGGAACAGGAACGTGGAAGGACGCTGGCACGCTCCCCCAAATATTTGTTGTGCTGTAGTTCGAAGAGCACTTGCTGCAAAAAGGCTTAACTACTGTGGGTGCAGAGCTGTGCCAAAAAGTCAGCTCTGCCCTGGTTGCTGGCCTCGGCTACAGGCATCTTCCCCTTCATCCTAAAAAGATGCTCTCTCTTCAACCAAATCAATTAGTCTTGTAAGCCTGGGATTCCAGCTTAGGCTCACCTTCCCCTTAGCATGATTTCATTACTCAACGTAGTCTAACATCCAACATTTCCCCTTAAAGGCCTTCCTGGTAGTTACTTCTAGTGGGTCCGCACTTCAAAATGATTCTCCTGATAATATCCACGCTACATTTATTTATTTAATTATTTAAGGATTTCACAAAATGTACTTCAATCACTTCCTGAATTCTGTAAGGCGAAAATAACACCATTTTGTGCACGTTCATTGGCATAACCACTTCCCTGAGAAGTCTTGGGGTGCGATCCCTTTTAGAAAAGGAATTAAAAATCTGCCAGATGAACAGCTTCAGTGCCGGGGACGTGACTTGTGCTATTTCACTGAAAATTCACCCAAATTTGACCTAGCTGTGAGCTTTTGCAAATCACGCCTTGCACCTACTCAGGAGAAGTTTGTTAAGAGTTTGGCAGCTATGCTTTCCAACCAGACGCCTTCACTGATAAGGCAGAGTGAAAAAACTCCCAGGGAATCACAAAATTAGCTCCTGCTGCCCACACAAAGAAAGGCGAAAGGCAACTGTCTGGAAAACCTTCACCCTGACTCTTGCTTAAGTGTTTGACTTTGCGACTGATTAACCTTATAAAAGAGTGGAAGGTAAATGTGAATGTAAACATAAATAAGCCGGACTCTGGTTTATATTAAGGCTTCTTTATACCACTCTGGGAGTATTTATGCCACCCAAAGGCCCTTCTGGGTGGCTAAAATGTAGTGTTAGTGTAAGCATGGCCAGGGCCTGTTGCATTTCTTCAACCACAATCAGTAAGTCAAAGTGTCTGCTAAAACCAGGGGCACTTGGTCCCCAGTGCCAGGTTAAGGTCTCTTTCTTCCTTCCCTTAGAACCATTTTAGGCTTTCCAGTAGGAACAGGCTGAAGGCATAACTGCAAAAGCATTCCTGAATCCTTGCATTTCAATGAGTATTATTAAAAAATCACAAATGTTAAAGAAGAATTCAAGAAAAGGGAAAGGCACAGATGAAAGATAGCCAGAAAAGCAATCCCGGAAAGAGAAGCTTACCTAGAATTATACCACTACCCTTTTGATTCACTGCATCATCCAAGTCACCTCTCTCATATTAACACTCAACCAGCAGAAGCAGAGGTAATAATACAAATAATAACTTTCCTGTCATTAGCTCTCCTAGCCTTGAAAAAGAATGAGCAACATAAAATGAGCGCCGCTGTGCAAGGCATATGCGATGCAGGCCTGCAAAGGGGCTCCAGCTTTCACAGGGAACCAGCACATCTTCAGCTCTCGGTGCTGGATGAATGAATGGGTTTAAATATTCAACATCAAACCCGGCTCACAGCAACACGTTAGTATAATGAATTTTAGGCATAGGGACATCTGGATTCTATTCAGGGCGCGATCGCAGGCAGGTCAGATCTCTTCCCCGTGCCTCAGGTTCCCTACCTGGAATCAGGAGATAATGATACCCCTTTGTAAGTGACTTTGAGCTCTACGGATTAAACTCTTTCTTTGAATATATACTGTGAGCCAGATCCTCAGCCTCGTTTCAAGCAATGTAATTACAAAATAGTTGGGCATCTGGGCCCCATGTGTTCAGAATTTAATATTAATTGAAAAGGCACTTGGCTCAGATCCTCAAAAGTGTTTAGGTGTTTAAAGCCCATCAACTCAAACAGGAATCATGTACTTATAACTCTTTGGAGATGTGGAGTTGTAGCACGAGGATTCAGGGGGTCCTTCAGCTCTGTCATTGACCCAACTCGTGACATCTGAGTCTCCTAACAAAGCATAAGGCTTGGGTTCACTGGAACAGATTATCGGTTCAAGCAAACAGCCATCAAACTCAACGGAGATAATGGATAAAGACTGGATCATCAAGTGTAAAACCTTTCAGAGCCTCGGACAGTAACTCCTGATGAGAACTTGTGAAGGATTTGTGGGTTTTTGCCTGGTCTCCTAGGAAAATGAGATTTATACAACCACACAGCAGTCTGTCCTCCCTAATAACACCTTAAAGCCTATTTCAGCTTCACTCAAGTTTGACATCAAAGTACAGAGCCAGAAATGCTACATTTTCGCAGATGTAAAAACAGGCAGCAGAGCAGAGACAAGGAAGACCTTCTTGTTTCCCCTGGAGTGCAAGGCAGGGAGGGCTCAAAGCCATCAGGGAATTATCTAGGAGTTCAACCCCATAAGAGACACACGTAGGGAAACAGCTTCACTACTGGCATCGCACGGCTCCCTGTTGGATTTGGGCCCCGTCAAGGACTATCTCTACAGAGGGGAAGGCAGCATTTGTAGGTTCATATAAGTAGAGAGATCAAGAACCCGGCAAGCCCTGGGAGATGCCCAACTGTACCTCGACTGGCACGCCCCATGCACATGTTATCCGGCGTTACCACTTCTTGCTTGATCGTGAAGTAGTCTGTCTGCAGGGAGTCCGTCTGGACGGGGTCACGCAGGATGACTGAGGAGTAATCATTCTCGTACTTGAGGGACAGAAGCTCTTCCGAGCTGATGGGATGGAGGGTCTGGTAGGACTCTGTGATGAAGCTGGGCTCGGAGAACTCGGAGGGAGGCACGCACTGTGCATGCTCGATGCCATAACCTGTTGGCAGGACGGGAGTGTCAGAAAGCAACGCAAACACAGTCAGCTTGAAGAAACCAGAGCACTGCTCACTGCCCCTCCAGTCTTCCACAGCACAGTAAGATTCAGGGTCTGTGATGCAAGAGAAGACTGTCTTTGGATATAAAATATCTGGCACAATCGGGAAATACTTTTGAGTGAGGCTTCTAAAAGCTATATACAGATGATGCCTTATACTTGCAGTGATTTAAAAAAATAAGACATCATTAATTACACTGAAGTCCTCTCAAGCAAGCTGCTAGTGGGAGAAGCTCGAAAACCATGAAGAGCATACTCTCAGCAAAGAGCTATGGGTAAGAGAAATTTCACTGATGACTGCAATACATGAGTAACTTCCAAAGTCACCTTCCAGAACCTGGAATCCCAATCCAAGTGATTTTGTTTGTTTGTTTAGTTGGGGTTCTTTTGCTGGTTCATGAAATACATTACAAATCTCAAATACTTTTCTCTTAAAGAACATCTCCAAATCAATGGCAATGGGAAGTGCAGGAGTTTGGACTGATAACTCATCTCTTTCTTCGCCAGGTTCCTACCTAGCAATCCAGAATTAAGCCTTCTTGCCCCATTCCTCCCCTAACCCCACACCTTTCTTGTTAAATAAACTTCTAAATAAGTCAACCCACAAGAGCAAGGAAGACTGAGTTACACATTTTGCATGCTGTGCCATGAAGGGGAAGTAACTGCACGGTGCAGTCCTCATGTGATGCAGACAAACCTCTAATAGGGGGCACTTTTACACCTGGAAGCACCACAACAGTAACAGTAAGTGAGACTTACTAATGAAGTAGTCTGAAGTATAGCGGGATTCTGGATATGCTGCATTCACTCCGTTTGCGGGATACGGTTTTATCTCTTCTGCAAAGAAGAAAAGGAAGCAAATGTCACATGTCCATAGACATACCATGCCTTGCAAAACGTGCTGTAATGCAGAGAGGTCGAAACTTCCTAAAATGCTCCTCCCAGGGTTAAACTGGGACATTCAAAGGAACAGAAGTGCACAGTTAGGTGCTGAAATCCCACTGAAACATGCACTCGATGCATTTGGGCTCCTTTGGGAATTCTTGCTGGAGGCATGCACAAATTTAAACAAAACAGCAGAAACAACAACCTTCTCAATCAGTGGCTCCAGGTGGTTTTGAAAAGCTAGTTAAAAATTAAAGAAAGCACGGAAATTATTTATTGTCTGTCTTTCTTTTAAGGATTGTTTATTACAGTTACATGTATGAGCTCATGAAAAAAAAAAAAAACACCATACAAGGACAACTGTTTTCCTGAAAAAGCCCCTATTTTAGACCAGCAGTAGGTGTGAGCAAGTGAGTGGGTAACGCAAACCAAACCAGCTCCTACCCTAAATTAGTGCTAATTCCCAGCCTACACGGCACCTCTACCTTACGCCTGATGGAAGCGGAGGATCCCATGCTCAGAGCAGCTTCACCACCCTGTCCATTAACCAGCTCCTGATGCACACGCCATAGGGAATACACGGGCAGCACCGCAAATTTTAACCTTTCTATAGGCGTGATTCACCCAGAATGAGCAAATATCACATCAAAGCACAGATTCTCTGCTTTCCACTGCTTTTTCCAAGAACTTTGGTACTCCTGGGCTTGGCGCTGAATTTGCTTTCCCATGTAAAAGCCGCACTGTTCCTCCCCTGACCAGTTTTTCCATTAACACCTTACTCATTCCAGCACGGCATGCGGGCAGAGATACCAGCATGGGAGATTTTATTTTCTTTGCAGAGGGTAACAAAAATAATAATAAAAAAAAAACCACGGACAACTCCGGGTTATGTTTATTTCTGCTGAAGCTAAAGAGAAGCGAACCGAAGATAACGCACGTTTGCTTGCAAGGAGCCTAATTTTGGCCCTCTCTCCTGGGGATTGCAGGGTGGAAAATATTCTCTAACAAAAGGAGGTTTTGTGCAAACAGAGAGACCTAATGAGAAATGCTCTTTTCCTCTCCCCACGGAGTCTGCCAAGGGGCAGGGTGGGTGACCACAGGGAAAGAGAGCAACCTTCAGCTATGCTTACAGTCAAGTGGAGGGCACTGCTGACTGCTGGTAACTGAGGAGGTTATTTTAGGAAGAAATTTGGAAAAATATGCCTGAAAATACCCAAATCCATGCAGGGAAAAGTCGCCCATCTGCTGCCGTTTTTAAACCCTGAGCAGGCTGCGGTACATGAGTCACTCTCTCGGAAAGAGCTCACAAGCGAGGCATGTTAGCAGGAGGGACAGCAAGGTCACAGCCTGTCCCAGCATGACCCCACTCCAGCAGTCACACCACCACAGGTAATGCCAAACATCGAGGGGTTAACCACCGCTCTCAGCACCCACACCCCTGAGCGAGGATGGTGGGCAACTGGGGAAGACGGGAGAGATGGGAACTGGCCGGTTGGACATGGGCTCACCAACACCGTGACGCTATAGGTGAGCCTCGGGAAACCTTGAGCTCTTCGTGTTTCACATCCCCAGCTGCAAAGCGGAAAGAAACATCTGGTCTCACAAGGCGAGCGATGTGGCAGTGGCCATTTTGCACAGTTTGTTTGCGGAACACCAGCACAACAGAACCCAGACCTTGCCTAGCCTTTGGAGATGTAACAAGTAAGACAAGTCCCATGACTTACAGGCAACAGGAATTAGTCCTTGGGGTGAAGTTGGTTATTTCCTGGAAGCCCTTCTCAGTTACTCTCCAAATACTTCATAGATATTGCCCCTCTGGGAAATGTGTTAAGAACCCACCATAGAAGCTAAGGCTCAGATAACTTACGCAAGAAGTGACAAAGTCACCAGTAAAACAGAACATAGAACGGAGGTTTCTTGGTTCCCAGGGCTATGCCAACAGTGTTGAGACAAATAAATTGTCTTACTCTTTTTCATCCTTCTGGAGGAAAAGCTGCAATAGGTAGAAATATTCCCAGCATCTTTGTAAAAGCCCTTATCCACCTCACACCTTTTGCATCCTCATAACTGCAGCATCTAAGCACCCGCATGTGTCAGTGCTGTCAGGAAACGTGATCCCTACTTTACAGTTAGCAAAACTGCATCACCAAGTTCATCTGCGTGCCTTGGGGGATCTGCAGGAAGAGCAGGGCTGGGAGCAAACCCAGCCCTGATGCCTCAGTCGGTACCTGCAGCACATCGCGCTGCTGCGGGTTACAGCACAGACAAATGAAGGAGGGTTGCAGGAAGGCAGAGCTGTGTTACAAGCTCTGGCTTACAGCAAGTAGAAATCGGACTGACCACAACCCTTTGCTTTGTTTGGTTATACTGCTTGCTGTTGATATAAGCTCTCATTAAAAATCATGCAAAACGAGACGAACTGAACAGATACGGAGTCAAACAAAGAGCAGAAAAACAGCCTGTCATGCACAGAGCCTGGGAATAGCCATGTTTACCTTTTGCAAACCACAGGTAGCAGTAAAATTAGTAATCAGCAATTAACATCCATCTGTCAATGGTTTCCTGGAAGGCATAACTTTGTTTCCCCTCCCCTTCCTGTCACCAATACAGGCCCACTGACAAGCACGCAGGGTCAGCACGGCAGCACAAGGGATATTCCAGGAAGGCAATTAGCTCTGCACAGGAATGAGCTAGAGAAGGACCCAGATCTGCTGCTGCTCCTGCTCATGACTTGGTTAAAGGTCTTAAAGATCTTCACCCACTCTTTAGGAACCATCCTAGGTGGGAAAAGTGTTGCTTCTGCATCCTTCAGCCACACGCCATCAAAATCAACACCTAAAACAATGCATATGTCCCCTACCCAACTCAAATAAATAAATTAATGCCCTCAAATGCTTGCAGGTGGCTTCTGCCATTCCTTCCTGTGTGGGACACAGCCACTCAAGCTCAAAGCCATTACACTCATGAGACATAAAACAAAGAAAAGCCGCTTCCAATTGCAACTGGGAAATTAGGGTGGGATTTTGGTGATATTGTTGTACTTAGTTGCACTGGAGGAAGTAGTAAAATTCACAGCAGGAGCTGAACGATCTGAGGAAGAATGCCTTGGAAAATCCCACCATCGTTTCCAGGCAGGCAGAGCGTCCCTGCCTGCTGTGGATCCCGGCCAAGCGGCCGGCGTAAACACCCTTCCTCTTTCAACAAGTGCCAGGATTTGCACTGCCCATTGCTGGTTGGGATGCCCATTTGAAACCCTACTGGAAAGCTAGGCTTTCAAAGACGCTTTTATTGGGATTGCAGCCCAAGCTGAACACCTCATTGCACAGCCAGATTGTAAACCAAGCTCCTTGGAAAGGCCCAAGGTCAGAGTAGCCAGGACCACATAAGCTGTTCACCTTGGAGACCCCAGGACTCACCTTTCTGCAAGATCTCCAGATGCTCCCAAAGGATATCTCCCACAAAGTCAGGCGCTAGCTCCAGGAAGCACTCCTTGCCCAGGGCACAGAGGGCAGCACCATTCATGCAAAACTTCTGGAAATCCACTCCCTTCAGGCTGAACTCGTTCACTGCCCACATCACCCAGTCCCGCACGTGCGTCTCCGTCCACTGCTGGGGATCTGCACCAAAGGGTTGTAGAAAAGGTTCACTAACAAGCAAGCTCGAGCCATTTCTCCAGGAAAACAGGACACTAACAGTGCTACAGGTGGATAAGCACCTGCACAGCCTCATCCTATAGAGACCGAAAATCAATTGGCAAAAGGTCAATATGTGGTGGGGGAACACTGCACCTACAGCCAGGTTGGATCAGCCCTATCTGCAGACTTATTTCATACAAGGAATGAGCTTTGGATTTGTTTGGGACTTCTAATAATCCTGACACTTCTCTGACTCCTTTTTCCACCCACATCTTGCTTGGTTTCCCTGTTATCAGCCTCTTGTAAAGGGTCCCAGCTGCTTTTCCATACAGTGGACACGACTTGTAAATAGAAATCTCCCGAGTCTCAACAAAGTGGCAGGAGCAGTCTCGCAGCAGAGGTTATCTCACTCCGTTAGGACAGACAGGCACAGTCTGTCTGACGGGTACAGCTTGCAAGCGGTACTGAAAGGTTTGGACCCCGTGTCTGGATTTTTCCAGCTGATGCTGCCTATAAACGAGGCAATGCTGCACGGAGGGAACCAGTCAAAGGGGTGGCAGAGGTGGGGAAGGGCATCCTGGGGGGAGGACACGATCTCTGTGTCTACCACAGCTGCTCACCAGGAAGCCGTGTCTTACCTTTGGGGATTCCCAGCCGCTGCTGCTCTTTCGCAAAGCCGCTGAAGGTGGCTTTCAGTGCCTGAGACATCATTTCTTTGCTGCTGGGAGTTAACAAAGGCACATCTGCACATTCCATATCTGAAAAAAGCAGGAGAGAAAAACGGTCATAAGGATTGGGAAAGACAACAGAAGTCCTCACAGTACTCTGTCCTTTGGGTTGTCAAAAAGTGAGCAATCCATTCATTTTTTGCTCTTGAAGTTTTTCACACCCTCCAGCGCAAAATCTAAACCCTGAGAGTCCATTGGCAGACTTCTTACACACAGAAGAAAAAAGAATCGCGTGCTTAAAGGGCACAGACGAGCCCTGTCTGGTAAGCTGGGTTACACGGTGCATGTGGTCTCCCTGCGAGCCAACCACAAATGCGCTGCTGGAAATTTGACGGTGGTATCAAAGACCAGCACAGACAACAGCTTACCCAGCGTCGTCACCCCAGGTGGCTTCTGAAGTCTGGGAGGTGGCTGAGCAGTGCCAGGCACCAGCAAGGGTAAAGGGTCCCACACCAGAGTGAACAGGACAGCATGGAGACAAACATCCCCGAATTACCGCTCCGCTTCTGGGCATCCTGGCCCATAGGAAAGCAAGAGGAAAAAAGTAATTTTAAAGAATCAACAGGCGATCCTGGAAGAAGTAAGTTCACAGCAGGATGAGGCATGGTGAAGAACCGGCAGAAAACCCATTCAAGGAGGGAGGGAAAACAAAAGAGCTGGAAAATCCCACATTAGCACAGAGTTACATCATGCGAGGCCGTAGCACGGCGGATTCGGCGTGAGTCACCGAGCAGCGCGCAGCCGCCCCCATGGGAGACGCGGGGCCAAGCCAAGAGCCGGGCCTTGGAGTCAGTCCTGATGAGAAGCAAAGGTCTTCCTCTCTTTCTTTCCTTTCTCTAATTTACTTGGAAGGAGGTGGATGTTCGTAGCCAAAGAGTTTCATAAACAAAAGCAACTGTTTTTTTTTTTTAAAAAAATCTCCTCATTCTGAATAAAAGGTTTGGCTCTTTTTCATATATTTTAAGCATTCCTGAAAGCCATCATTTGCGGAGAAGGAAAGCCTCTTACATTCACCATCTCAAACAACTGGACTTTATCAGTCCCATTGTAAACCTTCCGCCTGAGGCTGGTTTAACTCTGTAGCCTACTGGAAATTTTTCAATGAAAACTGTTCTCAGCGGAAAAATGACAACACGCACAAGCTTTTTTGGCGTTTTCATCAACATCTGGACGCAAACATCAAAACTCATAGTACTCTCTGGTTTGTGGAAACCCTAGCCACTATCGCCCCGCGTCGATCGAAGCTCTGGTTTAGCAACCCCGTACGCCCGCAGAGCAGTGCTGGCTGCGAGCGGCGGCCCCGATGCGGGGAGAATCGGGGTGCAGCCGCCCAGCAGAGGGGTCCTGCTGTGCTCACGGGCAGCCAAACCTGCAGGTATCACCAAAACTCCACACAGCTGGGATTTTTCCCCAAAGGAGGACCTGGGGCTGTGTCAATAAGCGCCCGTGTTCGGGCCCGCAGCCCAGGGCTGACCACGCTGCAGAGCCACCCTAAATCACCACCCGGCCCTATTCCGCTGCTCAGCCCTACAGAGCCGCTTCCCTGCCTCCATCTCCGCACCTTCCACCTACTGGCCCCAAGTAAAAGATTTGCAAAATCAGCTCCCCTGTTTCCAGCTGCCCCTAACCTTACTCATCCCCTCACCCAATGACTCTTTGCTGAGGTAGCGCCAGTGAAATCCCCGACACCGAGCCTCTGGGGGCCCGATTCCTCCAACCAACCCCACCACATAAATCAAGGATCGCCTGCCACGGTGGAAGTATCAGGACCTTCAAAAGCAAATAATACATTCAAAGGCTATTTGGCAAATTGCACTTCATTATTTACTGGATTTGGCTGGAGAGGGCACGGAAAAATGAGCAGGCACCCTCCCTATCTCTGTTCTCCATCTGCTGCTTTGAGATAACACTGGGAGAAAGTGGTTCGGTGCCCCTTTCCCTTCATCCTCATGTTACATTTTAATGCTTTGCTTTCTGTGCTCTGTGGTTACAGGGACCACCCAGGAATTCGCTCCCCTCCGTGGCTGGTTAAACGGCAGTTCGCTGCTCCCAGGCGCTATGGGGAGATGAGTCAGAGTTAGGCTACGAAAACGTTTCTAACCCCATTTTACACTGAATCACCCACGAAGACCTGTGCAGAGATGACCTCCTTAGGCACACCACGACGGCAAGGGGGGGTGACGAGGCTTTCGGCCGTGCAAAAGTGTTGCTCCTATCTCTGCAGCACAAGAGTACCGACCGCTCACCGCTCCTGCCTTCTCCTGCAGGATCCGCGCGCTGGGGTTTGCACAGAGCCAGCGACTCAATTTTTCGGTAGCAGAGGATAGGGTTTCGGTTTAGTAAGGTGAATGCTGAGCTCTGCACAAACAAAATGTCAAAACAGGGAATACTTAAAAGCGATTCCCAGAGAGAGGTCACCGGAGAAGCAAACGCCCTATTTTCAAATTCAAAAAAAAAAGCCGAGTGCCAAAGGAGGTTTTCTGTTTAAACACCAAAACAAACCAAAATGTGCATTTCAAGGCTTCTCCTTCAAAACAAGTTGCGTTGGGAAAATTCAGAGTTGAAACATCATCTGCATTTTTTCCTGTTAGACCGCTAGTTGAAATTTCTTCAGAACACAAAACAGCCGAAAAGCCCCAAGCCTGCAAACGCTTGCAGAAGCCTAATTTTAGTCAGCAGTGTCCCACATCTATAGAAGAGCTCACATGTGTAAAATTAAATGGGTTTGTAAAGCTCTGCATACGTGTTTGTGGACAAGTCCTGGCTGCGTGATCGGGGCCGGGGGGGGCGGGGACAGGACAGTTTTTATCTCAGTTCTGCCTCCACTGGTTTTGAGATACTGAATTTACCTCGGTGGCATTTTCTTTGCTGATTCCTGCGTGCGCCAAGGTAACGAAGGGCTTTATAGGGCTTTATTCTGCTCTGCCCAGTGTGACTTTGCTGGGCGCAGGGAGCTGGCAGCAGGATCGAGCCCTGGTGCTGTCCTCCAGCGCCCACGGAGGAGCCGCTCGCCTGCAGCCTGCGGTGCGCAAAGGTCAGAGCCAAGCAGAATTTCAGCAACAAAAGCAAGGCCAGGCTTAGCTCCCCCGGTTTCAGCTTTCACTGTCATCTGAAACCCGTTTCCAAGATTTTAATCAAATCTTACACAAATAAAACGTCCCCTCTCGTGCACCTCCCGCTGCCCACAAAGCACGCACACACGCGTGCATGCGCACGGGCGCGGAGCATCGGCCAGCGCCGAGCCCAGCTGCTGCACCCAAGCCTGGCTGGGAAACGTCGGGTTTCAATCCGAAAAGCAAGCACAGCAGCGGGGGCCAGCTTTGCATCCCGGGCTAGGGTTGCTGCCTCGTTTTTACGACGCCCATTAAAGCCTCATCTACACGGCTCGCGCGTGCAGCGCGCTGCCTCGATGCCACGTCTCCCGCTGCTGCCGTTGTACCGACGGGGAACTGCATTTGATTTTCCTCCTGGGAGACCAGGCAGGGTATTCTGGTTTGAGTTTTAAACACTAACAGGAGTTGCAGGCGCTCTGGAAAATTATGTCACATCATCTCCAGCATGTGTAGAGCAGAGATAAGTAATTTGCCTTACACGGTGGGAAAGCAGGGAGGGACATCTATGCAAGTGGCTGCAGCTTTGCAAAGCGAGGAGGGGTCTGGGGGCTCAATTTAAGACCACGGAGGCTTCTCAAAACCAGCTCCCTGCTCTTCCTCCAGCTCCCTGACATCCCTGGGGACCAAACTTCAGAAGGGCAAAAGGATGCTAACAATCCTGCCACGGCCAAGAGCACCGCATCCCTACGTGGCTTTTGAGCTAAAGGCTTCCTACCCCAAACCCAGCGCCCCACTGTGCTGGCTGTTGGGCAGGCGGTCACGGAGCCTGTGAGAAAACCAGCCGGCAAACGGACAAAGAGGCCAAGATCACCGAGTTCATCTCCCAGCCAAATTCCTATCCTGCTCTCACCAGGCTCCGCATGTATAAACTATTCCTACACTTCTGATCTTTTTAAAGGGCTACGATTTACAAACTTTAGGGATTTTGACCTTAAAACACAAGCGACTCCGCTGCACGTCAAAACATTAGCATCTGATTGCATAAGCAAAATAAATGGCAGTAAAGAAAAAAAGTGGGAGGATGGGAGCAAAGTCATTTTTCTCCCGAATTTCCACTCGGAGTCAATGCCCCCTTTAAGCTCCCCGCAGCCACTCACTTTGTTTCCCATCAAAAGCCCCAGTGTGGCCTTGTCCAGTCCCCGCGATTTTACACAGTAGCCTGCGTGTAAATGGATGCCCAGCGGGTCAGAGCGGGGGCAGCTGACCCGGCAGCCCCCTCCTGCCCTTGCTCTGATGGATGGACACCCGGGTCAGGAACCCAGCACGCCGCTGTCGCAGGTAAAAGCCCGCTCCCTGCCCTGCCTCCTCTCCTGGGACATGGCAAATCCCACAGCCTGCTGGCATCGCCAGGATTTGGGGGGCACCTTGGAGACCTGAAGGCGGCACGGGGCAAGTGTGTGATAGCGTTGAACCAGGTGAAGTCAAGAAAATCAGCTCTCCAGGACCGTGCATCCAACAGCTGCTGATTTACTCCTGAATTCCTCGTAAGAGCTCAGTCCTTGAGCCCCGGCGTGTCTCCTGAGCAGGCCGAGATGCTCCTGTGAGCACCCAAAGCTCCGGGATGCTCCTACGAGCACCGTTTGGCTCTGCTGGAGGGCAACCAAAGGCCCTGGGGCAGCGAGGAGGCCGTGTCCCCCAGAAGCCTCATTCACAGCATCGTCCGCCTGGGCTAAGGGCTTCTGCCACCCCAGGGTCATCCCACCTCGAGGTGCCCATGGTTCTGCACAAGTCCCCACTTCTGGACGCCTGCGATGGAGTGAAATGAGTTTCTCAGAGGCCCAGCAAGGAGGGACGAGGATTTGCTCTCTTACCTTCTTCCCGCGTGCCTGCAGTGAGCCTGCGAGCACCCAGCTCCAGCCCTCTCCATCTCCAGCTCGCCCCAACCCACCACCCCGGAGCTCCTCTACCAGCCACCAGGAGCAAAACTAGGGCAGAGGTAGTGATGGGGGAGGCTGAAACACGGACAATTCCCAAAGTCTCCCAGCTGGCCGGGTTCAGCAGCTGAGAAGCCTTTCTCAGGAAGAGAGGAGGCTGGAGAGAGGGGGGCCGGGAGCTGAGACCCTTCCCACGCCCCCCGATGGAGCAGAGGCAGCTCGGGCACAGCAGCACCATCTCCCACCACCTCCCACCACCTCCCACCACCTCCCACCATCTCCCACCACCTCCCACCACCTCCCACCTCAGGTTTCCCCCCCCCAGGGCAAGGTTCGCCTTTCCCAGGTACCCGGCTCCGCAGCAGGGCAGGAGCGCCTGGGCGAATAACCCCAGCTGAGCCCCAGTTATTTAGGCAGGATTAGGCAAAAATTTGTCTGCACTTTTGAACTGTTTTCACAAGCGTAGCCTCTCACTCCCACGCAGGAAGCAGGAGCGGAGCCGGCCTGTTCCAATTAGGGCTCCTTGGACCGAAAGGGCAGTGAAACTCTGGGGGAGGAAAGGAAAACCGGGACAGAAAGCTGGAAAAAAAGGGAACAGAGGGAAAACCAGGGAACAAGGAGGGGTTGGGGAGGAAGGACATGCACAGGGAGATGTTGGGGACTGAGGGCAGGGAGGGGAGAGAGACTCGGTACCCCTTTCTGCAGCACCCTGCCAGAGACCAGCCCTCTTTATCTCTCCAAGGCACGGCACAACAGGGACTGACAGTTGCTATTTTAATTTAAAATAAATACATTTTTTTTAAAAAAAGAAAAATAAGTCATTTTTTTTCCCCCTTCAAGCAGTGAAAAATAAATACTCTGAGATGAAAGCCGGGCTTGAGGAGAAAAACAAGAGAGGAAACCGAAAGCCCGCACTGCTTAGCGCTGCAAAAAGCACAACAAAGCCAGCTTTCTTCCGGCATTCAGCAGCTTTCTTATGGAGATGCCGTGTGGCACGGGGGCCAGCTCTCCCACTACATAAAGGGCCTGGAAACTCGTCTTTCCTAAACGCAGATGAAAGCATTTCTCCCAAGTTTGCACTTGGAGCATCACAGCGAGCGGGGAATGGGGAAGGTTAAGAGGCGGGTGGGCCTGGCTGTCGGGTTGGGATGCTCTCGCTGTTCAGCCTCAGGCTTTGGGATAAATTGTGTAAATCTCGCACATCTTGGGATAGAAGATGCTCTCGCCCACAGAGTGATGGCCCCCAGACCAGCTCACCACCAGGGTGTTTCACCTCAAAGACCCTTGTTCTGAACAGGGCTGGCTTTAAAGCAAGGAAAGCGAGGAAAACGGGACACGGAGCAACCTAAAAAGGGTGTCGGGGTTTGTTCTGGCTCTGGTTTTGTGCAGCTGCCAAGGGAGCAGGCAGCAGCACCAGCTGGTGAAAGGATGCTTCACCCGCCATCCGAGTGCTATCACGCTCACCGGCAGACCCTGCTTCGCCCTCCAAGCCTGCCTGCTGCCCTTGTTAATGTTTTTTTTCCATTCCCTCAATCACAGCTTTATAATGTGGGTGTTGGACAGAGATCCTGGGAAAGCGGCATCCCCTGCAGTCACAGGGGCTCGCTCCTCCCCGGCTTTCATGGGGGAGAAGCACAAGAGAAACCCCTGGATCGAAGCGAAGCAAAACCACAGGGTTTGAGTCAACGCTCGCTGCAATTATGGGAAAGCTTCCCCCGCCTCAGCAGGCAGGACGGGACCTACGGCTCGTCTTCCCGCGGCAACCGGGAGCCGGGCTTCCCTCGATGCAGGGCGTCGCTCCATCCTCCCTGTCTCGGCTGCTGGAAGGAGCGCAGATGGCTAAGAGCAAGCACCGAGGAGATGCAGCCACCTCTGGGGTTAGCGAACGCGGCCATGGTTTAACGACACCCGTCAAAACTATGCAAAGCAGTCAGCGAAGGCAGCAGAAAGATTTTTCCACCGAGGTGAAGCAACGGCAGAGGTTAGGCCACGCTACGAGGCAGGCTGGTCGCAGCGGTTTAGCTGCAGCATCGCTGTGAACCCAGCGAGAGCCCCCCGCAAACAAACCCTCGTGAAGCAGCTTCGAAACGGCTCCTCCGGCTTTACATCTCAGACCAGCGTGATTAAAAACTCGCGCAAGCCTTTCCCGAACGCGCTGGCTGGCCTGACCGCAGAGCCCGGGTTTCATTCAACCCGTGCAAAGCCCACGCGTGTGCAGGCTGAACCCGCGGGTCAGCACCTTGCAGGTGGCCACGGCGGGAGGCTGCGAAGAGCTGCAGCCAGCAGAGCCAGCAAAAACCCTCTCCGTGTGCCCCAGCCACTCCTGCCCAGGCGTCCGAGCCTCTTCTTTTGGTGGTCAGGCACTTATCACCCTATACCCTCCTAATTTTCCTTGCAAACACCACATGAGCCAGGGCATCCCTCCAATTATGGGATTAGCATCTTGTTTTCGGGCTGCTTTGCCTTCACGCCCCCCCTTAGGAGAGCTGGGAGGACGCTCCCTGCCTCTCCCGGAGCTAGGGCTCTCCTACGAGATGTGCTTCCCCTGTGCTAATTCACTCTAATCCCCGCTAACCGCTTTGCTAAATAGCTCTAATCCTCATGCACAGGCACACGCACACTAATGGGAGCGCGGGGTGGGCTCGGCAAAGCCTGTAATGGACACCCAGCCCCGGCTGGAAGGAGGTCAAGTGTGAAGAGCGAGCCCAGGTCACGCCTGTGTCAGCCGCCCCGCATCGGCGCCCCGGCTCCGGGAGATGCTCCCCCACAAACCAGCAGCGAAAACCCAGCTTCTCACACCCCACGTCCCTGCAGCAAAGCTCGAATTGCTCAACAGGAATGGGGGGGGGGGGGGGGGGGGGAACAAAAAAACAACTCCCCAAACCGAGTGATTCTGACTGAGCAAACAACCAGATATGCGTTCGCTGCTTGGATCGGTGCCCGAGGTATTCAAACGGCTCACGCCTGGGCCCAGAGGCCTCTTGAAATTCCCTGCCCGCTGCTGGTTCGGCTGGAAGCCCTGCGAGGTTTAATGGCCCTTGAGGTTTGCGCAGCCGCAGGAGCACGGCCTGAGCCCGTCCTAAGGCAAACCCACGCCTGGGCTCCGGCGCTGCGAGGAGGAGACAGCGGTGCAGGTCTGTGCTCAGCGCTTCCCACCGTCCGCCAGAGCCTCCTTTCTTCCCAACCAGGTGAAAAACAGGCCTCGTGCTGTTCTCACCTCGGGCCTCAGGCTGGCAATGCCACCTCGGGCACCTCTGCTGAAGCGACACGACCGGAGGGCTCATCCCTGGCGCCCGAGGCACCCCAGCACCGTGGCGCAGATTTGGTTGGGACCGCACGAGCACGCCCAGGTGCTATCGGGGCACTGCTGTAATCGCACCCGAGCAGTTCAGATCGCACAGCCCCCTGTCCAAACGAGCCCTGCGTCTCTCCTCCAGACACCAATCTCTCCCGGACCCGCGGGCAGGATGGACATGCAGTGGGCATTCGGCTCCATCGCCTCCAGCCTCTCGCTCCGCTCTGCCCCGGGGAGGCACCGCGCTGCCGAACCGCACGTGGCAGCCTCCCGAAAAGGGAGAGCAGCGATGTCGCAAGCCGGGGCTGAGGTTAATCAGCAGGACGTTGTGTGAGGAAGATGCTGTCAGGATAGGAAGTGTGAAAAGGGAAGGCTGAGATCTCTTGGCAGGGCTGTCCCCTCGCAGCAGGGATGCGAGCCAAGGGACTTTCGGTCACGTTTCGGCCTTCCACCACCCCACAGACAGATCCCAACCCCCAAGTCTGCTCAGACACACCTGGACGACGTGCGTGCCAACACGCTTTGTTAGCAGCTACACACAACCTCACAGCCCGAGAGGGTTTCGCTGCATATGCGTGGTCACAAGAAATGACTTTGTGCCCAGAATGAAAAATGGAGCAGTCGTTTTTGCTGTCCAGCACCATGACACGACACGCTCACAGTGCAGACGGACTCCACGGATATCCCTGCTACTGGGAGTCCACTGCCAGACTGGTCCTGAAAGGGATCCCCAATTCTCCTGGCCTCAGAACGGGATTAGACATGAAAGGAGGGGCTTGGCCGAGCGTCTGCTTTTCCTTCCCCTCCGATCCGTCCCAAGGAATTCCCCAACCTTCACTTGATTTCCAGCCCAGGTCCTGCGTAAACGGATCTCTGTGTCTCGGCATCAGCCCTTGCCCCAGGCTGCATCGGTGCCACGTCACGCCCGACACGTGGCTCCCACATGGCATGGCACGGGCTGAAGCGCCCTCGGGCCAAGATGAGGTTCGAGCCCCGGAGTATCTCCCTCCACATCAAAGCTGCTCTCCTCCACTCGCCAGCTCTCCTCCGTACACCGCGGCGTGGCCGAGCTGAAGGGCAGGACCTGCTGCAGACAGCACGGTGCTGGTGTCCGCGCAAGCAAAACACAGGCAGACCTCGAGGGGAAGGTGCCTACAGATACTCCTACGGCATTCCTCGTGCCCAGGACACGTCCCCGTGATGCAGGAAGCACGAAGCCAGCCAGCCAGAAGCGACCGAGCCGCCGGCGAGGAGGGAAGGCTCGGCAGCTCTGGGTCACCTCCCGAGCACGCACGCTGCCCCGGGGCAGCAGGCTACGGGGGCGAAGCTTGCCACATCGCTCTGCAGCTGCAGATTCCTGCCGCCCGGCCCGCCCCACCTCCGCAGCCTCCCCGGCCAACCCTTTGCTCCGGGGCAGCGCCAGGCAGACGCAGAGCCAAGCCTGCGATAAACCGCTGCCGATTGCTCAACGGGACAGCGCAAGTTGCAGCGTATCACATCCCCATGGATTGCACCGGGACCGCCGCTGCCTTACCCGGAGAAAGCCCTTCTTCAGTTATTAGGCCTGGGATAGCATCTTTTCCTCCCCGTGCAGCAGGGTTTTGGCTCAGCCCAGGAAGCACGGGCAGCACCCGTGGACGAGGAGCCCGGTCACACCACGACCACCGGGTCCCCATCCCGCTGCGTCACCTTGGCCCTCTCCGCCCGGGGACCTGTCACGGGGCACGAGGACTCCAGGTCTGCCCTCCCGTATCAGGCCGAGCCGTCCGGCTTTGCAGTTACAAAAGGAGAAGAGGAGAGATTAGAGTATTTAGCTTGGAAATCAAATAATTGCACAGGCTTTGGCAAACAGATCGGGGTTGGGAGGTCGGAGCGCGGCTGGCAAATCTCAGCACTGTTTGCTCTGACTAAATAATATTGGACCAAGGATAATCAATCACTTTAATCCACAAAATTATTTATAACTCTTTAGAACAAACAGTCAGCTCTGCTGGCTGCTGCCAAGAGATCGCAGGTAGCGTAACAATCCGTATACCTCCAACTCCCCTGCTCTGTACGTGAATTTACTTCTCTGCATCACTGGATTTGCTGCCGATGAAGGCTTGCACTTGCCGGTACCCTGAGCTCTCCACTCTGGAGGTATCCTCCCTCTCTTTCAGTGGCTCACAAATACACACAACAGCCCCCCGCAGCTGAAATCAAAACCGAAGTAGCTTGCGATATTCATTGCACGGCCCACGCATCTCCCCTGCGCTAGCTGCATCCCTCAGAGCAGCAGCATTTAACAGGAGGGGAGAAAGCAACCCAACAGAAGGGGCCGGGGATCCTCAAAGCAAAGGAGCTCTTCTCTTTGCTTTGGTGGCTGGACAAAAAGAACCTCACCTCCTGGGCTCCCCCAGCACCACGAGCACCAGGCCCCCCCAGGGCCGTGACTCCACTACTGCCACCCCACAGCTGCGAGCGGTCCTGAGCCCCGAAGGACACCTCCACGGGCACCACGAGCACCACAGCAGCAGCCAGCTCCACGCCATCCTGTCCCATCCCACGGACAAGAATCGCGTGTGCGGCTCAAACATTTCAAAAACAGCTAAAACATTTCCACGTAGCAGCCGGGAGACGGGCAGGCTCCAACAGACCAGCCCAGCAGCCGAAAAACGGGAAGGGTTTTTCTGGCTGGGCTGAAAGCCGGGCAAGCGAAAGTATTGCTGCGGGAAGGCGCACGGGGACCGGCTGCAGTTGGCCTCGGGGCAGCGAGGGGACAAGGGACAAGGCCACGCCGGGACGCCGCCTGCCAGCCGGGCACTGCTTCGCCTCCCTGTCCCCGCTGCTGGGGAACACGGTGCCTCTGCGGGGCCAAGGGCAGCGCCGGGCCGGCTGGCACACGGCCCGCTCCCATCCCCAGCTGTGCAGAGCTCCCTGAAGTCCGCAGAAAGAGACCGAATTCTCCTCTCCACCCACCTCGGAGAGCTGAAGCATCCCCTGGAGGGGACCCTGCGTTGGTGTCAGCCACAGAGGGGACCAAGGGTGCAGGAAATCACCTTGGTTTAAGGCGGGGAGCACGAATCCGGCCCCACTTTCTTTTCTCCACACTTCAGTATTTCCATGTAAGTTAAGAGGAGACTGAACCAAGCTCAGCTCCTGCAGTGGTGGAGGCCAGAAACAGCCCTGGGATTAACCTGGGCCGCAGAGCTCTCCGGCCCGCGCTGGACAGTCCTCGGGAACACTGGTGCCAGGCAGACCTCATCTCACAACGCCCCAGGAACAGTTCTAGTTCTCCTTCTGGTTTTATCGTTTTGAAGCAGACAAAGGGGATTTTCCCAAGCACATAGGTGGCTGAAGAGCCCCGGAAATAAACCTCCTCCATCCCTCTCCCCAGCCATGTTTCAGGCACCAGGTAGACAGAAGCACAGCCCTCCCAAAAACCAGGGCTTTGCCCCGTTCAGGCTGCCCCGTGCAACCTGCAGGCTCTCGAGCAGCCCCACAAAGGAGAGCAGGGGTCTTCCCAAATGACCCCAGGAAGGTCTTCTCTTCCAGCTCCGACTTCTAGGAAACTTCCCACCGGGACAGGGACCAGAGCAGCGACTGGGCCAGACGAGGGAGGTGGGAGTGAGCGGGGGAAGGCAGCCAAAGGCAGGCTGGGCTGCCCCATCGGCTTTAGTCATCCCCGTCCCGGTGCCAAGGGCTGTCCAGGACGGGGATTATTTCACCTACTGGCCTCGGCCTGGACCGCCGGGGGCTGGCAGGGACAAACTGGGGGGCTGGAGGTGCTCCGACCTGCCCAGAGGAAGCCCCGAGTTTGGAAACCTCAGCACGGGCTGCGGAGAAGAGGGGGGAGAGGCTGAGATGCTCGCAGCCTTGCATCCACCCCGCGCAGAGCATCCGGAAGCTATTAAGGAATTACAGCCTCGCTGGCCCCGAGCCTTCCCCGGCAGAAGTGCCTGGGAGCAGATGGTGAAAGGGCTGATTGAATTCGGCTGCTCGGGCCAAGAGGCTATTAGGAGGAGACGCAAATGGAGAAGGGGGTGGGGGCGTCATTCGGCTACTCAGGAGCAGGGAGCTGGTGTCAGGAACTCCGGGAATCCTCCGAAACAAGCCCCGGGATGCTGCAGCAGGGACTGGGCTGGGTGGCTCGTGGGAGCAAACATCCCCGCTGCCCTCAGCCCTGCTCAGGGGCTGGGGCAAAACCAGTAAGGGTACGGGGAGCAGGAGCCACGGGCTGGTTCCTGCCTGCAGGCACCTCCAAAGACAGCACGGGACGCCGGCACAGTCCCTGAGGTCGCAGCCTCCCGAGCCTCGAGGCAGGGTGAGGAGGAGGACGAGGCACCCGGAGCTGTCGGCTCTGCAGCCCTGCCCACCCACGGGGCCAGCAAAATGCAGGCTTGCAAAGGTCCTTGCTTACCGACCTGGTCTCATCCCAGCCCGTCCCCAGAGGCAGTGGGAAGGCACTGGGCACGCGAGCAGACCTCCCAAAGCGCCTTTCGGAAGGGGATGGGACTCAAGGGACTCTCGATGGGGAGGAGGTGGGGGGAAATGGCCAGGGTGAGAGAGACGTGTAGTATCAAAAGAAAAAGAAAAAAAAAGTCTAAGAAGCATAAATATGGTTCATAAGTCGCCCGGAAGGTAAGGCTGGTGCCTGGAAGGCAGCTAGCAAACACTGATGGAAGAACCAAAATCGCCTGGAGGCGAAGGAAGGGTTTTTAAATCCCTGGGAAGTGGGGGAAGTAAAAGGATGAATGACCCAAAAAGCAACACAAAGCCCGGCTCTGGGCTCCCTGCCCTGGCAAGCCAGCTCCACGTTCCCGCACCCCTGTGCCCGGAGGGGGGCAGGCACCGGCTGCAGGGCCCCGCCGTCTCCGAGCCCCCCTCTCCTTTCCGAGGAGCGGCTCCCACCAAGTCCCCCGGGCTGCCCTGGCTCGCCACCCCGGCTCCCCGAGGTTGGGCAATTGCGAGCCTCGTCAGGGCTCTGACGAAGGCGTGGCCATGGAGCACTCCGTGACCGTAAGGGGATCTTTTCGGAGCAATCTTTTCCGAGACAAGTCATGAGATTGTTTCTTTGCCTGGAATTCGCTCCCGCGGCTCCCATCGGCCCCGGACTGCTGAGTCAAGAGACCGCCGGGCTGTGCCCTCCAGATGAGTAAATAAATTGCCACGGGGAGCGGCGGGGCGGCAGCGGGATGAAAGGAGGGAGGGGACGGCTGCGATGACTCCCCGGCCCCGTGCACGCATTCGGCGGGGACACGGCCGGGCTTGGCCGCGGGCTGCGCGGGGAATTAGTCACCGGGTTAGCGAGCGCAGCTACAGGCGCTGGCGCGCAGCTGTTTAAAGGCACACTATCCCTCCCCTTTGCTTTTCTTCTTTTTCTTCTTTTTCTTCCAATTTCCCTTTCTATTTTTTTTTTTTTAGGCTATCCAGAAGCCTAACTCTGGCTTTCAATGGCCGCTTGGCGCCGGCAGCCCAAGCACACTCAAAGCACGCCTGCAGATGCCAAGGGGCGCGGGCTCGGTGCTGGCGCAGCCCTGGCACCAGCCGCCCCCGCCAGCCCCGTCCCTCCGAGCCCCGTTGACGTAACCCGCTCCTCCGCTGGTTGCGCCGGGTCACTCTATAGGATCCATATGGCAGCGGCTGCTCGGGGTTCAGCCGTTTGAACGCAGGAACATGCAAGAGTCATCCAGCTCGAAGGCAAAACACACGCACGGCCGGGGCCTTTCAAGTCGCGAGCTTTAGAGCCAGCTCCAAATCTGGAGCCGCTTAAAGGGATGGAAAACAGCGCCAGTGACTAAGTACCCTGCTGGGCCACGGCTACCGTGACAGCCCCGAAACCCCACTGCTGACGTTGGAAATCGAAACTTTCCCAGCACGGCGGCACGAGGCGCGCGCGGCTTCGCGGCGGCACCGCGCTTCCCAGAACCGGGGACGGGACCGCGACGGCGAGCCCGGATCTCATCGCGTCCCTTCACGGGCAGGGCTGCGAGAAATGCCGCTGCATCTGCCTGACGAGGATGGAGCAGACGAGTTTTTCCCCCGCTTCGGCTCCAAAGCTGGGGTAATCACATTTACCGACCCCACCGAGCTGTTCGGAGGGACGCGGGGTCGGGTAATGTGCCTTGAGCGGTTTAAAAGAGAAAGCACTTGGCACTGCGCTGGAAAACCGCTTCTAACAATGATGTGTAAAAAAAGCCTGAGCTTCACGTGTTCCACTACAGCTTTTTTTAATTTTTTTCAGTGGAAAAAGCCAGGAGTGCTCAGCTTTTGCAAGTTGTTTCTTATGACGGTTCAGGTTTCGGTAAACAACTTCTCAAAACTAAAAGGTAAAAGAAAAAAAAAAAAACGCCTTGCTGCTCTACAGCTTCCAGAACATTGACCAAAACAGAGCGGTTTTGCACAAACACATGCAGACACCTATGAAAAAAAAAAAAAAAGAAAAAAAAACTTTCATGTGGGTCAAAAAGCCACATTTTGATTACTGTGATAGATGGTGCTAACAGGAAAAGAAAAGAAAGCAACACAAAACAAACCCCAAAGCACTTCCCAGTGTCCGGCTCCAGTTTCTGGGGCAGCTTTCCCTTAGTCAGCACTTTTCATCCAGAGACCTCCCTCCAGAGGCAGCATCCTCACCTCCGGCAGCTCAAATCCCAGCCCGCTGCCACCAAGAGGACACACAGCCCTCATCCTGCTGCACGGGACTCTTGCTTCCCAGGGGGAACCAGAAAACCTGCACATGGAAAGCAGGGGGAGACCGGGGGCACGCAGCAGGCGATGTCCCCATGCCCTTGCTGCAGCGTAATGGTGGCACTGTGCCTCAGTTTCCCCTAAAAATAGGTCTTTGAGCCTTTCTCCTTGCCATCTTTTGGTGTCAGATGACGGAATCGGTTCCCCTGAGGTTTTGGGGCTGAGCACCCCACACATGAACACACGGCAAAGCCCCACTGCCTTGTTCCTCTTGCAGCCATCTGAAGAATGCCCTGGAACCACGTCAAATATTTTAAATGAGATGGGGGGAGAGGGGGCACCGGGAGGGGAGGGAGCAGGGAGCCGCTCGGCTTTTGACTCAGTGTCTGGCTTCTTTCATCAAACCCACATTCCTAATCATGCCATCACCCTCCGGGAAAGTGCGACAACATACATAATCCATGTGGAGCCAATTTAAAATCCCCTCCATGTAAGAAAACGCGTTTCATTCATTAACAAGCTCGGAATGCTTAGCTGGGGCGAGGAGCTGGCCTGCAGCTCCGCAGCCAGCCCAGCACGAGGGAGGCGTTCCCACACCGCTCTGGGGCAGGGCCACATCCCACAGGGGACCAGTCCCCTGCTACAAACCCACCCAGGGTGCAGGGCTCGGCGCACCGCAGACACTTGTCGCGGCCTGAATCGTGCCGTGTGTGCGTGCACCGAGCGCCTGAGATGGATGGAGGGCTCTGTAAGGCCAGGAGAAGTCGAACACCTGGGGCAGGGGATGGCAGGGGATGGCTGCCACGTCTCATTTGGGCTGCGCAGCTGACTTGTTCCTGCAGAGAAGCTGCTGCCCTGCTACGTCGAGCATCTCAGGCAAAAGGTGCGGCCTCTCGATCTGTAATTAAGCTGGAGGTGTTTCAGAGGGCATCGTGGAGGCTCCCAACATCCAGTGAGTGCAGTTTGCTAACGCAGCACACAGCGAGCATGGGTCAAAACTGGAGACTCCAACAACCCGCGATGCAGCTCCACGTGCACAGGAGGTCTCCAAAATCCTCTAAAGACCCACAACAGTGGTCTCCCAGAGAGAACCACAGAAACAAGGGGATTTTCCTTTCTAGGAAGGAAAGCTGCTATCTATTCCTTGAGTTTGCAAACGACTGGGCTCTAGGAGGGTACTTTTCAGGCCAGGAACATTGCTCCACAGGACCCAGATGCAGGAGTGCACAGCAGAGCACCCCGGTGGCTTCTTGCAGATATACAGCAAAGCCGGCGTGCAGTGCATGGAGCAGGGCGCTGAACAGAGGGTGCCGGGCATCGCCCGTGATTTGAAACGCGCCCCAGAGCTGTGCAAGATCAGCGAGATCGGGGAGGTGATGGGGAAAAATGTACCGTGCAAACATGGCCCTGCACAGGCAGACGTCGTCGCAGTGACTTGATGCCATTCATGTCACCGAGACCAAACCAAACCTCATATAATTGCCGTCTGAGTGGCAAAAAGAAAAAAAAAAAAAACAACACCAAAGATGTGCAGTTTCACCTCACAGTTCAGAAAGAGGCGAGCAACGGTGAGCAGCCCTGGGTTTGCTCCCCAGCTAAATAAGCCAGAAGTTACTGAGCCACCCACCACAAGAGAACAGAATAACTCTGAGCACCTCCGAACGCAAGCACCGCGAGTTTTGCTGCCCTCTGAACACTCGCAGCCTTGCAGAAGCTCAGGTTTTGCGTGCAAACTTTTGCAGTCTCTTAATGTTACAGGCTTTCAGACCCAGCAGTTCTCTACGGTCTAGATATGAAGGCTGAGCCCTTTAACCAAATTACTAACTGAAACCACCCTGATTTGTATTTTTTTTTTCATTTTTATTTTTTCGCCATCTCTCTGGACCAGACATTGAACTACGGATCGCCTCTGGACAGGAGTCACTCCCTTATTCAAGGAGATATTCAGGCAGATAAGGCAGATTTGCACATTTTCACATAATTACCACCAGAGCCTGCAGCAGTCGTGGGCACAAACCCTGCAACCTGGGGCAGTCTGGACGGGCAGCTGAATGGAGCACAACTACGGACTGAGTGCCCGGAGACACAGAGCGGTACCGAAGCCAGCCTGCGAGGCTCCCCTTGGCATCCCAGCCCGCGGGAGAGCTGCTATCTCCGGAGCCATCTCACGATTTTGTCGTCAGGAAGAGCAAAAGTAAATTCCACAGAAACCCGGCACAGCCGCTGCGGCCCAAACGAAGCCTCTTTAGGACTCTAGTGCCCCCCCCGCCCCCCCAGATTCCACCGCACCTGGGAAAAATGTAGAAGCTTGTAGGAGAATCAATAAATATTTATTGTTTAACCAGCAGTATTTTGACTGGGGATGTAAGCATGGCCCGATGCCAGTGAAACCAGAGCCTTCTTGGCCAGCACTGCAAACAAATTTTTTTTTCTGTATCTAGTTGGGAGATTATAAACTACACAACGAGGGAAAAAAAAAAAAGAAAAAAAAAGAAACAAGGCAGTGAGCAGCTTAGTCACGGAAGAGGAACAAAAGAGCTGCGATGCATAACTATGTCGCGGGTTAAAAAAAAAAAAAAAAGGGACGCAGGCCCAATTTTGGGCTGCCAGACAGCTGCAGAGTTTGTATCAGCTACAGATTTGTCCCACTGGCTTCTGCAGCGCTGAGGCTTTACGCTGGATCAGAGCATATATCCCTGGCTTCAGCGGAGCGAGGCCGATTTGGACAAGCTGCAAACTGGCCTGTAACTCACGGCCGACAAGTGAATCTGGGGAAGACGGATTTCGGTCGGTCCCCGCCGCTCCTGTCGGGGGTCCCCAGCTTCACGGTGCCACGGACGGCCACAGCCCCTGCCCCCAGGGGAACGTGCATCTCCAAGCAAAGCTGATCGTCCCCCCCGGCTTCGCTTCAGTCGGTGCCCTGGCACCGCCCTACCGAGCCCGGGTCTTCCCCTGAGCAAAAGGCATAAGCCTGTAGGATGCCAGCAGCTCGGTCCTTTCAGTTCATCCCGGGGACAGCAGGGATGCTTGCTCTCCTCAATCTCTCCTAAATGAGGTTTGCTCACCTTCAGGCAGCTCACGCGCCCACGCGAGCACCAGCTGACGGTGCGGAGAGGAAAAGGTTCTCATTAATTGTCTGGGACAAATCCACGGGGATTTGTTCCTTTCTTCCCCCAAATCCCGACCGAGGTACTACGACTGAAGGCAGGCACTCAGTGTGACAGCCCTGCATGCTTGCAGCCCTACACCAGATTCAGACAAGTCTGCTCTGACCCACACCCACCTCCTCCCTGAGAGGTAGCACCTGAGGTGCGTCTGAGTGGCCGAGGCACGCCTGCTCGCACCACAACGGCACAGGAGAAGGACACCAAGCCGCCTTCCGTCCCACCTCCAGCACCAGGCTGTCACCTCCAGGCCTAACCGCAGCAACCCCTTCGGGGTTTGGGGTAGCGGGACGGCAGGCAGCCTGCCCCTCAGCTCCCTTCGGAGAGCTCGCTCCTGCACGGGACTGTGCTAGCCCTTCTTTTCATAAGGCTTATCAAAGCATAGCACGCCGTAATTACATGGCGGATTAGAGGCCGCTTCGTGTAACTACACTGTAATTGCACAGTTGTTACATGCTTTGGGGAGGACACGGTGAAAAAGAGGAAGGAATGGGGCTTTGCTCCTCTTCCTTGCAAACATCCCTGCTCCCTGCACCGGAGCTAAGAGCGCCGCAGCCGGGGACGCACTTCAGGCCGCGGATCCCTGCAGGATGAAGGGTGAAGGAAAGGTGCACAGGGCATCATCAGCTGCCCCCTTTCCAGCTCTTTTCACAGCTTTGTTCCTTAAGTAGTCGCAAGTTGGCACTAAAAAGGCTGGCGAAAGACAGACGCAGACAGTCTCCTCCCTCCTGGGAAACTGTTCCCCCATCCTAGCTGGATACCACAGCGATGGGCGTTTTGTAAGTGCATAGGAAGGTAATTGCTCTTTTTCAGCTCAAGTTCTCACCTCCTCCACCGGCAATCAGCATCGAAAATACCACAGGAGCCAGAGGCCCTCAATTTGTTAGAGTCTCCCTCTTGGCGGCTGAGGATTCATGCCCACACCGAACAACCCACAGCCAAAGAGGAGCTCTCACCTTTGCTGTCAACGCAGACGCAAAAACCTTCAGAAAGATGCCGGATAAAATTCTGTGCTGCCCTGAAATCTCTTCACCCTTCAGCGTTTCCTTTCCCCGGGCTTTGCTGGGTTTCCAGGCAAACCCTGGTGCGGTTTGCGTGCACGCAGCCCGTCCCAGGGAGCGCAGGCAAACGCTCCTCCAGCACCAGTACCGCAGAGGAGAGGCCAGAGGATAACTTGAAGCAGAGAGAGAGGCAACTGCTGTTTGTTGTTTTTTTTTTTTGGTGCAGGGTTTCACCCTGCATGCAAGAATGTGGCCGTGCAAGCCACCAGGACCAGGGAACAGGGAAACTGAGTCAGGCAGAAATAGGAACAGTCCCTTGGAGGGGTGGCTGCTGACCCTGTTCTGTGCACGCACGGACTGGGGAGCAGAGGTGCGTGTGGGGACACGGGCTCTCCAGGCCGCCATCCTAAGACGTGTGATGAAGACACATTCGGGCTTGTAGAGCACTTGGCCATCTCCCTGCAGCAAGGCGCAGCGCAGGGGGGCAGACGCTTGACAGAACATTTGCATTAAATACGAACTCCCTCTTTTGTGCACGCTAAAAGTGAAAGCAAAGGCCAAGAAGAAGAGATTGACCTGGCTCCGGGAGGCTGCGTGATGCAGCAGGTCCTCCACCCAAACACACGCTGCGCAGAGCCCGTCCACTTCCCTGCACCCTGCAGCAGCGGGAACCTTGCTGCAGCCCTGAACCGACCACGTCCCAAACCCCAAAGAGAGGGAAGGGCTCCTGCCAGATAAAAACACACCCCTGGGATGCCACCCACGCACGGGCGAACGGAAACAACGCGCCTGCGTCCCGGCTGTCCTCGGGGTCCGCATGGGAAGCGCCAAGAGGGATGGACGGGGTCCTGCCGCCTCCCGGAGCCGGGATTTCGAGGCAGACCGAGTCCTGGTTCCACGGCAGGCAGGAGCAGGCCCAGCACCGAGCTGCACCTACAGGGGAAGGAAGCGAGAGGGGAGCGGATGCAGGAGGACGGAGCCCAGCATCCCTGCCTGCCATTGCAGCCCTCCTGCAGTACCTTGCGGGAAGCCCCGGGGCAGCAAGGCAGCGGCCTCATTAGCAAGAAAGGCAGTTATCTCTCAGCACTTGGGAGTCCCAATTACACACCGCCAGCTTCCAGCGAGGGTTGCGGAGCTGCTTTTAACTCTGACCGCAGAGAACAAACAGAGCTCTGCAGAACTGGAGGAAACAAATTGATTTGCAGCAGGCAGCATTTACCAGTTGCAATGTTAAGTTCCCATCAGGGTTGATTTTTACCTGCTTTGGGTTCTGACTTCAGAGGATGAACTTTCAACTGTGATTAAAAAAAAAAAAAAGAAGGCTGTAAACTAAATCCCACCATCCCACTGGTGGATCAGCCACATATTTGCAATCAAAACTGTGTTAGCGTACGGTCCATCGTACCATTACGAGGAAAACCCACGCACACAGCCTGCACATTCAAGCAGGAGCCCACCACCGTGGCGTTTGGGTTCCTGACCTACTCATCTCCCTCACACATTCTTGCTGGCAGCAGCAGGGGAACTTGGCTTTGGGAGCTTTGTACGACTTCACATCCCCTTTAGGTTATTTTTAAACCCTTTGGACACGCTGCAAACCTCGCTCCTACACGCAGGGGCTGCCTGCACGTGTGCTTGGAGCGGGCTTTTATTTCAAGGCAAGGAGGGGACGTTGCAGTGCAGCCAACGCATCTCTGCAGTTTTACAGGGCATCAGGCACCTGGCACATGAAACATCTCGCACAATTGAAAACCTCTGCCTGGAACGATTCTCCCTGCCTAGCATTAACCCTGTGGATGCTGTGGAGCAGATTTGCTGCCTCGCTGGCACATAAAGGAATGAGGGGCCGGACTCATTTTGAGGCCGGTGCCCATTTCAAAAGAAGGACAACGGGCACGTTTGGTGGCAGATTCCTCAAAGAGACCAAGGGCTGGGCGAGCAAGACCTCAGCAGCACTGCCAAACAGACAGGAATAGAGAAAACTTGACATCTCCTATCCAGGGCATCGATGGATGCCTGAAACAGAAGCTCCCCGCATCCATGCTCCCTCTCTCAGCATCAATCCGACCGTGCAAGAAAGCTGCAGCATTCTCTAAAAAGTTACAGGGGAAATGAGGTTAAGCCAGCTAATTGACAACACTGACCTTTCTGGCTCAGTGTTAGCACAGCCACCAAAACAGAAGCAACTGCAGCTGAAGTCGATAGGGAGTCAGCTCTTTTTTACCTTTTTGGTTTTTGTTTTTCAGCGCTCTTCCTGCCAAAGTTTAAACTTTGGGTCAACGCTAAAAATTGCTTGCTGACATAAGCTGCAAAAGAGCTTTCACAGAAGAAAATGAACTTAAGGCAGCACGAAACGCTGCGTCCTCGCTTGAGGGAAAAGGCAATTACATTGGTCCCATGCTCCAACACCTAAACAACAAAGACGCCTCAGTAACACGCTGTCACCCACGCCAGGAGATGTTTAAATTTCAACAGATATTTGGTCTGAATTGAAAGACAAACAAACCCCACATCCTCCCGGCCCTGCCCCGATGAACCAGGTGTTCTTCCTATCCCATTCTCTTCCTCTGCAAGCAAGAAGCCTGCAGTCACGGCCTGGAGCACGGGAGTGAGTCTCCTGTAAATGTTCTTTTAACCCAAGCTTTAGGAATCAGAGTCAGGCCCTCAGCTGCACCAGAGCCTCTCGCTTAACCTGCAAAGGTGCTTTGGAAAATCATCCTCAGCATCCCCGCTGCGTTTTGAAGCCTGGCCCTTCGGAGCCCACACCTGAAAGCCAGGCTCAGCCTGCCCAGGGGCACAGAGCACTGCAACCGCCGCAACCGGCGGCCGGGTCCTCTGCGCGCTGCTGTCGTGCGATGGCTCACGCACAAGGCGCTGTCCCCACATCAGACCCCGTGCAGCCCGTCGGCGTGGATCCCCCAGACGTGTGCTGACTTACTGGGGCTCTCTGCGGCCAAGCTGATCCCACACGAGGCTCTATTTGAAGGCTGAGCGCTAAGCGCTGCGCGGCCGCGGCCCCCCGCGCTCCAGCAGCCAGCTGTCACTCCGCGTCCCCCCGGCAGCCCGAAATCACGTCGCCCGGTGGGACGCGATCCCCTTGCCGGATTTCCTAGAAACTCGCTAACTGCCAAAGACGCGCACAGCTCTGTTTCCATTTCCCTCAGCCCTGTGCAAAACCCAGCAGCCTCCCCTCGAGCACTGCGGGAGCTGTGGCAGGGAGGGGGGAAGCGCTGGGACCGCGTCTCGTCCCCAAGGCCAAGCCCTGTCCCTGCAGGCTCCCAGCACCGTCCCCTGCCCCGGGAGCGAGGCAGAAGCCACCGCTGAGAGCCCGGGGTCAGCCGGCACCAGGACGTGCCCAAGAGCCCTTGTTACGGTAAAAACTCAGCTACCAGCATTAACCACAGCCAGCAGCAGCTCAACTTATCGCTAGGACGACGACAACAACAACAAAAAAACACGCCTCGTTGCAGTCACACGCTGCTATCACCCCCGAGAGCTCCAGCACCCTTCCTCCACCCATTTCTTCAGAAAGGGGGGGGGGGGGAAAAAAAAAAAAAAAAAGTATTTAAAAAAATCAGAGCCGCGGGCGCTCCGGATTTAAACGCGGGGCATCCTCAGCACCGCCCGAGCTGTGCTCGGGGAGTTTGCAGCGGGGGCCGGGGGTCCCCGCGCCCCCCTCCTTGGGGACACTTCGTGGGGGCTCCTAAAAGCCCGGGGGGGGCTCCTAAAAGCCCGGGGGGGCTCGTCCCGTCCCCGCTCGGGGTCCAGAAGCGGGAGACGAGGCGGCTGGGGTGCGGCGCTTCTTCTTCAGGAGGAGGGAGGGAAGTCTTGAAAGTGCTCCGAAAGCAACTTCGCCTTCCCCCAGCGGTGCCGCCGGGCAGCGCCGCTCCCCTGCAGCTCGCGGGTCCCCTTCGCAAGGACCCCCCCCCCCCAAAAAAAAAACCACCAAACCCACAGATATCCATCCCTCCCCCCCGGCCGCCCCCGGGAGCCGAGAAGGGATTCCCGCAGCCCCCCCGGGGGAAGGAGGGCGCTTACCGGCGGACGGGAAGAGCTCGATGTCCACCTTCTCCGTCTTGATGATGGTCAGGGTGGGCTTCAGGTCCACCGCCGCCTTCATGGCTGGGGCCGGGGCTGGGACCGGGACCGGGACCGGGAGCGGGGGGCGGCTGCTGCGCCCCGCCGTGCGCGGAGCGGGGCGCCCGGGCGCCTGCTTCCTCCTCCTCCCTCCTCCTCCTCCTCCTCCTCCTCCTCCTCTTCCTCCTCCTTCCCCTTGCGCCTTCGCTCCCCTCTCTCCCCTCTCCTCCGCTCCGCTCCTCGCCGCTCGGCTCCGCTCCGCCTCGCCCCCCCGCCGCCGCCGCCGCCGCCGCCCCGGCCCGGGCTGAGCCGCCGAGGGGAGGGCGCTGGGGGCCGGCCCCGAGCGGTGACAGCGGCGGGGAGGGACCCGCCCGGCCCGGCCCTCCCCTGCCCTGCCTCTGCCCCTTGTCCTGCCCCGGCTCCCGCCCCGGAGGCGGCCCCGGCTCGGTGGGGAGCGGAGCGGGGCCGGGGGGGGCCGAGAAGCGGGGCTGCGGCCACCCCCCGAGTCCCCACAGCCCCACCAGGAACGAGGGCTCGGGTGGCGATCCCTGCCCCTGGCCCCTCCGGGGGTGCTGCCCCCGTTTCTGGGTGCTGCCCCTCATCTGGGTGCTGCCCCTTATCTGGGTGCTGCTCCCCTCCGTGGGTGCTGCCGGCGGGTGCGCCCCGGGCTGGGGGGGTGCGGGGGGGGATTCAGGGCGCAGACGGTGCCGGGGGAGGCACAGCAAAGTTTGGGAAGCGAGCGGGGAGAACAAGGCTCTTGGAGATGCGCGATGGATGTCGTGCCGGCGGGCCGGGAGCTTAACAGAAGAATATCGGTTTTCACACAAAACTATGTTTTTATTATATTTAGGTAGCAAAAACTTCAGACCACAAACGGCAGAGCAGAAAGGAGATTATGACTCACAGGCGGCAATTTACCGGTACAAGTGTAAAAAAAAAAAAAAAAAAAAAAAAAAAAGACATTAGCAACCAGCGTTTGCGGTTCTCTCGCTCAGAAAGTCTCAGCAGCCCCTGAGACGCTGGCAGGGGCCAGCTCTGATCAAAGCTGCCCTCGGGGGAACGTCCCGGCCGTAACGGGGCGAGCGGGGCCCAGTGCGTCAGCGGCCGGGCTCCGGGGCCGCCTGCAGCCCCCCAGCAGGAGCCAGGGTCCCACTTGCAAGTACAACAGAAACCTTCAAACATAAAGATCGGCTGCGGATGCAAATGTTACGGCTCAGAATTATTTCTAGCTGCTTCAGGGCTGCCTTTCTCATTCGCCTGAGGCGTATTTATAGAAGAAACGCCGGTGTAACTAAAGGAAGCTGTGAGGTGCCGGGCCAGAAAGCGAGAGCCTGATGCGAGCCGCCGCTTTTACCCGCGCAGATCGCTCAGGATGCTCCAACGCTGGCAAAGGCAGGGGGGCAGCCAGCTCCAGGTGCCTCACCTGCTGTCGAGCTCTTGTATTTCCGATTTTACAGGCAACTCCCATTTCCCATTCACCATCCACTCGCAAGTTCAGTTCCCCATTCTTACCGAAAACCAGCGGCGGCAGGGTAGGACCAGTGATTCACCGTGTGGCCAGCGCCCAACCACTCCCCACGGCTCCCTGCGTGCTTTGGGGAACCTCCGAGCTGTGCTCGGTGCAGCGGGCAGGGCAGGAGGCTGAGCATCCCTGTCTGGAACCCACCACAGGGATCTGCGAGTGCAAAGAGGATGGCTGCAAGAGTAAAGCGTGGTTCCCACTGCCTCTCCCCATGTGGGATAACGGGCTTGCATCCGTCCTGCGTTTGGTTTTTCCCCCTCTACCCCATACGAGATGGACAGCAGTGACTGAAGGAAGAGACTGCAGAGAGGAGGCTGAGCAGTTTCTAGCTCAAAACCAAAAGGGGATTCAGAAGCAGCAGCTGCCTCTCTGTAGCAGCCCTTCCAGAGCAGCTTGGGAAGAGAAACCCGAGGCAGCGATCGCAGCCTGACGGCCCTTCCTTTCCCTTCCTTTCCCTTCCTTTCCCTTCCTTTCCCTTCCTTTCCCTTCCCTCCCCTTCCCACACTCTGCTCGGAGCGCTGCGAGCGCCAGGTCCCCGCTCAGGCTGCGGTGCGCGGCGGGGAGCGGGGCCAGGCTGGGAGGGCGCGGGGGGCCCAGTTACGCAGCTGGCTGTGGCGGCGAAGCCATCAGAAAGCACCTGCGGTCCCAACCGTATTGAAATGACCCGACCGCTCCCCCGGCTCGGTGGTGCTCGGTGATCCTCGCCGCTCAGAGCGAGCGCAGCCTCCTGCAGCAAACCGCGGTCCCCAGACACAGGCAGAAGGCGAGGCACGCAGCGAGGCCGCGGTGTCGCGCCCCAGCTGACGGGGACGAGCTGCTGACACGGCGCGGGAGAAGGCTCCCCCCAGCAGAGATGGTCCCTGCACGGAGCAGAGGAGCCGCCGATTATAAAAGTTAAAAATTAAGATTAAAAAAAAAGATTAAAAATCGGCACCAGCGGCATCAGCTGCCTCTCCGGTGCCTGCGCTTCAGCCCTGCTCCCGCGGGCTGATGCGTTTGGCTCGGCCTCGCCTCTGAGTGTTACAGTCCTAAGGACTGGCTCAAGTCCAATGCACCTGTAATGAGGCTCCTTCTCTTCTGGACGAGTACAAAGGCTCTAATAAAGACCTTTCTTGCAGCTTGTGTGTTTTTTATTAGAGAAGATCCACACGCTCTTGGCATGCCGGCTCAGCGCTGATCCCGCAAAGCTGATGACACGACGCCACAGCTTGGTGCAGCATGGCTGCGGCGAGGCTTTGAGCTGCTCCGCTCCCCCGCCTCGCCCCCAGCCCTGCTCCCCAAATTTCTGCTTCGTTCTGCTCGTGCGATGCACAGCCCCCCCCTCCCCGCAGGACCAGGAGAAGCGCTTCCAGAAGCACCTCTGGGGCAAAAGAAGTCAAAGTGGAGGAGAGGAGAGGGAAAAGAACGGAGAGGCTGCGGACAGAAACTTCCTCCCAGGGCAGCTGAATCTCTCCTTCGAACTCAACTCCGTCCTAGCGGCTGCCTTAATTTGTGTTCACTTCAGAGCCTGCAACATGAAAGCCCTGGCTCTGAACTCCAGCTGAGCCGCTCAATGGCTCAGTGTTCGCAGAAGGCATGGAAGGAATCCATTGATTAGTTTCTTCAGCTGGGATGTGACCATTTGGAGTCCGAGACCTGCCAAACATGACTTCGCCTCAGCAACTGGTTCCTATTTGCTGCTCACAGGCTTCAGAAAAATCTTTCCTCTTCAACATCCAAGTCTCACCCTCCCTTTCCATTCTGCCGTTATTCACCATTAATATCTGTTCGTGCTCTCTCCTGTCGAGGGAGGGTGCTGGGTTGCGGACAACAGCCCTCCTGCCATTAATATAGTCAAAAGATCTCGCCGTTGATCGGAGATAACCATCTGCCCTCCCTCCACAATGCGGTCTGATTGTTTTTCAACAGTTTGGAACAAAGAAAGGCCAGGCAATAATGCCACATTGTTCCCAGGGACGCTGACTAACCTTGGTCTAAAAGAATAATAATAATTATTCATTTAGCACCGAGGAAAGGTATTACAGAGCCTTTGCCGCGATGTCCGAGGGCTCAGGGCGGGCAGGATTGCCCTTCCACCACCTCTCTCCAACCCGGGGCTGGCCCTTTCCATTTGGCGGGGCCAAATTCTGTCCTGCCACGGCCCTTCTGCAAACTGGCAGCTGCTGGCCCTCCTCCAGACGTGGCGTGGCTGTGACGGCTCCTGGGATTCACCCGCTCGGCTGCTGGCCGAGTGAAGACGGCGCTTTCCTAGCACCGAAGCGCAGCCACCTTTGGGGCGACATACGAGGGCTACGTAACAACGCGGAGCAACACCGCCCAGCTGCTATGGACAGGAAATGAAGAACACCACAGCCAATTAAAACTGCAGGGGGATATTTATGGCGGAACGTAATTAGCCAAATTGGAGCCTTCCCCAAAACTGCCATGGGATTTTTAATGACCGCAAGCGGTCAGGGCCTCGGTTTGATGTTTTGTCAAGCAAACAATATCCAGAGGGCAGGAGGCAAAAATCAGGAGCAAAGGGGAAGGAAAAAAATAACACAAGAGTGTCCTGCAATCCCAGGGAGAAGCAGAGACATGAAAGGACTTATCGCAAGGGGGTCATTGTTGGAAGGAGCAGCAGCCACCACTCCAAGAAAGGAAGGAGCAGGGAGGTGGCTCTGGGTGTGGAGGTGGCCCGCTGCAATGAGAGGAAAGAGCAGGCAGCTGCCGTGACCATTCCCCGGGGAGATACCTTTCCTGGAATTTAAAATTATATGAGAAATTCTTTCAAGCGCCGCAAGAGCTGGGCAGCATCTGAGGGAGTTGTTTTACGCTGGTAAAGGGAGGCTGGGTCAGCAGGCCTGGTGGCTGCAGCCTCCCCTCGGTGGCTCAGCGGCTGATGTGGAAGCAGAGCCCGTCGGCTGGCACGCGCCGCTGGTGCCCCCGCGCTCCCCGCGGGGAAGGCAGGCAGCTCACGTCCAGCGTCGGTGGCCGGGAGATGGTGGCCATGCCGAGAGCGCTGGCTGCTGCGCGACCCAGACGGCCGCAGCCTCTGGGGTCCCCCGGCCGCCCTGTGCCCGGAGCCACGGCAGGTCCCCGTCCCCCGCAGCGCCTGCACTAAAAGCCAGTTTGTGTTCGCGCCGCGGAGACGCAGGCTTCGGCCCCGAGCAGCCCAGACAGCGCTGCCACAATAACGTCCTCTGATTGCCCTCCGGGCGCGAGCAGAGGAAGCCGCCTCCGAGCCTCCACGACTCCTGCTCTCATTAGCTTCCCAGCGGAGATGGCTCACAAAAGCATCTTTGTGGCCAGCTCGGCGTCAGGAGCCCAGCTCACAGAGCCCCGCGCGGCTGCCACGGAGCCCCAGCCCCGGCCGGCACGCCGTGGGTACCTCAATCAGCGCTCCCGCAGGCGGCCTAAGCATCTCTGAGTGTCTCCTGCTATTGGTTTCCCAGCGATCCCACGCTGCTTCTTAACCTGATTAGCTAATCTGGGCTCGAGCGATGTAATTCTGCCTCGAATTTCGTTGGCGGGGGGTGCTGTCACTCACTCGTTACCCCGCTGGAAGAGCTGGCTGGATGGAAAATCCTCGTAAGCTGTTCTCCAGCGCTGTTTGTTCTCCTACGTTTCCCGTCCTCAAGTAACAGCACCGAGTTTTTGGTAAACATAACCTGAGGATTTTTGCTGTTTAACTCGTGATGCTCACGATTGCCCTGAGCACGCACGGCCCATACACATCAAACCTCATTTGTAGGGCCTCTCGTCTTTGGTCAGATCTCCCGGGCAGCCTCCTCCTCAACAGAAAGAGATGCAGTCAGATCAGACTCAGGCAGCACCTCTCTGTTCGCAGCTTCCCCCATGGCATTCACTGATCTTTGGTGACAGAGGCTGCTGAACTGACTTCTGCTGCTCTCTGAACCCACTTCCCTCGGAAAGAGGTGAGGGATCACAAAGGAGAGGCGGTGGGATCATCGCTAATACCCCCATAAAGCAGATCTCCTGCACAGCTAAACACCAGTCACTAACATTCCTCTGCTCCTTCAATCTTTCAGAAGCAACAGCGACGAGAAAAGCTTCAGAACATGAAGCTGCAGGCAATATTAAGCAACATTTTATTTCTATGAAGGTGCCAGGGGCCACACAAGCACCTTCCCGGGAAGGTCGGTCCGGTGCCAACCTCTAGGATACGAACCGAGAGCCTGAGGAAGGGCAGGCACCAGGACAAGGCGCCTGCACGCAGCCAGTTGGCGGTGGGAGGATCAAACCCTGGCGTGCGATGACCCCCGGGTTAACTCTGTGGCCAGGACAGAGAGGCTCAAGACATGGAAGTTTAATTCCTGGTCAATATTTCCACATGACCTCTTACAAACCTTTGTGCCTCCATCCCCCTGCTTTAATGGAAGGCTGCTTGCTCGCTTCACAAAGGATCGGGAGCATCGGCTCCGCGGTCCCAAAGGAAAAGCTCAGGGGGTGGGGACCGTGACGGGGTCAAGCCATGAAGAGATTTGAGGGGGCAGCTCAGGATGGAGATGGTCCCTCCATCCCAACCACCTCACCGTGATCATGGCAGTGCCTACAGCAAACCCATGGAGATGGGCCCGGTCGGCCCAGCACACCAGGGTCACGTCCTGACCAGGCTTGTTGGGAAGGGGTGGCAGGATGGGGCCCCTCGGCACCCAAAGCCGCCCGCCCGGGGCACGCTGTGCCGGCGGGGCCATCCCCCTGCACGCCGCGGCGCTCCTCAGAGGAAGGATTCGCCCGCGTGTGTGTTTCAAAGAGAAAAACCCGCGCCCCGCGTCGGAAACCTCCTCGCTTCCAATTGTCTCCACTTGGCAGCCGGGCCCGCTAGCGAATAAACGACAGAAACTATTCCGCTCTACACGTGTTTGGGTTTTTCGGGGTGGTTTTCTTGGACAGCGGTCCTGGCTCTCCAACAATACCCGTCTTGTTCGGCCCCGCGCTGCAGAGCAGGCTTGAATAGATCTGTCTAAAATTATAAGCGGGCAGCCCCTAGGCTCTGCGAGATCACAGGCCACATGCTGGGGCTGAACAAAGCCTCTGCTATTTCCTAACAATTAGCCCAGCTAAAAGGACATCTATCTCCTTCTATTAGAGCCACCACGTGCCTCCCAGTCAGTCCATTGTGCAGCTAATTAAATAACACGCCTCTCTCCCCATGAGGGTCTCCTGATTAGCTCGCCTCAGCCCTAAATCCTCGGTGGTGTAAATGGGCAAGAGACAGCTGGTCGGTAGGGGCCTGCGACTCCAAGCATCATCACCCATTATACAGCTCTCATCATCACCCGTTATTTCAGTTTTTTAATTATCTTCTGAAAGCTGTTGAATGGAGATCTAGAGATACAAGGGGTTCGGCACACTAACTGGTTTGCTTCCCTGTCCGCTTGCCCACCGCCTGCGGCCAAAGTTGTGTAAATAGCTGATTTTTTTTTTTGATTTTTTTTTTCGTTTTGCTGGTAGTCAGAGGGAAAAAAAGTAGACACAAATATTTTTTCTAAATATGTTCTGGGTTAACGCAAACCTTTTTTTTTTTTTTCACACGCTTTTCATTGGGCTAAAGTAGCCAAAAGAAAATAAGGAAAGTCACGTGTCATTCCATCTGAGCTCAAAGTTTTCATTTTTGCACTGTTCAAATGGGAAGAAATTTCAAAATGAAGAAGGTCAATTAAAAATAACCCATTAACAAGAAGACCCTTTGCACCCTGTTAGTTACTTCACCAAAGTTTCCGTGGAAGGGATAGGTCCCAGACGCATTTTCAGCAGGGAAGCCCAACTCATGTTTTAGCATCAAGAGCGAGATGAAACAAACCACGTGGCTCTGCGTTGTACCACGGTGCCTGAAGTTTCCTCCCGGTCTGAAAATCAGTTCTGGCCCGGTGAGCCAAGTCATTCAGAGCTCATCAAACACCACGGGAGCTGCCTGAAGCATCCTGAGCGGTGCTGCTGGATGCCGGGGCCACCACCACCCGTCCCCTGTCCCTGGGGCGGCTCACCACGGCTCTTGTGCTGAGCCCGACCTGCACCTGCTCCAGCCGAACGCGCCGAGCACCTTTTCTCTCCGTAGATCCTCCCCGATTCTTCAGGACGAGTTACTCCTGCACCACACAGCCTCGCACGACAGCACAAAACTGCTAAATCACTCCAGATGTTCAACACCTCAACCCACCGCTTCCCACACGCTCCCCAGACCCGGAAGAAATACAGCATCCCTCTGCCAAGTCTACAGTCAGCAATAGCTGCGAATATTCCCTTTACCTCCTTTAAATCGTTATTTTCCACCCTTGGCTATTTAAATCATCATTTTCACACCGAGAGAGCATGGCTGGAGAACTGGAATGTGGGTCAGCGGACAAATGAGCTGATTTCCTGTGGACCTGCGGCTCCAGGACTGGAACAGCTGGACCCGCGCAACAGCCAGGGCTCTTTCCACCCAAGGAAAACAGAAAAGACCCCAGCCCTCGGCTCTGCTGGTGGGGAGGCAGTGGGAGGAAGGGCCCGGAGGAGGAGGCAGAGCTCGGTTTCCTTCTGGTGGGAACGGGGGGAGCTGATGCGAAGCTTGCTCCTGGTTTCCCAGCCCACGAGCTGCCCTCGCCACTCGCAGCCACGCTGGGCAGCAGCTGCTGCTGCAGCCTGGGTGGGAAAGCGCTGGGAAGCTTCGGAAACGCATCAGAGCTTGCCAGGAAATGTATTAATTAGTGTTTGCGTGCGTGTGCACGTCCATAGGGTGTTACTGTGGAAAGCACAAGGATCGGCTCATCGCTATCTAAACCGTATTTCCCCTGTGCTCAGGCAATGCAAACATCTTACATCGGATAATCAAATTTTACAAGGATTTATCAACAGGGCCGGGTAAATGGTCATTAAAAGGTGCTGCACGACCTGGTTCAAGGCCTACGAGGGGCTAGTACAGGAACGAAGCCCAAAACACAGCCCCAGCGCGCCACTCAGCTCTCCGTCCACTTTCAAACCCAAGCAGCCAGGTCTGACTGCTCCACTCATCGGAAAGGTACAAAAAAAGGGGAAGAAGGAAAAAAAAAAAAGATGCCTTGTGTTAACTGCCTGCCTCCCCTCACCCAGCTAGTGCCCTTTATCCCGGAGCTATGGGAATGGCTCCACAGGCCACTTGATTAATAAGAGCCCAGGGGGGAAAAATCGTTTATATAACCTCGTCTTCTCTAAACTTCCTAAGTGCCTCAGAAAGTGGCTGCCCTGGAAACCCAAACTGGAAACGAAAAATATTATCTCTTCCATTTATAAACATCTCCAGCGCTAATGAAGTGAGGAGTGGCAGCGGCGGGGAGGGGAGCGGCGGGATGCACTTGGCAGGCGTGGGAGAGCCCCGACGAACCCATTTCCATTTCGCCTCAGGTGGGTGCGGAGCACAAAGCGCCCCCGCCGCGGCCCGGTGCCGCCGCTCGCTGCAGCCCTGTGAGGGCCCGGGAGGGACGTCGGAAGACGGATGGTAAAAAAAAAGCATCTGCTAGGCCGAACATGGAGCCAGACCGACAGACTTGCTAGGTGCGAGCGTGGGGGAAAGGAAGACAGGGTGATACGCAGCAATGCGGGGACAGATTGGTGAGACCCGAAAAAAGTCGGTTCTCGGAGCTTGAAGCTGTGGCTCGGATGAGGCGTCGCATCCCGGCGGCTGGGAAGGAGGGAGCGAGCATCGCTGCGCACACCTTGTGGCACAGACCAGGCCCTTCCCAAGTGCCTGCGGGGCTGCTTGAACCGTTCTGGTCTGAATCAGCACCCCGAGCGATCCGCGTTAAGCTCCTGGGTTCAACCACCCTCGGCCTCGCAGCCCCTCGGGCACACAGTTAAGTGTGAGAGCTGCGGGAAGCATCCTGCAGAGCACTCCGACGTATTTCCCCGTTCTTGTTCCATGTTGGCATTTCCCACGGAGATTTGTTTTTGCATCACCACAGCCAGCACCAGAAAACGCTGAGTTTTGCCTGGAAATGTTTGGGTTTCGTTTCGACAAAACATTGATGATTTCTGCAGAACGATCCGTCACTTTTGGCAGCAACAACAGAAAAAAAGAAAAAAAAAAAAGACAAAAAGCAGTATTTCATCCAGATAGGGACGGAGCTGACACCCAGCCTGGAACTCGGCACAAGTGGAAGGTGAAGCAGGCTACCGGCTCACCTCGTTATCCTGTCACTTTGATCACTGTGAAGCGAGGGAAACTGCTCCTACTTTCGCCTAGTAGCTGTTTGCCTGGATAGGAACACAACAAAAGTTGCCAGACAAAGGGAGCATCTGGTCTCATAGGGTGAGGCAGTAACGGATGCAGAGCAGGGGCAGGGAAGGTTTGAGCACCCCCGGAGCCGTCTCACAGCACGCACGGGCACCCCGGGCTTGCGGCGTGGTGAAGAGCTGGTCCAGGGCAGGACTGAGATGCCGGCTTTATTTCCATCCCAGCCTTCCATAATTATTCGTGCCTCTCAAGCCTGCAAAACTGGGTTGAAATCTCCCAAGCGCAGGCTCCTCTGTGAGATGCCTGGAGCTGACCAAATTAGAAATTTTCCATGAGCAGGCTCCCCTGGGGCATCTCCTCCTTTTTTCCTATTCTACCTCGATGCCGACATCGCTCCGGCCAAAACGAGTGCCCTCTGCCCGCCTTGAACTTTGCATGTGGAGGGTGAATCACGCAAACCAGGGGAGAAAGGCATTTGCGACTCCTGAAAAGTCATCGCTGATGAGTTGGGGAGAAGTAGCTTGGGCCATTGCTTCTTAAAATCACATCCCACTTCGGCGGAGCAATTTATTTTGCTCCGTCCCACTCGCTCTACGGGAAGCACAAATATCTACAAGTGTTTCTGCCACGTAGCGCTGCTCACGCAGCATATGCCATGTCAGCAGCCTTGTTTCCCTTTCCAGGAAGGGAAGTCCTGCCATGAACTGTTGATCTTTACTGTATTGCTTTTCGGTGCACGCACCCACTCCCCTTCAGCGAAATCAATGGCAGCGTTCCCACCGAGCGGGGTGAAGCCGGCCCGCTTTTCAGGCAGGCTGCAGCTTGCTTCGGGGTTTCAAGACTGGTTCCTGGCCTTGAACTCTGAGCTGCCCTTGGAGCATGGCAGGGGAAGGAAAACCACCGATGGGGAGCCCTGCCTCCAAGAGGGGAGGGGACCGGAGGTCTCCAAACACAGCTCTCGAAGGACGGACCGGCACCAACTCACGCCAGCTGAGAATCTCCTCGTGCCAAGAAGAAGCCCACGTACAAATCCCACCCCAGGCTTCACCCCAAGCCTTTCCCACACCTAACACGAGCCACTTGGAGGCTGGTGAGCCTCCTGCTGCAGCTCCTCCAAGGCCGCTCCGCTCGCTGGCAGAGAAACGGTCCTCCCGACGCGCTCAGCCTCGGCAGCCCTGCCTGCCCCAGGCAGCCTCCCCTCCCTGAGCCAGCTGCAGGAGAGCAGCGGCATTGAATCCATTGTGAAACAGCCAACAATTGACCCGCTGCGAGTTTTTTCACAGCCTATTGATACAAATCCCCACCGGGGAAGGCCCATCCGGTGGGCCGCGTAAACTTCAGCACGTGTTTCAGCAGCTATACATAGCTCCAAGGGGACAGCCCCGCCAGTGCCTGGGTGTCACTTCAGATGTCTGTTCTGGTTTTTTTTCCCAGTATTGAGCACTTGTACAACACCATTCTCTGGAGACTTCCAGCCACTTGCCTGACCTCAATGAATTAAGCATCGCAATAAAATGTGCAATGAATTAATCATCTGTATCTCCGACGTGAGAAACTGCTCACAGGCAGGCTTCTGAATGACTGAGGCATCTCACTCCAAGAGAAACCAGCATGGTTTAAATGCCTGAAGACTTCCTGTTAAGTCACGTAGCCAAGGTCTTCCAAACTCCAGCTTTTAGACTCTCCTAAATCCACTTTTCTTTTCCCTGAGAACCCTTCCTCCAGAAGATCACCGTTGGGGAAGAGCCACCAGGACTGGGAGCTTGGGTGAATGAAGCCGCCCCGCAGGCTGGGAAGGGAAGAGGATGCTGCTTTACACAGACCGGGGGCTCCGGGGTGCTTTTGGTCAAACAGATCGTGGCTGCAAAGCAGGAACGAAGAGGGGAGATGCTACAAGAGCAGCAAAAGAGCACTGACCCCGCACAGCCCCCAGGAGCTCCAGGCAAGGTAAGGAACTTCACGTGCACAAAGCAGGGTCTTTGCACAAACCCAAAGGTCTAGGAAACAAGGCACGGAAAGCACACCACATTTGAGAAATCTCAGACCTGGCTCTGCTCTGAAGAGGAGGAATCACATCACCCACAGCTGACCACACGGGCAGCTCAGCCTTATTTCTATTCAATTTTAGCAAGGGAGCAGAGAGAAGCCATCCGTCACAGAGCTTTCAGGGAACATCGGTCCTAACCCTGCCCTTACAACCGCATGGATCTGCGCAGGGCATTTCTCCTTCCTGCTCTCCATCTACCCAGCCTTTGAGCTGTGTGTGGCACAGGACAGCCCCGTCCTGGAGGTGTCTGTGTGTTAGAAATAATAAAAAGACAGACAGACCATCCTAAGACAACTCATCCCCGCCCCAAACGTCTGACAGCATGGTTTCTCAGGCTGAAGTGATGCAAATAGCTCAGATAAGGCTCAGATAAAGTATCTGAGCTCTCGAGGGCTTATCTGAGCTGAACACCAACTCCAAAAATTCTGAAATTTGCCCTGTGGGACTATCTCCATACAGCCTGATTTCCATCTGAAGCTTCGACCTCCAGAGGCTGCAGTAACAGCTCCTGTTCAAATGCATTCCTGAGATAGCGGGGCGGGACCCGCAGGTCTGCAGCGCTGCCCGGTCGCGCGCTATCGGGGGCTTTGCCTTCTGGTGGGAACGCTGCAAGGGCCTGGCGGACGGCTCAAGGAACCGGTGACGGCACCTTTCACCGCCAGCGCTTACTGAAACAGATGAGGCAAAGCCTCCCGCAGCGGTGTCACTGGGAAGATCACTTTCCCCCGGCTACAAAGCGCTCCGTGCTGGGTTTTCCTCTCGGCTCTGCTCCCTCCCGGTGATTGCCAGCAGCGGCTTGCAGGGCGAGCGCAGCCTCGGGGCGCCGAAGCGCAGCACCACGCACCCCACCACAGGCTGCGTGAGCACGGGCATCGTGCTGAGCCCACGGGGCTCCCCTGCAATCTCAGCCTGGCAGGATGAAAAGGGCGTCAGCAACCACAGCAAGGAGCGCTGATGAAACAGAGCCGGGCCTGTGGTAACAGACAATCTCCAATACCCGCTTACAGCGATAAACATTCACGCTCAGAGATCCAGCCCTTGTGAAACCCAGAGAGCTGCAGCAGTCGGAAGATGCATGAGACCTGGTCGCGGGTATCCACGGGGGTATGTATAGCACGCAACTCACACTGTGAACGGAGCCAGGGGAAGCCCAACACCAGGCTTAGAGAGAGAAAATCGAGCTCTCTTTGTAAAGTAGCTACAAAGGGCCAACTAGCTCCCTTACACCTGGACTACAGCTATCCTTCGGCCTGCAGGAGCATCAAGGGTCCCCCGTCCCACAGGCAGACCCCATACGCTGTGTGCTCTGCAAACACGGGCATAAAAGAAAGCAGGAAGGATTCCTTCCCCAAGGGTTGCAACCAAGTAATCAGTAATCTCATAATTTATACACCTAATGCAATCCTAATAAGGGCGGAAAGCTTTCTGAGAACTGTTCAAGGGTCTGCAGACTTTACCCCCAAATCTTGCTGACCCAAGCAGAGAAAGCTTTCCTTTCTGTAGATGTCTGCAGCAGTCAGGCAGAGTTCTCAGGCAAGAATAGCTATGAAATTCTATAGGACGGCTCATAAACCATAGAAAAAAAAGGTTTAATTTCCTACTAAAAATTCCCAACGACTCGCTCCCAAGGGGCTGGCATGCCAAAGGGCCGCTGCAGCGCGCTGGCTCCCCTTCCGCAGCAGCTCTTCGCTCTGGCTTCAGAAGCAGGGAGCAGGGAAGGAACGCGTGGGCAGGCTGCGAGCTCTCCGCAGCTCCCCGGCGCTCAGCTGTGTTGGCAGCACCAGGGTTAACCGCGGCGGCGCCCTGTAATGCAATGATTTCTGGTTTATTTCAGCAGGGGAAGTGTGTCCCGGCCTGATTAGCCCAATGGTTTCCTCTTTTCCCATAACCTCCAGACCCCCATGGCCTAAGTGTTTACTTTCTGAAATAAAAAATCTGCTAGTGTTTTTCTTTTTTCGGGGCATGTGTATTTTGGGAGGATTCGGGGGGAGGAAAGCGGAGGGGGGAGCTGAATGGGATGGGAGGCTCGCATACACCTCCCTTCTCTCTCCCACCCCTCACCCCCAGCTCCTTTCCAGCTGCAACCTCTGAGCTGAGACTTCTGGCTTCAATGTGAGAGAGGGAGAGAGAAATGTATTAATGAGAGAGTTCAGCCTCTTGCTTCAGCAGCTATAAACACAGTGAACATCTGGAGGGAGAGAGAGGTGCTTCACGCTGCCAGGAGCTGAAAGAAACAGGCTGTTTTCAGGGTCCCAGCCCCCCCATGCTCTCCACGTCCCCCTCTGCCTGCCCTGCACATACCCAGCATCACCCAGCCAGCCCTGTCCATCCAGAGAGAAAACAGGAGCTGCTCTCACTCTGCTGCCCTCCCTGCTCCAGCCAGCACAGCAAAGCCCTCCACGGGCACTGCTGCAAGAAGGGCTGGCCACGTGCATCCCCAGCTCCCCGGAGGGGATGCTCTGCTGCCCGGTATCCCCTGAAGCAAACGCTCCTGGGTCTCAGCACACTTGTGTAGGCAAAGGGGGTTGGGAAAGCTCAAAGAAGCATCTGCGCTTTGCGTGGCCTTCCTGAAGCAAGCGTTTGGGGGCACAGGATGGAAACAAGTATATCCAGGGGGAGATTCACTCCACCCCTACAGAGGGATCCATGCTCCTCCAAGAGCAATGCCAAACGAGGCATCTGCAGCCACCCTCAAGGCACTAAGGACCAGCCTGTGGCTTAGTGCCTCCTGCATCGAGTTACTCCTTCCCCACAGCACACCGAAGCTGCCGGTGCTGCTGCTCATTTTCGTGATGCTCCTGGTGCAGTGCACTACCAGCGCCTTGCCTCGTGCTGAGCTCCAGCCCCCCTGTTCTGCTGGAGGCCCTTAGCAAAGCTGTAGGCAGCACCCCCAAAAACGTGCAACAGCCTTCCCGTTTTCTCCCAGCCTCATCCAGCACCGACTCCCTGCCCAGAGCACGATTCCTCCCCGCGCAGCAGCCGATCCCCAGCTGACACCAGTCTGCAGCTCAAGTGGGAAAAGTGCTCAGTGCTCGTTCTCTGGTGATGACCCAACATGCAGGGATCTCCCGGGGGTTTTGTCTCTGCGAGGCGAGACAGGGATTTTTCCAGAGTCAGGCAGGAAACAAACAGAAAAGTGAAAGCCTGGATTTTTGTCATTCTATTGCTTCAGTGCAAATAAACCTCTCCACGTTCTGACTCGCAGCAGGTTACAGCAGGGCTGCAGAGGGAGCGTAACTAGGAATCGCAGGGTCGCCTGCACGTGTTCTCCTCACCTGCAAAACGAAGATCCACACTGATCAGACGCTGAGTTCAGCTCCCACTAACGTGAAGAGCAAACCAGGAACTGCTCAGCATCCTTCAGAGGGCCCTCGCAAAAGGGCCAGGAGAGAGGCAGACACCCCAGGCAGCCAGTGGCTTTACAATTCATTCGCAAGACATAGGGGGATCTTTTCTCTTCACCGCTACATTCGAGTAAGTGCTCTTAATGGAGAAAATTGTGTATGCCCTTCAACAAACCCAGAGCACTCATTTATGGTAGGTGTGACATGACTTGAACTAGAGCCAATGAAAAACCCAAAGACTGCCAGGAAGAAAAAGGGTCAAGAAAACCCATTCCAGCCAGCTATAAACAGCTCCAGACCCTAAGGCTTGCAAGAGGCTGCGCTGCCTCACTGGCCAGAGGATGACAACAGAAAGGCCTCGTTCATGCCCCGTGGCAGAGCCACAACGGGATCCCAAGGACGAGGCAGGGCGAGCTGCGAGTGCGGGGGAATCGAGCGGCCGTGGGCTGGGCGGAGGCAGCTACACAGAGGATTTTCTTCATGGCTTTTGTTGAGCCTTGACATGAATTAGCACCCACCGCCTTGGCGCTCCCTGGTCCCTCCCCGCGGTGGCTCGCTCCTTTTCCCCCCCACCTGCTGTTTCCCTTCACCTTCCTCCACGTCCTCCCTTGCCCGCTCCTCATTTATTTCGGAGGGAGAGGACAGGCGGGCCGGTCCAGCGGAGCCGTCACGAGCTGCCTGAGAAGTCCTGCTAGGTCTCGCAGCCGCGAGCAGATGTGCGTGCCCTGTGAAAAGACGCCCATTCATCTCCGCGGAGAGCGTGCGGGGGAGGCAGCGGCGCAGGGGAGGGGGGGAAGTGTTGGAGGAGGCTGAGAAAAGGAAGGAGGCCGCAGTTAAAAATAGGATAAAAGGACATGAAAAAAAATGCAGATTTTTTTTTTTTTTTTAAGCTTCACTTGGAAAATGTGCTGCAGCTGGAGAAGCCATCGGGCTGAGCCTGGTCGGCTTTCACCTTCCCCCTCTCTCCCCCTCCCCAGGCTCCCTTCCTCCGTGCGTGGGCCTGGAAGACAGCCCAGAAAATGCTCACAGAAAGCTTTCCTCCGGGGCTATCCAACGGGACCCAGCGGGGGAAAGAGCAGGTCTTGCAGCAAAGGAGGGCAACGTGGGGAAAAGCAGGGACAGCCCGCGATGGATGCAGGCAGCCCCTGGGGGATTTCTGCCTGCGGCCCGGTCTGAGCTGAGAGCGGGGCTTCGAGAAAGATCACAGCCAGAGCAGGGTGGGTGCAAAGGGAAGGGCATCCCTGCGCTGTCTGCACGGGGCAACGCATCGAGCTGCGATGCTTTGTTTCAGCTCCAAGGGCTTTACTTTCCTGCCAAGCCCGTTGTGACACCACGATGGCCCAGGCTGCAGGGACCCAACCTAAGGCGCCCACTTGGATGCAGGCTCGCTGCCTTAGGGACACGCTGCCCCCAAGCTAACAAACCCTAAACGCTCTGGGTTGAGAGGTGGCACCGAGGCGATGTGGCCAGACAGCACGGCCACAGGCTGGGTCAGTCTGTCCTCTCTGCACCGTGCCCTCCCACGGCACTGGCCTGAACTGCTCTGGGTGCTGGGGATCAGCCCGACGCGGTGCCTTTTATTTCTGACAGCGTCTCAGTGCCTGGAGCCTGATCAAAATCAGCAGCATTGCTTTCACAGCAGCATAAACTAGGGAAGCAGGGTCAGACCCACAGCTCTAATTTCTCCTCTAGAAGCTTTAATTTCATTCCTTGTCTTGCAAACCTCAAACTCAAGCCCGTTTGCTTGAGTGAAAACAGAACCACTCACCCAAAGGCTCCTGTAGTGTCCAAACTGCTGGAAACACCTTCAGTCCAAGAATGCTAACTCAGCACAACAACAATCATAGAAACTTCTTCCGCGAGAGTCATTTCATCTTTCTCTTGCCATTAACAACAGTTTTATCTCCCTTATCACTAAGAAAAATAAACCAGTTCATAGTGGAAGGGGTTGTCAAAGTGACCTTGGCTCAAAAAGGCAGCGCAGCCGGGACGATGTCAGTGCTGAAATTCCGATACCACTATCGAATCTTTTCCTCCACTCCAGTTTTGTGCCTAACCTTGTATCAGCCGAAAAATATTACCAAAGGGTAATATTAGGATACTATTGCCCCAGGCACTAAACATCTGAGTGCTAAGTATGACAGCATTCTGTCAGTGGCCCTGGCTCATCAGGTAGATACGCAGCACCCTTAGTTTTGGCTCACCAGATAATGCAACCAAGAACCAATGGCTTCTACTCTCCTGTTCCCATAGGAGCTAGTTTTCATAACCAGGCCATTCTTGCTAGTTATTTTCTAACACTTTGGGGATGTGCCTTTTACTTGCAATGAAACCAAGCATAGTTTGTTCTCCGGGCAGTAACAGTCCCCACCTATGCATTGCAGATTGTGATAGCAAAGTAGCAAATAAAACTGACTACATACATTTCCAAATTCTTGCCTAATAATAATAATAAAAAACCACATCTCTCTCCTTGTCTCTATTGACAAACTAAATTCACATCAAGCTTTCCTTTATGCTTATCACCAAATAATCTTAGCAGACTAAGTGCAACATAAATAAACACCCAAGTTTCAGAGGCAAAATACCTTCTCTAAAGGCAAGCAGCTCTAAAACTTTTAGAAGTATTGCGGGTTTCTATTACAAGAGGATATATTCACACTTGCATTTTCCTTGTTGACTTGTTTCTTTCACCAACACCAGGACCATGAAAACCAAAATAGCCTCCAGTACACCAGAAGAATAGATGACAAATGGTTGTAATGTGCACCCGAAACACAAAGGAGAAATGAAAGACCGTTCCTAGCAGTGTATACAAATGAGAGTTTCCTCTCATTTAAAATTAGAAACTGCTCTAGACTCTGAAGAAACGACAGTATATTAAAAAAATATCAGAGAAAGAGTACCTTGCACTGCAACAGGAAGAACTAAAAGATAATTCTTAGGTATTGCAAGAGATTGAGAGGCCTGTCCTACCAGTCCTGGTGTAATGAAAGCTGGATCAAAACCTGTTGAAGACAATGACTTTTTTTTTTTTTACTGGCTTCACTGAGCTTTGAACCAGGCTCCAAACTTTGCAGCAAGAAATTTCACAGACCCAGCATGGGGTAATGAAGATCTGGGTTGCAGATATGTTGGTCCCTGGAGAGAGCACTTTCACAGAAAAGGGGAGAGGGTAGGGAAAAAAAAAAAAAAACACAAAGAAAACTTTCCAGGCACAGATTTGCAAAATGTTTGAGTAAATCCAAATGCTGCAAGGGCAGATTTCATCAGAGCAGAGTTGACATCACGCTGAGAGAGGTCACCCACAGGAGTTGAGCAAATAGCTGAAATAAGAACGGCTGGGAATAGACAGCAGAGTTTTTCTCCAGCCACAGCTCTCTGTGTCCATCTCCAGCTAACACACAAGTGCTCACCAAAGGAAAAAAAAAATCAAAATGCCTGAATATTTGCCAAGGAGAGATTTCAAACTGTACATTTGACCGCAACAGTTACTGGTTCTGCTGAACTCTTTAGCTGCAAAAAGTCTCTAAACATCAGGGCTTTTCCCCTCCCAAGGGACCAATGTGCATAACTAACGAGCCAGGAACAAGTCACAGAAGACCAGCACATGCCATGCAAAAGCTTACATGGGATTTATGTGCTTCATGATAGGCTTATGTGGGACTTAAGTGAAACATAAACTTCATATTGGCCCTTTGCAAAGGTCACATTCATGCAACTTGAGCTCTTTCACTCAGTTTTGTGGTTGGCTTGTGCCACAGTGTACCCAAGCCCTCTCCTTTGCCACAGCACAAATGGGGAAGTGATATCTGGTGGAAGCTCTTCCCCAAACCAATCACACTGCTGTGGACAGGCAAAACCTCCAAGAAAAGCAGCACACAGGGTCAGGGAACACACCACACTGCAGTGGAAACAGGCCTTGCACCAAGGTCCAAAGCTCTTCGCTCATGCCTTGTCTCTGGGGAGTCCTTCACCACCCATCTGATATCCCCACTGCCGGCTGGTTATACAAGCAGCAGCCCAAACTGCAAAGCTCTGCTTCAAGATTCACAGATTGAACGATGTGCATGGCAAGAATTAGTCACAGGCGATTTTGTAACGACTTTGAAAGTATGAATGCATTAGAGAATAGTATCATCTAGTCAAAGTCAGTGAAATGGCTTAACTGTACCGCACACCACAACCATCCAACCCTGACAGCACAGCACAGCCACACAGCTCCAGTTGTGGTTATTTTGCACCGCCTGAACACTATACCACCACCATCCCCAGGAGCAAGGGAACAGAGCTGAGCTACAAGGGCAAGAGAGCCAAAATTACTGTAATAGCAGCATTAAAACTCAGGAGACCCGGGCTCCACTCCATGCTCCACAGAGGCCCCATCATCATCCAAAAGAAACCAGCTGAAGGCTGTGCTAATGCCATTAGACACGTTAGAAGCACTGACGATGCAACAAGAAGCTGGGCAGTTCTGCCTTGCTACAGCACACGGTATCCTCTTGTAAACCCTGCATCTGTCAAGACCCCAGGGAGTAAAAAACAGGGCAGCAATCCCTGGACGTAAGGGCCTGTGCGTGCACGTCCCTGCACACCTCGCAGAAGTCCCCACCTGAAAGCAGGGAGGACTAACATCACTTCCAGCATGAGAAGAACTTTTAGTGAAGCAAAGCAGCTTTAAGGCTTTTATCCGCTTTCTAGCCTCATCTCCTCTGAGGGAGACCCTTGATGGCCAGCAAGGGAGATACAGATCTGCTTTCCAGAAGTGCTGCTGTTAGCTCTTCTATGGATACATAAGACAGAGGAGAATACACTCCTCAGGCACATTAAACCAGGACTTTAAACCTCAGCTTCCCACCTGAGCACACCGCCAAACCCCACCAAGAAAGGAGGAACGCGCCACCCCTCCTCACACACCCCCAGACGAGGGGTCCTACCCGTGCTGTAGTGCTCCAGGCCGGTGGGCACCTCCTGTATGGCAGACTCATCCCAGAGCGGGTAGCAGGCCCTGGGCTGGTAGCAGGCGGACTGGAACCCGCAGGTCATCCAGGGATCCTCGCAGGAGCCGACAGCGCCTTGCTTCTGGCCATGGGAGAAGGGAAAATGTCACCTCAGCAAGCAAAGCGAACCCAGAAGCATCCACCCCCTTTCAGCTGAAAGTCACAAAGCGTTTTCCTACCCACTCAGGTGCAAAATAACAGCAAAAGGGAGGAAGAGTTTGCATTTTTAATGGTGGACTCGGCAGTGATCTTGATCTTAGAGGTCTTTTCAAACCTAAATGGTTCTATGATTTTTGTTGTCAACAACTGAGGCAAAGCCACAGCAGTCAATGGAGCAACAAGACCCATCCCCAGGATGGCAGGTTTGCTAATTGCAGCCACCACACCAGCCCTATAACCTGTTTCTTCCACCCATCTGCACCTCTGGAGAAAATACTATTTTTCATAGCTGTGCTCCCTGTCATTAAACCTGGTTGTTTCCCAGGTAAAACACTGCCTGTGCTGAACAGGCTCAAGGAGCAGCCAGGAGTCAAGCAGCTGAAGAAACAGTGTCATCTGGTGTAATTCACCTCAAAACTCACCCAGCAGGTCGTGACAAGGTCAAAAAGCTCCTTTTAAAAACAAAATGGAGGAAAAGGGGGGTGGGGGGCTTGTGGTGATCAAAATGGCAGCAGGCAGGGACCTGTACTGCTGCCCTCCTCAGGGACAGTCCCAGGGCAAGCTGAGGTGCCACGGGAAGGACACCCCAAAAGAGGGCTGTTATTTCATCCCTGCCAACTAAAAACTCTTTTTTTTTTTTTTTTTTAGACAATTTGAGGCAGAAGACCCCACAGTCTCCCCAAAATTGTGGGGGACCCACAGTGAAGGATGTGCTGGCTCTCAGCACTGTGTTTGTATTCACGGCCACATTGATGCTTGCATTGTTTGGGTTTGTTATTGTTGTGATAATTATTTATCTTATTGATAGTTAGGTACGCATATAAATGTATGTATGTGCATAAACATGCATTATTGCATATGCTTCACATAATAGACTGTTACATGCTTATGCCCTATATACATTACTTATACCATACAGATACATGTATGGATCATGTGTTATGTAGGCATATGTTATATAGTCCTAGGTTGTGATTGTCACTATATGTAATCCACATCCTTGTTTGTATGGATCCGTAAAATTTTTTATATATATATATATATACATACACACACACAAGCATACATAGATATGTGGAAATAATCACAGGATATAATTTTTATATATACAGCTGTAAAATATATATATACATATGCCCTATAAAAATACATGGCATATATACATACATAGATGTATGTGCATGTATACCACATATCGGATTTTACATATATGAATACATTGATAAGAGAATAACATATACATACATGTAGTGAAACCTGTAAATAAATTCAAGATGTTTTCAGTCATCTAATTTATTATTTCCCCACACAGAAATAGTTTTGCTTCATTTCCAATCAATATTTAAATGCCAAATGCATTCTTGGAATCATTTAGAAGGAAGATATCGAGCTGTATTAGACATTTTTCATGTGTCATAGTGGCCTTTTCTTCCTAATTTGGTGAAAATTCTGCTTTCTAGCAAGTTGTCTGTATCCCTTGCTGCGTCAGCTCAGTTATGGCTTACATCCAACCTCATCTAGGATCTTTAACACTAGCCATAATTTTTTTGGACAAATGTCCATTACTGTGATTTCTCTAAATAAAGGTCATGTGTAAACATAAGATGACGGGCAGCACAAAGAAAGCACAGTCCCAGCTCAGGAGCAACGCGAGGCACTGTCAAACCCATCCCACAGCTGCTGGCAGTTGGCACAGGCGTGCCCAGCATCACACCGTAACGTATATTGCACACAACCACCCGTCAACTCCACAAACAGAAAGGAACTGCCTGGGGAGAGGAAGCCCCATATTTGTCCAAAAAACTCCAGCCAAACCAACCGAAGCTTTTCCAAAGCTTGATCTGCTTTGTGCTGATGCCGCTGCATTCATCCACAGCAGGTGAAGGTCAGTGTGGAGAGCGGAGGCTGCAGGACAATGGTTACCCTAACAATCCTCCTCTGACGACAAGCACAGGAAATCCGATGCAGCGATCCTATTTCCAGCTTGGGTTTGCAAGCTCAAGAGGTTGAGATAAGCTCTGGGTAAACACTCAGCATTTGGACACTGCTCTGAACTACATGAAACCTTGGAACGATTTAGCGGTCAACACCGAGCCGTGTCAATGAATGGTCTGGCAATGTCACAGCAGCCAAAGAGAAAACCCACTTCTAGAGATAGAAAAATAACCCAATCTCTCTTCTTACCATCACTCCAGGGCGAGCCAAAGGATAAGGGCCTGCACTGCCAATGGCTGTGTCCATATAGTAACTCATCATCTCTGAGGTGCCTGCAGAAATGGAGACAGACATTAGATGCTCTGCTGCAGGAGTCTGGCATGGCATAAAAATTGACAGCAGCAGCTAGACCCACTGCATAACTTGTGTTTTCTCACAGCCATATTAAGGTGGGACCAGGCTATCATCTTAATGAATTTAAGCTGGAAAAGTAAAAGGGAAAAAAATCTGTATTAATAATTGGTGTTGTGATTGGATGTGTACATAACAACGCGAATACAAATCCGTTAGTGTAAACTGATGGGAGCCGGACAATGCTGAATGAATTATCACCTGGAAGCTGATGGAGCTGCTCTGAGGGTGGATGAGATCATATTTCCTTTGCTGGAGAACCAGTGCAGAATTGTTGCCAATTTTTTTTCCCCCCTCCAATTTGTTGAGATCAACACCTTTCCTGTAAAAATTTCATCAAAACCAAAAAACTTCTCTGTTTTCCAGAAACAGCTTCCATTAACCTGAATTAGCTTCAGTCCCCCTTGCTAAAGCTCTCCCCTGTATTGCTGAGATCCAGGTTCATATTCCTGACTAACGTCATTCCTGCCATGGGATGTACTCCTCTGAGCAAGTCCTCCCTCTGGTGCTATTTGCTGGATGCAATTTTTAATCACTGGTTAGCCCATTTTCAGAGCTGAGTAGCTGAAATCTAGCTCTGTTTTCCAATAAGTAGATATTTTACCTCCTCTCCTTTAAACGCACAGCAGAATACAAAGGGCCAGTGAACTTTCTGTGCTTTGAAGGACATAACATAAAGGTGCTGGGAGGAAAGAGTAAAAGGGGAGTTGCCTGAGCTCAGAAGGCCTCACTCAAGCAGGATATGACTTGGAGCCAAAGGGAATGGCTATTTTCATCACGCTAATACAGGGCATAGCCCAAGAAACAGAGGCGCTGCCACTGCTTTAACCTCTCTGAGGACACAGCAACTCCAGCTCCCGCAGAATACCTGCCCTTGGATTTCTGCAGACCTCCTCTGCTACCAACTGTAACTGCTGCAGGTGCAAACCCTCAGCCGAGCCGTCATCCAGGCAGAGCCACGTTACCATCAGCCTCCACCTCTACGCTGCACCCACAACTAGCCCCCAGAGGCACTGCCGGCCTCCCCCTGCACCTTCCCCGCTCGCAGGGCTGGGGGCTCCGCTGCTGCCCGGGCCAGCGAACACCAAAGCCAAGGGCAGAGCCTGCCTCCGCCGTGCCTCGCTCACTGCTCCAGCGAACAGGGACTGCAGATAGAGCCTCCCACCACACGGTGTGACTAATGGCCAAACGTGAAACACCTGCATGTGTATGCGTATTAAATTATCATCATCATTTCCTGCTTATTATTACTAACTTTTGCTCTAACACCAGTTTTGTGTTTTTTTTTTTTTTTTTTTACTTCTCTTTTTAATTCTCAAAGCTGAAAACTACCAATGTGGTGAAAGAACAACAACGCTGTTTCTCTTTGCACTTCGAGCAAACCTGAAAGCACACATATTGCAAGTTGCTGTGGCTGAGAAGCCTTAACTAATCTTAGCATCTGAGCACACCCTCCCAGCCTGCTCTAACTAGGCGTTAAAACATGTTTGCTTAATCTCATTGCAGCTGGAGAAAACAAAGAAGGTGCATGGAGCCCGTTTCTGTGACTCAGATAACGAAGGGAAAGTCACCTCGTCCCATTCAGTCACATGCCTGTGCCCTGCTCATAGCCTTAAAAGAGCATAACCATCTCACCTAGAAATGACTGATCTGCCTTATGCTCTGAGGCTTGGACTAGTGCTACCAAACTGCTTGCATCAAAACACAACAGACACTGGCAAATGAAGGGAGACAGAGAAATCTTCAGCCCAATCCACCTAGTTCAATAGCACACACGCCTGAGAGCAAGGAGTTACGGCGCTGAACCAGCAGTACCCACGAGCAGCTCTTTTTCCTGCTTCGCAGCTTGCGCAGGAGGCAGTTGGGGCTTGGCTTTGTTTTTCTCCTTTGATCAAGTCACCTAAGTCACACCGGTTCTCATAAACTGTTTTCATGCCTCGCTGAATGTTGTGTTTTTTTTCAAGATAGCATTGCCAGTTGAACCTTCCAGCAAAGTACCACACGTCGATGCTCAGAGCAGTACAACGCTTCAGACACTGGAGAAGCACTAACCCCTCCTGACACCCAGGACAAGGCTTCATGCAATAAAGAATATTAATAAGATCGCTACAGAACTGCAATACAGTACCGGCAGCTCCCCCCTGAGCCCCGCACTGCAGAAGAGGAGTTATCATCTCTAGACAGAGTCCGGTGCCTCCAATAAATTTCCAAGGAGAGCTTACTCTTCTGTTTCTCTGCCCCTGCACACTGTGCTCAAGGCAAGTTTACTGCTAGAAAGAACAATTTGGGGGGGCAGAAATACAGTGCAAATTCAGCAGTCGGTCGTACCTCCACCCCTGGCAGTTTAAGGCAGCTCCAGTCCAAACGCAAGTTAGATTCAGCCACACGCACCCGCCAGCCTGATGCAGATTTTTAGACAGTGAAAGAGAGCTGGAAGACAAGCCCTGCTAGGAAAAGGCAGGTGAGCAGAGTCCATGCAGACAGCAGACAAATTGTGCTCTGGAAAATGAGGTGGGCAAAGCCAGCAACAGGAGGCAAGACAAAAGCAGAAAGGGAGCTCAGGAGTGCTTTGTCCAGGCTAATTTTAACAGAACTTCCACCACTTCCCATAGGAAACTACTTCACAGCCCAATACATCTCTCACTGTCAGCAAGTTTCCCTGATGTTCGAGCCATATTTTTCTTCTCTTGAGCTTTCTCTAATAAGAGCCTAAATAGTTCCTCTCCTCCCCTTGGATGCCATTAGATAGCTTTAATGACCACTCAGGAGCTTGCAGCTGAACTGAATTAAATGATAACGTTCTTTGTGTCAGGTAACTTGGCCAAAATTAAGGAAATCACTGCAGATTTACACTGAGATAATCAAGGTCCACAGCTCGCTGCAGACTGTTAATAAATAGAGGGGAATCAGAGCCATTTGGTAAAATCCTTAATGACTTAACAGCTTGACTTCAGTCTTATTGTTTGCTCTTATTATTCCTGTCTTATTGTGAAAACATGTGTGGGAAAAGCAGCATTTATTCTGGGGCTTGATCAGCTACCGGCCGAAGCTATTAGACTCTTGGGTCATTTCTAAACCAAATTAAAGTTCTAATTTCATTTCAACATCCTTCCCTCCTCTTTTACATGAGATGTATTTAAAACAAATTACCAAGCTTAGTTTAAAAAGGGAAAAATGATTTGTCCTCCTGGTTAAATGCACACCCTTGTGAAAATAGGGAAAAGTTTAAAAGGTACATAAAGCAAAGGTGAACTGTATCTGTTGGATGCCTGAAGACCCTTTAGAAGATTCCCTTGTAGTGTCTAAGTATTACATTGTTTGAAGGATGGGGAAAGGGAAGCCGAGCGAGACCACGGTGACTTTCCTGTGGCAGAGACAAGACTCCCGTCTCTGTTTCCCAGTTTAGCACCCTGTGCACTGGTCTCCCTGTGTTCTGTAAGACCCCATGGCTCAGAGCGCTCCCCAGTTTCCAAGCTGTCAGCCCACGCAAGGCTTCTGCCCACGCCATATCCTTCATCCCCAGGCAGGCGGCCCAGCAGGGGTCTCACTGAAGGGCAGCACGACTGGGACAGCTGCAAATCAGTATTTGGGTGCTTTTTTCCATCCCAGTAAACCAACAAGATTCCCTTTCCTTGGGATTAGATGGGGAGTCAGGAGCAAAGGGCAGCATTAGTAACCCCATCAAAATATTTCTAGTTTCAAGAACGGGAGTGAAGACTTTAAAAATGCAAAGGAGCGCCTCTGACGTGCCCATCCTCCACGGGCTGCTGCGCTGGCAGCTCACTGCCCCAAAGTTGCTTAGTGATAGCCATTTTATTTTTTCATCAAGTAATAATTTATCATCTTTGAGGGGGTGGGGAAAATAGCTCATGGAAATGACATTCTTCCGCAAGGTTTTAACCCTTGAAACCCTAACACTTTCCAGGCGGCCTGCCAATTCAGTCCTCAGGGGGAATAGTGTTTGTTGATCTGTTGGCATGTTAAAAAGCTCGTCCAATTCATCAAACCCTGGCACCAGCTTAAAATAAAAGGAGCATCCCTGGTGCAGGGATACAAGCAATAGAAATGAGCATGTTTCTCTTGCTGCCAGCTATTTACAAAACATGCTTTTTAACAGATCGGCCACCTCCTGTCTCTGCTTCATATCAGGGGCTCCTACATTTATTCTGATTTAGAAACTTCGCAGCATCCTCAAAGATAACACTTCATTTACTGAAGGCAAGCCAGGCAGGGTGGGAAATAATGTTGCTACAGTAAATAGAACAATATATTAATTGCTTTCCTGCACCTTCAGTAAATACTCACAGAGATTAAAGGACTTGCCCAAGCTCATACAGAGGAAGCGAGGGTGAGAGGCTGAGTATCTGTGCCCCTAAGCCTCTGCCTTAACTTCGTAGCAGTGACTGCAGCGGGGTTGGCACTGCCCTACGAAGTTTGTCGGTGCTGGGTCTGGGTCTGGCGCAGCTCGTGGGGCGGGGGGCTGCCCATCTGCACATCACTCCCTGTGCTAACGCCGTGCCTTTGCTTTTCTCGGTAAGTGCCAGACCTGAAGGAGATTTGGTGGTGCCTTGGCAGCCTGCCTGCTTGGCCAGACAAACCCCGGCTGGGCAGGATGGCTGCTGACAAGGCAGCGCCAGCACGGTTGTGGTTCAGATCAGTCTCATAGGCACGCACACACACCCTTGTTCTCTGCGCTTGGGTGTGAGCTGCTTTCTTCTTCAGACTTCTCCTTTACCCTGATCATTCATCTACTACTAGGCTTCTATATCGTAATTTAGCCAGAGTAATGCCACCATCGACGGCATCACCAAATCTATAGCGAAGTGACACCTGCAGGTGGTGCCGAGCAGGGGGTTTGGGTGGGATGCTAAAGCAGGGAGGTGGTTGCCAATAATCACACTGCTGCTCCTGGATCAGAGCAGCTATCTGCAGCAGCAGGAAGATGTGAATGGGTGGGGGGGTTAATTAGGTCATCTGTTATTTCACTCATGTATTTCCCTCTGTGAAATAACAGACTTACAGCACAGCGTCATGGGCCAGATCCCCAGGTGGGGCAAAGCAAATGGGGAAAGAACAGGACATGTTTCTCGCTGTTCTGCAAGGGTTCCCCTACCCTGGGAAAGGATCTGGCCCCACAAGGAACATGCACTGCCCATGTCACAGAGCCCAAACTGCCCTGTGGGATCAAAGGCCCAGCTGTGCTTTGGTGTTTTGCTCCAGACTCCCTGTTTGGGACCAGACTGCCCAAATCTGCTGGTGTTTTGAAAATGCTAAGCATTAAGTATTCAAACAGCTGTAGAAAGTTAGAAAAGAGAAACTAGTTTCTCTGTACATTGTCCGATGTAAAAAAGTATAGCGCAGGGGCGTTTTCTGGTTTGGAGACGTGCGTGGTACCCCGAAAGCCCAGGGGTGAAGCTGAGGGCTGGGGACATGCACAGGTCCTGATGCCGGGTGCACAAAACGCTCTGCAATCTTCCAAAAACCTCACAACCACTGGATGAGAGCAGTCATTCCCTGCTGCCCGAGGTGCAAATATCTGGCTTGCCAGAAAATTGTTTACAGGACAGGCAGGGGCGAGCTCCAAAACGCAGCCGGATTAGAGGCAGCATGAATGAGGCTGCAACCAGGAAACAGCTCCGGACCCAGCCCACAGCCCCCAAAGGTGTCAGTTGACAGCACAGGATGGGAAGTTGATCGTAACTGCAGTACCAAGCGAGTGGCCACATGCAAAGCGAGGATTTAGAGGCTAAAGGGAAGGGGGAAGGCCTTGCGTGCGTGTCTCAGGGACTCGCGGCTCCTGCTGGCTCCTTGTGGCTGGGCGAGGGGTGCAGGATTGTGCCCTTCCCCAGGAACCGCAGCGGCGCAGCCACAAATCCCCACAGCTCCCACACTCAGGGCTCCTGACTCCAGCTCCTACCGAACGCAAACACTGGCACCTGTGGCATTTTCTGCCCTTTGGGGGATGCCATTGCTAGTGAAAACACGCAGAACTGCAGCAGCGAACGCCCTGTAGCATCTCCCTAGACAGAAGCGAGCCCCATCTGAGGGGTGAACGTCAGCCTGTCCGCTCCCCATCCGTGTGTCTGTGCCCCCGGCTGCACTGGCTGCAGTGAGCCGAGCGAGCATCTGAGCCCGGGCACCTCGCTTCTCCCCCTCCTCACAGCGAAAACCAACAAACCACCACCCAGAAAACAAAAACCTAACTCGAAAAATAGGAGGAACTGCAAATGCAATCCACTGTAATAATGCCAAGGCGCAGCCTTCTGCCTAGATGAGGAACACAATAGCATTCTCCAAAACATGCATATAAACTTTATGTACTCTCTATATAAAAATAAAAAGGATTTTTTAAGGGAAGCATCAGCTCAGACACTTATAAGACCCTGCGGTACCGTTAGCAAACACATGAATCAGTTACTGGGTGAAACTGGGAATGGAGAGAGAAAAAGTAAATCACCGGCAAAACAAATCTTAGACGTATCCTGAAAATGAACACAGGTACCTACAGCCCACAGCAGAGTTTAAAGCGACTCTCTCCCCACCGCCACTTACTACTTATCTGGAAGACCAGGGAAAAAGCTTATGTCCTCCACGGCTTCCCACACTTGTCTCCGATCTCTCTCCAGCTACCTGGTGCTATCCTCTGCGCCGGAGCTGGAGAGGATGGAAATACCATAGTGTTTGCGGCAGGGCCGCCTATTCAAAGGGAGGGGGAGTGGTCAGCCCCGCATCCAGGGCGGTGGGAAAGGCGAGCTCCACGCCGCTCACGCTCTGGCCGCCACCGCCAGCCAGGAAGGGCCACCACCTCTGGCAGATGTCACGCCGCGAGCCCACCGTGGGGTGCCCGGCCTCGGCGGCGGCCGCTGGGTCTGCACGGCTGCTGCTGTGCTGGGGGCTCCTGCTGAGCTGTCCCGGGGTTTCGGTGTGCTATGAGGGGGTCAGCCGGCCCCACCGAGTCCCCGTGAGGTGGGCGTTATTCTTGCAGAGAGGCCGAGAAAAAAGGCACTCAGGGCGCGATCTGGGCAAGGTTTATCCAGCAACAGCCCGGGCGCCGAGCCCCTAACCTCAGCTCAGCCTGGCAGTGCCTGATGCCAGAAACTGCTATTCCGTCCAAGGTCCCCTGGGCACCTCTGGGCTTCCCGCTCCTGCGCACACCCCAAGGCACCGCTGTGCTTTTGGGTGTCTGCCTCACCCCCAGGCATGGGCAGGATCCGGCCACCAGGCTCCCCTGCTGCCACAAGCAGAGCATGCTGTGCCCCAAAACCCTCACCGTGTGCTCCTGGTACCAGGAATGCCAAAAGAAGCCAGGGTAGCTGCTGCTTCTTTTGAAAATCATAAAGGCTGGAGCAATCTCCACTTATACACAGACCCGTAGTGGGGAGAGCACTCGGGCAGCACTGGGAGCCCCTGGGTCAGCCTCTTCCTCTGCTGGAGGTGGATGGTCCCATCCTGCATCACCCCCCAGGCGGCTTTAACCCAGGCACTACCAGAGGGCAGGGGCTCTCTGGGGATGCTGTACACAGACAGGGGGCTGCCAGGGCTCGGAGAGCAGGCGAGCGCTCTCCCGACTGGGCAGAGAAAGGGACGAGGCAGAAACACAGGTTGCAGTGGGCTCATTCCTAAAACTTGGGGTTAAATTACCCGCTCTGCTCCGAACAGCTCTGCCTCCTTCCTCCTGGCCTGCCCGAGCCTCTCAGCCCGGCTGGGACCCCCACACTCCCAGTGCCACCCCCAGCCCCTGGATGCAGGAGGATGCACCCGTCCTGCAGAGCTGCTTTTTCCTCCAGGAGAGGGCTCCAGGCTGGAAATGCGCTCTGCTCCGGCACACGTCCCCGCCACGCCACCTTCCTGAGCTCCTGCTCGGCTGAGCCCCAGCCAGCAGCCCCAGCAGCGGGGTGAAGCACCGGGTCCCAGCCCCTCTCGCATCCCCCAGCCCAGCCAGCACATGGCAGCTCTGGGATCTGGGCGCGAGCCTCAGCTCTGCAGCCCAAAATCACCCACAAGGACCTGATTTCCCCCTTGGTTTGCTCCCATCTCCGCTTTGCGCAGCTCCTGCTTTGCTCCGGTTGCCCCTGTCCTACGGCAGCCCCAGGCTCTTGCTGTCCCCTCAGCATTCGCAGCCCAAACACCAAAATGTGCTGTTCTGGGACATTTTGTTTATGGATGAAATGGGAGGCCGGGAACATCTGCTCTGATTTCTCCCAGAAATCCTGGTAGTAAAGTTTAATATAACAGTGAGAGGACAGCCACGGGATTCAGCCCTTATTGCCTGAATGCACTGACGCCAGAAAACTTGCAGAAGAGGTCAGCTTACAAGGAAGTTTGCAGCATCCTTACCATTAAAAAAAAAAAAAAAAAGCAGCAGCATGTGTCTAAGTGCCATCACTGGAAATGCAGTCTGAAGCCCTGCGGAGCCTGCGGGGAGAAATAACTCCCAGGGACCTCCTTTCCTAGTCCAAAACCTGGTATTTTGGCTACTCCCAGCTAAGTGGACATTTACAAAGCACAGATTGAAACAGTATTTGCAGACACTATCACGTGGGTAATTTCTTAATTTCTGCCTGCACAAGGCTTCTGTGGCATCTACCGCTGCCAAATGCTTCCCAGAGGAACCAAATGTGCGAAACCGCCGTGCTCACAGGCGCGAAGGACCCTCCTGTTCTTCACCTCCCAGCCCAGGAGAACCGGGTCGCTCAAACGCACGGAGCGACAAACAGCCAAAACCGCCCACCCACAGCATGTATGCACATAAACCCATTAATGGGTCCTTCGAGGATTTTCACAAGCTCCTAAGCAAAGCATGGATCTGTGCTAGCCCTTGCGGGGACTTGGAAGCGCCCAGCGACAGGTGGCACGAGCACACGTTACCTGCTGAACTTGCAGCCGTACGGCACGGATCGCTCCTGTAGCTATTTTAACTCAGGAAATTATTTACAGGGCTCCATCTTCTCAGGAAGGTTTCCAGCCTCCTGGGCTTTGGTACAAAGGCTCGGTCACGTCTGAGCGCCAAAGGAGTGGAATGCATCCAGCAATCAATTTTTATCTGGGCAACTCTTCCCGAGGCTGCAGGATAACCCCGCTGGCAGCTGCGAGCAAGATGTCTTTCCCTGGGCTGGAGGCTTTGCTCTGCAGCAGACGGTCTTTCCGATCCAGCAATCTATATATTAATAGCCTCTGTATTATGGCTGTCCAATCGACTGTGTGTCTGCAAAACGGAGAGGCTTCTGCCTGGAGAGGTCTCTTCGAAGGCAGCACGGTGGCTGCTGCGTGCAGGCCACCTCGCTCGGCTGAGGCACTGCTTGCACGTGGCCGCCTGATTTTGGGGTCGCTGCTGCCACTTCAGTCGCCTCAGCCAGGTGCTGCAGCTGGCAACAAAAAGTCGGGTTAAATTTAGGCTGGTTCATGGAGCTTATAAAACCATAGCGCACACAAAGTACTTTCCATTCCAGATGGTTTGGATTTTCTTCATACCCATAAAAAAATATAAAATGATTCATTAGTGTCTAATTAAAGCAGTTATTAACGTTTTTACTGAATCTGAGATGTCTCGGGGATGTTTTACAGGTTGTGCACAGGTAGGCTGATTAACTTCAGGGGCACACGAATGACCCCTGGGCTCCTCCTGGAAGCCCTGTCCCGGTATGCTGAGAAATCCTTATCTGCACTTTGCAGGTAGAGGAATGGATGGAAAGTGAGATTAGCATCACCCTGAGGATGGCTGCGACTGGGGGAGTTCACAGCTTGTGTCCTGGAGCTGGACGATGAACACTGATCCCCTGGGGCAAAATTCATCCCAGCCAGAGTGCTGGGGTTACCCTGGCTGACGTCTGCCCCGGTTCACCCCCTGCAGCCCCCAGACTCCTTGCCAGGGAGAGATCCCTCAGACTCGTGGTCCACCAGAGGGTTGTAAACAACTGAGGGTGAGAAGCTGCGTGTTATAAACCTCCACATCACTTCATGGATCTGTAAGTATCCTCATTTCCATATTATGCTGCAAAAACAGAGCGGGAACTGATAAAAGGGCCCTGAGTGCTTGAGTGTCTGCTCTCAGCTGGCGTTACACAGTGACCCCGGTACAAGTGGGGATCTGTTTTGGAGGGTTATCTGCCTGGCCACTGTTTGCCCTGGGAAAAGGTGATACGGCCAGATCAGGGTGGTGCCTGTGCTTGCGAATGTCCCGGCAGGTTAGCCCAGGCTGCAGCAGCATTCCCCCCTGACCCTCCTCAAAATCGAGACGATGACACGCAGCCTGTGCCACAGATGGTTCAGCTGCGGTCCCCCAGGAGCCGTGCACATCTGGCCTCCAGGTGCTGAGGCTTTCCGTCACTGGCTGGCCCCGAGAGCAAAGCGGAGGCTCCACCAGGGCTCAGCCCTTTTGGCCCCGCTGGCATGGGATGAGGACCTGATTCACTGCCTCCTTGGGTGGAGCCCAGGAATACGGTGTGCCTTACCCAAGTCAAGGGGAAATGTTTGTCCCCAAATCAAGAGAGCAGTGCGTTTCCATCCTTGGGTCAAGCAGGAGCTCAGATCCATCATCTTGGACATGATGTGATGGATTTAGGATATACACTAAAAAGAGAGGCAGTTCGGGGGCACAGGAGCATCCTGAATGCTTAAAACGGGTCCACACATGACTTTAGCGGGTCTACATTAGGTTAGAAGCTGCTGCAGCTAATTCTCCTTCATATGCATTGAGCTAATTGCTATAAACCCGCTCATACATGGTTTTTCTTACTTCTGTAAGGGGCATGAGACCCGTGCAGAAACCAGCTTTAAATAACGCCGGTGTCTGAAGATGTGAGACTGGCTTGCGTGTGATACAATGTGCGGAAAAATTCCTTCGTTCTACTCTGAGTTTTCATTTTTAGTACAATCTCCCTCTCTACGCATGACTATAAATACGCGTACATATATATACATGATAAAACCAGAAATAACACCAAGTGCCATCCATCTTCTCATTCTGGAAGAGGAAGTGAGAAATTTCCACTCAGCTCTAAGTCTGAAGTGAAGCAACATCTCTAGGGAAGTTCTAGCCATAACATTGCCAGTCTGTGCCCTTAATATGCAAATTTGCAAATTTTGCCTTGTAGGCACAAAGAATAATCACTTTTCTAGAAGCCAACATAAATATTATCGGTGTAATCTCCTTTGCGCAGGTGTCTGCCCCACTCAGGCCATTAAAAAGCACAGGGGAAAGGTTCTCAGGAGCTCTTGAAGGCTGTAATAAAAAGGTAAATTCATTATCATTTATGAATATGTTAACTGGAAAATCAGTTATCGCTTGCCAGTTCTGATTTCAAGAAATATTAGGCCTGTTGGCTGGGAGGGGAATCTTTTATTAGACTATCTGATGTACTCGGAGAAAAGCAGATAGGATTGTGTCACGCATAACCTCTTCAAATCTGTAAATTAAAATCCTCACCCAAAATCTTTTAATCTAGGACTATAAAGCCAGATTTCAGAAGTGCTCGTTTCCCAGGCAAGCATATAAATGAAGATCAGATTTACAAAATGTTGTTGACTAACGATTCCTGCTAGAACACATCTGGCCAGATTTCCAAATGAATTCAGCAGCCAGATAATTACTTGCTCTTTATTACTTAAATTACTATTAACATGGGGGCAAAAAAAAAAAAAAAGGAGAGAGAGAGAGAGATTTTTATTTTTATTTTCTTTTATCAGATAAAATGTTCCCTGCATCTTGCTGTAGTATTCAAAACGTTGGTGAAAATGTTGACATTTTTAAAAAGTCAACTGCTTCTCAGGCTGCTGTAGCAATGCAGAAAATGAATTGCTATCACTTCACTTCTTCCCTTTGCCTCTTCTTTTAAAAAATAAGATTGTCGTTGGGTTAAAATGCTGTAAAAAAAAAGGTTTTTACATGGTTAGCTGATAAACCTGGGGAACTCTCATTTTCTTCCCCATATCAAGCAGATCTTTTTGTTATCCATCGGACAACGCACGCTGGTGTGTAACAAAGGCGCTGTGGTTTTTACGACGCTCTCTGGAGGCCCAGCCAAAATCCGCGCCCTCCTGGGTACCACCGCACCGCCAGGAACAGGCAGTGCCTCGGCAGCTCCGGGCTGCGCCAAGAAAACATTATCGTCCTGCGCTGACGTGCGAGGAGCCGGAGGGCCGGGGAGCTGTGCGCGGAGCCCAGGTGGGAGACATTTCGGTGCCGTGCTCTCGGTGCGCGTCCGAGCCAACACCAAAAGGTAGATGTCGTACAAAACGCTTCTTGTTGTTACAGCACGCAGAGGAGGAGGGAACAGTAGCAGAAATGCGAGGCTTGGTTTTGTGGAAATGAGTTATTAACATGTCCTTTACCTCTCTGTTTATTTTCCACATGGTTCCAGGTCAAGGAAAGTTTGTCTGTGACACTGGGAAAGGAGCCGGCTTTGTGAGCAGCTGTGTCTTCTCATATTTAAGCCCATATTTAGGTCCTCCACCACGCACGTTCGGATGGATTCTCTTCTGTATCCTCCATCCACTGCCAGGGGAGCGGCGGATAACGGGACGCAGGTGGCACCCCCGGAGCGGTGTGCCCGTCCCGGCCGTGCAGGACACCGAGCGCCCCAGGAGGACGAAAAGCAGCGCCCGCAGGGGCAGGATAACTTGCGCTGTCACCGTGGCCGGCTGCTCATGGCGGGGTTATTTACAGCCCGGCTCCAGATCGCAGTGCTGGGTCCCACATGTGAAGTGAAAGTGGAAGTGTGTGGGTGGGAGGGGAAGCAGCAGCATCTCATTTATCAGCGGCCCGAGCAGGTTTCCACCCAGACACAGGCTCCGCATCTCCCGAGGCGTCCTCGCCCAGCTGCCGCTGGAGCTCATCTGCGCTCCAGAGCCCGCCGAGAGATGCGGCGAGCGGGTGCCGGGGCACACGCGGGACCCTACCACACCACGGTGCAAGCAGAAGCATCTCTGGGGGCAATTCAGATGTCCCCCACCCTCAGAGGTCCTCAGGCACTCGTCCATGCACCACCTGGGGAAAACACCCCAGCAGCCGTCCTGCGAGGCTGGGCGAGGCAGGCACGCAGTGGGCCCATGCCATCCAGGGGTGCAGTGACCTCCCCATCTCTACCACAGCTCCAAAAAGTCTCCTGGGGCTGCCCCAGCTTCCCCCTGCCGAGTGCTTGCAGAAGTCCCCAGCGGCCGGCACGGGCCCGCTGGTTTTAGGCAGGGCGAGGGGGGATGGCTGGGAGGGGGTCACGGCGGGGTTAGCTGATGAACAGCGAGCGATCCTAATTTATGCAAAAAGCAGTCTGGAAAAACTGACATTCCTGCTTGTCTGCATATATAATATACAGAAATCCTAAATAAAGGGGCCAAAGATGTTTCTATGAATTAGACCTTTATCCTTCCACCATCCCAGAGCACAGCCCATGAATTTGGGTGAGTTTGCCTTTTTAATTGCTCTGTCTTTCTAATGCAGGCTATTTAGAAACTGCTCAAACAATGCCCTATTGGAAATCAAACAGGTCATTTGGGCTACAACTTTTATCTGGTTTTCCACCATCTTAGACTACAAACAAGCCATTAATGTCTGGAAACATAGCTTTGATTTTGATTTGGAAACTGCCGTGCAGATCTCTGCCCAGCGCCCCGTTCGGGGCCAGCCCACGTCCCGGCACCGAGCAATCCCCCCCTGCCCTTACACCTGGGGGCACTCTGCTCCCCCTGCTCTGGGTCTGCAGCCCTGGAGGTAAGACCCCGGGGGGGCCTTTTCTGACTGAAAGCTTTCAACAAGAAGTGAGTGTGGGGTTTGCTTTTGGTCCTGGATTTGGCTCTGCAGTGGGTTAAGGAGGTTTTCCAAGGATCTCTGAGCTAGGTCACGGCATCAGCTGCAGAAGAAATCTCCATTAACATGCATTTTATTTGCCCTCAAATAGCATTAAATTCCTGGGTTTCCTCTTCTGATGATTCTCCATTTCCTACTGACCCGCACAGTTCCTGCATGGTCTTGTCCCACTGCAGATCAGTCTTAGGAGACCCAGCACTAAGTCCTACTCTTCCCTCTATTCATAGACTCTGAACCCGTGGGTTTTCAGCATAAAAATGGGAAAAAAACTGCTTCCTGAGGGCACTTCTGAGCCTCTTTCTCCTGCTTCCATATCCAGGGACCTGAATGCACGTCCGGGGCACGCTGCACCTCTGCAAGCCAGCTTGCTGCCTTGTCCGCCTACGCGCACGTCCCTTAGGTTTTCCCCAAGGGCAGGATTTAAAAATGCCATCTCAGCCGTGACTAAGGGCGGTGGCGGGACGAGACGAGGCCGGCGGCTCAGGGCGGATGCCCCGCAGCAGGAGACGGAAATTTTGGCTCGGGCAAGCAGGGAGCCAGGCTTGCAGGAAGGGCTGATTCAGAGCACGGCGGCGCGGCGTCACCGTGCTGTCACCGCGCTGTCACCACGCTGCAGGCACGTCGCAGGGTGGTAGGTGCCATCACTTGCCCACGGGCACAGGTAGCGGGTGGCTGCTCTAGTTCCCACATGCAATAGTTTTCTATAAGCTTGTGCTCGAGGAACACACGCGGCCGCTGTCGCTGACACCAGCCCCATCCGCTCAGCCGGTACCAGCTCCCCGGGTTTCTGAAGTCAGCGGCAGTCTGGCCTGGGGAAGGCTGCTTTGCCTTGAAGGATGATTTCTGGCCGGCCTGCTTGAAGCCGTTTCCAAAAATCAGAGCATGAAATTTTCAGCACGTCACAGGGAACCAGAGCTCACAACATCCATTCACTTCAGCGCCTGTAAGTCTCCCTCCCCCAGAGACTTCACAGAACTCAGCTGGGAGTTTTTATTTTGCCCCCCCCTGTGCTGCCACCCTGGGCAGAAACACCAGGCACTGCAGCGGTGACGGACACAGCCTCACTTATCCTAACACAAATGGGATGAGAAATGCTCTTTTTCAGTCCCAGCCCCAGCATCTGTGGGCTGCAGGGACCTTGGTGAAACCCAGGGCAGCCTGACTTTACCTCCTCACTGACTGAGCTGCTTTTGCTCCTGCTCCGGGTTTTAATGGATGCAGCAAATGGGAGGAATAAAATAAATACTACAATCAAAGTGCTTAAACCTACGCCTCGTCTATGCCAACACAAACCCTGAATCGGAGGAAGCATTAGGCTAAATATAGATCCTCAAGCAAAATCAGAGAGCTCTTTTTTTATTATTTTTTATTTTTTTTCTAGGTTCATACTGTAAAACATCTGCTGAACAGTTTCCTATAACTGTTTTTGGCTTTTAAATCAAAGAAAGAAGAAACAATGTCCCATTTTGGTAGAGAGAAAAGGGGTGGGGAAGAATAGACCTTCCTCTCAAAGCAGGATGACAATGAGGATAGAAATAGAAGTGGGGGAGCTTTGAAACATCTTGAGCCCAGACTAGAAGTGCGTGGGGAGCAGGTTCAGGTACCTCTGCCTGCCGTGGCCGTGCCCCATTTTGGGGCAGAGCTGGCAAAACCACTGACAGATGAAAAGGAACACAGGCACTGGAGGGTGGTGGGGCAGAAAAAAAAGGGGCAGAAGGCACTGGGGGCGCGGGGCTGGGAGCTGGCTGGGAGGAAAAAGGCGTTATTTTGAAGCAGAAGGAAGGGGAGGAGTTCTGCTGCGATTGCGATGGCTCTCCCACATGGGTGTGCAGCCCAGAGACAAATCCCCTGCTCCTTGCAGCATCCCACGGCCACGTCCTGGCTTCCCCGGGCACCCCGGAGCTGTGCCCAGCTGGAGCCACCCGCAGCGGTCCCCACAGCGGCCTCGTGGCCCTGAGCTGCCACCTCCACGCAGGGTCCCCTCGGTGCAGCCACTTCCAAGGCACTTTCCCCGCTGCCTCCAACGGAGGTCACCCAGCCCTTCCCCGAGGCCGGTGGGGGGAACAGGGGGCGGGGGGGTGTCCGTGCTGTCCCACCTCGGGGGCTGCTTGGCACAGCGTTGCCTGCGCAAAGCCCTTCCTGCCAAGCCACAGGATGCGATGACGGTGAGGCTGGGAAAACTTCAAACCGGGGCAAACAATCGGAGATTGTCCGCGGCGTGCGCTCTAAAATTGGCTCCTTGGATTCGCACCAGGCTCAGCCCCCAGCCTTTGTCAGGAGAGCCGGGCACAGGAGCGATGACGGAGGAGGGCTTAATCTCGCTTCCCATCTGCAGCACGGGTTGAATTTAGCCCTGCTCGTCCCTCCTGACCCGCTGGCATCCCGGCACGTCGAGCCGTGCGGCCAGACGGCGGCCGGCCATCGCTGGGAGCGACTTCCCGCTGTTAGAGGTGTGCGGTGCCAGTATGACCTATGGGACCTGGAAGTCTGCACTCCTTTTTTATCCATTCCCCCCTCCCCCCCCCCCCAAAAAAAAAAAAAGTTACTTAGGAAACCAACAGCATGGGGGAACCCATTTCTGGGTAGCTCTGGAGAAGGGGGGTGCAAGAATTGTTCTTTTACACGGCTTTAGAATATTTGGGGCTAGATTTGCTCTTATTAGGTAAATCCTAGATAGACAGTGGCAGAAACCCTCCTGTTCATGCTGGTGTTCATGCAGCAATAGGACACAAGGCCAAGAGAGGCTTGGGGCTCTCTGGGTGAGCTGGATGAACGGGGGATGCCCAGCACCTTTCAGACCCGGCATGAGGATGCCCATGCCGTTAGCTCCAGGGGCCGGGGCCAGGATAACGGCATGTCCCCCCCTCTCTTTCCCCCATCTTTCAGCTTGGCCGCTGCCTCCTACTGATCCCAGTACCCTTGCAACACCTGCATGCTCCAGGGATGTGTTAAACACGGTCAGCACACATCTAATGGCTCTCAGGGACCGAATCCCATGGGCAAACCCAGGGCTACGCAGGGGCTGCGCTCTCCCCCTCCCCGCCCGACCCCCTGGAGGAAACCTGGGACAAAAGAAACTCAGAACAAAAACCAGGAGTGGGGAAGTGGCAGGCGAGGGCCTGTGGCAGAGCGGCCGGATCCCCAGGAGGAAATAATTGAAACAAGGCTCCAGCCCGTGCCGGAGAAGGGAGGTGTCGGGGAGCCCGCTCGCTGCCAGCCCTCTCCGGGTGCCGCAGGCAGGGACCTGCCGCCAGCCGCCCCAGCCCACGTGGTCGGTGCTGCCGAGGCAGGGGGGGCACCAGAAAATGGCATTTTGGTGGAAAAAATCTCTCCATAACTGAACTTACACAACAGCGACTTTGCTTTCTGCTGAATTTTGCCCCAGCCAGTCTTGCCAAAGCCCTGCACGGAAAGCAAGCGAAAGCGATGTTGGTAGGTGTTTGCAAAGCCCCCAGAACCACTTCTTATACACTTCTCAGGTATATATAGTAAATTTATATACATATCAGGTGTGTGTGTATATATATATATACCTACTCTGGGCAAAAAAGGTGTCCTGACATAAAGACGTGCTTCAAGGGCCAGGTACGCACAGTAGCTTTGCAGGAGGGGGGCTGGAGAGCTCGGGGCACCAGAAGCATCCTTTTCTCTGCATTTGGACCAAGTGCCAAGGGCTGAGGCTGCGGCCCTGTGATGGACGTGTGAAATGCACTGCAGCCCCCAGGGGCCGTTTGTAACATGGGGGGGGGGGGGGGGGGGGACGTTGTAAGGCAGCACTCGGTGGTGAAATCATTTTTTTGGGGGGGAGAATGGGAGCTTGTGTGCACGCGGGTGCATGGGAGAGTGGGGCAGGAATTCACAGCAATGATCCCACCCAAAAAGCACTGGGAAACGCTGGGGAAACGGGGTCTGGGGGAGAACGGGGGCTGCCCAGCTGCACCCCAGCCTGGCGCAGCGCCGGGGCTCAGCCCCTGGGGCAGGATGGCCGCGGGTGCCTCCCAAAGCCGAATTCACGGCACGGGCTTGTGCTCCCGAAGCGCACCTCTGCCAGAGCGCTGATTGCAGGCGAAGGTTTGCAGCTTGGAAACTTGGAAGGGCCCGGCTATTTTCACTCTCTCTCTCCCAGCCTCTTTCATTCATGCTTCCTCTCTCTTTTCCCCAGTGCATTTCTCACTCACGCTCTCATTCATGCTCGCTCGCTCATTCTCGTTTTCCTGGCTGTATTTTTAGCTCCCTCGCCATTCAGAGGATGTGAACATTATCCCTGAGTCATGACTTTGTGAGGAAACAGGCAGCCAGGGCTCCCATTACAGCCCGTCAGGGCTCTTATCAGCTGCGGCGCAGGCTTGCTGGGCAGGGGGCTTTATCTCCCCCCCCCGCTCTTCCTTTCACGCCAGCTGCTGCGGCCCCAGACCCTCTGCCGAGGCCACGAGCGAGGCTCATCCCTCGGCTGCGGCGTGACGCAGAGCCCAGCGAGTTAAATGAAGATTGGCAGCCAGGAAATGGGAGTAAACCGTAAGGGCCAAAGAGCATCCTCGGTGCTGGGGTGGCTGCTGCAAGAATTACATCAAGCAGAAAGGTGTCTGGCGGGGCTCTGACACCAACTGCTGCTGGTGTTATTCCCAGCCCAAGCAAACAAACATGAGGTAATGGCACCTGGGGGCTTAGTCGTGAGCTTGCTCTGGATTTGGAAAACACAAAGCCCTGGAGTATTTGAATCTGGCTCGCAGTAATGTCCAGTTTTTGTTGAAGCAGCAGCAAAGCATTACACAGGCTCCGTTCCCACACGTGGACGAGCCATTGAAACAAAAACCAGCCCACACGAGAAACGCTTGGAGCCAATCATTTATTTGTGCTTCGCTCCCAAACGCCGATGCTATTTTGCACGCAAATTAACACCAGACCTTCTTCCGGGGAGAATAAACGAGAAATCCCAGGCGGGCCAGGCAGTGCCGCTACCTGCACAGCCCCGGAGCCCGAGGGGGACCTGCACCGCCGGGACGTTACGGACAGTTCCCAAGTGACCCCTGGGAGGTGCCAGAGGGGGGGTGACGGCGGGGGCAGCTTTTCGTGCACCACAACCCATCTTTGTGCATCTCGGCCCCGCTGATCTCGCTGCTCGGCACTGCTCGTGAGGCTCAGCTTCACCTTTTCATGACATTCAGCTGTTTTCGGCTCACTTCCTCTGACTTTCCTCTCTAACCTTTGTGTTATCTCCTTAATGCTCTCTCCTCCCTTTTCCACCCATCTGCTTATTTTAGCTGCCTCTTCCTGCCTGCACGTGTGGCTGCTCCCTGCCCGTCTCCTCCCGTGCCCCCTCCACAACACCTCCGGCCAGAAGGGGGTCAGCCTCCTGCCCTCCGCTCCTGGGCACCGTTTTGCCCCATTTTCCTGCTTTCCAAATGACTGAGGCCAGTCGATTGAGGCAGGAGCGCAAACTCCCGCCCCCTTCCTATGCACGCTGCGGGGCACGGCAAATCCCTGCAGCCTTCTCCTCTATAAGGGGTGAAAACCTTGTGGGTTTTTAATTTCCCCCAAAAATGTGATCTTCAATGAGCTGCGTGTGCACCCCAGACCCCTATACCCACTTGTGCCACCTACGCTGCTGCTCAGCATCCGAAATGACGTGGTTAAAGCCGATGCTTGCTGTCCTCTGTCCCTGCAGGTCCCCCCCCGGTGACTGTCACCCTCCCGCACCCCGTGTCTGCGGAGATGCTCTGCCAGGGCCGGGTCCGGCCGTACCCCACCTCGCAGCCTGCCCACGTGCCCTGGGAGCACGGGGAACATGCGGTGCCCAGCGCCGGGCCGGGGGAGATGAAAGGCTGCCACGGGGTCAAGAAGCAGCTAAAGACAGTCAAGGAAGAAAAATCCATTGAGGGCCTCTAAAGAAACCACTTTGGGGTCAGGAAATCCCACTGCTGTGGTTATCAGCGCTCAGAGAGGATAACAGGGAAGGATCAGGCCCTTTCCTTGTATTTCCCCTCTGGCTCCCAGTACGAGCCATCAGCAGGGCCACTGGTTTGGCCCGATGTGACCGCTTCATCGCACACCTCCGAGCTGGTGGCTTCCTTCCCTGGACGGACACAGCTCCAGGGGGGACACGGGGCAAAAAGGGACCCTGGAAGGAAAGCAGGGAAATTTTTCCATCAGAAAATCAGAAATTTTTCCCATGCAGAAATGCGGTGTGGTGGGGGGGATGCTGATGGCACAGGGGGTCGCGCCCACACCAGGCTCGCCGCAAGCACGGGGTGCTTGGGTGTACGTGGTGGGCAGGAGGGGCCGGCGGGGGCCTGGGGACCTTCGTGGCCGTGTTTGTGCAAGAAACGAGGCTGCTCACAGCCCTGGAGTCAAAACACTCCGACGGTGGAAGCCAGGACTTCCTGGGCTGAGCCCCGCTGCTAAATAAAAGACAAAGGAAAGAGTAATTAGATGCCATTAATTGTTGTTAAGAGGATTTTTGCTGGCGGCCAGGACTCCTCTCGGGAGGACGCAGCCCCGGCCTTACCCAGCCCGGCTGCAATAACACCGCAGCACACACCGGGTTTATTTTAAGCGCTCCTGCGCCGGGGCCAGACGTGCTGGGGACGGGGCTGGCGGGGAAGGGCGAGGACCGCGGGGCGATGCAGCCGGGAAGCGAAGCCATGGATGCGCCCCATGCCTCAGCCCTGGAAATCTCAGCTCTTGTCTGGTTCCAGCATGGCAAAGGCAATTCTCGGATGGAAAGACAAGGGCTGTAAGCAAAGCATGCATGAACGACAGGAAAAATGCGTGAAGTGCGTTTGTCTGTGGGATGTCGGCGAGGGAAGCGCACAGCGTTAGTCCTGCAGTCATTAAAAGGATTCTCTGCCCCTGCCACTTACCTGCGCTCTGGCTTCTGTGTTTCCCCATTAGAGTTTATTCATTATGATGGCTATTATTTTGTTGTATGATGAATACAGCCCTTTTGGCAAGCCTTGGGACGTTGCCTAGAATTACAAGCAATTTAATAACAGGGAGCCGAACGCTGCGGCCCTGCTTTCACTCCTCTCTCACTGGTGGAAAGCCCCACTGGCTTTGATCAAGAGGAGTCATAGCAAAAATAACGTGACCCCCCTGGCTTCACCTGGACACCTCCCTGGCCATCCCCCTGGGGTCGTGGTGGAGCCCCAGCCCCATGGGATCAAGCACTGCCAGGGCTGCTCTGTAAGCACCAAGGGGATGCGGCTGCCAGTCTCACCCAGGCATGGGGGCAGCAATAAGGGGAGCCGGGGCTGGGGCTTTCTCCAGTTTAATTTTATTTTTCCTCCAGTCGTGCTCAGGAGCTGCCAATTCCCTCTCCCGTTCCCATTCCCACTCCCTGCACTCCGCATGTCTCGCCCTACGGAGGTGACGGTGCAGGTTAGGACAGCGCAGCCGCCTTGGGGCACAGGACGACGAACACCTCTGGCCAGCCGCCCTGCCTGGGAAATGGAGATGAACACGGCCTCCACCCGAGCGAGAAGCGGGGACCCGTTTTGGGGCACCTTCCCCACCCACACTGGAGCAGCATCTCCACCTCTTACAGGCAACAGGCTCTGCTCTCCCTCGGCGCAGTTACTTGTTGTGCTGAAGCCGACAGCTTGCTCCCACCATGGGGCAACCTAGAAGTTCGTTTCCTTTTTCAAAAACCCCAAACCTTTGCAGTTCGCCATTAAGAGCACACTTTTTTTTTTTTTTTCTTTTGAATTCACAGCAGTGGCAGGCAGCACCTTCCCAGAAAGCCGCGTCTCCTGCAGTGAAGGCGCTGTGTTTTCGAGACACGTTTTGCTATAAGCAGGCGGGATTGCCTTGCTGCTTCGCTTCTCTCTTGTAGGGTGGCTGCACTGCAGAAAGCACAAGCACGCCTCCTGAAGGCAACCCGCGGCTCCCTGGGGGGGGCAAAGCAAGGGCTGCAGGGTCCTCTGATAAAGAAGGGGTATTGTGCACAAGCAAGTCCTTGCTTCAGAAAAAAAAAATAAATAAATAAAAAATCACTGTGCTGCAATGAGGCAAGCCTAAAGGAAAAATGATGTTTGGGGAAGTCTGCAGCACCCAGCTGGGGTGGGATCCTGCTTTTCTGGATTATCTCTGCCTCCACTCGCCCCCATCACGGCATCTGGAGAAGCTCACAGCCTGCAGGCTGTTTATCTTTGCTGCACATCTGTAGGGCAGGGAAGTGCCCTCGGCCCCGCCGCAGGGAAGGAGTGGATTTACTTTCCAAATGGTCAGGAGCTGAGCTGTAGCGAGGGGTCAAGGGACTTGCTCCAAAAACGGCAGAGCCAGCGTGGACACCTCTGTGGAGCGGTGCCAGAGAATCGTGGTACCTGGAGGGACCCTGCCCCCCAGCAGGACCTGGCGAGGTCCATGCAGGGCATCCTGGGCGCGTGTCCACGTGTGTCCATGGGCACAGTGTCCTGCAGGACAAATCCTCGGTTTTGCTGCAGTGTTCATCCTCAGCACAATTCAGTGCACAATGAGGATTTTGTTTTCCCCTTCATGCAGCTGGAAGCTGAAGCAAGAAGAAAGGGAAGGATTTGCCCTCCATTGCTGAGCAGGGCAGAAACCCATTCCTTGGCACCTCTGAAACCTGCCCAGGCCCAGTGCAGCATGCTGCCAGTGCACCCCCTGCAGCAGACACACTTTTCTGATACTTACTTTGGTTACATTAAAAGCACACTGTCCAATTAAAAGTAAACACAGTTCTCACTGGCACTACAGTGAAGTCTTTCCCTCCCCACAAATAAAAAATCATAATGCGTTCTTCTTCTTCCTTCCTTTCTTTCTTTCTTCCTTCCTTTCTTTCTTTTTCTTTCTTTCTTTTTCTCTCTTTCTCTCTTTCTTTCTTTCTTTCTTTCTTTCTTTCTTTCTTTCTTTCTTTCTTTCTTTCTTTCTGCTTGGGCAATGAAAGAAAACATTTTAACCAGTTTCACTTCCTTTTACTCTCAGCAGCAAGTCAATGCCACTGTTAAGTTCTCATCTACTAGCACAAGGCTGCAGTGTCCGGGTTGCAACATTATAGTGTTATCATTTAAATTAAAGAGAGGAGGGGAAAATGCAGAGGCATTTATCTGGTAATGAAGAAGCTTGTTTGTAAGGCTAGGGTGGATCCGAGCGCTTTAAGACAGTTTCTAAACTGTCATCTGGAGACTTCACTTCAAAAGCACGCGCCCCATGAAGCAGCAGCCGAGCTGCAGCAAGAGCCGGGTGCACCCCGGGTGCTTCCCACCGCTGAAAACACGCGCGCGTCTCCATTTCAGCATGCTTTCTTTTTTTTTTTTTTTCCGCAGAACTAAATATACGCCTGTTCCCTCATTTCTGCCTCGGCACCCTCGGCTTCCCCGCGTTTGTGGGTCTGTGTGAGCCCTGCGGCGAGCCGCGGCCCGAGCAGCATCCCCGGGAGCCGCCTGCCGCCGCCCGGCCGGCACTGCAGGCGCTGGGCAGCGCGGAGCCGCCCCCCTCGCCGCCTGAGATCGCAAGGTCTGGCAGGTGCAGACAGGCTCGTGGCTGAAGGAACAGTCCCTCGCTGTCCCCCGCTCTCCTCCGGGAGGCGAAAGTCACGGGGCAACACGCTCCCTTCTTGTTAGGCCAGCAGTGAAACGTTGCAAACTCGTAAACTCCTCTTCGGCCTCCGCTCGTTTCAGTTCACCTTCGCAGGATCTGAAGCGCAGCGTCGCTGTTAACAGAGCTGGATCATGCTTTTCATCGTGATCTTGCACCCAGTGGATTCATTCACCACTGGCTTTGCTGGCCTGCCTTCCGCATTCATCTCCTGAGTGCTGAAAAGAGGCGATGGAGCCGAAAACATATCCTCTGAGCTCCACTCGTTTTGGCTGCTCGGCTTTGCAAGGCCAGGGCTTCTGCACCAGCTTCCACTGCTGTCATTGCCGTGAGATGGGATCGCTCGGGAGGAGGGGGGGAAGGAGGGGAGCTCCTAAATGCCAAAGGCTTGGAAAAAGGATGGATGGCGGAGAAGCCACAGTTGCGATCATGGCTTGAGAGGCAACCCTGGGAGCCAACAGCCACGATCGTTCGGAGGTTTTTTGGTGGGTAGCACGAAGGGAGCTTGGCGGAGGCTCGGTCTGGCTCCAGCTCCAACAACCGCAGCCTCCACCTGGGCTGGAGGCAGGTGTGGGGCAACGACAGCCGGGGCCGGGGGGCCCAGCACGTGGCCCCGCGCGGTGACATAGCCGGCTGCACGCACCGAGCTCACCCTGACTCATTCCTGAACCCCGACCCTGCCTGTCTGCCCTCCTGCTTCTGAGCGGTGAAGCCTCGCTTTCCTTACCGTTTGGCTGCGGCAGACTGAGCAGCCAGCTCGCCCCTTTTCCTTCTGGGGTCCCCCTGCAGCAGGTGTTTGCTTTGCGGCAAGCCAAGGAGCAGAGCCAGACACACGCCAGCACCTGGGGCGATGCCCCAAATCTCCCCGTGGTTACCCCATAGCAGCAGAGCCGTTACCTCCCCCAGGCAGGGCTGCGACCCACTGAGGGCAAATCCTGCGGTGTCCTGCCAGCCTCCCAGCCCCCCGCTGGCCCTCTGGGCTCTTCTCCCCATCCGAAGCTGAGGGAAGAGGGAATTTACAGGGAAATGGCATCGCTTCAGGTACCAGTCAAAATAAAGCCGTGGGTACTGGTAGCTTTCCAAGCACTTCTGAGGCTCTCCCACACCCTGGGGCGCTTTTGTTTTAAAGGCACATGAAGAGTCCCATACTTTGGCTACAGATCTGAACTTTCATAGATCTTAAAGCCAGAAAGGACCATAGATTATCCAGGCTGACTTCCTGTATAACGCAGGCCATATGAGTCCATCCCCTTATTCCTAAAGTGAGCCCAATAATTTCTGTTTGGCTATACATCTCTTCCAAAAAGGCATCCGGTCTTGATTTAAAGACTTCAAGAGATGGAGAATCCATCACTTCCTGTGGCAGCTTGTGCCAATGGTTATTTCTAATAAAGAAGGAAGCTATTTAGAGCTGGGCTTACATGTCAGAAGCTTCTCTGGGTAAAGAAGTGCTCACTGACTGTCTCTCCAGTAACATAAAAGCACAAAGCAGTCCCTGAAGAAGGATCTCACCCCAAAAGTGCCTCTACTTTTTCCCACCTGTCTGAAGTTGGTCTTTCCTCTACTAGCATCACCTTCCGTAGCCCATCAGGGCTGTGAGGACGTTTCTTCAGCAGGTCTGCACGTTCGTTATAAGTTGCTTATCTTTCTCAGAAGCAACCCAGCCCATTTTGCAAACACACACGTTTCACAAGCAGCCCTCCCTGGGAGTGCGTAGCCACCCCGGTCCTTCCAGCCTCCACCAGCTGTGAGACAAGGTGATGCTCTGCCGAAAACACCTCCGTGCCTCCCCCTGTCTGCGTGACACCTTCCTGTCCTCCTGCCTCGAAGCTAAGGCACCAAGCACGGGCAGCAGGGAGGAGATGGCTGCTCGCAGCACCGCCAGGTTATCGGGGCAGCCACACGGACACCTGGGGCCGTGTCACCCTTCCAGGTTGCTCGAGTTCGCATCTCGCAGCATCCGAGCGAGGCAGCCCTGGGCCACGGGCCAGCTGGCTGAGCCCCAGCCCGGGCAGGACAGTCAGCACTGGTGAGCAGGAGGAAGTATTCGGGAGAGCTGATGACAAGCACGACTGTGCCTTGGAGGCAGGACATGTGTCCGCTCCTGCCACTGGCTCGGCCTCATCCTTAATCCCGGGCTCCCCTCATAGCTGACAGGGGATGAGCTTGGACTTCATCTTGGGGAGATTCAGATGACCAAGGCTCGGCCCCACTGACACCCAGAGGTGTCTGCCCATGGACAAAAGCTGCGCGTTATCTCTCCGCTTCGCTCCCAGTGCCATCAGACTGTATGGGAGCATACAAAACCAGATGTTCTTGTAAATCACTTTTACTGAGTTATTTATATCCATATAATATTTGACGTTTCCTGTTCTATTAAGGGGCTCCTGTCCCCAAGACCTTTTTGAAGCAGCACAGTTATGAGGGCCATAGGAGCTCCTGGAGCATCTCGGGCAGCATCGCCACGCCAGGAAGAGCAGCGCTGGGAGAGCAGCGTAGGAGTGGGAGGGAGGGACAGGAGTTGTCCTGCGGTATCTTGACACTTTAATGCACAGAGATAAAAACTTGTGCTTCCATAGGAGGGCTGTCCAGCCTCTTAGCGGAGAGATTTGGCACCCCCAGAGCACCTATATGAATCAGCCTTAAACTGCCTCGGTGGGAACTCACTTGCTCACATGGTTGAAATAACCCTTCCTTTGCTGGAAAAGGATTCCCAGCATTGCGGCGGAGCTCAGCTGGCACTCCATCCGGCAAAAAGTGTTCAGCCAGATCTGAGCCAAACCCACAGACATTTTTTAGCCCCGCAATATATCTAGCACTGCTGGACAGCGAGGACAGAGCTGCCGTGAAATCCCAGGTCTTAGGTCTTCCAAAATCAAACAAGAGAGATCTCAGGGCTGAGGGAAACGCCTCATGTGGTCTCAGTTCCTCACCTGATTGACACAGAACCCCCACCCAAGAGGAGCAAAGTATGGCATGGAGGAAGAATCAGGATCCAAATGCATCTGGGGAGCCTTTTGAAAGACCAGATCCCACAAAAGGCTCGTGCGGACAGGGCTGCTGCAGAAAGAGCGCGGCGGGTGGAGCAGGACTTCCACATCCCCTCGTGGCAACCTCATGCCTTCTCCCCGCACAATGCGCCCAAATTCTCCCTCTGCTCGTCAGAATTTCCTGCCCATCCAGCCGGATCTGAAAGAGCAGGGGATTGCGAGGCGCAGCCTCAGCCTCGGTGCTCTGGATGCTGTTTTTCCAAGCTGCCACAAGGTGCCAGCATTTCAGAGGGTTACCGAGCGGGGAGCCAGGCGGTGGCCGAGCCCAGCCGGGCAGGACCTGGGGCAGGGGCGCACCCCCTGTGCCCCACCGGCCCCCCTCCAGCCCTGCCGAGCTGTCACGGAGCCCCTGTGCCTCCCCGTGGGCCATGGTCGGTAGGGGGGAAAAGATGGGGAAGGTGGAGAAAGCGTCTCCGTGGGGAGGCGGACACGGCTGGGGATGGCGGATGGTTGGCCAGTTTTGGGGTGCGCGGTGGTGACCAACCCATCGCTGCGCGTCCGAGGCGCATGCCGGTGTCCCCCGGTGCAAGAAGGGGCACCCTGCTGGCTCCCTCCAGCGCAGCCCCTCCGGCTGGGCTCGGGGCTGCCTCTTTCTGCCCCCAGAGGAAACGTCGCCCGTCCCCGGGGCCGTGCAGACCCTGCTGCTGGAGCTCTTCATCAGCGTCTGCAGGCACGTTGCAGTGAGGAGAGTTCCCTCTCACTTCCCCAAAAAGAGAGAGAGAAAGACGAGGCAGTTCTCCATTTTCGTGTATCAGTTACCGCTGCTGCCGGGGACGTTCCCCAGAGCAGCCCTGGGGAGCTCGCAGCTCTTTCAGTTCTGTCCGTGCCCCCGCTGACCAAGTGCCCTCCATCAGGTCCCTGCACCAGGAAAATGGCTTCGGGGGCCAAACCCTCCCTCGGGGCTTTCTGCCCTGTGGTAAGGAGGTCCCCTAAACCCCAGGTGACAAAGAAGGAGCAGTTGCTAGGGCTTTTCCAACTCAGCTGAGTTTTTTCCTCTCCTGGAAAGACACACAAGAAATACAACTTCTCCATCACGCCGATAACCTTCTGACCCTTTGCTAGCTCGCCAGCAGTCCCCGGCAAGCCTTCGGTAATTCCTCTAATCCCCAACACATCCCGGGCCCCAGAGAGGCACTAGCAGAGGCCATCCCCTCCACACGGAGCTGAGACACCTGGGGCACAGGAGGCAGCAACCTGCCACCGCAGCCCACGAGCTGCAAGGCGTCCCCTCGGCACCACCCTGGTGGGCTCCCAAATAAGATCCTGCAGTCCTGGATCTCAGCCCCCCCTTCTCTAACCACTCCCCCCGGAGATGGGGAGATGGGAAAATTAACGCATTTGTTCCTACTAAAATGTATTTCTTTCCTTCCTGGCTCTTTTCATGGATCTCCTTTCCCAGAAGGAAGGAAAAAGATAATTGATGTTGATGGGTAATGTGGTAAAAACACAAAAACCCTTCTGGTTTCAGGTAAGACAAGGCAGCCAGCTGCTTTGGAGCCTTATTATTAAGACCACAACACGGGAGGATAATTTTGCTTGGGAATATGCCTTTAAAGCAATCACGAATTTCCTCACCTCGCTGCAGCAAATCTGTATTGATGTCAGCACAGCAACCTCAATTTTCACAAACCAAAGCCCAGGCCAAGGGCTTCTGTACCTTGAAATATTTTTTTACGCTTTGGGGTCTTCCAGCACTCTGCTTTCTGCGGCTCCGCAGAGGTGTTGGACAAATTTCCTGTCTCATTTCTGGAGCAGCGAGCCGCAGCTTTATCAGTGAGTGCTCAGCGAGACAGCCCCTGCTCCCAGACAATGCTGTCTCCATAAAAAGAGAGCTGTGAAAACGGCGCTGTAGAGTAATTACTTTCCTGCTCACCGCAGGCCGGCAGTTCAAAACCACAGCTGGAGAGCTGACAGTGTGTGCTCTCTTGCGACAGACGGGGGATGCTCATAAATGCAGCTTGTCCAGAACGCGTGCACAGCTTTTTTTTCCCCCCACACATATCAAACGGACTTCTCAGCTAAAAAGTGGAAAAACAAATGTTCCACCTTATGCCTGCAGTGCTTCATTTATTTATTTATTTATTTATTTATTTATTTATTTATTTATTTATTGTAAAAGAACTGGTTATCTCTTTTCTTGAAATGACTAAAAAGTATTGATTTGTAGTTTCCTACTAATATTTCTGTTTTACAGTTGAGGCGAGACTTGTGAAATCTTTCCACTTAGAGAATAAAACAGTATTTTACCATTACCTTTCTTCAGGGAAAATCTGTGGCCAGAGCATTACCCATGACTTATTACCTGGCACTGGAAGCATGTTAGAGAGGCACTTTCCCTAGGTCACGAAGCCGAGCACTACCAAAGCCAAACCTCAGACCCAGCCCCGCTGAATATTCATCCCCTTCTGGACCACACCTTGAAATCAGCCTTCCTGGCACTGGGAAGTACTGGAGGTTGCCCAGTTTAACCAGGACCACGGGAAGAGAGCCAGGGGACGGCGTGCTGCCAGCTGCCTGCCAGCCACAGGGTGCCACTGGGCACCAGCGGACCAGACTGAAGATGCTGAAACATCTGAGCCGCAGGGCAAAAGATGTGGCAGAGCCGTTCCTGCTCCCTCCGCCGCCGCTGTGTCACTAACATATTGCAGAAGAGCCTAAAAAATAAACATGCTGCCACCAGATGTTTAGAACATCTGGTCAGACCAATAAAGCAAAAACAACAACAAAAAGTAACTGTGAAAAAAAAAAAAGGGGGAAAGGAGGCGTATTCATGAAGCCTGCAGGTTGCAGCTTTCTTTGTGACATGACATGGTGGAACTTTCCACGAAAGCCCCACGGCACGTCGGGAACACCGGTGTGAGCAGCATCCCCAGGAAGCGCGCTCACGTCCCCGGTCACCGAGCCGTGGAAGCCTGGAGGATCTGGACAGCCGCCTCCCAGGGGCAGCCCCGCGCGGATCTGTAGCCCTCCTGCCGTATGGGTGTCTCTGATGGACATTTATGGCCTGTTTCATCTGCACATGACATAATCTTCATTGTATTTATAGCATCCCTGGGTGGTAAGGAAGTGTTCTCATCCCCGTTGTGCAAACTCGTCCCAAAGTGCAAACAGGCACCGCGGCGAGCTGTGGTCAGGATCCAGGGGGAGGAAATTTGGGAAGTCAACGGGAGCGAGGTGCCACAGCACGTTCATGGCTGCTGGTGCAGCACCTTGCTCGGGATCACCCATGAAGATCTCCCAGGGACAGAAACCCAAGTCTCAAGCCAAAACTGGGGTCCTTGCTCAGGTATCTTCACGTGGCAGTCTGAGCACAGCCGATGTCACAGGGTGTCCCTGCATCTGCAGACAGATGCATCTCCTCACCAGCTGCCCAGACACTTTGCAGGGTTCAGAGAAAGACCAGGAGCATCCCCCCCCCCGCTGCTGGCTGAAGCTTACCCAAAAAGGCCAAGTGCGGCAGCGTGCCCATTGCGGAGGGCTGGCGGCCGCGGCCCCGCAGCAGCGGAAGCTCGTTGGGTTACACCAGTGCCCCAGGCTGGTGCAATCCCGCGTGGGGACATCCTGAGCTCAGCTCAGAGCAGCTCACGCTGCTTGGCTTCTGCTCCCGTTAACCTCAGCTGTACTGAAGTGGGGCCAGTCCTCAGCCCACACCCAGTGCCCCCTGCCCACCTTCGGCACCGCTCTCATGTCACTGATTTAAACTCAGGCATGGAGTCCTCCAGGTCCAAGCCCGTGCAAACACATCCCGCCTTTCCCCAGCCTGACCTGGCAAGTCAATGCAAGGCCACCAGACACCAACCTGGCCCATGCTGCAAGTGCTCACAGCAGCGCTGGCCGCCTAATGGGCCTGGCTCTGCACACAGTTCTCATGTCAGGGGAGGTGGTTGCTTAAATAAAGCCCCGTAATCGCAGCTCGAAGGTCGCGACTGGGTCTGGATTGCCTTGCATGACATCCATACCTTGGCCGAGCTTTCGGATCCGTTTGCCTACACACTGTGCTGCGATGCTGGAGGCAGACAGGGGATAGTTTGTCTCGCTTGGTGTGAGCTTTGCCGCAGCTGGGATTTGAACCCAGTCCCACAACCTCGCTCAGAGCAGCTGCCCCTGCTGCGTCCCACCAAGAGCACGACCCCAGCCGTCCCACCCCTGCTCGGGGACAGGGATCTCCGGGTGCAGAGCCAGGGGACAGCGAGCCACAAGAGGGCACTTTCATCTCCCAGACACCGCTGCGGTAGGTTGCACATATATAAATATATGTGTGTGTGTATATATATATATATATATATATATATATATAAAGTCTGAAGCCAGGAAGAATGAATCACTCGGCAGAGGGGGAGCTCTGGTTTGGTGACAGGCGCTGGCTTGCGAGCAGGTCTCCTGGAGAGACCGGGAACCGGCGGTGCAAAGAAAAACACCTCTGACGGTGGCCGGCTGTCGGATGGAGGACCCGGGGAGCCTGGGGCGGCACAGAGCAGCCGCCGGGAGCCAGCAAGCACGACGAGCTGCAGCAGTGACCTCAGTAGGCTATAGAAAGGCAATAGCAGCGCTGCTTCCAAGTTAAATAAAGACAGATATTCCACTCAGGGCCTTCAACCACCCTCTCTGGAGCCTGCTTATGCTCGTTCCTCTGCAGCCGTTTAAAAAAGGCCCAGAAATGCAGGGAGATTTCTCTACTGCCGCAAACCTGCTTTACTCACCGATCAACCCAGGTTTGAGCTCTGCCCTCTGCATCACTTCACTGCCCTGGAGCAAGGGGTTGAGTAAAACACATGATGAAAGGGAGAGCTCGAAAGCTTGGGAGCAAAAACTGGCTTCTCTGTACAAATAACATTTCTTTCTCTGGGTGGTGCTGTCCTGTCTCTGGCCAGAACAGGAAACTTCAGCATCCTTCTCCTTGTCTGCCAAGGTTGCTTGCCTCCAACTGGGTCCATCTCATGTTGCCCAGTCAAGTGGAAAATACCATGATGTATATCTTTCCTTGGCAGTTTTGAGATGCACAGGGGCAGCGCATAATCTAGAGCCTTGAAAAGTGGAAATCTTTCTGTGTCTTGTGAAAACACCACGAGTGAAAGAAGGATTCTGACTAAAGCAGAGAACAGCAAGGTCCTGCTTTGGTCAAACTATTTGCTGGCATTTCTACATGCCACCGGGTGAAGCAGCTGCCTCTGGGTGACATTGTAATTTCTTCAATACAAAGAAAAATACAGCTAATTACAGAGGAGCTGGCTGTGCCCTTGCATGCAAGCAGGACTGTCCCTGGAGCTGGGACAGCCATCATGACCTCAGCAGGTAATCTGAACTTAAGAGAGAAAAACTGTATGCGTGGGGTAGGGAAATCTAAAAACAAAAGTGCTGTAATCGCAGTTACACTTGCACATTGGGAAATCTGGGACTTTTAAGTATTTCTGGCAGCTCCACATTTGGAGCAGGGGGATGCTTTTTTTCCTAAGTTCTGCCGTTTCGAATGCTGCAAACATTCGAGCCAGCTCAGCTGGAAGCTACGGCCATTTTTATGACGCGGAAGAGGAACGAGGACGTCCAGGCTCCACAGGCTTATGGGGCAGCTGAAATTATCACTTTCCAAATCAGCCAGCAGGCACAACACCCAGCACATGGGACTGTGTCGAGCCAGGAGCCGCTACACAGGCACACACACCTCTCGTGGTATGCAGTCACCTTGCAGATGTCTACCCACGCCGGGTTGTGGCACCAACTCACAACTTAACTTGTGCCCGGGCTCTCCCAGGAGCCCTAAAATAAGTGGTCTGGCTGTTACTTTAGTAGTACATTAAGTAATAGGAATAATTCACCCTGCTCGAGCTACTCAGCTTGTGACGTGGCCGTCTGCCCAGAGACAACGTTCCTGCTGGGTGAGGAGGTGTTTTGGATGGCGAGCTTTCTAGGGCAAAGCTCGTCTTTCTCAGGTGTTTAGGAGACACACAGAGCACGCTGGAAACTTTAATAAGCACCGCAGTAAATCCTCAGAGGATTTGATTTTATTCCAGGACAAAATCTGGGACATGGCTTTGGAGAGGCTTTGGAGAGGAATGGAAAGAATTCCCCCCTCAGAGGCAAAACCGCGGCGTTTCGCGGTGTCACCCTTTCCTGAGGAGAAACAGCAGCTTTCCACTTGCCGGAGAGGTGCGGGGCGGAAGGCACGAGGGCGATGGTTTCCTTCGCAGACCCATTAATCTGCGTGTGTGCTGGAGAGGGACGATCACCGCGTTGCTTTACGGCCTGCTCATGCAAAATTTCATGCTGGTGAACGTAAATCTCCACCCTGGGTGACATCACGGCTGTCTCTGTAATTCCTGGGCAGATATAGCCCGGGCAGCAAGCCGATATGCTCCGCTCTGCCCCGCTGGGTGCTCAGCCACAGCCTCGGGGTGACAGCAAACCCCATCCCTCACCCCAATGCCAAGTGCGCTGATACCGAAACCGCGTTAGGAACAAGCACACATTTGGCAAATCATTTTATTTATGGTAACAATGTAAGAACCTTTCAGCTTTCAGATGTAAGAACAGAGCAAGTTTGCTATCGCTGGTGTCAGCTGGTTGCATCTTGGTCCTGCTGAAGCCAACAGCAAGAGCGGGATGAGGAATGGCCAGCGATGAGCCTGGTCCCCCAGGACAGGCAACTCCTCCATGCAGGGCAAAATGCACTTTCTGATTCATCAATGATTTTAAGCTTTGACTATTCCAGCTCAAAAATATTTAAGAAAAAGAAGAGGGGAAGGGAACCATGAAAACAGAAATATTTATTTTAGAAAGAACTGAAATACCTAAACATTGAGTTTTCATGCTATCTGAAATAAAATCAGAGGGTTCTTTCTAATCAGATGTTTCTCAGGATGGTGAAAAAAAAAAAAGTGCATTTATTTGACAACTACCAAATAAGGCACTTCAAACTTGAAAACACTTGGAAGAAAGTCTGCATTTGAGACACATTTGTGAAGCATTTCGGCGCTGCTGAAGCCGCGCAGCAGGGAGGGTTAGCCGGGCTCTTAACGAAAGGAAGCTTGAGCAATCTCCCCACCCGCCCTTCTGCTTTAACTCTCCTCTCCTCGCTACCTCCTTGACCAACTCCAACCCAACAGCCTCTACAAGGACAGATGGCCCAGTCATTACTAATTTTCTGTAGATTTTGTGAAGATCAGGAGCTGGGTAGAGGGGAGAGACCCAGATTAGCTCCCCACCGAGGAGGAGGCAGGCAGAGCCCAGACGTTACGCCTCCTGCTCGGTGGCCAGCACTAATCAGCACCAGCCCGGCTCTGGCCTGACGGAGAGGACACAGTGGGAGGAATGTGATGAGTTTGGGGACAAGGAATACGAGCCCACAGGAAACCAGGCCTTATTAATTTTGCTGTCCGCAGAACATCTTGTAATGGAGAAAGGAAAAAAATAAAACAACAAGCAATGGCCGAGCAGTGTTGTTGCATCCTGCTCTGGGAGGCTCCTTACACCCTCTCCTGAAGGGTTTGCCACCATGGATGAGGACCAGGAGAAGGCAGCAGCCACCAGCCCGGCCGTCCCGCTGGGGCAGGTGCCCCTTTGATCGCCTCTCTGGGGCTGGCCCCCTCCAGCTCCCGCGTCCGGGTGCTCCGCGCTCGCTCGTGTTCTGCTCTTCTGTTTCTGTTTATTTGTCCTCGATTGTGTCATTGTCTTAACCAGAAACTTGGAAAGCCTGCTGGCTTGTGTTGCCTTGCCATCTGGCGGCTAGCTAATGATTACAGTAGCAAACAAAACCCAAACATTTTAAAATAGGCCTGATGAAAGTTCTTTTTTTTTTTTTTTTTTTTTTTTGAAGAGGATAATGAGATGGGAAAGGGGAGAGAGAAATGTGTCTGAGTCCCTGTCTCCTCCCAGGCTGATGAGGAACTGTCACCAAAGCTCTTCAGACAAGTGGAAATGCCCAAAGATTTTGTATCTCAAAATTCCTAATGAATAGAGATGGGGAAACTGAGGCACGGGGTTACTTGGTGTGCCTGTGGAAGGCCTAAATGTCACGATTGTCAAGAAGTGTCTGCATTGTGCAGAGGGGAACCAGCCAAGGAATGGTGGCTCTGAGGATAAAGATTCTTTTTCCAGATATTTTTCCCCTGAAGTCTGGGTCTCAGCTCTACCGAGACAGTGGCAGCCGTGCCATCCATCCTGGTAGGATCACACTTGCACGAATCAACCAGTGAAAAATGGATTCTGGCTTAAATGAAGCGATCTTATCTTTGGCCTCTTTTCCTCCCCCTGAGGGGAAAACGAATGACCGTGGCTGCCTGGTTTAGCTTCTATTTCCCTGGGTGGTTACGGGTGGTTGGGCCCTATGAATCAAAGTGTCGCAGCAGGAGCCAGGAAATGGGCAAGGATGGAGAACAGGAGCTGAAACCGCTCTACCACACAGGGTGCAGGCAAGGGAAAGCCCAAAAAGGCCTTACCTGACTTCAGCTAGGGACTCAGGGTGGTGTTTTGGCAGCTCCCCAAGCTTTAAGATTTTCACCACGTATTTTTGAGGCCATTTTTTGGGGGGCTTAATCATAAAAACTGGAGTTTTGCAGCTGCCATCTGCTTTCACTGCCCTTCTACTTCAGTGGCAACGTGTAAACGTGAACGAGATTAAGGACGTGGCTGGGGGAGGTCGGGGACAGCAGCGTGGGGAGGTGAAAGGAGTGATGGAGAGGAGAATCTGCGTGGATTGAAACTGCTCAACAAATAGGAGATAAATGTCCACTTTCTTCCTTCCTAAAATAAACTCATCTGATACTTCAGCCACTCCCTGCGTGTCAGACCTGTGCATGCTTCGTTTAAGATTGCTTCATTTAAGCCAGAATCCATTTTTCTCTGGGAAAGGACTGATGGAGGTTGGCTCTGCTGGTTTGCTCCAGCCTTTCCCAGCAAAAGGCCATGCTTGACACAAGCCAGCTCTCTGCCCTCAGCATCCCTTGCTATCTTCAATATTACACAGTCCTTGTTGCCATAGCATCTGAGCATAGTTATCTCTGCAATGACTTTGTGTAATGGAGCTCTGCTATTATCTCTATTTTGCAGATGGGGAACCAAAACACAGAAAGAATGAAGGACAGGTCTGCAAAGTGCTGAGACTCTTATGCTGCGTGTGACAGAGCACTTTGGTACTTAATTCCTGCTGCCTTTCCTGGGGCCAGAAAGTTTTGTAAATCCCACTAGACCCATTTACCTCCATAGGTACAGGTTTGTTATGCATTTGACTTGCTGCAAGTCAAGGAGCTGCCTCCATGGAGCACTTGGTCACCAGCCGAAGCAGCAGCTCATCCTCTTTCAGCTCCTGGTGCTTCGTCAGAGCCTGTGATCCCAGGAAATGAGTTGAGTTTTCCAAATGAGGCATGCCTGGTCCACTGATAAAGAAGGTTCCAATGGGCAGCCCAATTTCTTTCCCCTATATGCCTCCTAATTTCTCTCAGTTTCTGGTTGTTCCCAATACATTTGCTCCCAAAGACAATTTTTGAGAGGCAGCTGGTCTGCAAGGTGCTGTAAAAATGTGGGTGCTTCCTGCACGTGCCCCTTAAAGCTGGATCTTAGGCATGCACAGAAAGGAGGATCAGCCCCTTGCATTTCCCTGCACTGGTTGTATTCCTGCTGTACCCCAGCTTCGGGAAAGTGTGCCAAAGGCTCCAACTTTATCACAAAAAAGGCTCTGAATTTTGCACCCAGTGGAGTCAGCAGTGAGTTTTATTGACTTCAGCACCATCATAAATTTACATAGTGTTTTCCATGCAGAGATCACAACTCTTTTTATCATTCCCTTCAGGCTTTGGCTGCCTCAGGCCCAGAGCCATTATCTGATCCATGGAAGTCAGGATATCTTGGTACCTCAAAGATCAAAAGGAAATTTTGCACGGTTCAGAGAGAAGCGTTCTGGGGCTGCTGGATGTGCTGACTTGGAGCAGATTTCTCTTCCTGTAGGAGCCGGTGGAAGCGTTGCTGGGATCAAAATCTGTGCTAGAAAGCTTTGCTGCGTTAACTCTAGTGATCCAGCTAAAGCGACCATCCCTACCTTGTGCTGAAACAGTTGTACAGAAGTGTTTATAGCCACATAGTTCCAGAATATTCTTTTAAACTGAGCATTTCACCAGCACAAGAGTCCTTGCGTACCCCACAACACCCCTAGCACAGACAGAGCTTCTTCAGCTCTGCAGCATAGCTGTGAAATAAAACCACGACATGAGCAACGTCAGCTGCACCTGTAGAAGTGTTTGTCCTTATAACCACCACAGCAGCGTCGTGCTGCGGGCTGAGCTCTGTCAGGCAGGAATCACGGCCAGAGCCGTGCTTACCAAAGCCTGCAGCTAGACCTGACCCCCTCTTGATCTGGGAAGTGAAATAAGTCAGTTCTGCTGATGTGAGCAGTGCCTGGCACGGACAAGTGACAATATGACATCCAGCGCTGCTGGGACATTAAATATATGACACTTTTCATGCTAGAAAGAGGAGAAATAGAGATTTCCTACCATTCTATCATTCCATTTTGAGCACTGGGTATAAGCGGGATTTTTTACCAGTTTGGCAATTAAGTCACACCATCAGCAGGGTAGCTCGGCAGAGCTTCTGTCCTGTGGAGAAAGCCTGCAGCCCTTCCCCATGGCTTCAGCAACTTCCCACCGGGTGTCACTCCAGCAAAACTTGGCCTCGGACTGCCTGGAGAGAGATGGTCATCCAAGGGCTCTGCTGCGGAAACGCCACCTTCCCTCTGGGAATGCTCCGATGTTTAGGAACAGGCAGGATAACAGGGGCACACGGTTTACAAGTGCCTGTTGCACTGGGACCTCTACTGAACTTCCTTCATCAATCTCCATCAATCCTCCCTTTGGTACAACCCAATTTGGTCTCTGAAACAGCTCCCTTCCTCCTTTTCCCTCCCCTCTCTCACTGCCCCCCAACACACACATGCACATTTCCTTTTCCTTAAGCAAACAATTTTCAGATTTAAAAGTGAATTCTCAGTGCAGGCTGGAAAAAGACAATGTGGCCTTGCTCCTTATCTCCTGCTATCTGCTGCTGCTTGTACTCACAACAAGCTGTGAGCCTAGATTGGGTTTACAGTAGATTTCAAGTGTTTATGAGCCACAGGAGGGAGAGAGAGGAGGGGAAATCTGGTCGGTGAGATAAGTCCAGGAAATAGGGCTAGTGACTGGAGCAGAGTCAACAAGTTGAGTGAGCAACCGGACACCTCTAAAGACCCAAGGATGTGTGACTCAGTGTCACGACTTCAGTTCCCGCAGCAAACAGGAGCGCGTAAAGGGGATTCACTTGTAATTGTTCAGGGGGGTTCGTGCCTGGGATGGAGAAGGGAAACATCTTGATCTCTTTATAGACTCTGAATATTTTCCAATTAGGAGCCCAAATTTAAGCTCCTCGATCCATAGGTAGGCTCCTAAAATAAACTGCTTCATTTTCAAGGATTGCAAAGCACATGCTGGTTTCAACAGCAGCTCACAGGTCACTCTATCACACTACAGGGTTTTATAATGTGTTGGGTAAATCTAGAAGCTCTCTGGGGCCTGGAGCATCATCTGGTCTTTGTTCATATGCCACCTAGAGCAATGTGGCTTAGTACCAACAGGACGAGGTAGTAGCTGCTCACATGGTCACTAGGATATTTTTATGATCACCTTTTATCCCCATGTGGACAAGGTTTGTGATAGTAACTAGAAAAGTGTGTAGACTTCATCTGTAATATATTTCAAAGACAAAAATATCTGAGTTAGTTTTATCAGAGAACAGTAATTCACATTGTTCTAGACAGCTCAAAAAACTGTCTCTAAGCATGGCTGTTAAAAAAAAAAAAAGTGAAGTTGTATACTCTTCCCCTGAAAGCCCAACTTGAAGATGTCTTCATGCTTTGAGGGTTATTTCTAAACTAGAAAAAAGAATTGCAAACCATGTCCCTCAAGAGAGATGCCTGGTTTTACCTTAAAATCTGTAATTTATGACATACCTTTCATATCTTAGCTACTGAGTGGGAAACATGAGCTGCTGTTTCTATAAAGCAGAAGAAGGCACTCAGGAAATGTTTCTCCCTGTTGTCACAGTGCACATCTAACTAACTCACACCAACTGCCTGACACAGGAAACCATCACTGCCCTCTGAAATTGTCGTGGCCAGGTCTGAGTGTCACAGTTTCTACTCTTTGATGAGCTGCATAAACAAGAGGTTTGTGCCAGGTCACCAGCACAGGATGTGGCACAAAGAAAAACCTTGTCAGGGTAGTGCAGAAGTCCATTTCGGTAATTATTTACTCTGTATTTCCTATAAAATAGGCCCAATTCTGACTAAGGGACACCCGCATGCACTCAAAGCCATTCCAGTGAACCGGCTTTAGATTCTCAAGACTGTAGATGAGATTAATCTCATCTGTGCAAGAGCTGCAAGCCCTTTTGCATAAATTTATCTCCTTTGCCTTTTCGGAGACCACAGTGACATTGATTTCTGACAGCTATCAGCTGCAGAAGCCTGGACCACCACAGATTTTGTAATGATTCAGCTGAGTTTTTATTTTTATTTATTTATTTTTATTTTTTTTATCAGGTACCAGTGCAGCCTCTCATTTGGGTGCGTTATTCTGTAGTTAACCTACTCAGCACCTTCAATTTTCCTCCCCTTGTTGTCGCAGTCCTAGCACACATCCGACTTCAGTAGTGAGCCGCAGCGTCCCAAGGTTCGTGTGCTTGAGCCACCAGACACTAACCATTGCTCCAGGCAGTGCCCCTGGTCCAGGCACTCCTAAGCACACTCTTCAAGTGCTCTCAGTCATTCACAAATAAGGAGACCGAGCCTTCCCCTTTCCTTCACACAGGGTCATTCTTCACCTACACACCTTCCCCTGTGAATCTCCTTCAAATCCCTGTTTCTTCCTTTCCACGCTTTTGTCATCTAGGGCAAATTTGCTTTCCTCCCATCTCCTTTCCTTGAATAGGGAGTAACATTACTTTCTTCTTGTCCCAGATGATCTCTTTGTCCCAGAAACCTTTGATCACAATAAAGCCTGTTGATCTCAGCACTTCCCATTGTCTCTGTTCCGGTAGGGATGTCCTGGAGGCCCTGTCAGAAAAGAGGGACACGCGCTGACACTGAGCTATTTCACGATACAGCAAACACTCACAGCAAGCACTTCATAATATTAACCAAAGGGATTTCCCAAGTCATCGCTCCTTTCCATATGGGAATAGTTATTCTTGCATAAAGCACCTTCATACCGAAAGAGCTGCAGCCTTGCTTAAGAGGAGTGGGCACTGAAATGCTTTAATTTGAGTGGTGTACTCCAAGCTGTCTGATGATAGTGCGTAGACAAGGCCCGAGGTATAAGAACTCTTCAAGGGAAAGCTTTTTGTGGAAAGCACTGTAAAACACCATTTTACAGTGTTGTTCTAAATTTCCTTTTTATTTTATGGTTCATCTAATTCGAAGAGAAACCTTCTCTGCAGAGAAGTGGAATGGGAAACATGCCTCCATGTCAAAACACTTGGAATCACATCAAGCTGCTGTTTTAGCCATTTATTTTACTTTAATTCACCTCTTTTTTTTTTTTTTTTTAATGTGTTCAGCTGTTTACCTTGTTTTGGTGGAGCTGACTTCCTCCTTCCTCTCTTCCCTCCTGCTCCCCTCTTTTACCATCCCCATTGGCTCAAATACAAGGTGAGTCGTTTTAAGAAACTAAGCTCTGGAAAGAAAGAATTGACATGTCTGCTTGTTTGTTTGTTTTTCTGCAGACATCAGAGCAGATGGAGGCCCTTTAGAGCTCCAGATGTGTCTTCACAGCTGCCTGGTCTCTCCTGAGCAGCAGCTACTCCAGGAGCTCAAGCCAAAAATGACTGTGGAGGCTACCAGGGAGCTGCAGGCTCCCATTAGCTCTGTTCAAGCCTTTAGGGCTTGATCTGCTGGGCTCGAAGAAACCCCAAGTCGAGCAGACGCAAAGGGATCAAGCTGTAGAATTGGACTTTGTAGGGTACGGGAGCTGTGCCTCACTGCGTTTTGTGTTTTGAAAAAGGTTTCGATCTTCTCTTCTAGGAGAGGTGCCTCACATGACATTGGTGATGAAAAAACAAAGTAGCAGTGAAGCTTGCAGTGAATGTGGGGTCACTGCTACTTCTCTTTTCTTTAAGAGGCAAAACTGTCGAAGGAAGAGGCTTGCTTTTAATTTCTTCCACTTTTTTCTTCAACTTTTCTGGTTAGTGTCAGCTAGGCGGGTGTCCACGGCTGCACTTAGAAGTGAAAGACAGGGGTAGATGTGCATGTGGGACAACAAATATTGGAATTATTTACCTAAAGGGGCATAGGAGACTTATGGGGCAAAAAAGGGAGCAAGTCAGAGGTATGGAAATAGGTGAGGCAGGAGCAGGGGAGGGTTGGGGTGGAAACGCAACACCGTGTTGTCCGGCCTGAGCTCGACCAGCCAGCACTAGGCTCAGCGCCACGGCTGAGGTGATCAGCACGGCGGCCATTTCCCTGACCCCGGGTAGCTGTGAGGTGCCTCCTGCTTCCCATTGGCTGCCTGTGGCCCTGGGCCCGCCCCCTGGGAGAGAACAGCCAGTCACAGGAGCCGCTGCCTGGGTGGGCCTGGCAGGGCGGGAAGGCCCCTCGCCACGCGTCCGCCATGTTTGGTGGCAGGGAGGTGCCTGCAGGGGCCCCCCACAGCAACGTTCCCTCACCCCGAAGGGTCACAGGGAGCCCACAGCACAGACCCTCTCCCCTCCAGAGCCATAGCCTTCTTCCACCCCCACCCCCCCCCAGCAGGTCTCCTTGTCCCTCAGCAAGCTTGAACACCCCCTGTTGGTGTGAAGAGGAGGCCCTGGGCACTGCCTGGCGCTGAGGCACTCACCTCAGATGTCCCTGCCTCAAAAGCAACATCAGCGTGACCAGTCTTCGTTTGGGGACCTTGGATCAGGTCCAGAGTGTGTGGCAGCTGTGTTGCTGGCAGCCATGGCTGCACAGGTATGCCTTCTGCAGGTGCCGCTGCGAAGGGTGCAGCATTGGTCAATTGGGATTTTGTGCCCAGATGAACCGAAAAATCCCAGTAAAAAAGGCATCACAAATCTCACATCTACAGTCAAGAGGTCTCAGGAGAGCTGAGGCTCCATGCAGAGGCTGCTGGGGACCACTCAGGAGCATCAGTTTCCATGGCATAAAAGGTTTGCAATAATTTCTGTCCCGTTTCTGCCACCAGGATGCTTTTCTGTGGCCTTAGGTCTTACCACCCTGTCCTTAAACTTTCCTTCCTGTCCTTTTGACTGTTAAACTGTATTCAGGTCAGGAAATGTCTTTCATTATAACATTTATATACTGCCTAAACCTACCTGCAGGAGGATATCTCTAAGGTCTAATAAGAAAACTAAAGAAAAACAAAACACATGAACTGAGAAACATACAAGTCCAGTCACAAACCAGCCTAGTTTAACAGGAGGGTTACATAGCATCCTACAGACTGTAAATAATTTTCCAAAAATGTTTATAAATGATGGGAGAGAACTTGAACAGTTTTGTTAAATAAAAAAAAGGCAAAACCACACTTCTTCTAACTTCATAATAAACATTAGTCAAACAGCCCAATCAGTAACACCTCCTCAAACCAAGACAGTAAAAGATTCTTGTTCCCACTAAGCAAAATTTTTAATTCCTCTGAGACACATGAACTTTCACCTAACATTCCTTTTTCAAGAGTAATACATAACCTAACAATTATGGCAATTCCTTTTTTCCTAACCCCTCATTTTAACTCTGTAACTAAAACTTTTCTTTTGTTGTGATAATGATTTTATCAATCATTTATGATTATTTATTTTAATAAACTAATCACATTCATCATTAATATTAGACCTGAGTGAAACACATTTTATTTCAAAATTGTTTTTCATGGTAGAAATTGATTTAGCAAACCTGGAATGTTCTTCCCAAAAACATTGATAACAACTTTGCTGATTTTCAGTGGAATTTTTCAGAGTGCTTTTAGGTACATTGACTAGTTAAAATCAAACAGCCTGTCTTCACTGAAATGGGTCTTTCTGATTTTTCTGAATGAAACTTTCTCAGATGATCGCTTTAATTTTCCTTAAAGTAAACATTAGATAAATGTATTTTCATGCTAAAATTCTAAATTTGACCTTCGTGTTGATTCTAGATGAAAATAATGTTATCAGGTAGGAATTTCCTATAGAATTAATATTTTAATTTCAGCAACACGGTACTATTATGACTAATGATTATTAAATTCAGCTGTTTCTTAGAGTTCCATCCACGCATGAGTACCTATTGTATTAGACATTGCTTAAAGATAGCAAACACACACACACAATTTGCAGTCACAGAGGGGTTCTTATCTCGTCCAAAAACTTCCCAGCAGTACACCAGATGAAAAATCAGATGAACATCTCTCCCTGGTAGTTCTCTGTTTCACCCTTCCTGTCTTGAGGGGAAAATTTATGAGTCTATTTTTATTCAATCGGTTGGACCTATCTGTGAGATGTGCTTGTACCAGCAAAAGCAAGTTCAAAGACACACTCGCTGCTTTGGGAACAGAAAGTGGGAAGGTGTCCTGAAGTTCTTCGTGCATGTGTGATTTTGCCTCCTGGGCTCAGCTGGGTCTTCGAGCTCTCTCCCTCCGAGCCACACAAATTTTTGTGGTGACTGATCTCACTGGACTACTAGGACAGAATCGTCACCCCAGGCTTTGGCTGATCTTGTTGATAACTTGGGCCCAGGCTGCTAATAGTCTTCAATTTTAGGACCAATACTGTGAGAAGAACAAGGGGAAAAAAGTTGTTGCCATTATTTTCCCATAGCATGTGGAAATGATGATGGCCAGTTAAAAATCACCACATTTTCCTCTCAGGAAAGAGAAACTGAAGCACAGAAGTGTGTGTGTGGTTATATGTCAAGCACTGGAACTCCTTTTGACTTCACATACTTTCCCCTTATTTCTAATTAACATGTTGAGGAATTTTAAAATGTAATAAACATTATTTCTAAACAACCAGAAAGTAAAGCTTGCTTATTTCTGGTTTGATGTAAACATTTATAGCACAGCTCCATCCTTAAACAGTTAATCTTATAGTGACCTATTAAAATAAAATGAATTGTGTTATAATTCATCCTAAAGCAACCTCAGGGTTAGTGTATCAGGTAACTCCTGCTTTTGCAGTCCTCATGACGTTTTTAATCAAATTCAGCTGTAATTGCTGGAGCATACACATGCCTCTTTTAATACTCTGCCTACATTTGGGACTCATATGAGTCTGTTTTCTCTTAACGTATCTAATAAATAGAAAACATGAAAAGAGCACATTTTGCAGGACTCTGAGCTTTTCCACCGTTTCATTTGTTCTAGCAATTGTCCAACAGGCTTATGAGAATCGAGCACTTGTCAGCTTTCCCCCCCTTGGATAAAATTCTTTGTGGGTTTTAAGTCACTGTTTGTGTTGCTAGCACCCTGTTAAAGGGGGCATAGGCACAGGCAAGAGCAGCTGCCACAGAAGTGAGGTGGAAGTGCGGATGTGCGAGAGGGAGAGCTTTCATTGGCATCTTTTAAAAATCACTGCCAGTGATGAATGTTGAAATGTTGCTTACATACAAGTCACCTACGGTTTGTTGATGAAAACTTGAGATGTCATGTCTGCGTTGAAGCTATTTGTGTAAACAAAACTTCTGTAACTTTCTCTGCTCAGGAGGGGGGGAGGATTTTTTTTTTTTTTTTGGTCTCCAATGCTGCAGCTGTTTCCAATTTGCCAGCAATTTTCTTTTGGGCTAGTAAAGCTCCCAAGATGACTGCAACTAGCCACATGGGTTTCTCGACTCGACTGTGGGGTTTGATTACAAGGGGTAGCAAAGCCAGCTCGGGATTCAGGAGAAGCATTTCCCCTGCGCTTTTAAGTTCTTTACGTCCCAACTTTTTGTTAACACCAGCCTTTAAAGTTTATTTCATTGCAGTTCAGTCAGCGCCGTGCTCAGTGGCCCTGTGCGTGTCTCTGTGGGAACTAGGCTGCGATTTCGAGCACGTCTGCTTAAAAATAAAGGAAATTCCCGGGGAAAGCGCCCGGGAAAGGTGCAAACGCCCGTTAGCTGCTCCCCAACAGAAAGAATAGCAAGAGGGGGTTGTTAGCACGATGGTAAGCCCTCGGGGTTCCTCTTCAGAGACGTGTTTTTTGTAATTCACACGTGGAAACGTGAGAAAAGAATGAAAAATGACTTTGAAATGTGATCTGATTCGGTCGCTGGCTAGCTCGGTTGTGTGCGGGTAGAGAGGTGTTCGCATCCCCGCCGAATAATGAGATTAAGGCTTGCAAACGGCGTTTTTAACCCTGATGGATGCGACTTTTGAAAGCCATTAACAAATGACAACGCTGAGTGTTTCGGTCCCCGAAAGAGCCGTGCCTGCTGCACACCTCGCGCGTCCCCCGCCGCTTTGGCTCTCCCTTCCCTCGGAAGTTATCTTCCCGAGGTCTTCCTCCGAAAATCCCTGGCTCTTACCTTGCCTGGGAAACTCCCCCGCGTAACAAAAACAACAACAACAATAATAACAAAGAATCCGAAGAATTTCTATATTAAAAAAGTGGCTCTGGCGGGGTCCCTGGTCACTGGGTACAGGTCTGAGTCTGTTTTCCTTGGAAATTGGGAGGAATGCTAAACGCCTCGTCTACCAGCGAGTAAATTGTGTGCGGAGCTCTAGGCACGGCTCCCAGGTTGCCCTTTCACCCCTTCACTTTATATGTTCCTCTTATTAAGGAGAAAAATGTTTCAATATGTTGGAATTTGGGGCAAAGCCGGGAAGGAGAGAAAGAGAATAGAGAGTGGAAGGACATTTTCCAAATAGTTTTGGTAACCCTTCTGAGGGTTACATTTAAAATTGATGTCGTACGAAAATCCCTGGAAGTTTCTCCCCCACGTTAGTGCAAAATATTATCTGCTAACCCTTCCGAGATGGCAATGTGCACCAGAAGCGTGACACCGCTGGGAGAAAGTATCCCTGACTTGAAGATGGTTTTCCTTCTCCTCCCTAAATGTGTGACTACTTGGTAAATATTGTTAAGCAGCTAAAAGGGTCTGGAGCTTTCGGCTTGAAGAGAGAAAGGCTGAATTCGTGATCCGAGAGAGAGTAGGCTTGAGACGATTTCATCTCGCTTATCCAGCCCTGTGCATCTGCGAGCTCGCTGGATGTGGTCTGTAGTATTTTCAGTTTTGCTTCAGAGGGAAACGGGTTAACTATTTCCAAGGTAAGAGTCAGAAAAAAAAGCCCAAAGTAAGGAACGATGATTTTAAAACGGATATTTGAAACTTCCTTATTTTAAAAGGGGATTTAAAGTAGCACTTGAGCTCCACTCAGCGTCTCCTTTCGGCTTGACTCCTCAGCAATATTTTTTTAAGAAAGTTGTGAATTTTTTTCCTTTTTTTTTTTTTTTTCCTTCTTTAAAGTTGCAAGTAGCGCCAGACAGGCTCATTGGGCGAAGATGTCACATAGCCGTGATTAATCTGAGGGAGCAGCTGAAATATTGATAAGGGGAAAACGGAAATCAAATGAAAAGTAGAGGGCACAGAAGAGAGGGAAAGGAAAGCACGTCCTGGAGCTGCGAGCACTGCAGAAGCCCCCTGAGGAAATGCCTGGTTGATGCAGCCTGTCTGGATGGGCTGGGAATTTTAACTTCAGCGCTGCTTTGGATCTAACAAGTTTAATCTCTCCTTTGCAAAACTGCAGCGGCAGGGTAGTAATCCACAGCTGGTGGGGAGTTTTGTTTTTGGTCTCAACCTGGATCTTTACAAACTGGTCTGCCACTGGTTGAGGGGAAAGGGTAAAAAAGGTGAGTCATTTAAATCCTAGTAATAAGAATAAGCGAGAGGTGAATCTAAAAGCGCTTTGAGGCCCTTTTATATTTCGGCTGACGCTGGCAGGGCAATGTGATTGATAAATAATCCACAGCAGACTTCTTAAGCCTGGTTCCAAATATGCAGATGTATTTATTTATATGAACATGCGTAATTATAAGAGGGAGGTAAGCGGGGGTGGGGGAGCGATAATCAGGGGCAAAGAGGGGAGCAGGGGAACTCGATATGTGAATCCTTGACCCTAGAAAATTTACTGGCTAAGGAAAATTACCTTGTCCCTCAACTCTGCCTACCCCCACCCCCCGTTGCAAGTTCAGAAGCAAAAGAAACTGGAATGTGTTAGGAGGGAGGACGACAGAAAAAAAAAAAAAGTACTTATCAGAAACACATTGTCGATTTTATAATCAGCTGCCCTTCTGTGCCAGCTGGCCGCCTAATAAATGCTTTAAAAATCAATAAAAGGGGGATACGTGCAGATAGAGAACTTTTATTTTCCAGAGTTGTTGGGCTGGGTTTTTTGTGTGTGCGTGTGTTGTGTTTGTTTTTTTTTTTTCCCCCTTCCTTTCTCTGTGCTCGTAACTCCCGGCTGCATCCACAGCAAGGCACCGGCGGGCACGGGGACGCTTCCCCGGCTGCGGGGCACGGCCGGCGGAGCAGCGGGGCCGCGGCACGGGCAGGGCAGGGCAGAGCCCGGCCCCCGCAGCGTGTCCCGAGCGCTGCCGGGCGTGCTGGCCGCTCCTGCGCGGCTTCACGCGTGGCTCTGAGCCTGTGGCACAGCGCCGGCAGCAAACCGGGCATAAATCCGTGCCTTCTCCCCCACGCGCCCCGGGAAAACGGGAGCGTCAGAGCAGCAGCGCTAACGAGCTGCATGCTAAGGGGGGTGGGCGTGCTTTTAAACGGTGCGCTAATTGCAGTAAGCTGATGGTTTTCTGGCGCTTTCCAAGGGGACTACAGAGCCTGAGAGAAGCGGGTAGAAAAAAAAAATAGTTGTCAGACCCGTTAGTGGCTACAGATTTATTTTCCCACGCACCGTTAAGTTTTTCACAATTGTTGTCAGTCTCTGCATCTCTGTCGTGGTGGCTTGGGGGGCCGGGGGGAGAGGCAAAAAACCTGTTCATCGGGAGATCGTCGAGTCTTAGAAATACAGAAAAACAGATGCACCGCGTTGATGCAAGCCTGACATAAAGCTCCGCTGCGTTTGAGGAACGGCACTATCCAAAACAGAGAGGCTGAGATTGACAACCCTGGGCTTTTTATTGCTATTTGGAATGATACTTCCGTTCGCTATTTTTTAAATTTATTGTTTAATTATTATTGGTGAGAAAGGTTCTTTAAATCAATAGAGGCCGGCAGGCTAATGGCTCGGAATGGTTTCAATGAGTCACGAAAGGCAACTGCCCTTCATTTAGCCAAGTGAAACCCTTGGCTACAAGTCAATAGGGTTAACTAGTCTCGACATGAAAACATGAGTATTTCAGCTGGCTTTTAATTGTTGGCTAAGAAATTCAGTTAATCAAATGTCAAACATTTCCCTCTGCTCTCGTCAAAAGTGAAGAAGGCTCTTTTCCTGAGGGGGTGAAAAACCCAAATGCAAAAACAAACTGCTGTTAAAACGCAGAAATAAAACCCTTCTTTAAGAAGTCCTGTCTATTACCTAACATTTAGTTACTGTGGTGGACGTTTTTCCTGTGTCCTTTCTTTAAAGGGTACACATAAATGCTTGATGACTTTTCTTTAAATTTTGTTATTAGCCTTATTTTTAAAACAATGCTTTGTTCTTTTGTTTTCCTTAATATTTTTATATATATATATATATATGATTTTATTTTATTTTTCTTTTAATTTCAGGTCAATTTTCAGACCTTTAAAAATATCTATTAAACAAGTAAGGATGTTTCAGACTGTACCAGACACTTCGTCTTACGTCAAGGTAAGACATGACAGCATCTTTAAACAGGTAATGTCAAAAATTACAATCCTCAAAACTTTGTAATCATTTGTATTAGTTGAAAGTCTCATTCCCATTCTCACTGAACTTAGCAGAAAAAACAAAGGTCTTTTACCTTCTGTGGGAGAGGGGTTAGTGTCTGAAGTATCACAGTTATAGTTCTGGAAATATGCAGGGCTGAGTCAAAAGTTGAATCATCAGGAAGCAACAATATGTTAAAGTGGTCTTGCCTTTTATAAAGCATTGATGCTTGGTTTGGTGGATTATACTATAACTACTATTATAGTGAGTGTCCTGAATTACATTATAGTAGTGGTTTCTTACTCTGAAGCCAGTATGATAGCAGTGGCTTGTTACCAATATTATATCGTAGTGGTTTCTTAAATTGGTTTCCAATTTTCTGATTTCCTAGATACCATTTAGTTTTGAACCAAAGCTAAATTTCATTTAATATCTGTCTATTCCTCTGCTGTGCCAGCCGCTGAATTCAATATGCAAGATGATACGAACCGTTCTGGTTTTGAAAGGTACATTTCTAAATGGATTTAGAAGGGGAAAAATATTTAATGAGTTGAAGCAAAACATCTCTTTCAGTTACTGAAGAAATGAATTGTCACAACGCCTTGTAATTCTGGCATTTCTTCCACAATATTACTTATGTTTTTCCTTGAGCAATTCTTCCATGCCATCCAGTAGGCAAATTGACTTCAATTGGTTTTACTGGTGATGGCTAATGCCAGATACTACTAGATGTTGCACTCTGAATAGCTGATCATCTATGTACATTTTCTTAATTAAAAAGTGAATCTTAGAATGTATTTCAATGTGCCGCTTCTGCCTCTTTCATAAGATTAAAACAAATTCCAAAGAAGAGTTGGCACAGCCTTGTCCCTTTATAACTCAATTGAGTACTATATTATATTTGACATCATATAGTTTTTTTTCCACAACAGTTCCCAAGAATGTAAATAAACCAAGCCTGGGACATCTGGGTTACACGTTTAAGGCAAACCCTGCATGCAACAGCACTTAGAGAAAATCTAAAACACAAGCCTCTTCTCTCCCAGGCTGAAGAAACACAGAAGGGTGTTAACTAGAGCTGGGTGGATAATTTGTAATGAATAATTTATTACAGGAATTCTCTCTCTGTCTCTCTCTCTCTCTTCTTTTCCCTTAGTCAATGATCCATGTGCCGATTGTGATTTTCATGTACATACACATTATTGGAAGTGATTCACTGAATGATTTCTGTATATAATCCCTAGGCCACAGCTCATTTTGTGGGCAGTTTGTTAGAGGTATTAGTATTGGAAATGCAAGCTTGGTGGGAGGGCTCCCTGGTCAAGTGGAATTACTTGTATTCCCCGATCGGGTGAACTTGTGCAGCTCTCTAGACCAGGTTTCTATAGGGAATTCTACTGGGAATGGTCAAGATTCCAGATTCAGTTAATATCCCCCAAACTCACACTCATAGCTCAGTGTTTCAAGGAATGTTGATGATTTAATTTTGTTTATTAAATTCATGTAGCTTTGGACCAGATTCCAGAAGAACATAAACTCTGTGGAAAACAAATGAAATTAAAGTCTCATGAAAGCAAACTCACTAAAAGTTCAAGTAAAGAAATAAGTTATGCAGTCTGTGCCTGGCTTTAGCAATAATTTCTCTTTGGAGTTCTTATGTGTGGGAAATGATCTTAGATGTGTTCTGTTTACAATGAAGAGATGAAGGCTTTTTGACATCCTATATTATGGTATCATTGCCTTTTGTTGTGAGGCTAGATCCAGCTGCTGCTGCAGTTAGTAGCAAGATTCCTTTCGAATTAAGTGGAACCAAGATGCAGGCCTAAATAATTTAACATTCCAATGGGATTGAGCGAGTCAGTCCGTAACTGTGTCAGGATAGCCTTCTCAGTAAGTATAATCCTCCAGGCGAAGTGCTTGGACAAAGTTCTCTTCATGTAAGTATGTGTTTTATCTACCAGGAAGAACTTGTACGGCTGGACATACACCCAGCATTTCAGCAAGTGGAGGGATAAGTGAACTGTGTGATGCTGAACTCTCTGCCTTTTATTACAACCCTTCATCAGCTGCCATTATTTTGGGCAAGGGCCTTGTCTTTGGTATTTTGCCTGTAAAGTTTCATTCACACCAATGTCAATGGCGAATTGACTTGTTCCTCTGCTTAAAAAACTCAGCAGGATTTTGACAGAAATCTCTTAGGACTGATCCAAAGTCCTCTGAAGACAAAGGAGATACCTCCCACAGACTGAGTTGGGCAGTTCAATACCAGTGGTGCAAAAAGGTACCTTAAGGTCAGTGAGGTTGTTCTTAAAAGTTAGGAGATGCTTAAATACAGGAGAATTGGAGCCTTAAAAACACGGGTCAGGTTGATATCTGGCTCCTCTGAATTTGGTGACAGTTTCCACAGACTCCAGTGCACTCGGGGCACACAGAACAATTCTGTGACTGGCTTACTTGCAGAAGAGGCAGGACTGCCTAATGATTGAGGCAGATGGTCAGGAAACATGGGTACGGATACAACCCTGCTGGGGTGGGCTTGGTGTTCCTGAGCAAGGCACTCCAACTCTTTGTTCCTCAATTTCTCCATCTTTAAAGTGTGGATGAAAGTGCTGTGTAAGAAGGAGGCACTGTTCAGTTTATAGACAGCACCTGCTTTCTCTTTCCTGCTTCCCCTCACTCATCTTTGACAACTTGACAAGTCACGGTGAGCAAGAAGTTTAAAAAGTGAGAGGTTATGTTCCAAATCCTTCTCTTTTCCCATTTTCTTTTCTTTTTTTTTTTTTTTTCATGTCATTCCATCTACTGAGGGGAAGAAAAAAAACAAACACATATTTGCTTGTCTCATGGGAGGTATGGACTCAGTATTTATTTATGACTTCCATGGAATCCCAGCTCATGACATGGTACCTCCATCCTCCAAAAGAAAATCACGATTGGGATCAGTGTCTAGTATAAAATGTGTAATACATACATATAAGTGTTAGGTTTATTCCGTGCCTTGCGCAGAAGAATGCCTCCTCTCTGTATGTTGCGGACGAGAGGGGGTTGCTGGCAGGGTGTTCTCCAGAAGGCCTAGGAGGAACAAATCTGCTGTCGTACCCCTGAGGTACAAAACAGCCTATGACTACCATCAGGTCACAATTTTCCTCACCAGGGTTTTCAAAATGCAAAAGTGTGAGGTAGGGCAAGGACGCTGGAGGAGGAAGAGGTTCTGAATTTTAAAATGGTTTAACAGGGATGGTTTGTGTTGAGTCATACTGGCAATGTTCAGCTTGCCAGTGTTGTAACCTTGATTTACATCACAGGACACGTGGGTCTGCATCTACAGCACTGTTAAAAGATCCTATATAACTTCACGACAGCACTACTCATTCTGTCTTGTATCCCTTCTTGTATGGGCCTTAACACAATAGGGGAGTAGAAAATCATAGGTATAAAATTATTTATGATCATTTATGATTTCTCATTTGTTCTAAATCATAGATAAATTGTTTCTGTTCCTTAAGCCATTATGGGACTTACTGATCTGCAAATAGTTAATAATTTACAGTATATCAGAGGGTGCTAATCTCATCTAAACATGAGTATTTGACTTTAGAGAATGAAACATGTAATATAATTGGGAAATTAAATTCTGAAAGACAGCACTGGAATCCTGACTGCAAGGGTATGGAAAGAGTTAGGACTATAAGCAAAGCAACATGACCTCTGCATGCTGCATTTTTAATTATTACCACTGCCACAAGCTACTCTGGGCCACAGCAGTCTTGACTCTCCTCCTGTGCTGCTGCCTGTGCTTTAATACGTGAGTAAAGACAGTGCAAGAATAATTCGGGGAGTCTTATTCTGTCGCTTTTCTTTCGCTCTTGGGCGACATCCAAACCCTTCTCCCCTCCTGGCGTGGAGAAGTCGCTGCCTCTGCTCTCGGTGCCCCAGCGCCCAGCGCCCAGAGCTCTGCGGCCGAGGGGAGCCCCGGTTCCTGCCAGGCGCCGTCCGTGGGGCAGGGGAAGGCGAAGAAGTCGTAGAAGAGGGCGTTAGGGGTCCCTCCTCTTCTTGAATGTCTGCAAAGTGTTGCTGGGGTGCGGGAATCCCCCTTCTCGCCCTCTTCACCTGCAAGACTCCCCCTTCCCCAGAGCTATCGCATCAGCGCCTCCTCCTTTCGCGCTCTCCTTTCCAGCCTTCCCCTTCCAAGGTGAACCTTGCTAGGGGTGATTTTCCCTGGGGTGTCCCGCATTAAAACACTGGATTCCCTTTGGCTGACCTGTGCAGAAAATGGTCTTCGGGCAGACCTCTGAACGGGAACGAAGAGGGTCTTTTGTCCAGCCTCACAGAGATGGGAAGAAGGAACCATCGTGCAAGCGCAGGACTTCTCGCTTTAAAAATGGATTTCATGCAGCCATAATGTTTGTGGTTCCGTACAAAGAAGCATATTCACGAAGGCAAAATGGTCTGGGTGGCTGGAAACAATATTTGGTTTGTTCTTGCTTTCCCTCTGCCTGGAAAGTTTACAGAAGCCCTAAAGAATTTTTTTATTTTTTTTTTAAGGACAAAACATCAGGATTTTCTTTGGAGAGGGCAACGCGAAGGCCACTGACAAACCCTGACACGGCCGCGCTTTCTCTCCTACTGAAACAGTAGCAGCCAGAGGGCTGCTCCGGGCACAGGTTGCAAGGAAAGAATCCCCCAGTATTTCGTGGGTGGTTTTTTTTTTTATTTTTATCTTTTCCCCAGCAGAAATCTCGCGGCAGGGAGGATGCCTGATGCCTACGGGAGGGAAAGGCGCTGCAGGGGGACTCGTGCAGGGAGCGAGCTGCGTCCCACAGGTGCCCGGGGACGCGTGGATGCTGGAGAGGCGGCTGCGGGCAGAAACCCGCAGCACACCTTTAAGAACAGCTGGAGAGCTGAGCCTCGCAGAGCAGGGGAAAGCAGAGACTTGACGGACTGTTTTTTCTTCCAGTTCAGGTAGTTTTGTCCCTGCCGGGGGGATCCTTACCCGTTCCTGCTTCCTTTCTTTGCAGTTCCAGCTTGACGTCCAGCCTGACGCTGCCGTCAGCTCTTACGTCTTGCTCACCCCGAGTGATGATTAAGCCGAGCATACACCGAATCGTTCTCCTTTTTTTGAGGCAGAAACGCCGTTAAGTTGTTAGACTTTAGCAAGTCTTTGATTAATGCGTCCTGACAACTCGCTGCTTAAGGATTTAGCTCTTGTTTGCACCCACCTCGCTGCTTTAAAGGGAAAAAAACCCTTCCGTTTCCCGGTGCCCGACAAGTCCTGCCCGACTTTTACCCGTGGTGAAGGCAAGCTCCGCGTGGGCAGGACTGGCATTGTTTCTTCCCCTCTTTGCCCTCAAGACACGATTGGATTGAAGTCGAGAGGTGGGAGAAACGTCGTTTCTCCTGGAAATGCAGCACGTTGCGCCTTTCTAAAACAAACCAGGCTGTCGGGCTCAGGGGACAAGATTTTACACTCGGTGACTCCCGCCCCGCCAGACACCAGCATTCGAGCAGCCGCCCCCCTCCAGCTCTGTGACCTCCTAATGGCTCCGTTCTTTCACAATTTACAGCAAAAAGCCCCCCACCAATATGCTGGGTCCAGTGGATTTTGTATTCCAGCCTTTCGTGTGATTTCCCAACCCTGTGTTTAGAAAGAATGGGGAGGTGTGGAGGGAAAGGGGAGCAAAACGGGAAGAAAAAGAAAGTGAAGGCTAAGGGGGAAAAATGCTTTAAATCTTTCCTGCAAATCTCTAAATATATGAAGTCTGAGGAACAAATTCAAAGCAGGCACGGATGCCTGAAGAGAAGTTAGAAATATTCTGTTCCATTCAAGCGCATCAAGGGTCTAGCTGAAGTCTTGTTTGGCTAAGGTCAGACGAGACTGGGTTCTCCAATAAAAATAAATCTCAAATTAATTATGGCCTCAAGCGAGGGGCCAGACGTTTGGAGCTAGTGCACTGCCGTCTGTTTTTTTGGCCTTCAGTATTTTTGTTTTTTTGTGCTTAGCTTTTCAATAATTGCGGGATGGGGGAGGAAGGGAGGGCGGGGGCTGTTTTACTGGGACATGGAGCTCAAATAAAACTAGCCAGGACACTGCTTACCCACTCTCCGCGTAATTGCGATGCAGCTTCAAAGCTACTGCATCTTCTCCACGCTACTTTTAAGACATTATGTTTTACTTAGCGCTGATTAGCAGTGAATAACTTTCCGGCGTCAAGTTCCCAAATCCCATGGGCTGTTGCTGTGGACCAAGAGGCAGCAGGGACCCGATCCTTCGCTTGTAGGGCTGGAAAACTACTGATTCCTCTTTATTGCTGTAGCTGAGAAGCAGAGGTTTGCCCAATTAGTTCAGTTTAAAGTGGGATTCGTTTCTGGGGATCAAATCCCAGGGCTGTAGTTTGGGCTTTTTGCTTGTAAGAATGTGGGTTTAGAAAATAAACAAAACACGTTGCGTTTTTCATTCTGCAATGCAGTCGGTGCCAGAGGAGACTCAGACCAGGAAAATTTAAACATTCGCTGAAGCCGGTGGAGACTTTCCCTCCGGTACAGACTGCAGCGGGACAGGCGCTGGCCTCTGCTCCGGGCGAAGGAGGAGGGTAAACACCATGACTACATTTATAGAGGACAGTATATATAGAAAGGTTTATATATATCCGATATACCTAGCGCAAGGAATGTCAGTACACGTAGAGAGAAGTTGGGTTAAAAAAAAAAAAAAAAAAAAAAAGAGGATCCCGTCCCGACTTTGCAGTGACCAAGGCCGGGCGTGGAACTGGATCCTGGGGCTCCCCTCTGTGACCCCCGGCTGGGGCGAGCGGGCCCAGCTGCTGCTGCTGGGGAAGGAGGGCGAAACAAGCCACCCCCTTCCCCTCCTCCGAAAAGAATATTTCTAACCTGCAGCTGAGGCCCGAGGTTTTCGTTATGCCTGTTCCTACGGAATAACTAGATGGTTTTAACTCGAAAATGACGAGCACTAATCCCGCGTGAATTATAGGCAGAAAATGCGCATCTCTGAGGTTATGTACTCCCGTGAAAGACCGGCAGTGAACTACACGGAGGGGTTAACTCCTTTGATACTGGATGTGAGATAGCCTTGGCTCCCTCCGGTGTGGCCTTATTAATTTCAGTGGGATCTCACCAAACCCGGCGTTTTCACCTTCTTTGCGTGAGGCTGCAGTCACCGTAACTCAATTATAAGGACGAAGAGAGGAGGTGGGGGCATGCCAAGCGCTTGAGATCAGTACTGAAACAATTAAAAACTCCGGACGAGAATTTCGTTTCATTCATAAGCGCAGTTAAAAAATAATAATCGAGGAGCAACTGATTTCTACCAGCCTGTCCCAATGTAAGCATTTGAAATCTTCCGTGGTTGCCAAGATCAAATGGTTTTCCAGATGTCTGGTGGTAACCACATTAAACGGCTCACAATTCCTTTGCTGTACATACATATGCATCCAAAAGCGGAGCATCAGCTGCGTCGCCCCGCCAGGTCCCGCTCGCCCGGCTTTGCTCCCCGGCAGTCGCCGGGCGATCACCTAGCGTGGCTCAGAGCCTGGCGCACGGAGTTTTGTTTCAGGAATATTGCAGCCTTTCCCCAAAGGTTTGCGATAACTTCAAGGTTTTTTGTTTTGTTCTGTTTTTAAAGGGGGTGGGAGATGAAGCAAAGGCTCTGTCGTTACATTATTTGGGAGGCAAATAGCAGATTGTTCAGCTTGTCTGTTACAGCGTTCAACCACTTCGCTCGCCACCTGATCTCTTGGACTTTTCACAAATCTTTTGTGAGACCAAACGCAAGAGGTAAAGCAGGGAACACCCCGATGGGTCCAGTCTAGGTGACCCAACGGGCTTCATTCTGAGGCATCCTCAGACATGCAAAATAAGTCCCTGGGGGTCCTGGTGCCCGTCTGGCAATAAAATGCGGAGTCGGGCTCCTAAAACACCCCTGGGTGGGACGGAGGGGTCTGCCCGACATCCGCCGCTCTCTGGGAGCACCGGGAGCGACGGCGGGCGCTGCGCTGGGTCCCGCAGCGGGCGGTGGGAGGCAGGACGCCGGGCTCCCCCCCGACCCCGCACCTCCAGGGGGTTTCTGGCTGCGGCTCGCGGCTCCCCGCCTCTCCCAGCCCGAGCGAGACCTGCCGGGCACGCAGCCCACGAACAAAACGCCCCGCGAGGTCCGCGGAGGACGGAGGCTCCTTTCCACGGTGTTTCCCCCCTGCCTTTCGCGGTCGGGATCCTCAGCCTGTCCTTTCCCTCACCCCCCAGCCCTGTTGTTTTTCGGGGCTGGTGGAGAGCGCTGTCTAGAGAGGAAACCATTTGGGTTTTGAAAGGATGCGTTTCACTCTTCCCTTTAACCTCTTGCTTTTCTGGTTGCTGCGGCCATGTGGTGAGGCTGAAGGGGGAGTGGAGAAGAGAGTGGCTGCGGGGGGGAGAGAGCGGGGAGGGAAAGAGAGAAAGAGTAACGGGGACAGCAAAGGGTTAAGCGTGATTTCTTTTAATTGAACTCCAGTTCTTGTGGCCCTAGGCAAGGGGGGACCTGACCCCGCTAGCAGCATCCAGATGTGCTGCTCCCCGGGGACCCCGCGCAGCCCCCTGCCTTGTGAACCGGCGGGGGAGGAGCGGGGGGGCCCGGGCTGTCCCCTCTGCCCCCCTCTGCCTTCACCTCCCGGCTGCAGGCGGCCTCAGTCGCTGGCAAGCAGCAAGCCGAAAGCTCCAGGTCTGGTCACGTTCAGCCCCGTGTCTGCATCTGAACTCCCAAATTGTAGCTGAATTGATGAGGCTAATTTCGGAGGAGGGGGGAGGGCGGGGAGGGAGGGGCGAGGGGAATCTACGGCTCTCTCCTGCCAGCTTCGGGCTTGGAGAAATAAAGTATTAATAAGGCATCTCTGCCGCAGCCGAGTAGAAACACTAGTGGCATTATTGCATTTCCCTTTTGGAAGGGGCGGGTGCAGAATAACTTTGGATATAATTTTGATTGCCCCCCACCCCGCCCCGTGGTTGGACTAAAGACGGGGGGAAACAAAAAGCCTGGACACAACTGGCACTGGACAAGGTAATGCTCTCCACCGAGAGATCTGAAGTTCAGGAGTGCCCTCCTGCCTTGACACTTTCTTTCTTGGCTTCACCCTCCCTGTTTTACACCCTCTGCGCTTCTCCTCGGGCTGCAGCGGTTTGCAGAAGTGGGGAATAAAGGACGCCCAGAGCGTTGCATGATGTGTTCCGCTGCTCGCTGCTTGTTATTTTTGCAGGGGGGGAAGTGGAGCTGGACAGGCGCGTATTGTCTCCTTTCCTCGGGTCCTTGGGAGGGTTTCAGCCTCGTCCGGAAAAAGGAAAGCGCGTTTCTTTTCTGGCGATCGCTCCCGTTTGAATGAAAGGCAGAATCGCACGTCAGGGCTCACCAGGTTGAAAAAGAGATTTAAAGGCTGCTGTGTTGGGTCGGTTTGACTGCAGTGCCCATTCTGACACGAAATTTCAGGTGTTCTGACAATTAATGTGTTTTTTTGATTTTTTTTTTACCTTCTTCTTCTTCTTCTTCTTTTGTTTTTCTTGTCTGAGTGGGGTTTTAACAGCTTAGCAAGGAACTGGTGTTGAGAGAGGAGGCTGGAAAAGGTGCTCCCAGCCCCCGAAATAAATGGATGGGGACCCGCTGATCTGAGGTCTGTGTGATTAGCAGCCCGATATCCCAGCCGTGAGATGACTGAGAGTGAAGGGGACAGGGGTGAAAGTGGACAAGAGCTTCCACTTTTCCTGCAGCCCCATTTCCAGCGTGGCTTTAATTGCTGGAGTCATTTGTCTGTCCTGCATTACTGCGCTCACCGCTCCTTTCTGGCAGCAGCGGACCCCGGCTCACACTCCCTCCTGCGAGCCCTGCCTGGGGCGGGCGTGAAGAGGGGCCACGTTACGTTTTAAATACCTTTTAATCGTCTGGCTTTTCTTTATATTTCTTTCTCTCTCTCTCTCTCTCTCTCTCTCTTTTTTTTTTTTTTTCCCTCTCTCCCTGCGTGCTCCGACTGAGCTGTATTTACGGTTTTCTTCCCTTCGTTTTTGCCTGTGACTGGAAAACGCATTAATAAAAAAATCTGTGGGAAGAGACGGAAATTCAGTGAGTCAGGCTAAAGCTGCTCCAGCCAAAAGAAAAAAAAAAGGCAAAAAACATGTTAAACTAAACTGTGGGATGACACAGTGCTCGCTAATACGGGCTGGGGTGCAAGGCAAGGTCTCCGTCGTGCTGGCTGCGCTAGCGACAAACAAGAGCTGACAGAGGTAGCTATTGTTCTGCCCCTTCTTATCTAAATGGAGCAAATATCCTGTATGTAAAATATATATATATTTTGATCAAGAAGGCAGGACCAGCGGAGAGACGAAAGTTTCCTCCTCGAGTGACTTCACTTCCCAAAATTAGCAGAAAAAAACGTTTCATCCGGTTAACTGTCTCTTTTTCGCTCTGCTGCAACAACCAAAGTTAAAAAAAGAGAGGCAGAGAGAGCGAGGGAGGGAGAGGGAGAGAGCCGGAGAGGGGATAAGCGGAGGAAAGTAAAATCACTGGGAGGACACAGAAAAGTGAAAGAGGGAGAAGAATAACGGCTTCAGGAGGCTTCGGTTGCAGGCTAAACCGGGTCAATGTGTGGAATATTGCTGGTACCGGCTGGAAGTTATTCTAGATGGACGGCACTATTAAGGTAAGGGCAGCAGGGACTGGGGGGCCGGGGGCCGGCTCCGGCCGGGCCCTCTCCTCCCGCTCTGCCGGCCGGGGCTCTCCCACCCTCCCGGGGCTCTCCCACCCTCCCCTCCCTCCCCTCCGTCCCCTCCTCGGGGCTCGGGGGCTCCGCGGCGGGGCTCGGAGGGCCCCCGGGAGCTGCCCGGCTCGGCGGAGCGGCAGTGACAGCTCCTGGCCCCCGGCTGCCAGCCCCCGGGGCCGCCGGGCGCCGCCAGGGGGGCGGCTGGGGCCGGCGGGGCTCGGAGCCGCCTGCCCCCGGCGGTTCCATGTCAGCCGGCTCTGATTTCCTCGCCTGGCCCTGTCCGAAGCGCGCTGCTGGCTCTGCTGGTGCGTTGCCTCTAGCAGTTTTGGGGGGAGAGCGAGAGACCGGGCGGTTTGGAGGGGAAACATCACCCTAGCTTGGGGCGAGGCAGCGGGAAGGGGAAGCAAAGAGTGTGGCAAAAAAACCACGAACATAACCAACCTCTGGTGGCCTTGAGCAAGCGAGGACTCTGCTGGGACGCTGCTGAGAATGGTTCCCCCTCCCTTTACCCCCACCAAACCGGCCGGTCCTCCGGCCTTTGCAAAGGTGAACCCAGCCTTCGCCAAGTCCCTCGAGGTGCCTCGTGCCGTTTCCCAAAGCCCAGGCAGCAGCGGGTACACAGCGGGTACACTTCCTTGCTTTGGGGGACCCTTGTGCAATTCGTACGGGCTCTTCTTGAGGGAGCGCTGTAGCGCAGGGCAGCTCGAACCGAGCAGCCTTGGAGCGAGAGACTCTGTGGGTGTGTTTGGGTTGGAGGATTTCGAAAGATGCCTATCGCCTGGGTGGGGTGTTGATCTCTTCTTAAAAGTCTTTTTTTTTTTTTTTTTTTTTTTTTTTTTGCTGACCTGGGGAGAAAGAAGCTGCAAACTGGCAGGAACTGAAACTTTCTCCTTTACATTTCAGCTTGTGACAAGTGCACTGTTTGGAAGGGTCTCAAGAGAAGGGGGGAGGGAAGGAGATGGGCAGGAAGAGAAAATGGAAAGAGGAAAGAAAGAGGGAATGAAAGAGGGAAATGTCAGACAGGAGGAGAGGAAGCAGGAACATTGAAAGCACAAAATTTGGGAGGTATGGCAGGAATAAGGCACGTCTCCCCTACCACCTCTTCAACTCTGTAGCAAAAGTAACCCAGGCCTCAGTCAGGATATGTTTAGTGCACCGCAACCTTCTTTGATTTGTGGAGCCCTAAATATTGCACAGTGAAAGTGCAGAAATTTCCCATCTGCACGTTTGCTGCAGTGCACACATGGACCCGCTTTTCTTCGCAGGCCACGAGCCCCCCTGCAGCATCCTCTGAAAGGTGCTGCAGTGTTGCCACGGCCCAGGGAGCCCACGGTGCCTACTGGGAGCTCCTCCTCCCCCCTGTCACCCTGCGTGGCAAAGTGGTGTCGCTGTCACCCCCAGCCCCCTGCTCAGGAGATGAGGAACTGCGACGCCTTGCAGCTAGGCCCGCAGTCATGCTGGGGAGGCTGTGGCGAAAGGAGGAACTCAGCCGCATCCTGGGTCACTGCCCCAGCTCCTGGATCTGCCCGCTGACAGCTGAGCGGCCTTTTGTTGTGTATTGCTGCTTCACTTGTAGTCCAGAAAACATTTGGCTGTCGGAGCTAAGAGAGGTGGGATCCTGGTACATTGGAGTCTCATCTTGGGGCCACTGAGCAATTCAGGGGTCATCAGCAACTTGCTGCAGATCCCCGTCTCCTGTTGAGCTCCTCCTGTAACTTACCACTTCTCTGCACTTTGCACAAGTGGTTGAAAGCTCCTGTAGTGCCCTCAGGATTAGAGGAGATTTCTTGCAAATTTTCTTGCTGGGGAGGAACGAGTGGTTTCCAGGGAGTGTCAGACCCATGCACTGGCAGATTTGCTGCAGTTTACCACCGAAAGGAAGGGGTTAGGCCACCTTGCCTGACTTCTCTCAGGTGAAGGGCAATGAGAGAGGATGTGGCTTGAGATGCTTCAATGTTTTTAATGTGCTGAGCTCTCTATATAATCTGTGCCTCGGGGTAGATTTGCTAAATTCTAGGACATAGTAAACAAACCTGTACTGTATTCAGGAGACAGCAATTTAGAAGCAGTCGTACCCTTCAGGTACCTCTTCTGAAGGCTGTAAGCACCGCTTTCTCTCAAAGCTGTGCACTCCGGTTGGGAAATGATATGGCAGAAAAGATGCACATAGATGACAAAGATGGCAAGAAAAACAGAGGAAAAGGTTCTTTTGTTATTTAGATCAAGAGCACGCTGAGGGGGCAGATGAAATTGTGTGCAGGCGTGGTTCAGAAGTACTTCACCCACGAACTGAAATATACCTGGCTGTGTAGAAGGCAGTGCTGTGCAGCTCTGAGCAGAAATGTTCGAGGGGTACACCTTGCAGCTGATTGCCTTCCTGAGCAGTGTGAAGATGACAAGTGACAGTATTTTCTTCAGTCTGTGCAAAACTCTTCCATGGACTAATTGCTTTAATTGAGCCAAGGACTTTTAACTGCACACTTGACCGATGTAGAAGGAGCCTGAGTCCAGTCTACTATAAAAATGCCTCCCTTCACCCTGTAGTCCACAGTGCTGGGCCTGTACTTGCCTCTTAATCTTTTTATGTCATTCAGAAAGAGCTTGGACAGCAGACTTTCTGATGGCTGGTGTTGTATAAGTGCCATAATTTAACTATAAAACTGCCCAGTTGCAGGGTGACTTTGTAATAAATGGGTAGTTCTGCTGTAGCCTTGAGCTGTCTTAAGGGCTCACTGCATGCTCCCGGGGAAGCAGAGTGCGGCTGGAGGATAGATGTGGTCAGGATGATCCTGGTCTACACTTGCATCCTCTGTGGACACCCTGCGCAAATGTGAGTTGAAGTTGTCAGGGTTCTTTATCCCACAGCTCAGGGAATGTCAAGCACATACAGAGATATTAGGGGGGATCCTCTCCGGACTGTAAGTCTTCTTTCACCGTCATGGCATGGCTTACGTCACGTCTGGCATTGCTGAGCCAGCGCACCAGCTCCAGAATGTATCTTTATTTCTTCACAAATAATTATGTATTGCGAGGGGAGTTATTTTAGATCACTTGCTGAGGTGGTGGGAGGCAATTTTTGCTGCATTCTTCAAATAATCTGTTTAATACCTGACATGGGAGTTGGAGTGGCTGGTTTGAAAAGTGACCTCTACAGCGATGCATTAAGGTCTTTTCTGCAGAAAGAAGTGCAGCAAATCTTTATTTTTATTAATTCATTTCCATATTAATTCCACATTCTGTGAACAACACTTGCAGAAGATGATTAGGAGCCAAAGAAACCGATGACGGTTTATGTTTGGATTAATTTTAAATAATTATAATATTTTTGTTGTATGCCTCCAGACACTTCAAATCACATTCTGCTTTGACTTAATTCACATTGTGTTTTGGGGGTTTGGGTTTTTATTGCCTCAAATTAAATCAAAAAAGGGTACATCTAATGTCAACAAGATGCCCATGCGTGGACTTCCTCACAATAACAAATAGTGTGGTTTCAAACTGGTTTAATTGTTTCAGTTCCACTTTACATGTGGACTATAATTAATTTAAAAAAATAAGCTTGCCCAAGCCTAAATGTTAATAATAAATAATAATAATAAATAAAAAAGCACAGTTTGTAACTGCTGCCTTCATACTGTGAAAATATGTTTATCCTTATGCTCTGGACATAAGAGAGAGACCATCTGAAGGACATTCAGTGAACATTTTGCATTACCAAAGTAGATGACAACTATACTTGTCTCTTTTTCTTTCCATGAGAAGACAACTTATGTGCTGGTGTTGCTATAGCGAAGGGTGGGGTAGGGTTTCTATTGCAATCACTGTTTCTTGTCATTCGTGAACTGTAGGCGTTCGCTCTTGTCCTGAAACTTGGCCATCAAGATCTCGAACTAAGAACATGTTTCCTTTTTGGGCCAGTTTAAATGTCTGTTTTGCCATTTTTAAATTGCCCTGGCTTTGGCCTTTTAGAGATGGCCTTTCCTGGCAACAAGGCATTGACTCGCAGGGCAAGAGTCTCCAGAAAGAAAAAACTCCACACAGATGTTTATTCACTGCGGGCTTTCCATGTTGCTGTCCCTCAAAAGCAGTTTTGAAGAAAACCATCTGAAATGTCCAAGGCATAAATTCTTTGTTCCCTGGGGACCAAAGCAGGCTCGCTGCTCAGGTGACATATATATATTGCATGACGGCTTCCTAAGACACAACAGTAAAAAACTGTTAGAAATGTTTGACAATTGGCATATTTTCATAGTGCTACTTCTTTTACCGCTTCGTTTTCCCTTAGCAATGTGTGTGCAAATGCATGCCCTCTGCCTCAGTACGAGCTCGTGATCGTGCCGTCGTGCCGGGTGCTGCTGACTCGAGGTGATCAGCACTAACTCCCGTTTGCTACGCGAGTAAAGCACTGGGGAAGTCTTTCCAGAGTCTGTAAACTGAGTAGCTCTGTTGCTCTGTACTAGAATTGCTCCTGCTATGGGAAGGAAGATTAGTCTGAAACAAACCTAATACACAACAAAACAGCACAGCTGCTTAGATTTTAGGCACTTGGGGTTTCACTCAGAAGCTTTAAAGAGGTGCTGAGAGCGTCGTAGAGCGTTGTCTCTGCACGACTGTGGATTTTACCCTAACAGGATGTGGTCACTTTGAGTAGTAGCATGCATGTCCTGAGGATTTCATGCTTTTATTTTAGTTATTTATTTTAATTTCGTGATACTCCTGCTGTAAGCTGGAGGGAGGTCCAGCTTCTATGACTCCTTGCAGCATTTCTTCTACGGAGAAAGTTGCTGGAGTCTTAGTGTGAAAGAGTACAACTCTTCATTAGACTACTATGAGAAAGGGGCAGAAATCAAGAGCAGCAATGAGTAAGGTTGCACTTCACACCTCACCAAAGTAAGGCCTTAGATGACATGCTGATAAAGTGAGGTATACTGGGGGAAGGGCATTTATAGCAATTTTTGCAGAAACAACAGTTTATTCTCTTCAGGCCTCTCCTTCTGCTTTTAAAGAAGGCTTTCCTCTTGATTTCAGTTCACATCTCAGAAGGATCAGCCCTAGAACTTATGAACATGTAACTGCATGACATGGAACATCTTCCAGGCTTTTTCTCCCTGTAAAACATCAGTGCATGAAGTTCTTCCACAGCGCCCCGTAGATTGCCTTTGAAAAATGAAAGTTTCTTATTCTGCGTGAGTTTACTCAACTACTTAATGAAAGACCCTGTGTCCCACCTCAGTGCAAACATGCACAAGCAGGAAAATTAAAGGAGCCGAGGGAGCCTTAACTTCAGATTTGTAGACATTTGTGGGTTTACTAGACACCTCACATTGCAGAAACATGGTGTTAGTGCTGGAGCAAGCATGAATGTGTGCAGGGCTTGCCTAGAAGAGACAGGTCTAATATTTTAAGTTTAAGGTCTACAACTTGGTTTGAAGCCAGCTTTTCCCCCAAATGTAAAATTCTCTTTAGATCTTTTGTTCTGAATTGAACAAAAGATCCATTTCCAGTGTCTGCGCCTCTCCTGCTCTCATGCACATGTGAACATGAGCACACAATGCGTGCATAGCACTGGTGGGTAAACAGAGCTGCTTGGAGTGCACTTCTCGGGTTGTACAGAGTCTTGTCGTACTTCCACGGGTGATGCCTAAGTACACTTTCTGAGTGAACAAATGTTTTCTTACAAGACTGTGGGTGCATATTTATAGCTGTTTTTGAAAGTAAGGACTAAAATATCACAATGCAAATGTGGTTTTCTGCCTTCTTTTGGAAATAATTTGCCTGATGGCAGACCCAAGTCATTGCTAACCTGCATGCTGTGTCATCGCAGACCCTGGGCAGCCAGGTTGCCGATCAACCTAAGTGCCAACCTAAGCTGAGCTGGTATATACAGCAACAGGACAGGACAATGCATAATTTACTTCACTGAGCTCCAACTATCAAGTCTTCAGAATGTAAATGCATCTACAGTTTATTTTCTTTCTTTCTCTCATTACCCAGGCCACATAATTACTGATGCGTAACTACACAGCTAGTAACACTGATCTAGAAACAGGTCTCTTGTAGTAAAGCCACAAACGTTACCTCCCTCCTCCCCCACCTCCGCTACCAAAAGATTTTCCTTTAGCTGTAAGACAGAGACCTAAACAAAAGGGATATATGTTACTGTATACTACTGCTGAATACATTTAAGTCTGTCCCAATAAACCTTTTGTTTCTCAAGTGACAAACAACACCAAAGGTAAAACTTGGAAATAATGACCTGACAGGGACCATCAGAATTTGATAACAGAGATATTTTAATGTGTCTAACTCTGGTTTGCTTCCATGTTTTGAAGTCAGAGCCCTAAAAATGGGCACATAAGTGCACATTTACCTAAGCAACCAGTTTCATTTGTAAAGCTCTCATTATCTTTTGAAGGTAACTGTTCCCTCTGAAAACCACGCTGCTTTCTATGTGCTTAACGAAGCATTTTGATTCTATATGGAAACATGTTAAGATTTACACAGCTGGTTAAGGAGCATTGAATATACAACTCTTGCTGGAAACAGGTGGGAGAAGTAAGGCTAAATCCCCCAGACATCTTGCCCTTGCTTCTCCTCAGCATTGGCATGATGCTGTAAAAAATGACCCTGACTCTTCAGGTGTATCAAGCATTCTTTCTTTTCCTGATTTTTTTCTAAAACGCAGTTCAGAAACAGAGCTCAGTAGAAGCTCCTGCAGTAAATGCCATGGATATAGCTAAGCTTACTGCTTTATTTGCACGTGTCTTGCTCCTGTTCTTCCAGCATAGATTAACCCAGCGATCAACCCACAATAGGGCTGTAAAGGAGCAAGCAACAATTAAAAGAAAAAAAGTGTAACACCCCCCTCTCCAAGCCAACAAAGCTGCACACCAGGAACTGAACGTTAGGGTATTGGCCCACGCTTGTCAATCATGCAGAGTGGGTGAAAATAACATAACGGGCAGGAGAGCCTTTAATTAGTCATTTGCTGATTTCTCACTCAGCAAAAACCTGCCCTTCTTAACTAATGCTGGTTTTGATCTGAGGGGAGGAGACAAATCAGCAAGAATACAGTTTTTTAAGTTGGTCGATGAGTGAAAAAAAGAAACTGGAGTAAGGTATGGTGGGGTCAGTGGAGGGCGTGGTGGGTTGGGGAAACCAATTTCTGTATGATGAGAAAAGTCTTATTTGAACATTTTTATAGCAGCTTTCTTTCAAACAAGAAGATAAGGAAGAGATTAAGAGATGTTAAAGCACCATTTCTACAGCTAAACACAGGCTTTGGCTCTCTGGTTTCTTCTGAATAGCTCTTCTTGTTGTTCCAAGCTTGATTGACTTATAACTGCATCTGAACCAACCTCACATCAGTTCCTTTTTATCAGCCAAAGTGAGACTTCCTGTGCTCCACAGTCTGGTTTCCTGATGTGTTTCCTTTTTCCTTTTAGCAGAACAAAGGAAGCTGTAACTCCTCCACTGCTCCTGTTCCAAATCTCCTTGGGACTTCGTATAATGTTAGCATCGAACATTTGCCTTTTATTTTTTCTGCCCTGACTCTGAGTCAGGCTGCCTAGAGTGATAGTGCCCTCTTCATATCTATTCGAGTTTTGCATTGCCAACTGCAGAGGGGCAAGAACTTTGTTGCTGAAATGAAGCCACTTCCAGAGTAGCAGCTGCCATGCTCTAGTCTACAAAAAAAAAAAAAAAAAAAAGGAAAATTGCAGCAAAGAACCCTGCATTTTAGTAGAGAGACAGGGTTTTTAATGTTGTGGTATAGCAAACAATCAGGTGTTGAGATCTCATTGATCTGCACAGGCTTGTATGTGTGAGCATATTTGCTATTTGAACTTGGGACTGGAATTTTGTGTCCTGAAATATGTAGGCCACTGTCAGAAATGCTTCCCAAAATGTTTACACATATACAGTACAAATGGCATTGCCCTGGTATTTACTGGAACTGGCAGCCCTAAACATTTTAACAGGAATGATTCTCTTAAACATCTGCACTGATTGATACTCTTTCCTTCCAACTCTTTTCCCCTTCACTGGTACAAGCCTGCGGTTTTATTTCATACTTGTCAATTGGATTAGGAACATACTATTGATATGAAGGATTCTACACAAAATCCAAATTATCCCATGCAGTAAGGAGCCAGTCGCTTGGGAAAGCACCACTTTTCTACAGCTAGAGCACCCCACCCAGATGACAAGTCTACTGTTTTGCTGAGATGCACCATGCCTTCATAATCTTTGCATGTCAGACGTGATGCTTATTCTTTATAAGAATCACAAGTTCACGGTGATTTAAATCTTAAGCGTTATTCGAGATGCTTGATCTCGTGCATGCTCTACAGTAACTTGTCTTCTTGTTCAGAAAAAGTAATGTGATCTCAGATCAGGACCAAGTAGATGCCTATAAGAATGCTCCTGAATGCAACTAAAAGGGGCTAGTAAAGTGTAGAGCAGACCAAAGTGCAAATACGGGCCTGATTTTTAGAAATATACACTGAGTATCTTCAAATTCCCACTGAAATTGGTGCAATTTGTTCATGCTCACAGTTTATCCATTTATCCAAGCCACCAGAGTTCAGCAGGCTTAAAGAGAGGAAGGGCAAAACCGCAACCTGCACTGCCTGTTGTCCGTCTGCATGTGGCACAAAGTGAATTTGCCAGTTCAGCCTCTGCAGACAGGTAGCTTGTGTCCAAGGTTCATTTATTCAGATCACCAACATTCAGGAATGGCAGAATACGGATTAAGATTAAAGTAGTGGACTTGGCCTGTTTTCTGTATATGTCCTAATCTACACGGTGCGTATACCTAAAAGAGACAGGCAGTGGTTAAAATAGACTGAAACAGCCGGGGGTTAGTGCACCACACCAGCTAACAAGAAAGCAGAGTTGCCAGGGGGCTCTGCTCACCCCAGCCTAAGAGAGGAGCGGGACCTATGTTACTTAAAGCAAGGAAAAGAACAAACATCATTGCCTTCCTACAGAACTGCCTTTCTGCAGGTTTCAGAGTACAGATTTGAGGTTTTCTCATGTAATAACAAAATCCTATGCGTTTATATTGAAAAGTGTAATTTTTTTATCACACAATTTTGGATTACACAGGAAAAGGTAACAGAAAATTATATCCCTTCTGTAAAATACAGGGAAAAATCAAGGAAGTTTAGCCTTTTCTCCTGTGTTCTGTTTATGGAACAATTTCTATACAGTCTAATTCAATTTCTATGAAAACTCCACTGATTTAATCCCTGTTAAATTCTGAGGATTTGTCCATCAGGGTCGTGTTGCAGATCAGCCTCTGGGACGGACTCCTGATTAGAACCAGAAGTCGTGACTCGTATGCTCAATTCCGTGTATTATGGTAGATGTCCCTAGAGGCTCCCACCAAGATGAGGCATGGCACGAAGATGGAGTAGGAGCCCATAATCTAAACAGGCAAAGGAAAAAAAGAAAAAAAAAGAAAAAGAAAGAAAGAAAGAAAAAAGCTAGGAGATGAAATATAGGAAGAAACCGGTCCTGGTCACTCAACAAGTCAGCATTAGGGACACAAAGGGTCCTGGTGGCCATCCACACATCCCTGGCTGTAGAATTGCCATGGCATTTGTAGAAGAGGGTGGACCTTACGCACCCTTTCAGGAGCTTTGAAAGGGAAGTTTTACTGCTGCTACACAGAAAAATCACTGGAGTCAGAAACTGCTGATATACGTACAGGCTCAAAAGCCAGATAGATCACTATTTATAAATTGATCCCAAAAGAGTGAAAGTCATTTGGAGCAGTTACTAAAGTTGCTGTGGGTGGTTTTGATGCATACTGAGAATCTACGCTACAGTCTGAGTGACTCCTGGTCCTTCAGAGATGGTGTGCTGCAGCCAGAATAATTTTTCTAATAATGACATTCTTAATACGAAGTTGCTGGTAAAATTCATATGACATGCATGGTAATGTTCTTCCTTCGTTAGATCTAACGTATGCATGTATATCTTCCAACGGAACAAATGCTACATTTTAGCAATATTTCTGAGAGACATAGATGAATACATTTGACTTCGTCAGAACCAACCAGATTTAAAATAGGCATGCACTGAAGTGATTTGCTAGCTCAAGGCAAAAATTCTCAGTATCATCTTGCAAATATTACCCAACTTGTCTGTTAAGACTCCACTCTGACAAGAGAAGGAATGATCTTACATTAAGAGAGGAACTTGTGCCCAGAAAAAAGCAGTGTGTTTTATCAGGATCTGGGGTGGTTTTAATTGAACCTATTTCTTCCGAATCCCATTTTCTACCAGACAAGTGTGCGTGCAGATTGTGTGTGCTACATTTTATCCGAGTGATCGTGAATTCCCTTGTGACACTAAGATTGTACTTGAAATCTGAGACGTCTCTAGTAAGCCGAAGGGAAACTGCTACCATTCCGGTGGCACATGGCCCAAACTCCAGCTCCTCGCAGTCCTGCTGCAGACTGAGCGTCTGCGCAGAATCTCACACTACACTGCTTTTGTGCTGAAAACTTCCCTCTCATTGCATGAAGTAGAAGAAGAGGCATGGCCAGATCCAGGCTGAAAAGTGTTCCTTCTTACCTACACAGAAATTTCATAGAGGAAGACAGGGAGTAGGCCTTGCCAGGCTCCCTTCTAATTCTAGTCTTTTCCTGAACAGCAGCTCTACCCTCCTGTCCTCTCTTTGACAATGATACCGAGTCCTCTGGATTTTGAGTAATGTTATAGGGAAGGCTGTGTAAAAAATGTACCAGATGACACTTACTGGGTAGGAAAAGGCTATATCCACTTTGCCTCGGAGCCCCAACAAACTCATGCCCGGGACGCACGGTTTCTGCACGTTGGTATTAAAGATGAGATTGGTTTCTGTCCACTTCGCTGGTTTCTGCAGGGCTTCCCGAACCCAGCCTTGTGCTTATAGGAATCCTTTGCCTTCGCAGCACTTCCAGAGCAGTGGGCAAAGGTTTTAAGAGATGGATAGACTTCGTCCCTCTTAGAAAAAGAAAGCATGCCACTGATGTTCAAGCTTGCTTGCAGTGATGCTTTTTCAATTCCTCTGGATCTACACCACTGTATCTGAGAGTAGACGTTTTCTCATTCTCACAGAATATGGGGTGGTCATGAAAGGATGAAATAAGCTTGCAGTCAGTTCCCTGCTTTTCACTTTTGGGATTCTCATATGTCATCTCTACCTCAGGAAGGATGTAGTTATGGTTGATCATTAGTGTTATGAATTATTTGTGCTACAGTAGTGCCTAGTGACCAGATGGGTCTCTGTTGTGCTATGCACTCTATGTAACAAGAGATTCTTCTTCTAAATTCCTTAGGAGTGAAGAAAAGTTAAGGCACTTAATTTCAACTCCAGAGTGGAAGCAATTCTTGAGCTGAGTCCACTCTGCTGTCAGACATGACCGTGCTCTGTGATTCCTTTCACAAACTCCTCAAGGTGTCTGTAAAGGATGGATGTATTTTCTTTCCCCCACTACTGCTCCCCACCGGAAAGGACATCTATAACTTCCTCATTCTGATGTTTAAATACATTCTTCTGATTTTGAACTATTTGCTCCTGACTGATTTATACCTTTTGTCTCTCACACCAGCACTGTCTATGAGCTTTCCCTTCCCTGATATTCTGCTCCCTGTGTAGTTACAGACCACTGCCATGCTGCTCTCAGTCTTTGTTTAGCTGGGATAAACAAAAATCTTCTAATCTTTTTTATCAACACCCTTTCTCTGGTTATTCCTTAGCCCTCAGCTGCACCTGTTCCCATCTGAGTTTGCCTTTTCTCAGCATTAGTCACAGGGGCAGCACACGGTGTTCCTAGTGCCTGGCCTTAACACACAGTGGAAGAACCCTCCCTGATGCAATTCTGGGTTTTTGTGATGACATTTTTTTTTTTTCCTTTTTTTCCTCCTGGTGAGTCAGAAAAGTCTGTGAGCAGTTAATTCACTCCAGTCTTTGTCCTCAGCAGTGCCCAGCCTGGTTCAGTTAGTTGCTCTGCCACAGGTTTCCTGTACGAGTTTAGGCATTTCACTTCATCTCTCTGTATCTCAGTTTCTCATCTGTAGAGGTAAGCAAATGCTTCCTTTCTTCTCTACCTTGTCGGGTTGATTTGGGGTAGATGCTCTTACAAGGTGGGACAGACTTAGTTTACTCATGTGCAGCAGCAACAACGATCTCGGTGCAGGCATGTCCTGCTTGCCGTGTTATGAACAGAAAGAAACCCAGTGGTTCTTGCCATTAGGCTCTTTATAAATATTCAGCAGCTTTCTACAATGTTCCTGAGATGTGCATCGCTAACTGGTTTTTGGGTCATGCACCTATTCGTAATGTGGGTTTGCGGCATTGCAGCTGTGGCGGGCACGCATGCTTTCCCTTAGATCAAAGACCATTAGGAGCAGTCCAGAAGGAGTTAGAGGGGTGTGAAGTCCAATAGGTTTTCCAGATATTTTCAGCAAATGCCCTGCACTGCCTGGTGAAGGAGTCCAGCAGAGTACGTGCATGCGCCTGTGAAGCTGCTCCATTGATTCATGCACAGAGTGCACGCGCACAGCTAAAATTTCAACTAGGCCTAAATACCAGATGGTTTCTTACATAAGCCAAACTTTTATGGGTTTTAAAATATAGCAGCCACTCCACGGTCAGGACCCTGCTCTGATTGTCTATTTCTTCCATTGATTTCTTACCCTCTCTTTCATACTTCTGCAGCTTTAGGATTGGTCGTTTCAAAACTAGCAGCTGCAGACTTACAAAAAAAAAAAAAAAAGAATTAATTAATTAAAATAACCCTAAACCACAGAAACCCTACTTTGCAAGCAGCACTTTTCTCACCAAGCACTGTTCTGTGCCAGCCCGAAAAAGGAGGAGGGGCCGGAGGCTGGCTGACATGGCATGCAACGTGTTTGGAAACGTGCGATGTGGAAGGTGTGTGTACACCAGCAGAGAGACGAAGAGTTGGCCTCAGAGTGACTGAGGTCTGTGCAGCAAGGCCGAAGGAGCAGAAAGAGAGCAGGCTCTCTCTTTTGTGCAGAGAAAAGAAATCCCTCCCATCCCGACAGACCATTCCCCCAGATGCTGCCCAAGGCTTTCTTTACCCAGTCACGGCATGAGTGACACCCGCTGTTTTCAGGTCCTGAGGACTCAGCTTTGTTGAGACCAGCCCCCATGGTAGGAAGGTACATGCTCTTGTCCTGCCTCTTCTGCTGCACAAGAACCCCCCTTGCAAACATTTACATCTCAGTTCCATGGAAAAGGTGCATCTCCTCCTTCGCGTCTCCTCTGCCTTGCACGTGCACACGTTCACAAACACACGAGTGCTCACAGATGCTCAGAGTGCTTCTCTAGGAATGTAACTGTTTAGAATGAACTGTACCGAGGTGTTAGGTTGTGTCTGCAAATGAGTTTTGTTCGTGGAGCAGCATTTGATGCAGATAGTGTCAGCGCATGCCGTGTTTAGTGATGGAAGGCTCAATGAATGTGTAACATATTAAGTAAACAAAGTGCTTTGGGGTATCATCAGCTGCAGTGGATAAAAGGATTACACGTCTCTCCTGCAGTTTAAGTGGCAAATTAAATTGATGGAGCTAAGGAAACAGCTGAAAGATGGATCAGGCAATGCTGATTTTATACGTACACATACACGTACACGTACACATACACATGCACGTATCTTTTATACACTTGCTACTCCATTGACTCCATCAGAACTGACCTGGATTCAAACTGGGGTCAGTGGGGCAAGCAGGTCTAGGTGACTCTCACTGCAGATTTCTGTAGCACTGCCCACATAAAATGCTTCAGAAGTCATTTTGCAGGACAAGTCCTTGATCCTAATCTTTAATCTGAATCCCTCTGTTACTAAGCCCATTACTGAAGCAATATGGATTCATGCAGCTGTGTACCTGCGTATGTACAGGTTATTTTATCCAGAGCTGACAGGGCATTGAAGGGGGCAGGACTGCTAGCTCCCATCCCCTGAGGGAATCCTACAGAGGACCTCCGAAAGATAGTTTTGCTGTTAGAGTAACAACTGTGTTAGACAAAAACAAAACAAAACAAAACAAAAAAAAACACCACCACCAAACTTTGGTGCTTACAACACGAGATTATGCTCCAGGTCACCCAACTTCCATTCCTGGCACTGCCAGGGACTTTCTGTATGACCGTGGGACGCCACCAAAGTGTCAGGCAGGAGGGGCCATTCCCTGCTGCTGTCTTGCCTCCCTAGACCTTGAGCTCTTTGGAGCAGGAGCCGTCCTCTGGAGTGCATTTGCCCAGTGCTAGCGCAGTGGCAACTTGAGGTTTACTCCTTCTGAGTCAGGCTGTGGAGTATTTCGGCAGGAGTCATGTCCAAGATGTGCATTTGGTTATTTGCTCTTTGTTATGACTAACTTAATGGGTTATGTAAATAAGAGTACTACTAAGGAGAAACATGTTCGGAAACCTGAAATTATCTGTAACAAAGTTTTCTTAGCATCTCAGATCATAATCAGACATCTATTATTTCGTAAAAAGATAAAGAGGAAAGATCTCTCATCTGGTATCTGCTCTGCTCAGCAGATAACAATCACGCTCACATGTCCCTTCTTTCAAAAAAGCTACACTTTTTGAAGAATGCTCTTCAGTAATTAGAGCAGAAGCCTGCAAGCGGAGTTTCCTGGGATTTATTCCTCTTTCTTACACAGAGACCCTGAGCAAATCATCAGAGCTTTCTGTTCCTTAATTTTCCTAACTGTAAAATAATAATAGCTAATGCTCTTCAGAGGTAAGGCTGAACACTGACAAATCATCACAAAGAGCATTGTACGCCCTGGATAAAAAATGATAAAGGTGCCTAGAATGTCAACAGAAAAACCTCTCTGAGATAAAGCTCAAAGCATTCAGATGCACAAGATGGGTTGTTTGCAACTAGGAAAGGAGAAACACTATTTATAGGACCTAAAATATTCTATTAATTTATGAAAAGGTAAAAAAAAAAAAAAAAAAAGGAAAAAAAGTCTCTGCTCTGAAGCCCATATAACTTAGAATTGCATTAGCAGAAATTTCTTGTGGCATGCATGGCAGTGAGCTGGTACAGTTGCATGCCCTCAGCACGAGCAGAGGGCTGGCAGCGGCACCCCACCTCTGCGTTTCCAGAAGCCTGGGGGAGAGCAGAAGCCATCATGTGTTCAGTGCTACACACACTCAGGGACACTTCTTCTCATTCCAGCCCTGATAACGAAAGATGAAAAGGTCATGTTAGCTGTGGGTTGCTTTTCCTGAGCAGAAAGGTATGTAACGTGTGCACGTAAAGCACAAAAAATCCCTGCTCTGATGATCTGATTAAAAGCCTCTGATGAGCAGCAGCAGGGCAGCAGCGTACCGAGGGGGCTCTCACCCGCTCGCCCTGCCCTTGCTGCCTGCTCACCAAGTCGCTCTCAGCGCCGTTATTGTTTGCTTTCGGCCTGCTGAGACAGGTGCAAATCTGCTTCCAGATCACACTTGGATACGTGGCAGGCAAATTTTCATTAGAGGCTGCAACAACAAGAAACAGCTCTTGTCTCTCAATGCTCTATAGAAGTGGGAACCTCTTCTGCATGCACCTGACGGTGTCCGCGAGCAGGGCGCAGCGCCGGGGTTGCTAAGGACAAGTGCTTTCCAGCCGGCGGGGGGAGAGGGGGAGGTTTGCACCGTTTTGTCTTGTTAGACAGTCATTTAGCAAGTGCCATTCGTTGCAAGCTGATTCTTAAAAAACAAAGGGGAGAGAAAATGCAGTTAAAATGAGTTTTGTCTTTGGAGCAGGCTCAGAGCCTTCCCCCGTTTCATGGAACCCCAGAGTGCGGTTGGGTGTGGGGGTGTTGCAGTAGTGGAAACCCTGAGCGCGGATGTTAACATTTTACTTAAAGAGGCCGGTTCTTTGCTCATCCTTATAAAGAGATGCAGAAGGTAAATAACAGAATGCACAACATCGGCCAGACAGGCAAGCCAAGGCACAGGAGGTCTGACAGGATCATTCACATGTTTTTCTGGGCATAAGCGTTAACCTGTGTCGGACAAGTGTCTGTAACTTACTTGGTCAAGGGCACACAGTAATTACTTGGTGCAGGAGCTATGAACCATACCTTGAAGTGCAGGCCTTCTCTGCCCAGGCATACTGTAGGGGAATGAGGCAGGGTGAAAGTTAAGCAGGATGGAATGAATTTGTAGAAGCACTGGGAAATTCAGGTATATAGCTGATCATGACCAGCTGGAGCTTCAGTTGTTTTAAGCCCATCTTAGTAAAGGTAATGAAGAAAGCCTGGTTTTGGGCTCCTGTATTTTTAGATGGACAATTATACTGCAGATTAGGTGAGCAATGGAGAGCAGAGCTCCAAGGTAAACACCACACGTGGGAAGAGGCATATGACCCGAGTAACCCAGAGAAACAAGTGAGTTACCCCTGCAGAAAGTGAGCAGGGGAAGCTTTTGCACCAACCCAAAGGCTAAAAGGTCAGCCCTGGGTTTAGGCTTAAATGCTTTTCCTCTGTCAAAAAAGACCTGAGGAATCTGAGGTGCAACTCAGCTGAGAAGAGAGATGAGGCAGGTGAAAGCAGCAAACAAGACCAGTGCAGTTGTGAGCTGCCTCTGCATTAATACCCCCGTGTCGCCAGGCTGGGCTCACAATAAACACTCGGTGTGATACAAGTGCACGTGTCAGAAGACAATTTAGTTCTGGATACCACATGGCCAGAGAGGCTTTGAGAAATAACAGCGTACAAAAGAGAAGCAAGACACAGGACAGTGTGGGACTAATTGACTGCTGTAGGAGGACTGAAAGAGAAATGCTGGATGACATGGCCAGCTCTGGTGGTATTTGGTTTTCATCTGGAAAGCCTGAATCGCATTCTAATTACATAAGAATCTCAGGTTTTAGTTGGTAGAAGTGTACTTTATCAGCTTGCTTGCTGGAAAAATAAACCATAATAAGGCACACTGTGCAGGCTTGTGCTGTGGGCAGCCCTGCCTCGAGGTTAAGACACGAGCTGGCAAGGGGTTTGGAAGGCATTTGACAGGTAGGTGATGCTGAGGAAGTGGTGCAGCAGCTCATCGTTCGAAAATTAAACCTGACAAAACCCTAGCAAAGGCCTTGTTGGGAGATGAAGTCAAGTTGTTTTGCCCCCCAGGCCCATTTCATTTCTATTATTCCTTCTATCACACAAATGATAAAAGGAGGTGGGGGCTGAGTTGTGTTTATTAATTCATGCTTCAGAACCACAATAGGACACCTGGACTAGCACCTGTCAGAATATGATGCAAATTAGCCTGGCAAATCTAGTCTTCATCAGCACAACCATAATGAAGCTCTAATAGAACTGATAATGATTTGAATAGTATTCATAGGAACAAGCTTTGCTCGGATATTGGCTCAATTGCATTAATTAATGCGGTACATACAGAAATGCAGCATTGCTCCCATTCATAGGGACTTCCTGGTGCTTTTCTGTTGCTGCTTGTTTTTTAAACAGACAAAACCAGGACTTATTATATTTGCAAACAATGGAATCATGGAGATGCTCTGATTTACTCCAGAGATAGAGAGGGGATGATGGCTGAAAGCTTAAATTAAAGCAGAATTTCCTTCTGTTTTCTCAAAGGAAAGGTTAACATTTGTTAATAACTGTCACTGGCTGTAAAAGGCCTAAGTGTCATATGATGGATTTTTCTGATTGCTTTTAATCGAGGTTTTTAGAAATCATGGGGTGTAAACAAAGAAATGAGCAACTGTTGAACGGCTCTGAATAAACCTCAGAAGATTTGCCTAAGATAAGAAATACTGTTCTGACAATGAAGTAATAACAGGTTCTTTGCTTCCTGAGTTACACTATTTTTTATCATTATTATTTTATTTTTTTGTATTCTATATCTCTCACTGAGATAAACTGGTCTGCATAGATGGATATGTGCTTGCATAGGTTTGTGAGTGGGTGGAAGGCTTTCTACCCTGCAGAGATACTAAGTTGTTATATTATCTATTTCATCTCCCATGTTTTTTTTTTCTATTGAACTTCAAGCCAAATTTAGATGAGAATGAATTAGAAAAAGCCTCCTTACAATGTTCAAATCAGCAGAGCTACGGCAAGGCTGAGGCTAGGTATACGTAGAGGGTCTTTGCATGAAATACGGTACTTTTTGTTGAACGCTTCCCCAGGAGAAAGGGGTAAATGGGAAGGTATTTCATTACCACACCTGAAAATAAGGGACATGGAAATGATTCTCCAAACAAAGAGAATCCCAGGAGCAAACTGATCTGTCCTGAAGAAAGAACTCTGGGTTCTGATACAAAGTTTTCGGTGCCATCAGTTTCTTTCTTACTTGGACCCAAAGTGCACAGAAGAATTTTTGACTGGGCGTAGCATGGACTGCATTTTTCAGAAATTCAATACCACTGCTGTGAGTTGTTTATTTCATGACATCTCATTGTGGATTTGTAAATCTGGTGAAACAAACAGGTTTAGGCCAAACATACTGGTTACCAGGGTTCCTGTTTGCACTGCCGGGGGGTGGCCCATGGAATCAGCTGCAGAGAAGCCCCAGCATACAGCAAACCTTTAAAAAGCAAGGAGAGGGACGGGGGGGGACAGTGCAAGTTTAGCAGAGAGCACATTGGGTGAAGTGCATGCAAATCTCCAGCTGACACAAGCTGTATCCTCTCCCACAAAAAAAAAACTTCATAATAATCTGTGCAGAACATCACTTCAGGATAAACACAATAATGCTATAAATACCCCAGGCCATTTCCTGTTGTTCTTACTGCAGCTTGCACAGGGTTTGCGTCTGGGTGAGGGTGTGACTATAATCCACATAGTAACACATACATTAACCTTCTTCTCTGCTTCTCCTGCCGATTGTCTTAGGGGCTTGAAGAAAAATGTGCTTTTCTTTCTAAACAAATGCAGGATTTGTCAGTTAACCTGTGGCTTGCTCCACTGAGAATAACATTCATCACTAATGAATTGAGCAATATTCTTTTCTTTATGTAAAGAATTTAGGGCAGCAAAATGATAAACTCTTGTGCTAGTGAACAGATGAGTTGACTGGAACATACTGAGGCATGGTAATACACATTCCTCATCCTAAGTTATTTCAGTGCATGCCTATTCTTAAGTTTGACTGTCATACTTAAGGGAAATTAAACACACCTTAAAACATGAATTGAGATGAGCAGAAATGCAAAGTGTTTCCTGAATGTTTTATGCTTGATATTTACTGAAGTTTATATTTTGTTTAAGTGGATTAGTTATTTTAGTGAAAACCAAAAGTAAAATGCATGCTTACATCTGCTTGTTAATTGCATAACTACAATGAGAAGAAAGGAAAGGAGCAGGAGTAAAGGAAGGAGGGAGGCTGCTGAGTTCTGATGTATGAGTTAAGTCTTTAGAGGCCTAGACCAAAAGTTCCTCTAAGTAAATCGTTTTCAGCTCAGTTGAAACTCAATTGAGTTTGAACGCAATATAAACTGGTGATTTTTTGAAATAGTGTTGGCAATGGTGTTTTTACTACACAGAACAAACTAAAAGCCAGGATTATGACTACTTGCTGAACGGCTTAGGTTTTCCATCTAAATTAAGCCAAAAGCTCAGGTCCAGATATAAAAAACGGCTTGGGCACCTCCAAAGGAGACACTGTACTGCCTAAGTTTTGAAAATGTTGCTCCTAAGGTGAACACAAACCCCGACTTGTATTACCCAGACTTAGTGAGCTTGCAGAGAGATTCAGAGGGGACAGAGGTAGCCATTCCAACAAATGCTTGAGCCGGCAAGTACATTTCAAGTATAGAAGCTTGCTTGATAAAATACACTTCACCATCCTGGAGGCATTCGTAGGGAAAGGAGATGTGGTTTGAGCCTAGGCAGCACAGAAGGTCCAGAACCGACTTCTCCTGCTTCCTGGATGAGCATCCTTCTGCGCAGAGAGCTCACGTAGCTGCTACTGCCATGCCCAGCACTTCTGAGGGGGAAATAGCTGTGTTGGCGGGGCCTCGTCTCTAACCCGATACGGTCTGAGCACGCCAGGGCCCAAGGCCCTTCAGGCACTGCGCTGCCGGTTGCTGGATTGCGAAGAGGTTTGGGGCAGAGGAGTGCAGCTTCCCAGCCCCGGGGAGCTCTGAATTCCTGCACAGGGCAGAGCTGAACGCACTTGGGGATTTTTCAGGCTTTCAAAAAGTCTGTCACCTTATTTAAACATTTGCTGGCCATAATTATTTTGGATTACAGTTTTACACCTATTTTCTGTTGTTTTTGTTTTTTTTTTCTATTTCTTGGATCTGACTCAGACGCATGTGGCCAGTTTTAATCAGGCAGTTGATCCCATCTTCATTCAACAAAGCAGTTAAATTAAGTTTATAAGATAAAATGGCTGAGGAAGGGAATTTTGCTAAGATGGCATAAAATGGACAAACTGAAGAGAAACTGCCCCATTTCTGAAATGAACCAGGCTCCAACAGCTAATCCAGTCATTGCTGTCTGTAAGAAAAGAAAAAAGAGTGCTTAGAAGAAGCGTTTTTTTTTAAAAAAAAAGATCGTTATAAAACAATTTGCTTGTGAATTTGAACAAATGAAGTAGAGAGGGGTGTGTGCAATGGATACATTTCATGTGAAAGTCAAGGAAGGAAATGGGAATAGCAGGCAAATATGGGGGGAAAAAAAAAGGCCTGATGAACGAAACAGAGACAGAATGCTCTGTTTCTGCTCCTGCATATTGAGATTTTACCTCCTTGCAATTTTTGTATTAACTGAGTTAAGGCAGAGTGGCTTTTTCAAGAGCTTTAAACGAAGGTGAGAAATATTTTGCTTGCCTAATTCATATTTACGCCTTTGAGGAAACCACCTCCTTACATGTCACAGTGTGGCTCAGCATCTAAAGGGATGCCATGAGGACCCAAAGACTGGGGCGCTCGGCCTAGCTTTGTAACCATTGTGCCGTTTGACCTTCAATGAATGATCGTCATTGTGTCCTTGTTTGATTGTATGTGAAAGTTTTTCACAGACAAGAAAAATGGTGTGAAATCAACCCCTAAACATGACCTTTGTGAGATATACGAGATAAAGCAAGGCAGTATTTTGGCGTGTTTAACACCATCCACCTAGCATTTTTTCTTTCCTGACACTGAAGAATATTCTTCCCTGATGATAAATCCTGATGTCCTCTGGCATTCCTGAACCTGGTACATCTACTGTGACATGAAGAAGTGGCAGGGGAGAGCAGAGCAGATGTAATTATATCACTGTAAGATAGGTAAAATGTATCTTGCTGTGACCTCCAGGCATCCTTGCCAGCCTAGGTACCTGTGGAGGGGAGCTAAGGGACATGCTCCAGACTTACAGGAAAATGAGACAGAGCTTTGGGCACCCAGTGCTGGGGACAGCACAGGCAGTGAAGGAGAAGGAAGAAACCATTGTCATTTCGTTTTCTTCAGCTGCTTCCCCTACGGTTCATTATTTTCCTGAAGTCAGAGACATGCTCTCAGCTGACGTGTAGCCCTTGGACGTGTAGCTCTCCTGTGAAAGCAGAACAGAGGGTGCTCTGCTTCCCCACACATTTACCTGTATCGTGAGCGCGTTACCATGCATAAACTTTTGTCCTTCTAGCTCTTGTTGGGTCACGACTCGTATTTCCAGGTAGGCCAATCTATTCTCATGCCTGCTGGCTTGGTTCAGGCAACATTTACACTTAGTTTTGATCCCTCATAAGCTGTACTGATAGGTGCATGCCACACTTCCAACCATGCTGCCTTGTGTGGTTTATGAAGCGGCACCTGTGAAGCAAAGGTTCTTCTGTCAGCCTGGATGGTGCCCCCGAGTAGGCGGTGCCCACCTCTCCGGGCAGTGAATGCTGCAAGCTAGCCCCTGCCTTCTCTGTCTGTGGTGCCTGCTCATTCCCAGCCAAAAGAAATGAATTTTGGGGGTGAATTGGATGCATACTGCTCCAAAGCACAAGAGAGGCCCTAATATCTCTCAAAATCTCTTGAAGTGTGACTGTGACACCACCATCTCCACTTCGTAGCTTTCTTCTGAGAACTGCAGTTGCTGTGGGAGTGCGTGGCACACTAATACGAGCTCTTTCTTCCTGTGTTCTCTGGATTGTTCATACCTAGCTCTCACGCAGTGTTTTGCATCCATTAATTTTGAAGAGCTTTGCCCGAAAGGTCACTTTCACTGTTACGCCTACTTTGCAGCAGCTCTGTAAGGTGTTTTGCCACCACGCCACCCAGTACAGCCCAGGTCCCCTCAAAGCTATCTTGTCTCAATAACAGTCAGAGTCCCTTGCTTGCTGTTGACTGTCTGTTGTTCAGTTTGTAAGAAGCTGTTTTTCTTACTGTTCAGCCTGTAAACATCATGTGAAACAGCGCTTCAAATCTCTTGGTTGTGCCCACGGTGAGAAATTGGCTTAACCATCCTCACAAATTAGCAGGAACAGATGGAACAGCTAACAGTGGCCCTGCTGAATTGCTGCCTCCTGACCACCAAAACTACTTGCTTTTAGGAGGATGCTGATGAGGAAAGTGACTGCTAGACTTGCCAAAAGGAAGACGTACTTCTTCCCTTGGATGTGCATATGGTACCTTCTGAATCAGTAGGAACCTGCCCCTTACAGGGAGCACTTTTTTTTCCTGGACTCCCCCAAGAAGCTGAGGACTGGGAGGAGAACGAGACCCCCAGAGAAGGCAGCCCAGCCTGTGATAAGTACCCCAGAAGGGGGCTGCAGTTTTTATTTGGTCTTTATGTGCATCTCTTGGACAACTCCTCTTCCCTCTAGGGCAAGAATCTGGCATAGTTTTAGTTGTCATGATGTCAAAATTCCAAATTTTAAAGCTATTGAGGTATCAACATAGATGTTCTTCAAATAATTCTAGGAATCTAATTGCTTCTTTAGGTGTCTGTATAAAGTCTCTGAAAATATATTAAAAGTCTATATGCTAGAACTGCTCAGATATTGAAATTTTGCCAGGAGAGATGGTGAATACTTTGTGCATTTGTGTAGGAGTCATTCATGCATTCACATTTAAGTGGACGAATATGCAAACATCTACACGGAAGATTTGATCATACATCACCCCAAAGACAAGGGCAAAACTTCCACTGGCTTGCTGACACAGTAGCAAGCCTAAGAAGACTTTGGCTCTGTCTCCAAAAACTGTAACAGAATTCTCTCTGTGTTTGTGTCAGGGAGGTATATAAGATTCTTGCTAGATATGGTCTAATCTTTTTAAACTTAATAATGTCTTTTTCATCAGAAAGATGCAAATTTATCAAAGCCCTACCTCTTCATTGGAAAGGTTGATTTTTGACAGTTTCCTAATTTTGAAAAAATAAAAGAACTGAAGCTGCCAAAAGTCTCCTTGATGCTTTCTCAAGTTTTCCGAGTTTTGTTTTGAAACTACTCTTCATTTTGAAACAAAAGCCAATTGCAATATTTAAGGAAACTGAAAAGGCTCAAACGGCAACAAGACAGAGTATCTGCAATAAAATATTTCAGTTACCTTAAGGTGGACTTCTCTAGATAATCATTTTGACTTTTTATCCATAATCAGGATTGGAAAATTTCTGACAACCTCCATAAGTTTCTCAGGATATGAAACGCTCTCTAACCACATCCCAGGTACATCTCTCTCTTACCTTGTGGCCTCGTCAACCACTTTGCCCCTCATTTTGCACAAAGAACTTTTGCTTCAGTTGAATAAATAAATTGCTGCAAGTGGTTTATCTGAGAGATATAGCCCTAGGGTATATCTGTGTATTGACTGCAATTGCATCATGTGTTTGCATGAATTTGTTTGGAATTTGCTTTTAATTTCTGATTATTATTATTATTTATTTATTTTGGTTAGATAGGGAACTTAGGTCTGATTTTGTCCAAGGCACTGAGAACTTGCTACTTCCCTGAGCTTCAGAGAGCTTCATGAGGATTTATTATTATGAAAAACAATAGGTGCAATATTGTCCTGGTTGCTGTGTTGTTCACACTGAAGTTGTGAAACTGCTTGCAGCCTGAACACTGGACGTATGCTTCTCTCTATTTTTATTTTCATATCTCAGAGAGTAGAGCTCACCCTCACAAAATCCCGGTGAGGTGGCCAAACCACGATCGCCATGGTACAGGTTAGCACCAAAGACCCAGCAAGCCCAAGGCCAAACAGGAAGCATGCTGCCTGCATGGTAAAGGAGCCCGCATCTCCCAAATACCACTCGAGTACTGAAACCACGGGACCATCTTTTCTGTACTTCCTGTACACTTCCTGCTGACTTGAAAGCTGAGGAAGTAAGGCATGTTGAGGTGTGAACATTATTAGTGTTTTTGTTTGTATTGTGAAAGCACTAAGACAACAGCCATACAGACCGTGACCAAATACGGGCCCGTGTGCCGATGTGCTGGGCTCAGAAGAGAAAAAAACACACCACCCATTCCCCCAGGGCATTTACAAACAAAGCATTAAACAAGCAGCAAGATATTCCTTGCACTGCCCTCAACATCTGGGTATACACTGGATGCACACGCAGGTACTACCTGAAACTCTTAGTCAGGGCAAAACATGTTGCTGGGGTTGGTTTGGGACTGTGCCAACGTGTGCCTCAATTTGTTTTCTTTTTTAAGCCCTCAATTTCACTAACAAATCAGAAATGGGTCTTTGAAGGTTACTTTTTTTTTTTTCTCTTTTTTTCCTCTTTCTGCAATGCTTCCATTTTCTTCAGAAATAAAGCCAGCTAGTGACAGCAGTAAAGCGAGCACCCACTGGCTAATGCAGCTGAGGCTGCTGAGAAGACACCCGAATTTCTTGGCCAAGGATAACTCCTCTCTTAAGCTGCTTTAAAAATACCAACCAAGCTGATCCTTTTTCTTTTTTTTTTAAACTCCATGTAGGAGTTTTACTAGCAGGCTAACATAGGTTCTCACTTTTGCAAAGGCACAGAAACCCTCGTTGCCTCTCTGTAGGGTGGCTGTCTGGTTAGCACAGTCAGAATTAGGAGGGGGGTTATTTTATTAGCCGGTAAAGCTGATTGATTTATTAGAGCAGAAATATCTTGCTAGCTCCAGCACAGGTTATTCTCCAAATGCAAACTCTATTTCACTTCACACACACAAAATAGCCAAAGTGCCTGTGTTATGAATAGGCCCCTTTGTTACCCTGCGAATCGACAAGACAGACTGTTTAGTTCATGTCTGTACATTAGCAAAGGAGGACGGGGTCTGTGAGACAGATGTGGCCTTTAATTGCATGGAAATATTAGAAGATCGTTAAGCCAATTTTGACAGGGTTTTCCTCTTACGGAGGGAGTAGAGCGTTGTTTTAGGGAAGGCGCAGGGAGCAGCCCTGTCTTGCCGGCCCCACAAATAGGACCTTGTCCTACTCTCTCACCCCAATGCTAAACAAAACCAGAGGAGATTTAGTCAGAAGCCCCACTTTCCTGCCAGAGCTGCAGAACTACATCTCAGAAAGAACTCTTTTTAAATTGCATCTGATAAAAGGCTTTTCAACACAGCTCAGGGGACTTGCCCTGTTAGAGATAAGACCAGCCGTATCAGCTCTGCTAAGAACATGGAGATGTGCCGAGAGGCCTGCTTCTTATTTATGTTAGCATGATTCAAGTGTAAGAAACACTTCAGCAAAAGGAGAACAAACTGCAGTCATCTCAGAAAACATCAGCGTTGCATGTACAGGCAGTCCTCTTTTCTATAGGAAAGCTGGCTTTTGGTTTTTTGGCAGCCTGGGTTTCGTTCTTAGCTTAGTTACACTCTACCAAATGACTTGGAGCAGAATACTTGGTTGCTTTGCATTGGTAACTTGCTGTAAAATTGAAGGAACAACCTCAGCTCTGCATGGCACCGCTGAGATACTGGCTTTGTCTCTTAGGCACATCGCTGTGCGAGTAGGATCCTGGCAGCTCAGTATTTCACAGTTATCGAGCCAGAGCCGATGATTTCCATTAAAAAACAAACACACAAACCAACATGAAATCACTTGCTGCAGGTGGGGATTTGCAGATGAGCTGATGAAGAGCTGGGCTGATTCTGCATGGATCCTGTGGAGGTCTGAGCAAGGGTCCTAGAGACGACAGAAAGCTGATTTGAACCAGCCCCAAAGTGGCCCTTTGGCATGTGTGTTTGTGCCTTAGCACCACCTCCAGCAGAGGAGACGCTGGGATGCAGAGCTGAGCGACCCTACCCGAAGCTGGAGCACTGAATCGGTCTCAGTGCTGGGATTTGGCTGCTGACAGCCTTGGCTGCCAGCCCCCTCCCTCCCAGACATACTGCGAGCTTGTGCTCCGCTTCTTGCCTGCTTTCACTGCAGCAAAACATTTGAATCTCCCTGCCATGAACTCGTTCATGGCCTCTGCCTCCCTGCCCTGCTTCAGCAGGGCCGAGGGGAGCTGGGAAGAAGAAGCCATGAGTTCTCACAGGTGTGGAAAACCAGCCGTGAGAGCAGACTTCTCGAGGTGTCAGTAGCAAAAGACCTCATTTATCTAAGCAAGGCTCAGAACCCTTCTCGGTACCATGCTGATAAAATCAACAGACTTTCTGTTAATGGTTACTGATAAGAGATTTTTGTAACTTTTTTTGCTCAGCCTCCTAGGAGAATAGGTTTTGCTTTTGTCTAGCAGTTCTAGCCTTAGGATAACACTTGCCACTTCTCTGACCTCTGTCTTCCGAGGACATTGGAGCACTCTGCAAAATCGGAGAACTTTTGGGGGCATGCGTTGTACAGATATGGAAGCCGAGAGATGGAGACATCAATGCATCTGTAAACAGACTCTCACATCTTCTGCTGTTCAGTTAGCCAGGAGGCAGCACGCACCGGCTGATTCTAGGAGTGGAATTTGGTGTCTGTATTTAGTCAGTGCATTCACAAAATAGCACATTTGTCCTTAGCAATAGCTTCCCATTGCACCCGGCATCAGAAAGTATTTCACTATTGCAGTTTCCTGAAACATGAGTGGGGGTAGGATGCTCTTTTCTCTGTGATGTTTGGTATCGCTAGGAAGAATATCACCTTGTCAAGTCCTTTTTGTGTTGTAGTGTTAACTTTGGGTTTCAGCCCAGGTGCCAGAATGGGATTTGGACCCACAACTTTTTGTCCAAGAGGTGAGAGTGCTGGCTATCCGTGAGTCCTCCCAGGACCTTTCTCTTGCACTAAGATTAGAACATCAATATTTCTTTGTAACAAAATGAAAAGCCCCTGGGAACTTCCAGCGGTGTAAACTGGGTTTTCCTGTTCAAATATCTTGATTGAGATTGACAAAGAAAATATCTCAGTGTAATCCTGCCGAGCTGTTTTCCTTGGAATGCCACAAGCAGGCTTGTTCACAAAATCTCTGCTTTTCCTATAGGCGTATGCAGAAACAATCTCGTCACTGGAGCCACAGGGGCTGGGCTCGGTGCACAAGAAAAACACAGATCCATGCCATCCCAGCAGGGTGGCAGCCGTCAGTTCCACTGCCAAGTGGAGGAGACCAGTTGGGAACTGGATAAGGAGCCAGCAGAGGCTGGGTATTCTGCACAAGGCATCAATGCACAGCTTTATTCAGCTCTCAGCTGGGCAGTGGTGGCACCTGTATTTGCAGCCAGGGTCAGTGGGCGAAGGAAATGGAAAACCTGGTCTGGGCATTGTTGCTAACTGCTCCTCTTTTGGCTGGGCTGCCTCATGAGGTTTAAGCCTAATATTTTAGAGGGATTCAAGGGCCTGTGGCATCCAACTCCTGCTAAATATGGGCGCAATTCGTGTATCTTCAGGCTCTTTTGAAAATCTCAACGCTGGGACTTTTCATCCCAGTAAATGGCATTTTGGGGAAGGAGGCAGGTAAGAGTTTCGCATCACCCTATCGAGTGTGTGCATATGCTGAGTCTCAACTGACGAGCACAACAAGCTGTGCAGAGCGCGAGCTGGACTTGGGGAAGAGGCAGGCTCCTGTGAGTCCTGAACCACCTCCCCGTTTCCTCTTATCTCCATGCTTCATGTGGTGCACACTTGACAACACGCCTAAGAAACCAGTTCTGGGCTGAAACACTGAGTTTACGCTTTGAGTATCATAAGCACTGAGACCCCGAGTACGGATTTAATCCAACCGTAGCTCAGGGACCGAGGCCAAGCCCAGAATGCAAGTAGGCTCAAGCCCGAGTGCTTGAAATCTCAAGCCACATCTGGTTTAGGATTCAGCTGCAGGACTGCATTGGTCTTGTATTTGCTCACACTGATACAGTGTCCAGACCTTGTAATACGCAGTGTAGATGTCACTGATTGATTATGCCTTTTATTTCCTTTTGGCTGAGCCTTTCCATCACCAAGTATTCCCTGGGTAAGAGGCAATCAGCTTTGCTTAGGATTCTTACCTCTATTTCAGGGGAGAAGCATATACTGTGCTCTCTCCAGGAGACTCTGCTTTGATTCCGTCGTGCTGTTGTTTTTCCTTAGTCTGGAATAAGTCATCTTGGGCTGAAAGTGCATGTTTTGTTCTCTGCGGATGGAAACATAACAGCACCCGATGAATGTTTCCTGATGGGCTTCCTGCGATTGTGAAGGGAATGGTGTCAGAGAACAAAACAGGATACGATTGCGGTGTTTGTGAATGTAACTGGGACAATGGTATCAAAGTGAAATAAAAAATAATGAATGGACATTGGTGTAGCGGTGAGTCAGAGCTCAGAGGAACCTGGAATATTTGTGCCTTTATAAGGTGCCACTTCCCAGACCTTGCATTCCTGGGAGAACACTCTTTTTACAGTTTCCAATGTTTCGACAGTAGGAACCAAGCTGAGAGGATAAGATTTGGGGGTTTGCACCTATTCCTTCATGCTTTAGAGTCCACTCAATGTCCTTTTCCAAGGCAGCCTGTCGAAGGGGAGACGTAGATGTGAGATACCCTCCCTCATGACAGAGTCCCCAATACTTCTCATGTTGTCATTTTCCTTTCTAGGAAGAATCATTTACGTTGAAAAGATTCAATTGCTCTTTCCATGTGGAAAACAAAACCAGCAGGATTGTTATATAGGCTCAGCTTCTGGTATGAGTAAAAATACCACCAAAAAACTCTCCCTTTGCAGAAATGTTGGCACAACTGCAGCAGGCAAATGCAGTTTAAAGCAAGCCCGAGTTTTCTGAAATAAAGTGCTTGGTCAGCCTGCAAGCTCCTGATCAAAATTTTGCCACTAAAAACCAGCCTCTGGCACTACATCAAGGAGAGGAGTCAGGCAGTGGGTGCTCTGGGACAAAGCTGAGGTCAGCACAGAATTTCTGCAGAGCAGTAGACTGCATTTATTCCTCAGGATAGTTTTGGTTTGTCAGGCAGCCAGACTCCAAAACCATCTTGCAGTTTTCCCTCCATGTGTCTTCAGCAGAGAAGACCATAAAAATGCTACAATAATATTTACTGAAGTGTGTATGTTCACAGTTATATCCATGTGTCTCTGTTTACAAACGCATCTGCTCAGTGCAAGTCAATTATTTTACAAGGGCAAGGAAAAAAATGGAAAGGAAGGTGAACTAGCGCTAGGTGGATTTGGGTGCTGAGCTCTGGGAAGAAGTCAGCCATGCAGTGCCAAGCCTAGTGGGCAGCTCTGGAGTGGAGAAGATGTGGGCAGAGATCAGTGGTGATACAAGCCCAGTAAACTGGCCAAGGACAGTGTTAATACATGGCAAAGGCAGACTGGTGTTCTGGAAACATGACATGGCTTGGAAAAGACCCGGCGAGATGAGAGAGTCCTCCCACCTCGGCAGACAGTGCTAGCTCCACAGTTCTGCCGATTTGTTCATGGAGGCAAATCCTTTTGTAGCGAAATTAACTGTCAGAAATGAAACCTGGCTCAAGCAATGCCAACAGCAAAGCTTCCAGCACTTTTAGCAGGCTTAAAGTTTTTCCCCCAAGGTTCAGTACTCACCCTAAACCGTCTCATGTGTTTGGGTTGGCAGACCTGAGCAGGAATTCTCCCAGACTTTCTGGGACCAGAAGCCAGAAGCTGTGATTTGTCCCTTGTCTGCTAACGGGCAGGCACCTCATCCAGCTCCTCTGCTACTGCCAGCATGCATCGGTGTAGGCAGGGTACGAAGCACCAGGGAAAGGTGGGAATCCGTAGGGGGATCCTTCCCGAGAGGCCCAGGGACACGCTCAGGCTGGCCGGAGGCTGGCCGAGACGTGGCATGCTCCAAAGCACGCTGCGGAAAAGCTGCAGCGTGCCTCCGAGATTTAGAAGCTTATACGATGGAGACACGATAATCTCTCAGACACGTCCATGATGCGATAATCTCTCAGACGTGTCCATTCTCCTGGCCTCGTATTTCACCATATTACTCTTAAGAGGTCAAGAGGCCACAGCAGTAATTTGAGCAGGTTCTTTTTTTTGCTTCCTCTCCTGGTCCTGTGCTCAGGCCACACAAAACCATCTCCTGGAGGCTGCCCGCGTGGCTGAGGCCGGTGCTCCTCAGCCTCCTCAGCACCTGCCCTGGTGCAGGCACCCGCTGGGAAGAGCACTTGGGGCCCAGGTATCCCCACTTGGTATTCAGCCCGTTGGAAACAGATCAATTTGGGCTCTCGACTGATTGATGCAAAGCTTAGACTGAGATAAAAGTGCTTTGGTCCAGATCCGATGAACGTGTGCGTGGAGTCAAGTGCTCCAGTGCCCTTCTGAAAAGTGAAGTACAAAGCACGATTTATTTATTTTTTCCTCTTCTCAGGTTTTGGGGATCTTGAGATAAAATAATAAAGCATTAATTTTAGCAACCTTCTGTTATCTACCCAATGTGAAATTTCATGGAAATAATGAATGTACAAATAAAGAAAAAAAAGACATATTTCCCTACAAGAAGTTTTGCAAAATCATTTAACCTCAATTTTTAGCTGGTTTTGTGTGATCCCTGCTTCTGGTCTGGTTTTGCTAGTTACACCTATCTTATTCCTGTTTCGTTTCCTCCTAGCATGAGTTACCAAGTTGTGGTTTCCCAGTTATTTGAATTGTGAAGAAATGGTGCTGCACTCTCAGATTGCCAGGTTAAGCTCAGATGTAGTTCTCCTGATGGAAAGTGAAGGAAGGGCTGTCACAGCTGCAGAAGAGAGCTTGCACTGCAGTTTGTCTGGGTAGCTGGCCCGCTTTGTAGTTTTGAGCAAGCCTTCGGTGCAAAGGAAGCGCAAAATTATTGAAGTGTGAGATATCATCAAAATAATTAAATAAAAACCAACACGCAATGTTGTGGCCCTCCTTTATACACAAAGAAAGCCTCAAATCTACACAAACTTTGACACAGTCTTAAGGGGCTGGTGCCGTCTCCCTAATCCTCAGACCTGCTGCTGCAGCAGGGAAAGCCAGACTGCTTCTCCTCCCATCTCTCCTCCTCCGGGCAGGGATTACAGCATTTGGGTTACCACAACCCGAATGCCAGCAGCTCAACTGGAAAACAGTGTGAACAGAAGGGTTTGTCAGTCACCGTGCGATGCTGTAAGTAGATACAGGAGGTCTAGGGCGACGGGCCGGGGCAGCGATGGCTCTCAGCCTGCTGTTTGCACTCCAGCATGATGATGGGTCTCTGGTGCTAGCTGCAGCCCACAAATCCTCTGCTGCAGAGGCAGCCCTTAAATTGATTGCAAAGGGCACAAGATTGGATTGTGGTTGTTAGCAATAAAATGCCTATGATCATAATTTTCCAGGGGGAGTTACGGGAGTCCCTGCACCAATCCCATAATATCCTGTAAGTAAGGTGGAATAGCATGAGCAAACCTCAAGAAAAGTATACTGGAAGGATGTGGAATACAAAAAGCTGCAAAAATGTATCTTTTTGGTTTGGTTAGGTGTACTGTAAAGACTGGATAGAGTGCGGGGTTGCTGTCCAGGCCTTGCTTTGAATTACCCCAAAGGTTCCTGTTGGTGTCCCAGTAACAGCACTGGGTGAGGCTCAGCGCTCCGCAGAGCTTCCAGCACGAGCTGGGCAGGGCAACGGAGGACTGAAGGGAGAAACAGGAACAGACGGGGGAATACCCCGCTAAAGGTGCTGCCAGAGATCGAGGGCAGAGATGGGAATAACACTCTGCCTCCTGATTCAGTGCCCAATCCATTTGAATTTGCTGTCCCAAGATCAACCCAGACTCTGCTCCTTTGTAAATGTTGTATTTGACTCATTTTCTTGTAAGTCTGATGTTATCTCTTCCCTGCTTGTTGAGACGTTGGCAGCAGAAGTGCTGACTTGTAAAACTGCAGTGCCAGAATCATTTCTATTCAAGGAGTAGATCCTCTGTGTTAACCTCAAGCCGTGTGTAAGGCTCGTTACTCTTGGTACCTCTTATTTTGGTGCTCTGTGTCGCACATCTGGGCCCTGGCAGATGGTGCCTCTGAGCTGGTGACATTCTCTTTACAAAGATACTTCAGGAGTGATTTTCCCACAGGACTAAGAGCAGTGAATGTATTTTATTGCTAAAAAAATAAAAAAAAAAAGAAAGAAAAGAAAAAAAAGTAAGCCCTCTAACCCCTCTAGAGGTAGAAGTAATCTTTCCATGCAGAGCATGATGGTTCAGGTACTCAGCATTTTCTTCTCTTATAAGCCAGACATTGTGGAGGAGGATGAATCTTTGATCTTTAGCAATGCCTTTTAAATGTGGTTATGGCCAGAAAAGTGAATGTAAAGAGCTCAAAGTCAATATTCAGCATAAATGCATTACATGCACTTGGAAAGAGCTGTGATTGTAGGCACTGGGTCATATCTGGGATGAAAACACTGCCTGCTGTCACCTCACCAGCTCTTGTTTTCATGACCTTTCTCACAGAGCCAAGACCAGGGAACCAGGAACACTGAGAGAGCTTTCCTTGCCAGTGAACTTTGGATAAGGTTAAAAACCTGAACTTTTAAGGGTCTTACGCAAAGCAAACCTCTGGAGGTTAGGGAGGGTGTCAGGATATCCTGGGGCTACGGCTGTTGGTGCAGCCACCAGTGCAACAAAGGCTGTGTGGGGACAGTGAGGCATCTCGGTGAATGGTGGTGATTCACCTTACTTGTCTTCCTGGCACCCTCACCCCTTGCTGTTGCCTGGGGTTATTTCTCTGGCCCCTTCTGTTTATACAGAGTACGCTGCCCGAATGGCCTGCTCCGTTCATTCACTCAAGTGAAACCTCATGCTGGAGCTGTCAGCCGTCCCCACGGTGTGGCCAGGAGAGCACACTGCCTTTCCTGCAGCACAGCGACAAAATCAAGGGGTACCTCACCTCGCTGCAGCACCGAGACCTGGCACCTGGCCCTAGGTGGCTTGCCTTAAAAAAAGAAAAACAGCAAATTTGCCTTTGTACAACTAGAAACTGTTATTAATAAGAGCTGTGTACCACATTTTCATGTCTAGGGGATCCGTAAGTGTGTGCCAGCTCTATGCGAAGTTGTTTCAGTGCCCATGGCAATGGGAACTCGTGGCGGTCCACCGGTGGGCTGCCTGGAGAAGGCTGGGGCCGCGCTTCGCAGGGACTTGGACTTGCCTATCCCTGCGCTGCGAGCTGCCGTAGACGGGCCTTGCCACATTTATGCCAGGAATGTGATTAAAAACTGGAAAAACTGAAGCCAGCCTATTCCCAGAGGCGATATAATGTAACATATATGCCAGAGCAATACACACAAGACCCCTGTCTCAGACTCAGTCTGGCCAGCTCAAGGACACAGCCCAGGAGGCGACAGCATGGGGGGAACTCTGGCGAGCCGTGGCCTGTCTGCTTAGGTTATGTTAGCAGCTTTAACGCCTTGCCCTGTTTTCCCAATTGCCCGTCGCCAAACGCTAAGTAACTCTAGATTCTGGCGGGACAGACATTTGCCCTCTGGTATGCCGTTAACTGTTGGAAGTTAACTTCCTCAGCTAGAACTGAAGCCAAACACTTCCTGACCAGGTTAGGTCCTTCAAAACGCAGTCTTGCCAAGCAGAGCCTCTGGTAGCGAGTATCAGGAAGGCTGTACACGTTCCCCATCTGGGTCAGTAGCCTGAAATCCTGCAGGGCCAGCCGAGCCCTGTCCTCTTCCAAAAGAGCAAAGGGAGTCCTGGACAGTCCTCACTGCTCGGATGGGATCTCGGCGGGCCCTGCCCTCTGACCCTGCAAACTGCAGGCTCCGCGTTGCTCGCCGCCCCTTGGGGTTGCTGCCACGCCGTAGGTGTGCACATCGCGGCGAAGCTGGCTGCAGCAGGGCTTGGCAGCGCGCCACTCAGCTCCCCTCCCATGCAGTCAGCAATGCTCACTTGCTGTTTGCATGTGCAAGCCGATCGCGGGCAGGTGTTACAAGCTGCTATCGCTGCCTGATCTGCAGAAGCTCTGTGCGAAGCTCTGTGCGTCGTCAGCTCCCTCGGAGACTTGAGTCTGTAGCTTCTGTGGCTGGAACTAACTCAGGGTTTTAGCTCAAACGATTCCTGGTTCAGTAACTGCTTGAGCCTGCCATGGCGGCAGTCATCACCTTTGAATTTCTTTTCCTGTTCGCAACGGAGTTTTAAAGCCTGTACGTTTTGCAGTCTTCGGGCATTTGAGCAGCGAAGCGCAGAGCTTCTCCACGCAGCTGCTGCCTGCCCGTAAGGCTCTCATTCTTCTGGCTAGCTCCAGTTGCTGCTGCAGGCAGGGCCCAGCAGCCACCGGTCTTTCAAGGAAGATCCTTATCTGAGGAGGCAGACTCCTCCTGATGGCCAAGAATAGTGTGTGTACTTGCCTGTTGTTAGCTCAGTGTATTGCAGAGATAGTTGCACTTGGATGCTGGCTTAGTAATTGATCTTAGTCTGCGGCTGCTCTTTGGTGGTGGTTTTTTGTTGTTTTGTTTGTTTGTTCTGGGGGGCCGGCAGGTAGCCGTAAAGATCTCAGCTTTCCAATTATTTCTGTCAGAACCTGTCTTCAGAAGAAAAATGCCTTTAGGCAGAAAGAGCGTTTTCCCAGATATTATTTCCCTTACAAAGAGCTTTGTGTATGTTTTGAAACTGGAAATCTCCAAAAGCAAAAGCAAACGTTTTCAAAGCACGGTCGGTGAATTCACGGCGCTACTCACGGTTTCCCTGCCTCTCACTGATCCGATCAGCCCTGACCTGAGGCACGCAGCTAAGACTGGGTCTAGGGAGCTGTACGGCAGCCCAGCACCCCGGGATGTTTGGGGTTTGCCTACCACCTCATGCCATAATACAGGAAACCCCGCATTCTCTGTACTGAGAGGAAGCAGAGGCTTACGGAAGATGTGTCATTTAGGAACCCCGGTCTGACAGCCTGACTTCAGTAAATCAGAGAAGCAGCAAGATGCTGTATCCTTACCTCTGAAGGGAAGGCCGGCTCAGTTTTAAGAGCTGTCACCAGGCGGTATTGTGTCCTTACACCTTTCTGTGCAGCCAAGTTGCTATCCTGGGGATATGCTCGGTCTCTTCAAGGAGTTTCTGACAGAAGGCTGTGATCACAGGGATTGCACCGTAAGGAAATTCTTCCAAAGGGCATCTTTCACTCCCTGATTTACTCTAATTAAAACAGAAAATGGGAATGGGCAGTTAGGGAAGGTGCCCCTTCTACATTCACCAGGAGAGAGCTCCTGCAAAGGATGAGTGCAGCGTGAGCTCCTTGCAACGAGCAGCAGTAGGCAGCCTGTGGTAAAACCTCTCATTTTTGTTATTTGAAGGCTGAAGGAATCACAGCTCATCAGTGTGAGGTTGCTCACAAAATATTCATAGCAAATACTGTGATTTCAGCAGGACTTACACACATTTGAGGGTTGCCCTGAATTCAAGCTTAGTCAGGCCCACTTAAACTCGAGGCTACTCAGGCTTGTTTGGTTTTGTTACGTGATCTGATCTGAGGTCTGAGATAGAAAAGTGCTGATAGCTGTAGATGCAGAGCACCGACTTGACTCTTTCTAAGTGCGTTTATTTCAGGCCGAGAGAGATTCTCACATTTAGCCAGGAGACACTAGCTTTTGACATTTTTGGTGATGATATCATGCGCCTTGTAATGTGATTTTCACTGAGATTCTCGTGTAATCGGAGGATTCCAGCAGCTGCACGGTTCGAAGTTTTCACAATTTCTGTTCCCCTCCTTGGCTGTGGCAAAAGTGTGCAAAACTAACCTCAGAAATGACTGCTGGGGGGGAGGAAGAGAGAGGGCAACAATTCATTATTTTTAAAAGCTCACAATTTGGACTGTATTCTGTGAGTTTTGGGCACCAAGGGTTTAGCAACAGAGCAGCTTTGAAAGCAAAGGCTGTGTGTGTGTGTGCGGTGGGAGCCCACGGCTGCACACACAGCCACGTTACAGGTCTTCTGAATGCACAATCCACAGAGTAGGTGAGTCTGGTGCTGTCTTTGTTTCGGAGGTCTGCTCCATTAACTCACATTAAAGGACTGTGTACTTTTAGTCTGGGAGGTTCCTCGTTCAGTTTCTGGCCTGCCAGCCATAATGGCAGCTGTGTTATGTGCGGTTAGCTTAGCTCCATAAAGAACTCGCAGACCCCGTCAGATGCGCTTTGAATACGGCAGGGCTGTGCCAAAGCCTGTATGAGCCTGGCGTGCTTCGTTTAGAAAAGCCAAGCGCATCAACGCAAGGGAATTGAGAGTCAAAACGTTTTGTCAACATTTTGAGTTTCACCAGGAAAAAAAAAAAGGATAAAAAGGATAACAATTTCCTGTTTTTAAGCATTTCTAGAAATCCAGTTTGGTAACTCACTGGTCCTACATCTCCCACAAAATAAACAAAAAGTGTAAAGTAATGCATTTTTTATCCCACCACTAACACCCATAACTCTGACCTGTACTGACTGCTTCTCCTTCACGAGTAACCTCAAATATAAACACCACACAACACCCTTTGAAAGAAGATGTATAGAAATAATATGCACCTTCAAGTGACACTCCAGAAATGTTATACAGCACATATCTCTTTGGTTGTTTTTGGACCAGCGAGTGCAGACAGGTGGGCAGGTAACTATATAAGATCACACAGATGAAGCTGCTTCTCAGAGGCTGTTTACAGCAGGCAGTGAGAACGGTGTGGTTCCCAGCAGCCACCTTTGCTGTTTGCAGAAGTCAGATTAACCTTAACTCTTGCCCCACCCAGAGCAGCACAGCAGCTAGCAAAAGAACCCACTGGTTTTGCATACGGGTTGACGGACCCCAAAGAATCTGATTCAATCTGCGATCCTGACAGATGGCAATTTCAGACAGAGCTGGGCAGCTGTGGGGCCCTTGCAGGTGCTCACCAGCTCAAAGAGAGAACGCGAGTGGAGTTACTGGTTTAGTCATGACTCTGAGCGCTTGTTTTTTCTCTCCTCAGGAGGCTCTGTCGGTGGTGAGCGACGACCAGTCCCTCTTTGACTCCACATACGGCGCTGCCTCTCACCTCCCCAAGGCAGATATGACAGCCTCAGGGAACCCTGACTATGGCCAGCCGCACAAAATCAACCCTTTGCCTCCTCAGCAGGAGTGGATTAATCAGCCAGTCCGGGTCAATGTTAAAAGAGAATATGACCACATGAATGGATCAAGGTAAGGAAACCTTTCCTCCTCTGCAGAACTTTAAATAAAAGTAAAGTGCGTATCGTCCATTCGTGCTCTTGTCCGTCATACCAACAAACACAGCTATTCATGTAGGATCATATCCCACTGTCCCTGGAACCAGGGTTTCTTGTCACCCTTATTTTAATGGCCTCAGGACCTTGCACTTGCAGTTCTTTAGCATGCATCTCCACAAGTCTCCATGAACATTGTACAGACTGGGACGTGAGACTGCCAGGACAGAGTTCATGCTGCAAACACTGTTGTGAATGACACATTTCATCACCTAGTTCAGCATCCCACAAATGTGCCATGGTTCAAGGGGCTCCTAAAGATGGAGCTGGTCAATGGCTGGTACTTATCCCAGTGCTTCAGAGTGAAGCTAGTGAAAGCTGCACGCACTTTGTGAGCTTCATTGGAGGACAGTTCTTGTTGCACCTGTAGCTAGATTCGTGCTCTGCCAGGGCAGGAGCAGCAGTAGGAAACTGGGGAGGTATTTGATAGAGAAGAGAAAAAGAGGAGACAGAGGTACAATATGGCAGCCTATAAGGCGTAGCAGAACAAAAGTCAGATGTGTACCTTCAGGGTGGGTATATGTGACCACTTGTGGACAAGAGAGTTTAGGATTAGGTTTGAGCAGTGATGTTAACCATCAAAACCACACAGGTTATGCTGTATCCTCTATGGATTTTAGCCACAGCATTGTCTGCCCCATGCCTGCCCCACACCATTTGTAGCTAGAGCTGGGGGAGATGGATCATTGAGGGTGATGGTTGGACCTGATGATCTTGAAGGTCTTTTCCAACCTTTCTGATTCTATGATTTACCCCATTCAATGAGGATCTCAAAAAATTGAAAACATTTTCTTATCACAGCTCATTTCTACCAGTCAAAAGCCTGGGAAAAAAAAATAAAATTGCATCCTCTTGGACAGAGCCATAAGGTGTAAAAATTTCAAATTATGACAGTTTTAAATATATACAGTAAAAACAATTTCAGTTTTTAGCATTATATTTTAGAGCACATTGTTATAATTTAATTTGCAAAGTCACAAACATCTGTAACATTTGTACCATGTTAATTACAGTTAAACAATTGAGGGTTTTTCTTCTTGTTAGTTTAGGACTTCTTTAACAGCCTATTTTCCTGGTTTCTGAGAACCTAGCAAAGTGTAGAGTTTGAAACAGAAAGCAGCCTCACACTTTCAGACTTCTATAGTGAGATGATGGTGTTAAAGACTTCAAACAGCAGCATGCTTTTTTTTCCTCATAAGTATACAGTAGATGCTGATTTTACTCTAAGATAAAGGTCTTTGCGTCAGTTGGTCTTTGATGATGATCATTTGTAGATTGAATTTGATCTTGCCCCAGTTGTACCTTGGAGTTGCATCTGGACTTTGAAAGAACTATAGGGATTTTTGCTCAGAATCCAAGCTGAAACACAGGATAGTGATTTTTTATTTTTTCTTTTCCTGAAAAACACCATCCCTGGATAGCACAGGCAATGGGATGGATCCTGAAAGTACCAGCAGACGGGTTTTTTGGCAGTCACGAGGACTATCTTGGGCTACCAAGGCTAGCCTCCTTAATCCCTCTCTAAAATCATCAGGAGGGCAGTGCAGAGTGGGATTTGAACCATGGCTTGTGCATGGTGCTGCGCAGGTCTGACCTCTCCATCCTACAGAGAGTTGAACTAGTCATGAGAACCGAGGTGGCAGAATCAGTCTCACGTATGGCACAGGCAGCACACTCCCCTGATCATGTGAGGAAGCCCTTTATAGCATCACATCGGTTGCTCACACCAATGGTGTCAGACCAACACTCAGAGGGTGTTTCCTCCCAGTACTCTACTCGTCTCTCTCACTAGCAAACGTTGGAGGTCCTAGCAAACAAGTAGTCCTGTCCCACCTGCTGAGCTACCGTAGGCAGCGCAGACTGGTGCTTTTCAGATCTTTTAAGTGCATGGTCTGTATGGATTCTGCATGTGGCTGTGCTTGTATGGCCAGAAGTCTGTGCAGCATTTTTATCGTGTGTGTATTACATATACTTAGGAGTCAAATGTCTTGGATTGTCCTTCCGTTGTGGTCTTTGTGCTACAATTTTGTCATCTGTTCTGAAAAAAAAGCAAAATAATAGTGCTTTGACAGACTGATTCATTAGCAACTGTAAGTGCTCTGATATCCCAAGAAAAGGCCCTCCAGAAGTGTGTTTATTCTGGGCAAAAAGGAAATTCTTTTTTATGGGTTTGCTTGAGCCTACAGGATTCTTAGGCAGAAACTAAGTGTCCTCAGTCTCTCTAAAAAGGGGGCAACAACTTCCCAACCTGTTAGAAAAAAAAAAAAAAGAAAAGACTGCTTTGGATGTCAGAACTAAGCACCGAAATAGCTTCCAGCCTTGCCTTTTGATAACTTGTTAGCACAAGAGCTCCAATCCATCCAAGAAATGTGAACATTCATCTGATGTATCCATCCACTTCCCCTACTCATGGCTAAAAATGTGCCCTTTCCCCTCGTGTTCATCACAGTTCGTTGTTTTGGGTAGGACCATGCCAGTTGCTTGTTCCTCTGCCCATCAGCTGCCTGGCAAAACTGACACACCATCTGAGCAGCAAACACCAACCTCAATACAGATTAACTTGAACTGCAGGCTGAATAACAAAACCTATTCCCCCTCCCTCTCTCTCTCCTTGTCTTTCTCTCTCTTGTTTTTCAAGCACACTCTCTTACCAGCTTCCAGCTGCCTCATTAGAGAGAGCAGCCTTTATTCTGTTTCACCTGTACTCGAAGCACTAGCATTTTCTGCTTGTCGAGAGAATGGTTTATGTACTGTAGGGAGTGATAAAGCTATAGGAAACCTGACAGTGAAGGGAGCTGGATGACGGTAAGGGACAGTGCCCAGCTTTTCTTTTTTTTGTTAGTGACCAGAAGCAGGTCTGAGAGCTGTGAGGCACTGTGGGATGAGCTGGTTTGGTCCCCAGCAGGGTGGGAGAAGGGGTCGTTGACGAACGTCTCCAAGCCTGTTGTGCAGAGCCGTTCCTCCAAGTGCAAAACCACATGGCAACCCCGACCAGCTTTCGACCCCACACCAGAGGTTCCTGGTTTGCTCCCAGACGGGAAAGAATTTCCCAGATAGCTGCATGCTTATTGTATAAATGGGATATTCAGGCAGTGGTAGGAATCTGCTTCAGGTGAGATGCTGGGACTTCTGTATTATTGCAAGATTCAGAGGTACAAATCTGGGGAAAGTTTTGAGTACTGTCATACCTGGTTGCAGTATACAGCCTCAAAATCTGTTCTTGCCTTCCTGCGCAGCTGCTTGCTCAGACAAAAACCCAGCACCACATTTATGTTTTGCAGTGGTGAGTGTCCAAACGTGTGGCAGAAAACTTAAAACCCTCATGCTTCTTACTCCCCCTTAGGCACTGGGAAACGCGTGTATTGTACGTGTAGCACTGACCTGTTGCACAAACCAAAAAGAGGTCCAGGTTTCCACGGGTTTACTGAAGGGTATGGTGTATACCCCTCATCTCTCTTTGCGTCATTTGAGGGACTGGAAGTGTGGCTTGAAATCTCTGTGCTCTGCTGGGTTTGTATCTTCTGTTTATTTAGTTTATAGCCCCTCAGGGGAAAGATCTGTATTCTACAATGTGCTTGTACAGTTCCCAACACACTAGGCCTGGGTTGCTGTTGGGGCCTTTAGTTGCTTTCGTAATATAAATACAAACATTTATATATGCTTCTTTAAAAAATTAAAAAAAAAATACATTTTAAATTCCAATGAATTAAGGAGGATTATTTAGGAAAATGCCGTGTAAAGTTTAACCCATCTTACAGTCAATTTTAATAATACATTTTACACCAATCCCAAATGCAAAGAGAGAGCCAAACAGCAGACGTTCCAAATTTTGACTGTATTTACTAAGCCACTGCAGACCTGCATTTGGTCAGAGAGTGATTTTTAAAAGGACATTACAAAATTTGTATGATCTTCAAATGCAAAATAATATTCTAATGCTCTGGTTGCCTGCATGGATGCAGATGAACACCCCTGTGAAATTCCAAGAGAAGGTATGAATTTTGTCTAGCTAATATGCTGTAGATGGTGCTTTGAAAACGCCTTGGAAGCGTTTCTTGCTTCAGAATATGTAAATACTGTTAAGGTTCAGGGACCTCAGAAAATATTTATGCCATTATGATTTTCTCAAAGCAAAACAAAGGGACCATCTATGATGTCTGTAAGAATAAATATGCCCTTTAAATAGCGTGTGAGCCCTCTAGTGGGATTCACTGTGCTGTTCTAGTCCTCAGGCAGAGCAGCAGGCTGTTTTACCTGTCAGTGACAAGCACAGTCATTTTAGACCCCAGTGAGCCTTAGCGTTCTGCTCACGCAGCCTGAGTTTTGTAAACCATATATCTTCTTCCATCCTCTTTACAGCTGCCTCTTCTTCCTGCAGACCTATAGTGTAGGCTACTTTTCTAGTGTGAACCTCCTTCTCAGACATTCCTTACACTGGGTGAGTAAATGTGAGGCAGGGTTAAAGCTAAGGTTCAAGGAGCTTTGATTCTGCCCTGATAGCTCTGTTCCTTGCCCATAAGAGGAGTCAGAAGCAGAATCACAGTGTGTCTGTTTTTACTTCCTTCACTGAATAACAATAACAACAACAAAAATAAATTATTTCAAGTTTAAATGTTAAAGTTGAGATGACCAAATGGGGACTTAGACAAAAAGTGGCATGTTTAAAGAGAAAAAAAAAAAAAAGATGGGAAGAGAGGAGGAGTGGAGGAAGAGAAGGACAGAAAGGAGGAGGAAATATCCCAGTGGTCACAGCTGAGTCAGGTTCAGAAATCACTGAAATCCCTTATTTTGCTTTTTCGAATGAATGCCAAAGGTGATTCCTAGACAGAGGCCCCGGGACAGTAATTGCTTTATTTCCAGGTATCTGGAACACAAACTGAAGCTGTACAGAGGATTTATTAGTCAATGCCAGGCTAGCTGCTTGTCCATTTTGGCCAGTCTAGCATAAACTTTCAGAAAACACCAAGCTCTTGGCATCCCCAGAGACTGCTACTGGAGCTGCTGGAACGAAGAGTCTTTGGACGGACAGTGGGAATGAGTACTGCTTCATATTCCTTGGCCTCTGTCACTTCCACAGTGAATACACTTAAGAGATTTTGTGAAAGAAGCCTATATCCCTTTACCTTAGCAGATCTACAGCGTTTTCTTCCCCAAACCTGAGCAACTCCAGCATGTATAGCCACTTGAAAGTCTGAAGCAGGGGTCTCTGTGAATAGTCAAGGATTAACCTGGCATCTGAAATCCCTTCGCACAAACCATTTCAAATAATGAGGAAATTTTTATATAGCTCAAAGTCTGCTTGTGGGTAATGCATGAAGTAAGAAAGGAGCTACATCCAATGAATACGCCATTCATGGCTCACAGCTCCCTGTTCTCATTTGATACTGTAGTTGTTCCCATACTGAATTCTTCTTTGTATGGCCCACAGCTACAACTACCTTCTGCTGGGACACTCTTAAATCCCTCATCTTAGAACAGGCTGGGGCAGTACAGTGATGGACCTCCATGAGCTGCAGAGATGATTCCGTGCTGTCTCATTTCCCAATAAAAGGCCCAATTTGGACTTGGTAGGGAATGCTGGGTTTCCAAGGACACAAAAGTAAGGATCTTCCTGCTTGCTGTCGTTAAAGATTTCACAGTATTTTTCCTGAGAAGGGCAGTTCAGTCTCCTGCCCAGTTATGTTTCGGTAATGCTGTTCCCAGTTATGTCTGTCCTCTGTTATCAGATTTCCACTGGGGTTAGCTCTGGATCCAGCCGTCCTGAAAACTTCCTCAGAAGGAAGGGAGGCATCCATATGTCCACATGGACCAGCTCTGTCAGGTGTGTGGAGCACATGTAACATATCCCACAGGGTCAGCGGAGCGGCCTCTCTTCCCCTGGGGGATGCTGGGGGTAAATCAGCGCTTGGCGAGGCCACCTCAGTCCCTATAGCTTCTTTTGAGATCACAGCCTTGGATATTTGTTGATCTGGTTTTGGCTTCTGAGACGTACAGAGCAAGTCAGAGGATCAGCAGGGCCCTAGCTGCCAAGCCAAGAGAGATGACTGCATCTGCAAAGTGAAAAATGATCACAAAACTGCTGAGGAGATATCTTGCAGTGTCGGTGTTATTTTTGTTGCTTCGCTGTGTCGGTCACGTGGATGCGCATGAGTCTTAGCAGAGAGTAAAGGCAGCCAACAGCCCTGCGTTCTGTCCATGTGTGCCACTTCACGCCGTTGGAAAGTGTGTACGCTCCTACACAGATACGTTTTTTGGAAGATGGGCTTATTTGAGAGCCTGGATATATCCTGTTGTTCTGTATGAATATTATATAAGCAATGATTCTAGCATAAATATCGCACATCTCAGCTGAGGGGGTTGTTTTCCTGGTCACCTCCCGGCCCTGGTCCGCGCTGAGCCAAACGGAGCCTGACACCTCGAAACACGGATGCTCGCGCTGCTTTACTGAGTCTTGTCAGGACAGCCTGTACCTCAGGAAAGAATAAGATCCTTTGTGCTGCTCCGGGGCTTTTCTCTGCCAGTACAGGCAGCATTTAACACCTGACACAGAGAATTTCAACAGAGAGTTAGAAATGATCACATTCCCTGTGAAAACCCTGGTGTCCCTGCAGTTGCTCAGACTCTCCTCTGACTGCCACGGGGACATTAAACCTTCAGCAGTTTGCCTCTCTGAAGGCGGATTTTGGTTCCCTGCCTGGAAAAACAGTAGGCGAAATAGTAAAACCTTAAATTCGAACATGTGTAAGTTATACATCTTATTTCCATTTTCAAGCAACATTCCCTCAGCAAGACATGAGGAAAAAATTACCATCTGCCTTAGAATATCTCAGTGGAGCATTTATCTCCCAGCCATGATAACTGAATTTCAGTAATTTCTCCCCCCGCCCCCTCCCTGCCATTCAGATTAAGAAACAAATTTGTTTAGTGTCCAAACTTGGAAGTCTTGCCAGCTGAACTCAGAGGGTGGGATTTGGTGCACTGTCACAGTTCTTACCCTTCAGCAAATGGTTTCCTCCCAAGCCACTTTTCTTCTGGCGGGGAAGAAGGATGGCTGTGCGATTAAAGCAGTGGGCTGAACTGCGCTGGATATGGGCTCTGTGCTTGCTTTGCATAGGGGTTGCACACTAATACTCCCTTGTAAAGATGAGAGCAATAATCCTGCCCTTCCCTAGTACATTCCTCAGGGTTGGGATGCTCTCTGTGCATGTGGCAGGCTGTAGACTGGTATTTTAAGTGACCTCTAGAGCTAAAAGCAGGAGTTACTACTGCAGCTGGAGAAAAACAAAATCTGCACTCCCTATCTGTGGTTTGTAGGCTCATAATTCTCCCAGAGCAGGACAGAGAAAGCCTCCTGCTTGCCAAGGGTCTGCATGTAGTCCAGGTCTTCGCACAGTGCCACCTGAGTTGCTAAATGTTCCCTCCTCATCACTCCATCACCTCAGAAGTAAAACTGGGGCCAGAGCCTTTTTCGCACAGTTTCTGTGGTCTGCAGTCCTTGACTCATGCCTAAGGCACCTAAGATTTCTAGATTTCCTATCCAAGTAATAGACAAGCCTGGGACTGTTTAGCTCGTAAGAACAGGCAAGATCAGTTACATTCAGCTGTGTCTAAACAAGACCCTTTAGATACTGTGCTAATGTCGTGTTCTCCTGCAACTGGTCACTTTGGCATGGGTGCTTTGTGTCCTGTCTTACTGACATCGTGTCACCGTGTTTCTGATTCACGCTGCAGAAATGCCTTAGGTCGGGAGGTGGAAAGTACTGCCTTTTTGTCAATTCCTAGACTCACCTGCCACAGAAAGACAGCATGCTGAGTGGTTTTTAACACAGTACAAGAGTGGAACAGTCCAAGAAGGGTTTCTAGGAGCATAAAGCTGTGTCTGCAGGACTGCTAAGATGTAGCTGAGTGCTACAGGGTGCAGGGAGGGGGCAAGTGATGGATAGACCTAGGACCTGGGTGGTAAGGACTTACATATACTCGTTTTTTATCTGGTTCATGAATTTTGATATTTCAGAGGTTTTGCATGCAATCCTACAGCTGCTATTGCCTTTGACTGAAAGTCGCTCCTCCTTGCACTTCCAACTCTTTCCTCAAGCTGATTTCACTATCAGAGATCACTTCTATGAGACATTTGATTCATAGAACACCTTATGACACTCATGTGCCAGGCCAGGAATGGCCTGTCCCACATCTACAGAAAGTCCCCTTAACGTTTCCCTTCCAGGATACTTGCCATATCTGTAACCCAAATTTCCTTCTGCTACAGTAGGGATGAAAGGTGCATAATAACAACTAGTCATCTGTTTCCTTTCACATTTCAGGGAGTCCCCTGTAGACTGTAGTGTGAACAAATGCAGCAAGCTCGTCGGAGCAGGGACAGAGTCCAACCCAATGAGTTACAGCACCTACATGGATGAGAAGAATGGGCCTCCCCCCAACATGACCACCAATGAGAGGAGAGTCATTGTCCCAGCAGGTACCACCACCATCAAACTCTTTGTGTCATATTTCTTTGGACTGTCTCAACTATCCAACTGAACAGATAAGGCTTATTTATCTACCCTCTGAGGAGTTCTCTTGCTTACAAACCATGTAAAAAGTAAGGAAAAAGTCAGAGTTTCTGGCTAGTGAGAATTTCCTATGTCCCAGTATATGATCCACCTCAAATCAGAATAAGAAGTGAATTATTACTGCTTTTTTTTCCATTCTTTCTTTTTTTGCAATGTATCAGAGTAGAACCTGCAGTGCTTCCTGGGACATGCATGGTATGACCAAACAGTGAGTTCATAGGCAAGAACAGGCATGAAGTGCACCCAAATTATAACTCCCATGGTTCTCTGCAGGATCCAGATGTACTTTTCATGTCATGTTGATTCAAAATGAACTATTATGTTTTCATTTTTTGGTTGGAAGTAGAAAACTAGAAAATTGTATTTGCAGAAACTGCATTAATCTTCCAAAAAATATTACAGGAGAACATTCCTGTCCAGTTCTCTGTTTGTATTTGATATCCACATCTGCTGTCTGAAATTGGCAAGATGCATTAAATGCATTTGGATAGTCAAGGATGAGAGCTGCTGTGGCAGGCAACCTGTGAAGTCTGAACCTGAAATGAGAGGGAGTCCTTCCCCTGTAAACTTTATAAACACCGTACATGCAAACAAGTTAGCCTGGGAGCTTTCCAGCAAGGGAAATATTGTAAGTCAAGCCCTGGCCTGATTTACATACCAAAACTTCCACTGATTTCATGGGGGGGGGTCCGGCTTTTCACACAATGTGTCAAGGGTTGTGGCTGATTCAAGCAGTTGAACTGTTGGCAGAAAGAAATGTACTCGTGGAATTTAGCTCTGTTTTCTGATCGTGGCTTGACCACGAACAGATGACAATTCCCAAGCATTTGTTTGCCATTTAGGATGAAAAGGAAAAGCTTGAACTGAATGTAGTGAAGGGAAGCCAATAAAAGATTGACAGCAAATCTCAAAGTACCATTTAAGCCCTTGTTAGGATCTGCTTAGAGAGACTGGCTAACCTAACCGGTGGCAGGATCAGATATGTTGCCTAGAAGGCTTTTAGCTGATACCTGCTAGTCATTATAAGGGATGCTAAAGATATTCAAGATGGAACATTTATCCTGCTCTTTGCCATGCTATTTCTGCATATTTAAAAAGACCCAGGGTGGCCCAAAGTTTAGCGTTATTGAAACAGGGGAAATGACTCTTAGTGCCCTCAGTGGAGGAGAAAAAAAAATCTCCTCATTGAAGGAAAGTGAAAAAAAGGACTTATTTTTCCCCTTGTGACCATCTACAAATCAAAACCTTGAGATACTTGTGAAATAGCAGTGATTTACCAGACTTTGGAAGACAGTAATGAACATCATCCCAGATCTCTGGCTGCAGAATGTGAAGCCCAAATCATCCAAGAAAGGCATTTGGAAATTTTAATGCAATCCAGAGTAAAGATTTATAGTGCATTAGGGTGAAGATAGGCAAGAATAATGTCACATTACGCTTGCAATAGTAATAATAATGAACTCTGAGCAATGTTTCAAGAAGGCAGTTTTTCAGAGACCATTCAGTGTCTTTTGCAGTGATAAATGGGCTTGAATCTGAAAGTCAAAAGTGTTTGTTTAAAAAGAGACCACAAATTCATGATGCCCTCTAAATGTTGGGTTTTTACGAAACTTGAGACAAATGAGTCTTACAATTAAAAAAAAAAAAAAAAAGAATTCTGCCTTGAATACATGCACTGTAAAATTTACAGTTCTTTTCCAGGGCTTAGAAAGGAGGATTTAATTTGGTTGTTGCTGAAAGTTAAAGGAGGTCTATCTTTCTTTCCCAAAGCAGACTTGCAAATGTATTGGGTTGTAGGTTCAATGACTAGAATTCAGCTTTAAATCATTTGGGTTAACTAGAAATTCAGTGAGGAAATGTCAGAGTTATAGTTTCAATATTCCTTGTGCTTACTTCTCCATTTTATGCAGTTAGTCTAGAACTTAGCTGCCCAGGATTGCACCACATACAGCCACTACCTGACCCCTTGTCTCACAGGATCGCTGCAGCCCAAGCACACATAGCTTACAGTCCTGGACCGAGGCATTGTTTTACACACTATAAGTGTGGCAGAGGCATTTCTTGCCCTCTCCAAAGCACAAGTTACCAGCTGTGTGACAGCTACTTGTTTTTGATCCATTTTCTCTCCTAACTTGTGACTGGAGGCATTTGAGCTTTGTTGTAGAGGAAGGTACCGGCTCCAACAGCCAGATCAAACTTCTCCAAAATTTAGGCTTGACTTCACAATCCTGCCCAGCCACAATGCAACACGAATTTGGGGCTGAAATTTTTAAATGGCACACATGGGGAGAAGTAGCACAGGAAATATCTGAAAATGTAGATATGCTCTGAAAATGACTCTGTAAAAACGGTATCATGGCACAAATTCTTGCCATGACTTTCTAATCTACTGCTCTTTTCAAAACTCAAAGGATGATTTCTTTTTTTAACTACTGATGCAGCAAACCATCACCATGGGGTCTGAAATTCCAGCCGGGTTCAATCTCTCTCTTACGTCATCGCCAGTAATAAAGATTCCACAGCTGGAGCTTTGCTGACAGTTGATAATGATGCATGAGACAGTATAAAATCCACATTGCCATCCAATAGCTGTGTTGGTTTTACAGGGCTAGCGGAGGTAGAATTGTGTTCTTGTCAGCAGGGTGAACAAATGTGACTCAGAGATACATGGCAAGCTGTTCTGTTTAAGCAATATTTTTTTTTCAGAGTCCCTTTGCTGACCATAAATGCCGCCATCCTCAGACTTTAAAATGCCATCTGTTGGGACTTTGTAATGCACTTGCGAAGGATGGTGTGACTTATACAGCACTGATGTAATTACATAGCAGTGCAGAACTGAAGCTGTGACAAGCATACGCTTCCAAAGGGATGAGCTTGCATTTGGAAGCTTTTTATCAAAGAGAGAACAGCCACAGACAAACGCCATTAAGATTGTTCCCAAGCAGTAGGTAGAAGTTTAAGGCAGGTGGGAAACACTCAAGTGAACTTATTCTGCCAGGGAGTCAGTATGATCAGTTTATGGGCCTTGTGCCCTCTTCTAGCACAATTCTTGCTCATCTTGGCAAAATGCTTTAGAATCAGTAAATTAAATCCATTTGGTTGTAGAAACAATGGTTATTGCTTTGGTTGGGCTACACTGAGCGCTACATGCTTGAGGGTCACATATAATGTTACCATCCTTTGTGCTTTTCTGCCAGATCCCACCCTATGGACCCAGGAACACGTGCGCCAGTGGCTGGAATGGGCCATAAAGGAGTATGGGTTAATGGAGATTGACACCACCCTCTTCCAGAATATGGATGGCAAGGAGCTCTGCAAAATGAACAAGGATGACTTCCTCCGAACCACCTCCCTCTACAACACAGAAGTTCTGTTGTCTCACCTCAGTTACCTCAGGGAAAGTAAGTATTGGCCTGACTCATCCCAGCCCTACTGTGACATGCTGATAAGATGAGTTACATACGAGTATTGGAGTTCTAGGGCTCTTCTTGCAGACAAATAGTAGCAAGGATAAGGGGAAAAAAACAGAGAAAGGCAAACAGAGAGTGCAAACAAGGAAGAGATGAATAAAAATCGGGTCGGAAAGCTTATTATAGCTTAGATGGAGTTAGTGGAGCTACAAGATATCAGGGAGGTGAAGAACTGAGCAGAACTCTTAAGAAGATTAGATAGTCTTACAGATAATAAAAACATCTGTGACAATATGATAAAAATACATACATTTGCTGTGGAGATTAAACCAACCATTAACTGATGGGTCACAGGCAAATTATTCTGTAACTTTGCAGTTAGAAGGCTGTACACTTTCCCCCAAGGCTTCTGGTAATTATTGCTTCACAATAGGACCCACAACAGGCCAGAGTTGGAGATTTTCTATATTTCTGGAGACCCACATCTGTTGGCAATAGGAAAAAATACAAGAGTGATTCCCCAGATGTAAGTTCATTGAAGAAGACATCATGCAAATGACCTAGTATTCAAAAACACCCAAGTTTTGTGCACCTCATTATTGCCACTTTCTGTCCCAAACAAGACTATGTGATGGGTCCAATATTCTTTTTTTTGCTGTATTAAGCCCTAAAAAAGAAGCCATGAGCAGTCTTCTGAGTAACTTGTATAAAAGCCTACTGCAGCAACCCAAACAGGAATCATCACGGTTAGCACACGCTCCTGAGGCTGGGAAGTCTGAGACTTCCTGTACAACCATGAGCATGTCCATAGCTTCTGTATGTCCCCTCTTCATCTACAGAATGGAGGTGAAAGCATTTCCTTTCTTCACAAAGGTGTGCTAAGGATAATTGCATTATGATGAGACCAGAGAACAGGAGCTAAATCCCACATGCTTCAATATTTTTTCAAGTGGCAGTTTTTACAGGAGTATAATTATTTGAGGACTGAAAAATCAGGGGAAGTTGTCATAAAGCATGGTGGGGAGGCAGAGAAAGAAAGAAAAAAGCATATTTTCTCTACTGGGAAATCAAATTGTGATGTAAAGGCAGCTGAAGATGTCTTCATCTGGCCACTGCAATAAAGCAGCGAGACAGCATTTATTTAGGGTGTTTTCTTCAAAGCTGTTCAGCACTGGGCTCTCCCTACCCCTGCTAAAATCAGTGGGAGTTTTACAGATTACTGTGGGACAAGAGTTAGATCACAGATGGGTGCCTCTGTAAGCCCCACCTTTATTTTGTTTGAGAAGCTGAGCCAAGGAAATGATTCACAACAAATAACCGAATTGTTGGATTTGAACAGTTTTTGTCCCTTGTGACTTCACAATTTAAAAAAAAAAAAAAATCCCATCCAAAACAATTCACAAATATCATCCTGTTTCATCAGCAAAGAGCTTCTGGTTCACAGAACACTTCAAGGTTATTGCAGGCACAAATAGTTTTCTAACTAAGGTTCGCATACAGAATTATACATTTTTATGGGAAATCTTAAGGCACTTTTTGAAGCCAGCGTTGCTCCGAACAAACCTGCTGACTTTAGCTGGGCAACTCAGACACTTTGTAACCGGAAATGTTTTTAAATTCCCACAAGATAAATACTCAAGTGAGACACTTTTTTTTGAATTGTCTCATTGATAAGGCTTGAGAATTCACAGAAAGAGATGAAGAAGGAGTTGTGTGTTTTTTGAATTAAAGAAAGATGTGGAATTTGAAAAAGTTGACAGAGGAGTGGGATTCTTTTGTTGATTTAGCTCCAGACAGCATCTTCAATGGGCTAGATATCCCATCACTTGGGGTGCTCAAAGAGAGTATTAGAGGAACTGCATCCTTGTTCTCATGGCATAAGCCTGAAGACCTGGATTGAATTGCTGCCTTTATTATTGGCTGCCTTCCATTTATTTTGGAGCAAATTTCTGATTGATCCTACCTAACTTTAGATATCTGACGTACCTAAATTAAAAGTCTGGTCACACTGATCTCTGAAGCAAGAGCACACACCGAAATTCAGGACGGCAGACCTTTAATTCACCTACCATGTTTAATGCCTGAAATTAAACCTTTGCCTGATTTTTTCTGTGCTTCCTTTTTACTTTCTCTAAAATGGAGCTGGTAATACTGCTTTCTTGGTCCTCTTATTGTCTTGGCTGTTGAGATGGCAAAACTGTTGAACGGGGATTGTGCCTCGTGTCTCTCAAGAGCCAGCACAATGGAGTCCTAACACAGTTGGAACGTGTAACTGCTGCTGCAGTACATGCTGAATAATAATCATAAAAATATAATGTTCTGCTAGGGGAATGCCTACAATGATTTCCATGCTATTAAGCTAGTGCAAAACCCAAGCAACTTTGCTGGATTCAGACAAATTAGTTACTTCACTTTTACTGGGATGCATACGAAAGGAGAATTCAATCCCACTCCGTCCTTAGCTTTTATGATTACAGATTTCTCTCTGTTCAGCCCCTTGGGCTGTTCTAAGACGTCATACAAGAGCTGTCCTTATTAAAGCAAGCTCCTGTCTGAGTGGAGGTCGGGCAGCCTCTGAAGAGCATTCCTTTCCATGCAGCTGTTCCTAGTGCTGCCTAATGACAGTCTGGTTTCTGGATTGCTGGTTAACTCCCTCACGGAGTAACGCCTTCGAAAGGAGCTTATTGTTTTTCCAGACTGATTTCCAGCGGATGTTTAGTGCCGAGCCTCTGAGCTCAGTGCCATGGGGAGATGGTCTTTTTTTCTTGAGTTTTCCCCTCTGTGAGGCTGTTTGTTTCAGAGACATCCAGCTCCGTAACTGTGGAGGGCAGAGAATGCGTAATGGCAACAAAACACAGGAGAATTTGGGGGAGTCGGAGGTCTATGGGCTAGACTACATCTGCCCAGTCTCTTTCTTGAAAGGTATTTGTCCTCTCAGGATGTTAAGCGGTATTTGTGATGACTAGGGAATCCTAAACTTTGATTTTTGTTTTCCATGAAACAAAGCTGAGCTGAACTTTCAGAGCTTGTTCGCTGGTCAGTCCCGATAATGAGCTTCCTCAGAAGGTTTTCAACATTTTACACTCCAGATCAGGGTAAAAACATTATAAAGTAAGTTGTTTTGGCACATCTGAGTCCAGACTGAAAAAGTAAACTGGTAATATCTGCAAGACCTCAACAAAAGCTCAATCTTAGTTTTGGCGATAGAAGGTTCGGGTGAGCTATTTAATATAGATGAGACTAAGCACCTAAGCACTAAGATCACAGCACCTTTAGCCTTCAGACAGAATCTAGGTCTGGATCAGAACTGGACAGTTGTTTCTTGTTTCTGTAACCCACTGAAGCACCCAGGAATTGACACATCTCTGATCCTCAGGAAATTTCAGACCCACGGAACCCACTCTATCCTTTGCAGTCATTCAGGAGACCCCTGAGTATTTTTTCCAGGCAACATATTGGTTTTGCCCCCAAAGCAATCATATTTCTTGAAGTGTTATTTCAAGTTTCCTCTCTGGAATCGCGAAGCCATGCCTTGGTTTTTACTTTTTGTTGCTCTTCCCTCTGTGCTGTTGGTCTCCAGGCTGACCGACTGCTGCGTCGGTGTCTTTTTCTGTCTGCCTGGTGAATCTTCTCCAGTCAGCTAGTGGGGGGTGGGAAGGGAGATCTGAATGTTTTCATGCTATGTTTAGGATGAGCATCAAAAGAAACCTGAACTGTCACCTCCTGTCCTTTTCCTCTCTAGTTATGGTGGTGAGTTGTGTGGGGTGTGTACAAATGAAAAGCGCCTGAAGGGGAAAGAGTGAGACTGTGGCTGGGACTGGAAGCAGAAAGCTGCTTTGTGGTTTTGATCCATACATTAATGCCAAACTAAACTATACAGCTAAATGCAGCAGAACCCTGATTCTACCAGGAGATGTGGAGGGAAGCACACACGGCCTTCAGGAAGTCAGGATAAAAAACACTTACGGGTTAAATAGACTTCAGGATTGTGAAAGCGAGATATGCTGCGAGCTGCCTTGCAAAAAGGAAGCCTTTGTGCAGAAGGAACTCTCCTTCTCTGCTTTCCATTCCTTTTCCATCTTCCTTTTTAATTAATGCAGGAGAAATAAAAGAAGAAAGGAGAAGAGCCATAAGATAATATGTCTGATATTAATTATAGAAGAATAGCCCTGCACTTTTTACCAGTGTTTCCAGAAAGGGCTGATTTTATCTAAGCTGTCACTGGCCCAGCAAGGGGTAGGGGGAATAAGAACCAAACGAAAATTCATCACAGCCAAAGTTTTGCCCTAACGTGAGGGAGGGAGGGAGCAGCCTGGCCTCTGTCTGTCTGTCTGCTTCTCTCTGTCCTGATCTGTGTCTCTGGCTTTCTCTCTTTTCCTCCTTCATTGAAAACCCTTAATAGGAAACACATTTCCTTTTCTGTGGTGTTCCCACCAGAAACCTCAGACTGTCGGGCAAAGGTGAGAACTTTTAGCAATTAAACTGGGGGAGGTGCTGTCCCTTTCCACTGGTTTGGGCTGCATTTTTTAGCATAAAGTAGCCATAGGTTGATCGTACAAGCTTGTTCAGTGCTATTCATCACCCCACCCCCACCCCAGGCATTTGCAGCCTATTTAGTCATTGAAAGCCGCATTTCTGAATTCCCCAGCACTTCCCTGTCTGGCTGGGGCAAGCTAGGCTGGGTCTTGCATTCAGGATCCACTTCAAATAACCTGAAAAGGGGAAAGTGGTGGACAGGAGTTTCCCCACAGATATTCAAGAAAGAAGCACCAAAGCCAGAAACCACGTGATGAAAACATGAGTTAGGTGGACAAAGCTATTGCAGCTCCTCCAGCAGCAGCAAAACGCCAGCCACGCTCTCTAAATATTTCTAACAATCACTATAGCTATCTGAAACCCTCATGTTCAAGGTATCTCAGGGATCTTTTGAACTCTCCCTCTTAGTTTACCATGTTATCCATCCTGGTCTTCCAAAACATCTGCTGACTTGCAGCCTCTGGCAGCATCCATCCTCCGGTCTTTATGAGTAGGATTTGTTTTCCCAGTTAGTGCAGCCCTGGCTTTCAATACCTTCTACCTCTGTGTACATGCTTGCATGTCTTTGGCTTTGTTTGCTTTTGGGGAAGAAAAGAAATCTATAGGAACACAAGAACACAGGACTAATAAGATCCAACACCTGCAACGGCTATTAGTTCTGGCAGGGAAATGCCTAATCCTCAGCTCTCACAGGAAAGTAAGACATACTGTGAATGCTATTGAGGGGCAAGTGAGGTCAGTGCTATTTGGGATCATGTGGATTAGAGGAATGTGGGGACTGCGTGGGTTAGTCACAAGATCCTAATCACCTAGCATTATGGTACCTGCAAAAGAGGTATTCCTGGTCCTGCCAAAAAATCTGGAGATGTTCAGGGGCAGCATATCATAAACAGAAATCTGTAGTTTGCTACGTGTTGCCTAGGACAAAGCTTTTGAAGGACCTTAACTTGGACAGAGTCTCACTGAATAGAGGGACATGTAGATATGAAGAGCAGAAAGTGTCCGTGAGAGCACTTCTCACCCCTCCCATCCCGCAGCAGGATTGCTGCCCCGCTCCAGGTCGCAGCATCAGTCCTTACTGCGAAGGGCCCTGGCCCTTGTTAAGAATGTCACTGCCTGATGCAGTGGAAACTTTTTCAAAGAGCTGTAGGAAAAGTGAGCCTAGAAATTATGTAGTGTAAACACATATAACTAGACAACCATGAAATGTGTATTACATGCTGGCTTCCAAGAGCTCGCAGGGCCTCTTCCTCCACTTCCAAAAGAGTTTGTGGGAGAGGCAAAGTAAAATGCTTAGGAAGGAACATTTCCACCACAGCCAGCGCAAAACAAAAACCCTTCCAATTAGTTCTTTTTTGTGCTCCTCTTGAGTGTTTTTGTTTCAAGTTGGACTCGATGGAAAGACTGCTTTGAACCAAGAAAGCTACCTTGCACAAAGCATGGCAGATGCAGGAATACCAATCAGATTTGTGCAGCTGTCAGCCCAAAACCAAGCATGTGACGCTCTAAAAATGTTCAGATCCTGACAGTGCAATTCATGTCACTTCTACTGTGTTCCTCAAACAGGAAATTTCTCTATCATAGCGAGAAAGGGTGAGGAAAGCTTCTTCATTATCCTGTACTATAGTCTGTGCCACTGTAATTTCTAGAGGCTCTGTTGTGTTACATATTGTACCTGTATAAATGTACTATACAACCTCCCCCTTTTATATCAGTTTTCAACAGAGGACCTTAAAGTGCTCTGTGAAGGAGGCAAATGTCTTGGTTTTGACTGCAAGTGCAGAAACAGTAGCACATACGTGACATACAGCTACAACACTTTTAAAAGATCTTCTTACCTGTCATAGAAACTGTGTGCCTAATTGCCAGAAAAATTTGGTCTTTAGATCCCAGAAATAGTGTTTTCTACCTGGCTGAATGATTCCCCCACTGGCAGAGTACATTCAAAGTGCAATAACTCCTTTTCTTTTCATTACAGGTAGCTCACTGCTGGTCTACAATACTCCATCCCACACAGAAGCTTCCTCACGTCTTGCCACCAAAGAAGGTCAGTCTTTTGCATATAAATGTCCTGGCTTCCTGTGCTTGTAGAATTGTTTTTAGTTGGGTTAAAAAGTAGGCCTTTTTTATAATGTCCTTGGCATGAAAACATTGTGATCAGTGCATGCACGACCTGTTTAAAATGGAATAGTTTGCAAGCCCCATCCATGCTGAAAGTCACATCTCTGCTTCTCTGGCCAGTGATGTGCCATAAAATTTATATCTGTCATTTTCACACTTGTGTATTACTGAATTGATGAGCTGATGGCATTTTGTCTGTTCTTTATGTGAAACAGTTTTAAATCTCAGATACGCAGCAAGGATTGAGACAGTATTCCTCTCTGCGTAAATTTGTAGTTGAATGGATAAAATTTTCTCACAACAGACTCCAATACAGAATAAAAGCCACTCAGGTCTTCCAAAACCATTCATAAATCTGTCCGCTAGTTTCAACCAGCAAAGAAGACCTAGTGTATTCTTTTGCCACTTTCATTTTGAAACATTTAAATTTCCTTTTTCAAATAACAGTAGATTCCCAAATCTTTAATCTATTGGAAATTCTGAAGATTCATGGATCATATAGATGGAGTTCAGAAACCTTGAAGTTTAGAGGTTAATGAAACACTTTGGGCTCTGTAAGGGTTTTGATATTTTTATATCAATAAAATATATATTTTTATTTTTATATCATTCAGTCAGGTTTTTCAGGTTTTCCTCCACAGCTGCAGTCCTATTCCTTTTTCTTATTTTTAATGAATGGATTCTCAGTGATGATAAAATAATGACAGTTGTTGTAATGAGTATGACACACATCCCTTACCTAGCTAAGACAGTAAGTCACAATCAGACAGCTGACTTGGTAAGGGACAAGCAGGGTGTTATAGTGCAAAAATCTGTTCCTGTGCTCACTAACTTGCCATGTGGGACTAGGAGCCTTGACTTTGGTCTTCCTTTCGCTTAGTGCAAGTGCAGGGATGTTGTTTTCGTTCACTAAACAGTATTCAGCGCTTCCATTTGAAAAAAAAAATTGAGGTGAAGGTGTGAAATTTAATGTGTACTCTCATTCTGACAGTTTCCTCACCTAGTATATGAACATTTCTATGCTTTTCAGGAGAACATGGCTTCATTGATGAACCACAAGTTTGTATTTCAAAGAGCAGTGGGGAAAAGCAGAAAGTCTTTTATGTAAGCAGCTGGAGAAAGACAAAACCCGATTTCACTGAAAGGCTACAGCAAACTGAGATCACACATTTAACAAGCTTCTGCATGGTGTGTCTGGCTGCTTCATTGAGTAGCACTGCTCTCAGAGCCAGCACTTCTCTCGTGTTGTACCACACTGCATTTCATCTCCAACATCTGTCTTAGACCCTGGACACAATATCAGTGCTGCTTTTTGCAGCAGCTTCTTTTGTCCAATACATAACCATCCACTTGAGCGCTCTGTTCCCTGGCATGCTGTTCTCTCTTTATGAGACAGGCATTAGTTGATAAAATATGGTACATTACAAAGACAAAGCCAGTCAGGTTTTTTTGTGACTGACTGTTTTGATGCTAACAGTCATCTATTTAAAATTAATAAAAGCTTGGCTAGCTCCTATTTGAATAAAGCAGGCACACATGCACGTGCTCCCCCACAATTTCCCCCATAAACACATGCATCCAAGACCATGCTCTTTCTGTCTCAGGCCAGGTGGTTGATAAACATAAAGGGAAGAAAGCTGTGATTTTTTATTAAAGAGAAATGCTCCATGTAAAATTGCACTCCTCTGAATTTTTTATACCCTTTATCTTTCCGAGTTGGGCCTACAGTCACTCGGGCAGAAAGAAATTTGAGGGGAAAAATGTTCCTCCCCCTCCTTCCACTTTTTACTACCCTCCAGTGTGTTTCTTTAGTGCAGCTGAAAGAACTTTGCATTTGATTTCTGTCAGCCAGGCATTTTTACTTTACATGGTACTTTCATCATGTGTCAATAAAGGACTAAACACACCCATGGGATATTCAAATAAAAATTAAGAACTAGTGTAGAAATGTTGAAATCCCATCTTTTACTCTTCCATTTCATCCTACAGCGCATAAATTTCCTTCGCCTTCATTTAACATTTGAATACTGTTCTAGCACAAACTGACCGATTTCAATTTACTGTAAATGATTCATGTTCCAAATATTATTAGTGAGATAAGATGACAGGATAAGAGACATGTGAACATGACAGGCTGACAGATAAGGAATCGGGGGAGCAGAGTTGAGTGTCTTGTCCAATATAACTTGTGATGGACATAAAACTGGACTTAGAATTTCTCAGTCTTGGTCCAGTCCATTAGAAAATAACATTTTCTTTGCTTCCTTCTAAGGCTTTTTAATGGGCTGGCTTCACAATGATGGTGAAAAGGAATTTAAGGTTAAAAATCACGATTATTTTCTTAAGTATTTTCCTGTCAACTTAGCTTCCCAAAAGGTTAAACTCTTTTTTTTTTTTTTTTTTTTTTTTTATGTTAATGCATTATGAATCTAACCCTGTAGATTCAGGGTTACAGTAACCCTGTAAATTTTTCTTCTCTCTATGCCTGTGAACGAAAACAGACAATCAAAGCTTTCTAGCCACTTTCCCTCGAGGATACAAAAGCAGAGCAGGAGGAGGTGATGGAATAGCACAATGCATGTCAGAGACAGGAAAAAATGATGTTTTCTTCACTCTCCCGTAATTTTGCTTGCACACTCTCCAAGAGCACATAGCTAATGCAAATATCCTACTTGTGCAAATTCCAGGGGCAAAGGCATGCTTTGCGTATGCTTCCACTGTATGCAACATATTCCATGCACAGACTGTGAAAGCCAGCCTACGTGGCAATAAAAGGTACGGCTGCAGCACAGGCAGATGCAGATGTTCCAGAGCCTGGGAGGGAAGCTGCATAAGGCTCTGCCCTCCCCACCTTGCTGTGGGCATAGCAGCAAGGACAGTCAGCGAGGGCAGCCCTGCTGTCACAGGCCTGGCTTTCGTGCCATGGCTCTGGAGACAGAACTGCCCTGTCTGGCTGCAGCTGCAGGCTTTACTCCTTTTTTTCTTTCCGTTTTCTGCCCCCTCACTTCTCTTCTGCGATGCCAGTTCTACACATGTGCCAGAAGAACCCGTAGCACTTCTTTAGGGGACTTGAACTGCTGTCAGGACAGAAACAGATACTGTAAATTTGTATGTCTGGTGCATAGGTGCATAAAGCATATTTCTTTTGTTCGCAGATTCGTGTAGGTAGAATCCTGGTCGTGTTCAAAGGACTCTTGTTGTTGCCCAAGCGTCTTTGCTCCTCAGCCTCATAAACACTCAAAAGTATGGTATTTAGCGTCATTGGTACAAATTGTCTTCAGCTGCCTTTGAGAAATAAATTGCTGTAATGAAAATCACCAGTATTTTCTGGCGAGAGAACTATTTTCTGGAAAATGAAACGAGGTTGCTCTCATTGCTGAATGGAAAGATTTGTGTCCCTCTCCCAGCACTCCACGAGAGAGATGGTCTGTTTCATTTTCCGTGACTGTTTGGAGTAATGACTGACCTGCTGTAGGTAGTGGAGACACGGGAGAAGAATCTGAGGCTGCATTATCTGCCTAAGTCCCTGGAGATTTTAAATTGCTTGCCTTCAGAGTGGTGTCATTTAAGTAGGTTTCCATAGGGAAATGGAAAGTGTATTCACATACGACGACATTTAGAAGGCCAGAGGGCTGTGTCCTGTATGCTTGTGAGGGCTCAGGCCTCAGTCCAACCCATTTTTAAAGTCCATGCTTACTTTCATGCATGTTGGGGTCTGCATAGCTCACGTGGTTAGCATACAAGCCTAAACGCTGTGCAGGGTTTGAACCCAGGTGCCGATCTCTTAGCAGGAGAGTGCTGGCAATTTCCGAAGAGGTAGAGCCGTTAAGTGTTGATGTGTAAAATCACACGTGTCTAACCCAACGTGTGTGGTGCTTAGCAGTATACGCTGGGACGCGCTGCAGCAGGTATTTGTGCAGTGAGGCGGCAAAGTGGGGTGAAGGAAGGCTCGGCTGATAAGGGCAACGCCAGCACATCGCATGTGAGAATTTAGGGGAGCGATTCTGTGTGGCTGTTTGCTTCCAGGCTACAGGTTACATATGATCTTGTTTATAAGTCTGGGTTCAGCACGGGTCTTTATCCCTGCATGCATCAGGATCAGCCTAAGGCAATATAATTAGCTTACAACAGCGGTAAATGAGGACTGCCTGAAGTCTCATAAATCCATCCTAAATTCTAGCAAATATCTGCCTTTGCAGAAGGATATAGAAAAAGCTGGTGCACTACCTGGAGTTTCAAAGATATACAGGATTTGCTTGTGAATACATGAATGTAAGATACAAATCTTAAGGATTTTGTCCATCGCTGTTACGTGTTTAGGTTTGCATTATAAAAGCGCTCGTGAACAGTAAGTATTTTTGTTTGGATATAAGTTGTATTTGCTTGTATGTTTTATTCAGTTGTTGGCAAATTAAAAAAAGATAAACCAGTGGGCTCTGAAACTCACACAGCGTGGTTTCCCGCGGGCTTGTACCAGTGTTCATTATGAGTTCCCAGGGAAGAGTTTCCTGATGTCGGAGCATTAATGACATCCCTCTCATGCAGATTCCCTGGTACCTTACAAAATGAGTCCAAGCTGCAGCTTCTCTCCCAGTCCGGGCTGCAATCTTCTCTGATCTCTTCTCTTTCCCAGCAGTTTCTTTTAAATTGGTAGGAACGCTTTAAAACTCTTCAGCACTCCTGCTTGTCAAATCTGGTGACCATTTCGGGTGACAAGTTCAAAAGTTTTGGGGACAGGAGGGAGAGGGGCGAACGGGCAGCACAGGCGGCACGATTGCACCAGCACGGTTCCCACAGGGAAGTAATCTCAAACTCCTGCATAAAATTCTTCTCTTGAAAAGCCCTTTTTTTCAGGTCTGAAAGGTCGCCATGTGAAAACTACTGACCAGTTTCAGTAAACTCTTCTTCTGGGTATGTCAGCAAGGCCCCTTGTTCGCAGCAAAGGTTATAAGCCCTCCGGTCTTATTCGTGTCAGAGAAAGAGCAGTTGCAGCTTTGTGCCCTCTTAACTGCACACGCTAAAGGGTTTGCTGATGATATTTGTGTGCCTGGTGATGAAATATCCCTTATCCATTTTTAGCTTGGTAGCAGAAAAAGGGGAGGCTTTTTTGGTGCTTCTTTTGTTGTGACTGTGTGGCCAAAGCAGGGATTTATGATTTCAGGAGAGACAGTAGCTAGCACTCTTGGATTTTTCTTTTTTCTTTCTTTTTTTTTTTAATTGTTTTCCTTTGAAATTCCAGAGTTAGTGTTTTGTCTGCTTTCTCCCTGACCCTCTTCGGAGGCAGGCGTGTGTTTTTTCACCAGAAAAACTGGAAACAAAGAATCGTTGTCTTTAAGCTGTAGCAGGCAGGAAACCCAACTCACAAGGGATCACCCTGAGCCAGCGCTGTCCCAGAGTAGACTCCAGTTCTCTGAATTCAACCTGACAGCTTGTCTGGAGCACTTTCTAAGTAACCATTATCCTTCCTTTTCTCCCAGCAAAAGAGCTATTATTTTTTTGCCTGGGGTGCACGGCAAGCAATGTTTTTGCACATGTGGGGGGGTTACATGTTTGCTGGGGTGCAGTCCCTCCTATGAAAAGCTCTTGGAAGTACTTTTGCTGTTTCCTAAGACAAGAGTAAATGTGTTTCCTGATAATGAGTTAAATGGGCAAATGCTGTAAAAATGTTTGCTGCAAAGTGTGCGCATGTGTGTCTTCCCTTCCCTTTTCTCTTATGTGTGTATTGCTGCGTCTAGCTTTTTTCTCTGCGAATGTGCGTTTCTTTTTCTTTACTTCTCCATTTGTCTCCGTGCATTTTCAGTACATGTATGCAGCAAACACATTAACCCTTCACTTTCCTCCCGCCCCGTTTGCTTCCGTGCCTGCGGAGTGCTGTGAGCGTACTTGTGCACATTGGCGTGTGTGCTTTAGATGAACGTGCATTTGGTTGTGCGAAGGGTGCTCAGAAGCATGCCTTTAACAACATATGATCGTATGTCTGCATTTTTGCTCTGCAGTATGCCTGTCTGCGTGTGGCTCTTCACGTCTGCAGCCCCGCATGGCTCAGCAACGTGTGGGTGACTGTGCGTGTTGACTGGAAAGTGACTGCTTTACAAAGCTGCCTCGGGGAGGGATTCTTAGGACACAGTCTTCATCACGGGCTGCGCACTGGGACTTCTGCTGCCGTTATTAAAAAAAGCAACAACAACAGAAAAATTCTCACTACTTCCTCCTTTTCTTTATAATGTGTCTTTGTAAGCACTGCGCAGGGTAGCTCAGACGTGAATCAGGAAGTTCCACCGCTGCACGGCTCGGGGATGTTTTTCTAGCCCTGCTCGCGCAACTGGGGGCTGTCGCCTGTAGCTCAAAGCAAACTGGGAGTGACTCCAAGTTTGGGAGGCCAGAGCCCTCCTGCGAGTGGGGGAGCAGAGCTGCAGGCTGTAGAGCCGCTGTGTGTAGCAGCTCCTTCGGGTCACCCTTTGGAAATCCTGCACCCTAGTTTTGTGCATGCACTCTGTTAGGCTCCAGATCCTGGCTGACATTGGGACGAAGCGAGCTTCAACACGGTGCTCAGATCCAAAACTGGATCTAGGACAGGAGTTAAACTGGAAAAGTTTGAACGCTTTGGTGTGTATTTCCTTACAGATAGCAACGCATAACTGGGCTTTCAGCTACTTCCAGTGATTGCCCAAGTTAAACCTCCTCTTCGCATGCATGCTCTGCCTCAGGTTCCTCGTGTAAATCCAGCTCTCACGTAGTCCCTTCTCCCTTGGTTGGAGTTGACTTTGAGTCAAAACCCAATGTTGTTCCAAGCCTGGTCTGTGCTCACCGTGTCAGTTCCTCATCGGTAAAACAGGTTCATAGCAATGCAGAGTTGTTTGATAATAAATGTGTTGGTTTTTTTTTGGTTTTGTTTTTGTTTTCTAAATTGTGAAATAACCAGATAGTCAGAAAATGGGGCTGTACCATAGAAGTTATTTTGAAATTATTTTGTACTCAGCTAGTTGCTTCCTCTTACTGGAGAGACTTAGAATTACCTAATTCCACATATGATCCACATACTGGTGATTCTGTAGCAGAAGGAGCAGGACATTGTGGTCTTGAAGCAGAAACGAATGAGTTTTGTGCTGGAAGGCACTGGAAAGTCTTACATAATCATGAGAACAGCCATAGTAACGTTGGCTGTGAATGACACAGAGCCTGACATATGGCATACATACTAACTAATTATTTTAATTAGCAGAAATAGTAAATTGAAAAGTAAATCATTGCAAGAGAATTGATACTGCGGGTGAGATTTTGAGGTCTCTGTACACAGAACTCCATGTGGCTCATACCTGGGTGCCATAGGCGAATTGTTAAGGGATGCCAAGTACTAATTTGCACAAATAGTTTGAATAGGCCAGAGGATTCCTCGCACTCTGTTCTGCTTTCCCCCTCTGTTCCACCATCTCTGCCACAGTGTGCAGCATCCTGCAAACGAATGACAGCACCCACAGTATTACTGCTTTGTGCTAAGAAAAACTGTACCTAGGGTGCTGCTGACATTGTAAAGTTTTGCAGGGTGTGTATTGAGCATTTAGCACTTACACTTTGAGCCAGAGTGGGCCCTTGCTGACTCTACAACCTTTCTGTTTGCTGCCATGATTTAAAACAATCCATCTAATGTTTCTAGGAGGAGCTGGAGGTGTTTTTGGCTTCTTTGCCCCTCCAGAAACCCACAGTCTAGGTTTCTTCTCTCCAACTGGCTTTAAACACAACTCCACCTCTTCAATGCGATCTCCAGCAGGTTAAATGACAGGAGTGTGAGGGCTGGACGCTCAGCAGTTTGGCAGGTCTTGCTTACATGTTTGGTTTGCAGCAGTAGTGTTTTTTGTTCCCATGCGCCTACGTTGGGATTTTTCCAGGATACCAGAATAGTGCCAGTCCTAGACACCACACACTACCTCGCTTCGGGAGGAAAAGCGGTGCGGTCCCATGCCCTCCTTTCTTTCTCTCCCTCTCTAAACCAGTTGCCACAAAATAGACCCCAAGTGACCACTTAGATTAATCACAAGTCTGGATCCCTGAGGACACCTGGTTCTGCTTTCCCCATTTAGAGACGCTAATTTAAATTCCAGCCACTAAGCCAGGATCTTTCTTCCTACTGAAGCGGGAGGACTCATTGCAAAAACCAGAATGTATTCTGTGTGGAGAATCCCATGGATTCCATAGCCCGCTGCAGATTTGCAGCCTCCTTCCCCTGATTTGCTACACTGCAATTTGTAAGGCCAAGTCCTGCCTGCTAATGAAATGCCTGTGCTCCCTAACCAAATAAGAAGGTATTCAGGAGCAGTTCATTCTGTATTTCATTTTGGGAGGTCTTTTTTTGTCATGTGAGCTGGAGTCACTCTACCTTTCTTTGTAAAGCACCTCAGGATTCCCTGGTACAGAATCGCTCAATGGCTGCGGTTATTGCTGTTGTTACTACTCAGCCCAGCCAGCAGGGCAGACTGGGGCAGAGGCTGCCAGTGTGTTTCAAAGGGAAATGGAGGCAGTGATGGTAAGCAGTGAGACAATTCACCGGGACCCGGGAGACTTAGTTACCTTTATTTTCTTCCTGGCTCTGTCCCCTTGACGTACGACAAGCCACTTTCCATCTTTTGGCTGCCTAATCTTCTTGGAGGTGTCAGCTCCATTAGGTAGAGACTGGGGAGCTCTCTTTACTTCTTAGCTCCTACCATGCTGGGGAATCCAGATGCTCCCGTGAGTTTGCTGCACGTTTTGGACATGTTTTGCACAGTTTGCTGGCTGGGAAAGCACTGCCGCTGCTGCCAGTGATGCCATGAACACAATAAATACGCCGCGCGGCTCCTTCCCAACCATGCTTGGAAACTGGGGTCCTACGCCAGCAGAGATGGCGTTTCAGGGAAGATCCTACTATAGTGCCTAGAAAGTGGTGGGTCCGTAAACGACCCAGACCCACTGTATCCATCCTGGAAGAAAAAGAAAACAACTCAAAAAGGAGGATATCGACAGGCCCAGTGCCCGTCAGTCTCCTGGACAGGCTAGTAGCACAAAATAGTGCCTGAATCTGGCTTGACTGAAAAAGCTCCTACGGAGAAAGCAGGATGAAGGGGCTGTCAGCACTCACTGAGCAGCTCAGGAAGTACCGGGACTGTGAGCCTATTGTTCAGCTGAAACACCCCCCCTTGCTTCTCCCCTCTGTCCCAAGCTTTCAGATTTATAAAGCACCATTTCTTTTAATTTGTAAAAAAACTTTTTAAAGCTTATCAGAGAGGGTTTGCTCTCTAATACATCATATCTTAAACACAGGTTCCCTAATGGCTTGTTCATTGGACTGCATTCAAGCTTAAACAACTGCTAGGCATCTGGGATGGTCTTCTTGTGGTGTAGAAGTCTGCTTGGGGATTTTAAGCCTGGTTTCCTAGGGAAATGAGCTTGTGGGTGTCTGTCCGTCTGTCCCTAGCCCACAGCAATATTTAAGCCTATTAGTCTGTTTAGACTAAATATGATCCAGAGGTATGGGGAACAGGAACAAAGTAGCATTCAAGCAGAGAGATGGGGGGGTCTGTGAAGGTGGGCTAGTGGTTCGGTGGGGCCTGCCTTATCTTCCCTCCTGCAGTGCCGTACCTCCTCCACTTACACAGTACAAAGTGCAGCCGTTCTCCTCCTCCCTGTCCCCAAAACTCATCCAGGAGATGCATGGGACACACTGTCCTCATCTTCTTCCCCACATCAAGTCCCTCCTTTGTTGTGCCGGGCAGTCTGACAAGAAGAAGCTGCAGAGATCTGGATCCTTTAGCTCATCTCTTGATCTTTACAGGACAGCCTGCCTGATGGCCAGACTTGATCTCACTGATTTTGACATGTCCTAAGCCTTTTCCCGGCTTTCTGTGTAGCCTAGCAGACTGTTCCACCACTGTGCTATTTCTCATTTACATCTAATTCCAGAGGAATCAATAGACTTTGAAAAGTGTGTTGCACAGAAGAGGATGAGGACGTCCAAATGGTACAGAGGCTGGCGAGGTAGGAGCCGAGGAAAGATCTGGGGGGAGAAAGTATAGGCAATGGTTAGGAAAGGTCCAGAGACCAATGCCACGTGGTGTGTTCGACAGTCGGATTTCTGGGAAAGGCACTTCGTCTGGTAAAAGGCAGCTAAGGCTGAGGAAAGAGCGTTTATGCATGTAAATAAATAAAACGATATTTAACCTTCTTCCCAGGCGTGTTGTGAGTATGAACGTTTGCAAAGCTGTGAGATCCTTAGTTGAAAGGTGCTGTGAAAGTGCAAAGCATTATTAATATCCTTTACCTTACTCATAATAGAGTATGCATTCATTCTGGGGAATTTCTGGACATAAACCAGACAGCTGCAGAATGACATTTCTTGAAAGCATCTATGATTTATTTTGTGCTCTTTAATTCCATTTTGTATTGAATACACATTTGTCATAGGACTGTTGTTCCACTGGGTCTTTTGAGTCTAAAATGGACTGAGGGACCTGATCCTTTGCTGGTATAAATTGGCCCCTTACTTCACTGTAGCTATTTGCTGATTTACATCAGAAAAGAACCTCATTCCAAATCTTTTAATTGAATTTCCATAGCTCGGCAAGTTTTGGTGTAAAATCCAAGTGGTTTTAATGACAGATAAGATTCTCCCTGTAACTAACTGTCTGGCTGGAGTTCTGTAGGATCTCTTCAAGCCACTGGGCGTCAGGTCCTGGGAACGATATTGTTTTTGCAGAAACTCGAGTCTCTGGATAGGTTCCCTGGCTCTGCCTTTTCCATTTTGTTTTAAACACGTTCAGCTTTAGAGTCTGGGCCTGGAAGCTGGGAGGGCTGATGTGGTTCTTTCACATTGCACGGATTTTTGTGAAAACAAAACAAAAATAGCTTAGTGGATTTGGATTTTTTTTTTTTTGAGAGAGAGAGAGAGAAAGAAAGAGTTGGAAACTTGCGCTAGCTGAGTGAACACGTTGTTTCAATAGCAATGCCTGTATTGCTCTGATGTTTAACCCTTCTCACTGGTGCGAAGTCGCAGTCAAAACTGAGCTTCATCCTAACATCCTAACATGACTGTCCCTATAAATGCCCACCCATCACTCTGCAATACATTCTATATGTGGAAACCGAGGCAAAGGGACTCGTCTGAGGCATGCTAAACCTGGGTTAAATCTGGGCTGAGTCCCATGCACACCGACCTTCCAAGCCAACATTTTAAGGCCTAAACTGTACACTACAAGGAAACCCATTCAGAGAGGTTTTGAATGATAAATTCAGACAGGCTTAGCCAAACTTCTCTGGAGAACCCAGCCTTGATCCTTTAAAGCCCAAACAGCCGTAGCACACACACCTGGTCAGCACATCTGATTGACAGTGTCACGTAATGTTAAAAAAACTGTAGGAGATGCATGCCACATTCTTTCCGTGACACTGTGAGCAAAGCAGACTCCTCCTCAGTGACAAGTTTCTCCATCTGGAGGAGGAGGAGGATGATCATCTATCCAGATGATGGCCTATTTGCTTACCCAAAGCATGCTGATGCATGCGAATCAACCAACCCATCTGTGGCAGCTGATTCGCCTCAAATTTCTGACCCAAATCAGAGAAAACTGAAATTTTTCAAAAGGAGTCCTGCTACTTTTAGGAAAGGTTTTTTTCCTGATTTGAAAATAACTTTTTTGTTGGAAAATTTTGCTCTTTCTTTTTAACAGGATCACCACGTAAGTGATGTTTCCGTTAAAATCACATACTAGCAAAACTATTTTTGAGGTAACCAAAATGTACATTAGCATCACAATCTGTGGAAAGCTCTGAGGTTTCGCCTTTCTCTCCCAACTCAGAACTGCTATGTTGTCTTCAGAATATTTCCCCAAACATTTCTCTAAAAGCTCTACTGGTAATACTTATAAAGGATATCCCAGGGGAGAAATGAAAGTCAGAGGCTGGCTGCAAAGAGGACATGGGAAAAGCCGGTGGTTACTCCGGACCTCATCTCTGCTCTCCCGATCTCAGTCACTGACAGAGCAGCAGCCCGAGCTCCAGGCGCGCTCAGCCGTGGTAGGATTTGCACGATGGTTTTCCAGCAAGGAAAATGCCACCCATGCAAACAGCGACTTATTTACAGCAACGACAGCTGCCGAGGACTGAGCTGGGGATAAAGTTCCCTGGCAGCGCCCGGCTGCCAGCCAGTTTCCAGCCCTGCTGCTCCGTGCCCGGCCACCGAGCGGGGACAGCACGGCTGGGGTTGTGCCTCCCTCCTCCAGAGATGTCCTGCCGCGCTCTTTGTACCAGCCTGAAACCGTAGCAGTTTGTTTTTCAGTCTGATCTGTTTGCACTGGGGTTTGCGGTTTCTAGTTAGAAAAAAAAAAAAAAAAAAAGGCAAATAAATAAAATGAAAAGAACACCAGGCACATTAAATGAGTTCTTTTCCCCCCTGTTTTCCTCTCTTCCCTCCTCCTCTTTCTCTCCCTCTCTTCCCCTCCCTTCCCCTCTCCCGTCCCCTCTCTGTTTTCCTTTTCATGCCAATAACTAGAAGGCTGTAATTTCAAAGCTGCAGCGGCTTTCCCAGCGCCAGGAGGAATGTGCAAGTGCCTGGGATGTTTCCGCAGGGAGCTGCGCAGCCCTGCTGCGCTGTGTGGCACCATGGGGCACGGGGCAGTGCCCGCTCCTGCCCACCAGCATGGCCAGAGGGGTATTTTGAATTTCACCTGAGAGGATGCTATTTTTCCTATCTTTCCATCTTAAAATAGCTTTTTTTATTGTGTGTTTCAAGTCCGTTGTATGGAATAACACAAAATTTCGTCCTCCTTTCCTGCCCGTTTCTGTCATCTTGGGGTGAGAGAAAGAGGGTCTCCTTCTCGATGGGATGAGCTGCACTCTGAACTCCACCGAGTGCAATGACTCTACTTCATGATCAGAAGGTGTCATATCTGAGCATCGTCCTGACCGTCACATTGACAGCCTGTTGCCTGGCTGTGAGGGAGCAGGAGCACAGGAGATGTGGCAGAGGAAAACCAATAGTATATGCATAATACCAAGGCAATTGGGACCAAGATACAAAGCTAGATTCTTGCAAGTTTTTTTTTTTCTGGGAAGAGTTGATTTCAACCCCTCTGTGCCTGTTGTCTTTTGTCATTAGATCCCTCCTATGATGCAGTCAGGAGAACAGGATGGGGCAGTAATATGAATTCTGGCCTTACCAAAAGTAAGTTGTCCCAACGGGAATCACAAATTCTGCAATGGAAGATCAAAATGAGACTGTGGGAAAGATGGGCATGGCTGGCTTGTGTTATGAGCATCAGAATGGTGGAGTACTTAGGGATACTAAGACAAGAGCTAGAATTATGTTATGAAAAGAAAATTGACACAAATACTTTTATCAATGAATCGTGTATTAAAGACAACTGCAGCTGTTACAGTAGAACAAACCTCTGCTACACCCCAGATTTCATTAAGGAGCCAGGATCAGGTCCTCCCTATAAACAGAAACTCTTGGTAACCACATTCCCTGTATTCTGGTGTAGTATTTTTAGGGACAGATACAGACAGCTTGGGCAGATTCTCAGAGTTTCCTACTACTTTTCAGAAAGTAAGATTCCATACAAAGCCAAGCAGGCAGCTAGGGCCCCTACTACATGAGCTGCTACTCACACAACTATTCTTGTTTCTTACTGTTTTTATTGTGTCCCTGAGTTCACAATACACTCTGGGTCACGGGCTGACATCTCAATGGAAATATCAGTTCCTTGTCCCTAAAGACTGTATTCCAGTCAACCTAACCAGCTGATATCAAGCCATACTCTCCCCTGCTTCCGCTGCTGGGGCATATCCCTGTACAGCAGTGCAAGATGGACTCACTTGACCCTCAACAAGAACCTATGAGGTGCAAATAAATGTGGCAGAACCTGGCTGTCAGATTATGCTTCCTTTGCTTTGCAGCTTTGTGAACTACATGTGCTCTAAATGTGAAGACTAGTCTTTGAGTTACAGTTTTCTGTTACAAGAAATGATATGAAGAAGAGGAACAGATGTTAATGTTGAAGTGATTTATAGAAATGGCCATGATATTTTCAACTAAATGTTTGATTTAATAAAACCAAAACTTGTTCATCTAAAAAGGTTGGTTTAAAAAAGTATTCCCACTTCCAAAGAAATATTGTAAGAAGTTCCAACATAGAAGTAGGTCAGAATTTATACATTAAAAGAATTCCAATTCCTGTTCAAAGCATGTATCTAAACTAGAATGGGAGTTAAGTTATAATAAAAGACAGAAAATGAATGAGGTATCTACATAATATTTTTCCTTGCCTAGTCTACATATTTTCATTTTACAGTGAAATTTTAAGTTTCCAGTGAAACCTCTTATTTTTCTAGTGCAATCTCAAAAATACCAGCTCTTGGGATTAGAAAACTTCCCAGTCACTATTATTCCTGTTCAATGTATCTTGTCTTGTTCTCTGACCATTCCTCCCTGTCTGTTCTAGTACATATAAGATCTTTCCTGTTTTTACAGGCCCTCCTGTTGCAGGGACGCAAAATGTGAATAAGACAACAGAACAGCAACGGCCCCAGCCAGGTAACTGTTGATTGTGTCACCACTGCATTTGCTAAGTAACTGTACTAGATTAGGAGAATAAATGTGTCAACCAGCAACAACCATGGACACAGGACAAACATGCAGACCCTTACAGGGAAGTCTTAGAATTATGAGTCAACTGTGACCCAGCAGTGACAGCAATTGTTCCAAACTGTTTCTATTTTACCACATTGTCCTTCCCCATTCAAAAGAAACATCCTTGTTTGAGCTGAGTCACATGCAGTGCCTAGCATCAGTTGCATCTCCTTTGAAGCATCATGATATGCAGTGCAATGGGTCCTGAAGCAGTTAAAGGCACGGAGCTGTTAATGCTGCAGCAGTGCAGTGCCTGCTCGCTAGCCCCTCACCTCTGTTGCAGTGATGTTCAATGGAAGCATCTCCAAACAGTATCACGGGGTTCCCCAGCGTCAAAGAAAACCAAATAAGAAAAGCAAACCCTGCTGGACAGCGAGCAGTAGTGTTTCCTTCTAGTTTCCCGAGGGGCCTTTGAAAAGCTAAACACCACCTTCTTTGCTTTGCACAGCTGCTTTCTATCTTTTTTTTTTTTTAGGGGGTTGGTTCGTTTGGCATCATTTCAATCCACGAGCAAATGCTATAGATCCAAATCACCAAAACCAGAGGGAAGCAAAGGAGAAGTGTAGACATTAGAGCTGAGGAGGCCCCACAAAAAGGGAAGGAATTCATTCCTAATAAATGCATCGTGGAGTTTTCAAGAAACACTCAGCCTCATTGGAGCCAGTGATAAAACTCCTGTTACTCTCATTTGTCTAATGTTCTGTTTGCTTCAGCAAGGGAGAGTTGGGTGAACTTTTCCTTGACCTCAGAGAGAAGCAAGCTAGACAGTTAACAAGTGAATTTGAAAATTTCTTCTGTTGACCAGCTATTTTTATAAGAAATATATTTGCTTCTGATTTGTTACTTCTTTGCTCTCCCACACTTGTTTTTTTTCCACGCAGCTAAATGTTCTAATTGACACATAAGTGTAGGGTATGTCCAAAGAGATTACGATCTTTGAAAGCAGGCAAGTCTGAAACCACTGTCAGAACAACAGTGCCATTTTGGATTCCATAAATAATGGGTGGTTGATTGCTAAAAAAGAAATAGACACATCAGGTCTGTTCCGTAGCCTAGGAGAAAAGGCAGTACAAGTGAAGCAAGAAAGTGAACATTTCATCTTGTTTCTAGAATAAATAATAATGAATTGTTGTTTCTTTTTGATGAGACAGGTTTTTAAATAGCTTTTGTGTTGTTTGTTTTTTTTTTTTTTTTTTTAGATCCCTATCAAATCCTGGGGCCTACCAGTAGCCGTCTTGCCAATCCAGGTAAGTTCCTCTTAAATTCCAGACCACCATTGTCACTTCCATGTGATCTACTGCTCCAGTCTGTACTGAATGAGTAGCTGTCTGCTTTTGGGGTAGGCTGTGAGGGTCATGGGTCTTAGTAGTTATGGCCTCACAACTGCTTTTGCAAAAATCATCACAGTAATGTAAGGAAAGTGGTGTGATACCACCTTTATCAGGATAAAATCACCATCCTGAATGTTCTTACCCCAAACTAGTATTCCCAAAGAAGAGCCTTTTAGGGGACTTAATTCCTACTCTCTCAGATTTGCAGCGCAGGTTTGTTCTCCAGTGTCTGCTGCGGATTAAGAGCAGGGAAGGCACAAAACATCTCTGAAAGTCACAGCATAGTGACTGTCCCCAGCAGGTCATATGAAGGAAACAATTCCTGGCTTTGGGGACTAAGATGTTGCCTAAATCTTGCTTGAACTAAACAAACTCCTATACTGCTCAGGAGTAGTAATGGAAATTCAAAAAATTGGGCTTAATCATTAGAGAGGGCCAGGCCAACTATAGCCATTTTGCACTGATACTGTTTGCTTACTGATGTAATGTCTGAAGGCAATAGCGAAGGAAACACCCTCATAAGGTTCTTTACCTTTACTGTTAGTATAACTACACCAAATAAAACATCTCATCTGGGGAAGAAATAATCTTATGTATCTCAGATTACCAACTGGCAAATAAACTGTAAGTATCCAAAACAATATCTATGGTAAAGAGTAAGCAATTCAGACTTGAAATACACTGTCAGCCATTCAGAGAAAAATTTTGCAGAACACTATGCTCGGGAAAAGGCCTGTTTATGAATAGCTCAAAGATTTTAAGGCCAAAGGCGACCATTATGAAATCTAATCTGACCTCAAACTCATAAACAGAACAAAGGGTTGACTAACTTGTTTGCTGGGAATAGTTTATCCATTCCTACGTAAGATTTTCTAAGGCTTGAAGGAGCAGTTCCCAGTAAAGATCGAGATAGTCCTTCTGTTTCCTGCCTTTGTCTTTGCTTTTAAGCAGGAAGCACAATGTCATTTCCTTTCCTTTTGGCTTGCTTCTCGCAGGGAGCGGGCAGATCCAACTGTGGCAGTTCCTCCTCGAGTTGCTGTCGGACAGTTCCAACGCCAGCTGTATCACATGGGAAGGGACCAATGGGGAATTCAAGATGACGGACCCTGATGAAGTGGCACGGCGCTGGGGAGAACGCAAAAGCAAGCCCAATATGAATTATGACAAGCTGAGCCGAGCCCTCCGATACTACTATGATAAGAACATTATGACCAAAGTGCATGGCAAAAGGTATGCCTACAAATTTGACTTTCATGGCATTGCCCAGGCTCTCCAGCCTCATCCCACTGAATCGTCAATGTACAAGTATCCATCAGATCTCTCCTACATGCCTTCTTACCATGCCCATCAGCAGAAGGTGAACTTTGTACCTCCACACCCTTCTTCTATGCCTGTCACATCATCCAGTTTCTTTGGAGCTGCCTCACCTTATTGGACCTCCCCTGCAGGAAGCATTTATCCAAACCCCAATGTCCCTCGCCATCCCAACGCCCATGTATCACCACACTTGGGCAGCTATTACTAGATGCTTTTATCTTCGAGTGGCCTTAATCAGTCTCATTGGACTTTTTCTTTACTTCTGGTATTTTTATGTTTTTTGGGGGGACCCTTAATGGATAATTGTGGCCTTTCTGGGGCAAGAATTAAAACTGGATATTGGTTATTCCTGGATCAACCCTTTTACTTTTGTAACTTTGCCTCTTGTGTCTTGAACTGAGAGATGGATGCTTCTTTGGGCCAGTACTCTGCATTTTCTTTGTGGGTTTTTTTTTTTTTTTAATGCTTATGTCCTCTGTAGGAATTGACTATGAAGATTATTCACCATTACCTGGAATGATTATTAGCTTTTTGATGAGAGAAATTTTTAAGAATTCAAAGGAGGTTGACAAGACATAGACCCAACTGTGGGTCTTAGGAAAAGATGACTACATTTTTTTTTCTCACTTTGAAGAGGGTAGGCAATTTGACCATAAAGTCACGAGGACCTTGGGCTGCAGGGGACTACAACTGGAATCTTAGCTTTAAGGCAGATGAGGATTTTCACCCAACTGGAAATTAAGAAAATATATATATTCATATATATATATGTACATGTATATTTTAAGAAGTAAAGGGCATTGAAGGAACTTTTCTAGGCTGTACAAGTTCAGTAGACTGTGTATTAACTCCAGAAACATCAGAAACCAGAACAAAAAGTAACCTAATATCAAGCACAGACATTCTTTGAAAGCAAAAGTGAAGTAAAATAAATGACAGCAGGCCCTTGAGCTCTGCCAGAGTCTTAGGGATCGCTAAATGCTACCGATTCGCGAACGCTGTGCGTTTGTCAGACCGTCATTCAAAGGGTCAACAAATCAGAAGGCAAATTACTGTATAAATTATGCAGAGTTATTTTTCCCTATATCTCACAGTTTTAAAAGAGAGATTAAATAAAACGAGTTGACCTCGGTCACAAATGCAGGTTTGTTTTTTACTATCAGCTCAGTTGTTTGTGGGTTGTTTTCGTTTGTTGTTGTTTTTTTTTTTAATGTAATTTGTACATCTTTCCAATCTGTACATTTGGGCTGTAGCTTTGTACTTTTTTGCTAAAAAAATAAAAAAATAAGACATGAGTAATGTATCTGTTGGAGATAGTCTTGATCCTGCAATTGGATCCATAATTGACTCCCAAATTAGCCAGAAACCTTCCAGATTTCCTGGGTTTGTCTAGAGTAGATTTTTTTTTCTTGTATTAGCCTGTCATAGTTGTTTGCAAATTAACTCCATTTAGTTAACATGTTTCTACTGAAGCTGATTGAAAACATACATTGACATTTTAAAGTGACCTATTTCAATATTTTGTGATTATTTTTCACCAAAATCTGGAACTTTGGAAACATTTTAACCACTTCACAGGGAAAATTATCAAATACTTCTCACGACATCTTTTGAAGACTTTTGCTATGGGTTTTCATTTAAATGCTAAACATTTGAAAATTCTCAGCCATCTCTAATTTTGCACGTGCTAATTTGATGATCCATAAATGGTGGTTTGGTGCCATAAACAGAAGGGTAAACCACAATCATTCGTGTTTTAGAACAGATGTCTATCACGGGTTAGACTTACATCTATAACCTATTAGCTAACTTGTATTAACCGGCAACCAATTAACAGGATCACAAATATCTAATCTAGACATAACCTCTGGGACTCTGTGTGTGTGCAAGATTTGGTCCATGTGCATCCGATTGCAGGATGAGAGCCTGAAACCAGAACATTATAGTCTGCTCATAACTTTAAACAGAAGCACTGATGCCATTATTTAACAAAAAGGAAGAATAAGATCAAGCTAATCAGTTTAGGTCTTAGTGCTTTTGGGATGTGTATAAGTAACATTACTGCAATAATCGCAAAATTTAAGTATGAAGAAATTACCCATGGAAATGGGGCTTTTGCTACTATATATATGCAATGTACTTTTTGGATATTAAAATATATATAATTTTGCAAGTAATCTTGGTGTTTTTTAAAAATGTATTAAGTGTTACAATGAAACTGTTGTATGAAGAAGATGATGTAAAAAAATGTGACAAAATAAATGGTGGTTTTCTTCTCTAAGGCATCATATTGTCCCACTCTCTCCCTCCCCTCTCATGCCTGCTGAAAGATCATGAACTTGCATCTAAATTAAATTCAACTAAAAGGAAAACAACAAACCTCCATAGTAGTAGCAATCATCATCCTGATCACTGTAAAATAATATCAACTTCTTATTCCAGAAAATTTGTGTCTCTGGAGCCGGTGTTTATCAGACCTAATTTAGGTATTGAAGTGTCTAAATCAGAAACCTAGGCTCCATCTTTTGTCCATGTGGGGAGAGAGAGAGAGAGAGAGAATGAGAACATGATGGAGTAGCCGGAGCTCGAGGAGGTGAAGTGTCTTGCATGAGGACGGTGGCAGAGCTGTGAGCAGGCCCCAGCGACTGGGTCACAGCCCTGTGCCGAGTGCTGGAACATGCAGCCTCCCTGCGAGCGCCACAACCGACCTAATGGACATCTCCGACTGCTCACTCCTCAGGGTACTCAACAAGCCGTTGGCAGAACGTATATGTGCAATGCTGTGTGTATTACCAGCCTGCCTGTCTGCTCATGTTTCTCACCTAACCCCAAACCCCAGGGAAACCCAGTGCTCCAAAGCATTCCTGAGATGGAGTAAGAGTCTGCAAAAACAAGCACCGCCAAGGAATCTTCTGATTGTGTATAAAGGTCAGGCAAAGGCACTTCCTGTATTTTTTCAGACACACGGTGGTCCTGAGAGATAGCTTGATCTTTCTGCAGATTTGATAAACCCTTAGAAATACATAACTGCACAAGTACACCATTTCCTTCCTCCACACACAACCTTTTGTTGCTAAGTTTCTAGTACAATAGCTTTCACCGGCTTAATTAGCAAGCCTGGGCTATGAAAAAGAGTTATGTTAAAGAGTGTGTTCAACCACCACAGAGCTGTTCCCTTTGTGTATTCAGCCACAGTTGCTCAATTTAGCCATAAAAGTGAGTGTTTTTTGCATGTCTCTATTGTTTTTCGCTTCAGTGTGATCTGGATTCATTCTGGCTATGCATCATCAAGTATCAAGTATTTTCTTCTCATACAATGTGCCTGCCTGGTTGCCTGCTATAGGAAAATTTGAAGACTGAGATTGCACAAAAATGCCTAGAGGCAGAATCTGAAGGTTATCAGAGCAAGAAGATGTCTTTGACAGCAAAATCTGGCCAGCAGCATCCTTGGTGGAAAAAAAAAAAAATCACCTCTTTTGAAAACGACCAACAATTTGAGAAGCATTTGTTTCTGGCTGTCCATCTTGCAGCATCTCAGAGGAGCTTGGCTTGACAAGGATGGAACAGCATCCACCACAGCTCAGGTCCCTTGAGTCTCTTTTCATCCCTCTCTTCAGGGTACTTGCTGATACTAATCTTTGCTAGTATTTGCTAATATTTAGCTTTAGACAGAGTTTGCAGCCCACTGCAGGCTGCATTCTCATGAAAAAAAAAAAAAAAAAGAGAGATAAAGAGATCGTAGAGTAGAGAGATCTCACACCAGAGTGCTAGACAGCCTCAGACCAGTGGGACACTTCCCCAGGCATGTTTTAGCATTTTCATAAAATCTTAATAGTTCGCATTCCTCAGGTGAAGAACAAGTGATAGATAACACATAAAGTGGAGCAGCCCATTTGTACCCCCAGAAGCAGGCTAACTTTGCAATGTTGGAAGCCCTAGGGATGATAAGGGGGGATTTCCCCTCCCAACACAAGTTTCTGGGACAAACTGAGAGAAAATAAACAAGGAATGTGATGGTACTAAAGCTACTTTTTGCTTTTCCCAGGAGGACAAGGCAGATGGAATTCAAGTATTTCAAGCTTAAATCAGAAAGTTTACAAAACAGATGGTTGGGATCATGTGATTGTGAGACATGAGGCAACTGGGATAGCAGAAAATCATCTCTGCATCGAAGTTCAGAACTCAGACCTCACCAGGAAGCCCTGCTCCCATTGAAATGAGTGGTAATTTAGCTATTATTTTCTAGTGGTGTAGTATTCACCCAGTACTTCTGTTCTGCTCCCCAAATTCAAACATTTAATGGGATCTAGCTTAAATATGCAAAACTAGAATTAGCTTTGTATGTCACCTTCTCTAAGTGTTGCAGCTTATAGAGTAAGCAGAAGCTGTGATGGCCTTACAGTCTCAGAGCTCCTTTGGCTGGGTTCTATCCCACAGGTTTTTATATTTGAGATGTACCTGCCTCAGTGTCTGCATATCAGAGGAACCTGGGAAGGGAGAACAAAAAGTTATTCTTACTGCTTAATTACAGATACCAGGTTTAGAACCTGCTTTCAGTTATATTTTGGAGAACCCTTTTTATTCCCACTTGATCACTCCTTAGTCCAGAGGATGAAGGCCCCTCCTTAAGCACTTGTTAGATGCTTTAAGTCAGGAGATGCCAAATTCTTCCTGTGTCAAGCATCTGAGATTACTGCTATCTACAATGCTCATAGGCCAGCTGTGAACGAGAATAAAGGCCCACGGAAGCCGTCATCTATGCACACACGTGGCAGACTTTCCTTGGAAGCACCTGGCATTATCTGAGACTGCTTACTGATTTCCTACACCTAAGAATTATATTTGAACCCTGAAGGTCAATTTCTAAACAACTGTGGGTTTCTAACAGGCATCTTTGCAATGGAGAGGGATTTCCCCATTCTAAGACGTTCCCATCAGTAAAGAGGAAGTGTTTATATAAATTATTTATATGTATATATTATTCATATATATATTACAGTGTAAAAATTATTGTCATTAGGAAAGGAAGGATTTGTCATTCTTCTGCCCAGCAAGCATCTCTGATTTCCAGTCTTAATGAGACATTAACTACATGGGAAATCTGCTATAACTTCTGTTGGTGCAAATATTTAATGGGAAGCTGGACTTATTTGATAATATTTCATACGCGTTCTTAATGTCCACAGTGACAGCAAATGACTATGCCTGAAGCTTTGTAGTAAAAGCACTGATGAACCCAGCTGCCGTTTCCCACCCCTACTATCCCAAGCAAGGAGCCATTGGTCTGCAGATTCTGGGTTAAGGGAGCCAGCTTCACTTTATTATGCTATTACAATAACAGATTTTTACAAGCTGCCTCGTTATGCTGATATAGTATTTTTAATGACATCTGTGAAATTAGTTTGTTAGACTTCAGCCTGCTTCCTAACAAAGTAGGTTCTCCCACATCAAACTGAGCGTTGCTGCATTTGGTGCTAATTAGAGCTGTAGTCTAGAGGCACATCTGAGACTGTGGTTTATAAATTCACTTCAAAGACCTTATTTGTATACTTTTGCACAATACCTAGCATAACTTATATATTATGATTTTCATCTGTAAAAGCAGAACTCCTTGCAAATAAAGCTCACGCTTTTCTAACATATTAGAAAAGAAATGAGGCTAAGGTCACACAAAGAACTAATTTAACCTACGTGTTAATATTTTCATCTGTAGAAGTAGAAATCCCTGCACATAAAATTCACACTATTCTGTCAGATAAGGAACATCTCAGAGATCCTTGACAAAATTCAACTCTTCAGGCTCCAAGGTTAGCAAACAGACCCCAATATTAAACCTACTATAAAGAAATTCAGGTAAGAAGGAAAGGCAGCTTTCTGAGGCCACCACAGCATCCCTCATCAGCTCTTCACCTCGCGTTCACCAGCAGCAGGGAAGGAGCTGCCCCCACCGAGGCCCTGGGCGAGCAGGTGTGTCAGCGAGGGCCAGGTGTGCTCGCAGCTGAGCAGCCACTTCAACCAGCGTGAATGGCCACAGCAAACACACCGAAAGGTCTGCTGGGCAGGGCAAGTGTTCTTGCTGAGGGGACTTACCTGCTCCTTATCCCCATGGCTAGGGAGCAGGCCAAAAAGGAGCTGTGTTTCTTACATTTGGTTGTAACTGCTAAAGGAGAAGGAGCACAGGGACTCTGGCAGTTCGATGCGCAGCTACTTCAACACAAGAGGTTTCTTCTTCCTTTCCAGGAACTGCTGCAAACTTGTTATTTGCTTTGGCTTTTTGTTAGCTTTCTGTCTCCTGGAGCTGGACTTACTTTACCCTCCCTGCTGCTGCAAAGCCCCGTGCACCAGAGCCAAGGAGCCCACGCGGCGGCCCTGGGTGCTGAGCCCTGCGGGGAGGGCAGCGCTGCCCGGCCCTGGAGCGCCAGCACTGGGGTCCTGGTGCCCCCACGCAGGGGTGGCAGCTGGTGCTGGAAATAACCCAGCCCCTGCTCGGGTTCTGGGGACCAACATACCGCAACCGTGAGCTAAAACAGACTGGAGGGTGTTTCTGTTTCAGGCAGCTGCTCCTCGTGGAGGGGTTGAACCTTAAAGCTCTTGTGCCTCAAGTTTGGGGCCACCACAAAACCCACAGGCTCCACAGACACTGGGGTATCAGCACCACCAGCCTGGTGAGGATAATTTGGGGTGCTGGGGCCTGCCTGAAGCCACCCCAAACCCCAGCGGAGTGTAGGGGGGCACTGAGGGAGCAGTCAACGGCTGCTCATCTCCCCAGCGAGGGGGGAGAGTGGCCCCAAACTGCCCAGTGGGGCGGGTGGCGGCTGCCCCCTTCCAACAAGCCTCTCCTTGCCCGTCCCACAGCTCCAGCTGCTTGTGCCTGCTCCCCTCCGGGCAAGGGGCATGTGGTGGTCAGCGGGGGGCACCGGGCAGTGCCTTCCCCTCTGGGTGCTGGGGAGGAGTTTTTGGTCGTGTTGGTAAAGCTCCCAGCACAGGAGCACGGAAGTTCATAGTTCGGACTTCTGGAGACACCACCCAGTCACATAATGGTTTATGAACATCGCTACGGTGGCAGCAAGTCCTTTGTGCGAGTTTCTGTAGGCTCTGCAGCGTACCAGAAACACTCCCAAATCAGAGGGGGGCTGCAGCTGAGCAGGCACTTCTGGGCACTGTTGCAAAACTAACACAGAGCTAGAACTCAAAGCTTTCCCAAGGTGGCCTGTTTTGCTGTTTTTTCTTTTTTTTTTTTTTTGCCTTTTTTATTTTTTTCTCTCCAGCTGGGGAAACTGAGGCTCCAAGCAGGGAATGCGACTCGCTTGGAGTTACAGAACAGTCACAAAAGGAATATAGGTCTCCCCAGACCCAGCCTCGCCGTTACTAACCCGCCTCACCTACCGTAGGCTCTGCTAAGGGTGCTGTAGGTGCCACTGCGGCCGTGATGTTTACAGCCCCCAGCCCCCCACTTACACACCACCTCCGAATTCATTGCAGTGAATTAAGTCTCCCAGCACTTCTGTGAAGTGGCTAAATATATCCAGCGAGCAGAGCTCGTGCCAAAAATAAGTCACTAAATGCATTAAACTTTGTGTAATAAAATAAGGAACGCTTCCAATAAATTCTTGCTTTGCTCTTTCAAGATTGCCACGGCTCGCTGCGTTAACCCGGCCGCGCTGCCAACGCGAAGCTCAGGCCTGCCTGCTCGGGCTCCCGGCCGGCTGCGGAGCTGATCCGGAGGGAAGGGGTGCCATCCAGCGGCCAGAGGACAGAAGACACCTCGGGGATGGCTCAGCTCGGTCTGACAGCTCCCCTGCCTGGGCTTCAGCATCCTAGCCCGGCCCGCTGGCGGGTTTTCTTACCAGAACTCTGCGGTAACTTCGTCTCTGAGCTGCAGACCTTACGTGGGATGTGGGCACCCGGGAGGGCAAGGGTTTTAATGCTTTCCGTGCTTCAAGCTGGCTAGCGGTTTGCAGATGGGAGGTGGAAAGAGGTTGTCTCATTTGCAGCCTCCCCTTGCCCGTCCAGCTCCCTGGAACGGGGAGAATTTGTCTTTCTCGTGCAGCGGAGAGTTTATTCAAGTCATGAGCTTTACCCGGCAGATGCTTCCACCACAGGAATGTCAGCTTGGCCTCGGGAAACATGTTGTGTATTCGCACAGCTGTGGGGAGAGGGCTTTAGCCTTCCTCACTCTTGTCCCAGTGAAATCGTCACAGGGTTATACTTGATTTAGGACCAGTGACAGCGCTGTCATAGAGGTTCCCCAGGCTGCAGCAGCAAGCTGTGGGCACAGATTCACTGCAGGGTTTAGGATCTTTCTCTGTTTCCCACATCCGTGCTACAGCAGGGGCTCTGCTCACATTCCTTGCATCGTGCTGTGGTTTCCCTCTGCTCGTGTGGGGAACAAGCATTGGGCCTGCACCATGACAGTTCAAGGCAGGGGTGAATTGAAGGGGGCAAAATAAAAGGGAGAGGGAAATAAAGGCTCTCCCCAGCTGAATTCACTTGTGTCTAACCACATCAGTTTGGTGCCTGGGGAGAGGAAGGAGGCTGTGACACCTCAGCTGCTCTCATTTGTGTCGGGGCTTTGCACACTGCTGACTCGTTTATGGGGGAGTAGCTGAGTTTACAAGGAGCACGTACATGCAGAAGTTATCCAGGCAGTTGCTGTGAGCTGGTTAGCAGTGGTGTGCCACATTCCCACGATGCGAGGCAGTGTGAGTATCTAAACAGTTTGCCCGGGTTTATTATTATTATTATTATTTAGGGGTCTCTTTGCCCATTACTACCAAAGGGTGTGTGGAGACAGCTAACCGGCACGTGTCAGTTTACTAAAAGCAGTTATTTTAATTCATGGCCCTTTCTCCAGCAGTCAGCAGGATGCCGTATTCATTTGCCAGCAGGGGGGTAAATCTATTTCAAAATGATTGAAATATTATGCACAGCTTGAATGAATGTTTAAAATAAATACAGTAGAAGAAACATGTTGTTTGTGAAATGAGAAGATAAATTAAGTTTAGTGTAGACACATTATTCCCAAGCTTAGCTGCTTGGCTAGCACTTTCACAGCTAAACCCTTTAGGCCTTAATCCAGCAGTAAGTACATGGTCTGATTTCCTCTCCTGAAGAGAAAGAGACTTGCTTTGCTTTATACCAACCCAGCTGTTAGCCTCTGCGTCATACCCCACTGTGTGGAAAGGACTAGTTGTGGAAAGGGCTAATTGTTTCTGCTGCAGTATGGACAGATTGCAGACTGGATGGACAGACAGGGAGGGAGAAGAGAACCATAAGGCTTTAGAAAAGAGTGCTGTGGAGAGGCAAAAATGAAATGCTGTCACGGGTAAAGAAACCAGTCTTTGTTTTCCAGTATCGGATCTGTGGTTCCCTCCAGCCACTTCTGCTTAGCAAGATTAAATTTATTTTCATCCTCTTAACTGAACTTTCTTTTAATGGCAGTACGGGTGACAGCCCCCAAAATAGATTTCCTATGGAGTCTGTCCTGAGTGGCACTGTGTGCGGCATGTCTCCCGATAACCTTTTTTCCCTGCCCTGGGACGTTATCTCTCTGGTGACAAACAGCCCTCTCTGGACAGAAAGAGGAAATTCCACTCATTGTTCTCTTGCTGCAGGGCTCTATCTCCTGCCGGCTGCGCCGTGGGCAGGCGGCGCTGGCAGCCGCTTCCTGAGGTGACAGTCAGCAAGGGGGCTTCACTCCTAGATTCCCAGTTCAGTCCCAGTATGATCCCTCTCCAAGGAAGCTTGGTAGCTCAGCCATGGTCCTGTCGACCTGGGGTATGTCCCCCCGGTGCTGTCTCTGTTCATGCAGCAGCCGGTTCCACCTCTGTAGTGCTAAAGCGTGAAAGGACACAGTCGCCTTTCTGATACCGTAGGCAGCAAGGTGGCTGTTGAGCAAGGTACAACCGAACAGCCAGAAGGTGTGAACATCAGATGGCGTTCAGTCATCAATGGCAATCAGGTGGGGATTCAGACCGAGCAATCCTTGCAGTGGGATCAACTGTCTTCGGTTTGAGTCGTGGTAGCTCTAAGTGCTTCTAGGCGTAGAATAACATCTCACACGTGTGGTGTAGAGGCATAGGGGAAAAGGCTGGGAAAGCTGTCTCATGAAGAGCTTACAGACTTAGGATTGTGAGATAGCTTTACAAGGGAGGTGCCCAAAAGTGCGTTGTTTATAAATCCTTTAAGACTTGGAGGATGTGTGCTGCCCTTGGACAGGCACTAGAGTAGTCTTTGATTACTTTTTTTCCCTAGCACTAACATCGCAGACCAGCTTTCATTAAAGAAAGCAGGATTCATCCCTGTCACCTCACTGTCGAGGTGGATTGAACTTAAACGGATTATTTAAATGGATTTATGACTAATTTGTTTTTTCTGTGCAGTAAAGACTGTCTTCTTCAGTTAGGGGCCCGTTGGTGTGTCTCTTCTCCCAGGGGTGAGGGGTGTGACTTGTAAGCCTTGAGTGCTGACAGTACTGCTTTCCAGGGAAGTTACACACAGGGCAACTGTGCAGGAAGTCTGCAAAGGAAATGTAGCAGCAGTTATGGAAGGGCTGAGAAGCACTGAAGTAGCCTTTTTGGTGCAGACAAGCCAGGCACTCTTGAGAATTCATTCCACTTCCCTGCTCACTCCTAGATTTCTGTGGATAGCCGCTAATCGCTCCCTGCTTGTGCTTTGCCGTGCCACTCCACGTGGGCGATAATGACTGTCCTTCCAGACGGTCCGCGAGGCACTAATGGTCGGGGGGGCTCAGATGCTGTGCTGATTGGGGCTGTAAAAATAGTTTTACAGTTGGCAGTGCTTGCAAGACTGCAAAATCAGTACACTTGAGATATTGGGCAATGTCTGTGAATTACCTTAAAGATCTCTGCTGGCAGTTGCAGCATGCCCTGCAGCCAGCTGTCCGGCAGCCGTATTTAGCGGTTGTGACCTGTGCTGGGAACAGAGCTTTGTGCTGACCTTTCCACCTAGAAGTGAAGATGGGTGTAACAGCCGTGCCTTGAAGAGAGGAAAGACTGAGACGGTTGAGAATTGGCTTTTAAAGTGCTTTAGTGACATAATTGTTCTTAACATTGTTCTTTGTACAGCCGAAGTACTTTGTCCCACATTACAGAAGGCAACTAGGAAACACAGCGATTTGTTCTGAACCAACAAAGGGGTTGATGCTGCACTGGGGCTGAGACCTGAACAGTCTTGGTTTCCAGATGTTTATATTTCTACTCTCACAGTCCATTCATTTACAGAATTGTCTTATCATTTCACTGCTTAATTCTCCCTTTCTTTAAAAACCACTCAGTCCAACAGCATTTTAAAAGGCCCTTCTGTTTTACCACAGTGGTGAAAATAGATGAGCTGAGTTACATCACTGGAAGAGTTCCCAAAAAACCTCCCTCTTTGGTCTGTCACTTGGACTCTCAGCAAAAGAACTAGTTGGGAAAACAAAAGCTGTGAGGATGTGGAAATTCACCAAAAAGCTATTGAAGCATCTTGTATTTGAAACTTAAATGTCAAAAATTGTACCAGGAAAATGTTCACCACTACTTAGCTACCACTGAGCAGGACTCATTTGCTATAGAGGTGCACATTTTGCTGCGGTGAGATGAACCATTTGGAACTAAACCTGAAGTTGATGGTGAGGGAACCTCTGCATCTTTCCTGTGTTCTTGTTTTAAGAATACTTTCATTCTTCAAAGAAAGAGATCATTGGTATTTGTTTTATGGGTTTTTTGAAGGATACATCTATTGCTGGGAGTTTCCTGTCTTTTCCCAGAGAACTGCTTTTCTGCCAGGCATGAAGAAATCGATGTATTCATCTCCCCACTGCAGCTCACCTTCTTTCTGGACAATTGTCTTCAGAGATTTCCAATATATCACAAGTAGTCACCTCCTGGCGGAAATGGAGAGAAGAGTATCTGAAGTATGACACAATTAAGAATAAGCTGCAAAATTCCTCTTCTCCCATTGTGGTTGTCTCTGCTTCTGCTTGTTTTTCACCTTCTACTTCTTCTACATTTAGCTATTTCCCTGAAAGGAATCAGAGGCTTTCACAGAAGAGAAGCTTTTTTTTTTTTTTAATTAAGTTGTAGATGCAGCAGGATGGTCCAAGCCAAGTTTTGTTGTTTCAACTACCTTCCCAAGCATGCCCTATCCCTTAGTGCTCCATTTCTGTAGATGTACCAGCCTCAAAGAAAGAAGGGATTGTTTGAAAATATTTGAAAGTGCTCAAGTGGTATGGAGCCAAAGAGTCTGCTTTCACAGAGGACTTTGGCAACCAGAAACATACATTTTTTGGAGATTTTGGCTCCTAAGTCCCTTTGTATTTTTTTCATATTTACCTTCTGTCTCTTCTTTTCATGTTCTCATTCTGACATCTGTGCATCTTTAGCATGATTTGAAGTTTCTCTCCATCTTTTCAGGCTTTTTAAGACCTCCATGCCTCTGGGAACTTAGGTTAGTTGGACACTCCAACTTAGCAGCTTCATAAAATGTCCCATAGGTATAAAAATAAAAATTCTATGAAATATATAGCATAGTTAAATAGTGTTCTGGAGATCACTGGTGTGCAGGTCCTCTTTGATTTGAGGCTTATGAGAAGATGAATGCTGTTTTAGAGTTAAAACAAATCCGTGTTTCTTTTCTGTTTTACTAAGTTATTAATCTTCTCAAGATTGAATTCATTATGAAAAAAAGTGCAGTCTGGTAACTATTTGGAGCTACATTTTTGTGTCACTGCTTTCACTGGTTTCTGACAAGACAAAACCAGGATTGTCATAACCTTTCTTCTCTTTGGCTTTAGCTTCTTTCTCATTGTAGAGACAGAAGGCACAGTGTGGAGTCTCCACAGCCACTGTCTTGCTGAAGTTCTGGAAGTCTACTCTGTATTTCCCTTCTTTAGTCTTGGACACGATGGGAGCAAAGCGATAACCCCAGAGCACCTCTTCTGGGATGTAAGATGTCCTCACTTGACAGGTAGCACTGGTGGCTTCAACAGTGCCATCTAAAAACACCACCAATTCAAAATCTTGCTGCAGAATGGTTTCTGCTGCTGTGTGGAAGAATGGACTGTTCTTGTCTATGATATGATAAATAGTTAATGGGGAAATGAAGAAGAGATTCTCATTGCCAGCATCAACTATAAATTCTATGTTGACCTGGTCCAAAATGATTGTCTCTCCTTCTGGGGTGATGGTGGTCTTCAAGAGTTTTCCATAGATGTGGCTCCCAATTAGCAGACTCTTCCTGAGGTTTGCTACCCTTATTAGGAGGCAGAGCTTCCCACCACGTTTGCTGATGACAGCATTCTTACTGAAGGTGATGGTCTTAGCCCGGTTTTTGGACCTTGATATCTTGGCCAAGATGGCACCGCACATAAAGGAATTGATGATTACCCCCAAGATAGACTGGAAGATGAGCAGGAAAATGGCAGTGACACATTGTTCTGTGACACATCTGAAGCCATAGCCAATGGTTACCTGGGTCTCCAGGGAAAACAGGAAAGCTGAAGTCAGACCATTGATATTCTCAACACAGGGGGTGTGATTTATGGAAGGGTTGAATTCTGGAAGATCTTTGTGTATGTAGGCCACAACATACCAGAGGAGACCAAAAAGAAACCAGCTGCCTAAGAATGCTGAAATGAAGATAGTCATTTTGTATCTCCACCTCAGATCCAGGATAGTTGTCCATATATCAACCAAAAAGACAAACCTTGACTGCTCTACATTGCCAAACTCTATGTTGCACCTTCCATCTTTAGAAACAAGCCTTGCTCTTCGCCGGCTTCGCTCTGTGATGTGGCTGGTAAAGCGTTTCCGGAGGTAGTTGAACATTCCCTCTGCTGATAGTGCTCTGGAGAATGAGAAGTAATAAACATTATGGGTAATGCAGGTCTCATTTACCTGCGGGCAAGAAGTAAAGCCTGACGAAGTCTCAAGACGCTTGCTTAGGAAAAAGTTACATCATTTGCATATTTTCCCTTTGCTACTGGGGAAAAGTTCCAGTAAGTATATGAGGAAACTAACAGATTCTTGCCTAAGGAGCATTCCAGAAAAAAAAAAATAATCATTTTGGCTTGCTCAGTAAACTCGCAAAACTTTGAATCAGTCAACTGTTAACATTGTCCCTTGCTCAGCTGAATAAGCAGAGGCACAGAGAAGCAGCTGACTTCATTGTGGACATGAACTGGGAGACCAGGTGGGAAGTGGCTGAGTTTTGAGGTTTTTCTGCTTTCTAGAAGATGAAGTGGGACCTAAGAATTATGTGTGTGCATACATTGGCATTAGGAGACCCTGAATGTGACACAGGCAGTGAGTTTAGGAAGAAATAATAGAGGGTGCAGAAGATCTAATCAAGACAGGCAAATGCGGTTATTTTTAGCATAGTTATAGATTGGGTTTGAGGGTGTGAATTTCAAATTCTGGAAACACAAAATCTGGGTCTATTAGGTCAGAATAAAGTAAATAATTATATTCCAGCAACAGGGGTGTTGGATGTTTTCTCACCACAAAGGTAATGCTAAGACTAAAAGGGTCGGATTCTGAAATCCACCCTTAAAGGAAAATGCAGCTGTGTGTCCCTGTTAATTTTGTCCTTTGACTGGCCATGTTAACAGGAGACCCAGGCAATATGAGTCATTGATGGGGAGAATAATACAGATGTGTTCAGACTGGAATTTGGATCAGCCTGCATTTGGAAAGTTCCCAGGTTTGGAGTTATTCAGACATGCAGACGTGGGGTGAGGTTGATCCACTGTAGTTAGCGGCTGCTGTGTTCACAGGCTGGTCTGGGGTCAGATTTTGACCCACAACTTAGGAATGTTCTTAGAAGAAATAATTCATTTCAGAGCTGATCACCCTTCAAGCATAAAATGTGTTCTCTTGCCAGAGAAGATGTGTTAGATTAGCTAAGCCACCCTGGAAATGTACCCTGTATGCCTATTTATTTAGCCTTTTGTTAAACAAAATTCTTCTTGTGTAGCTGAATTTCACTATGTACTGTAATCTCATTTCTTGGGGGCAAAATGCTTCAGCTCAGAAAAAACTCAAATTAAAAACTTGAGGGGAAACTATTCTCCCTGGTGACTCACACAAAGGATGTTCTGAGTTTACCGCATCTGGAAGGGCATAAAGTCCCCAGCCATGTGCAGAGACTCGAATGTTTCAGGGACCTGCAGCTACTGTGGCTGCTGCCTGCTTTAGAAAGAGGTGGCACTTAGTAGTGCATCTCAGATAAGGCGGTGCTGGGAACTTTGTAATTGTTTGCTACTGGCTTGTTTTTGTTTTTGTTTTTTTGCTGCCATTTTACCCTTCCCAGTAAAAGGTGGCACTGAACACTTACAAATACTTTTTGAGAAGCGAGCTGAAGACGCTACATTACTAACCCAAAAGCCTGCGTCATATCACTGTCCCACCCTGGCTTCCATCTTGGCTAGGTGCAAAACACTTGGGCTCAAACCATAGTAAAACCGACTGCCCAATTTTCACTTGATTTCAGTGGGAATTATGTGCGGGAAGAGCTGCTGAGCTGCCTCGAGCCTTGATATCCTCTATCCAGAATGGGAGTAATCCATAGGAATATGCAGTGGATTACATACGTTGACATGAGTTGTTTACTGTGAAATTTGTCTTATTTAGATTCAGCCATTTAAATGTTAGGTAATTGCCTATGCCAGTTGTACAGCTGACTCCTAATTGCCAGTAAAGGAAGAATATGAACCCTCTGAGGAGCCGCTTGTCTTGTCTCCACACTTACAAAGTAATGAGCTGCTCTTTGGCAAATCTTTTTTTCATTTACTCTGGAGGCATCTAGATTGACTTGGAGAAGCTGCCTAATGTTTTAGCTGGCTAAAACAAGTCTTTCCATTAGACGTTATGGTTATGGGGACCATAGATTACCTTTTGATACCATAATCAGTAGCAAAGGGAAAATATTATCAGTAAGTAAAAATTAATTATTTTGTAAAGCCAGAAGTAAATTCTGTGATTTGATGTCCTTGCTTGTATTAACAGCCCTGAGAATGAATTGTTCCTGTCCTATATAGCTGCCTTTTTTCTGCACTTACAGTGAAACCACCTTTCTCTGCTTATTAAATTCAGGATGACAAAAATGAAGGTCGCTTGTAATGTAGCTTTTCACTGTTTAAAACTTTTGCCGCTAATTTATTGGTTGTGAATGTAGCTGACAAAGGTTAAACTTTAAGCAGGTACCCGAGGAAGGGGGAGAATGAGGTCACTTTCTAAACAATCCTCAAGTTTTATTTTCTTGACACGCTATTAATGTGTTCATGTTAATGCATAGTTTGAGCAAAAGAAAAAAACATTAATGTGCAACACACCATTCCCAGAAATGTCCCAGTGTTTAACTCCCCGGTGTGTGGAAACGTGCAGCTTCAGCTGTCATTGCTATTCATTTCATCCTCTTTGGCAGCAGTGCGGACACTGACTGTCAGTATCTGAACAGAGGCAGCGCGAGGTGCCCAGATGCCACACCCTGTGCATCTTATGCTGCGTGTGCATGCTTTTGGCATAGGTCAGCTCCTAATCCTACTGAACAAGTGTGGAGGAGAGAAATCTGGGGGAAAAAATGGGTTTCTAATCTAGCCATCTTTCCACGTAGGTTTGTGACAAATCGTTACCACGATTCTGGTAGGTCTGATTCAGCCCTCACTAGAAATCTTTCAAAATTTGATGGGGATCTGGACATACAAATCGACAGATAACAATCACAGAAGAGATGATGACAACAAGCTAATCAGCATGGTCCAGACTGCAGCCTTGAAAATAGATCCCCAGCTCTACCATTCTTTTCCTGCCTCTTTAAACCCTACATGCTGTCCTCAGACTGTTTTACAAGCCCTGTTTTAGCTACCCCCAAAAAGATAAAAGTCTGAAGAATTACACCCTTCTTCAGGCAGGATGACAAAGGAATTGTCCCTTCATCAAATCTTTCTTGCTCCCCCACACAACTGAAATGTGTTGATTCTCTTCAGCAAGACAAAAATTCCCTCCTGTATAAAAGCATGCTGCAAGTGTATCGCAGACTGTCTAGAGGAGATTATATAAGGCAAGTTATATAATATAGCACTCGGTCCTTTCAGTTAAAATCAGCAAAGTAACCCAACTATGTCTTAGCTAATATTTACCAGAATATGTTTCCTGCTGGGCCCAAATAAATGGGGTATTGCAGTCTGTTCTGCATGTGGAATGTCTTGCTGTAGGAGTTAGCAATGTTGTTGCTGTCCCCCGGCATAATACGTTTATAGAAGGTGCACGGCACCGCTTGTATTAAGCGATGGGACGTTTACCAATAGAACCACTCTGACTACAGATGACAGGTCAAGGTCAGCTACAAAAACAAGGAGTCTCCACTTTGCTGTTGCAGTCTCCTATTTCACAGAGATCACTGGCATAAGCAGAAACTTTTAGATTTCCGTTCTCACATTCCTGATCTTTCCTAACTAACCTATTCCCTCTACCCAGAGTAATTTATAAATGCTAAGAAAGTTAGTTCTTTAGAGATGCATTTCTGCTTTTCCTCCACCTATATTCCTGCAAGTAGGTAACAAGAGCCATAGAGTTCCTGATTGCTACATACCGGCTGGAGCTCCTCCGCTCACCCCGAAATGTAACTGAGTGGTCCTCTTCACTCCTGCTTGTTTTCAGTTGTTTTGTTTTGAAAAATTTTGAACGCAGGGGATAATGACCAGGAGCTTTAACTGATCTTTGGGTAAGTCCTGAGTGCAATGCTGGAAATCCGGGGAAATGGCTTTAATCTCAGTCACGTGCAGCACTGGTGGAGATCAGTGAGTGAAGGAAAGGGAAGGTGTTTGAGGCTTGATGGAGGTCGGACAAGAACAATGCTTTGTCACCTATTATTTCACTGAAGTTTTGATACCCATAGCTTCAAATATATTTCTTCCCTCAGCAATGGATGTATGAGCAAAGTTGACAGAGACTAATCATTAGGGGGAGACAGCATAAATGAAAAGCAGCCCACTGAACTTGCAACTTTTGATAGAAATACATTTTTATTAGGGATTCAGATGAAGTTCTATTGAGCTTTGGCAGAAGAAAGGGCGATAACAAAGTTAAAGGGTTGTTTTTTCAGTCCCATTTTGGTCTTTTCAAAAATTGGGTCTTCTTTCAGTCCTTTGCATAGTTTCTTTATGTTGAACTTTCTCTGAACAAAGTACGTGAAATATCCAGTTCCTAATACATTATAAAATCCCTTTTTTTTTTTACTAGAAAAGCCAACCACAACACTTAGTCTCATTGTGTATTTTCTGCTGACTGCTTTACTACTGAGAATTTTAGAGAGTACAGCTCATTTGCTTTTCAGTAGATGCCCTGACTAGAGCCGGAATTTGCCTGCTGGGATGGGAGGGCAGTAGCAGTATCCCAACTCCCTGTCTCACTGCTTCTATCAAAATTATATCAGAATCAAGGACTGCCAAAGAGAGCTGGCCTTGAATTGAATCAATTGTAAGTATAAAAAGAATATAACCTTGCCTACAGCAGCCAGTTACATTCAGCCCTAAGGATTTTTCTAAAAAGAATCTGATTTACACCATCCTCTGTGCCCACTTGATCTATGACAGACATGTTAACAAAGGGACCAGAAATGCTGGTACTGTCAAAATGACACAGGCAAGCTTTCTTCTTGGACTTGGCAATGTCATTGTTAGGTATTTATTCCTGATATCAGATCTGAGCACTGAACACCGTGGCTGTACTTCCGAAGCATTGACTGAAATTCCAGTTACACCTGGGAGACGTGATCCTTCAGTCTGGTGCAGCATGCTAACTGGGAGTCTTGGCACAGCCCCGCTCCAAGTGACTATGTTTTGCTAACCTAAAATCCAACTGGAATTTCTAGTGGGTACACCAAAGGATTTTATCCACTGCCTTGTCCCCTCTCCTGCCAAGCAGAGTTACTACAACATGTTAGAGCCGCCCTTTCCCATTCCAGTGATGGCTGTTTTTAAGCAAGAGAGGCAAGGTGGTACCTACCTACCTGTGGGCTGTGCATTTTCTGTAATCACTGTGAGTATGAAATATCTCTAGAACAGGTACCTTTTGTCTCAGATTACTGTAAACACATAGGTATGATCTATCCAGCTTTATGTGAGTCCGCTTAAGTGCCCAACCTATCCTCTGTAGTCAGAGGGGAAGAAAGGTTCATCCTTCTGTCATTCAAACTGGGTGAACTGGGAGTGTTCCAGCCACCGCTGGCAGTGATAGCACAAGTACATGTGTCGTCTCCTCCCTTGCTTCCCCCATGTCCCGGTTTTTAAGGGAAGGAAACCTGCATGGACTGATGTATGGGGTGTATGGACTCTCCAGGAACCATCATTACATAAGGGACTAAGAGACTTCAGGAAGACGGCTGTAATGCCTTGCCAGCCGGTTACAGTAGGGGTTTCTAACCCACTACCTTAACTGGATCTTCCTTCTCATTCTGCTTCGTGCTTGCTTTATGGAGTTTGCTCTCTGCTTTGTTCTGCTGAGCACACCTAGTGCCACTCACATGAACGTGCCTTGGAGCCGTACCTTTCACTGAGGCGTCAGTGATAACGCACGGTAGCTGCCTGCATCCAGAAACGTTGCTCACACTATGCCTGCTGCACGTTGCTTGAAAAGACAGGCGGCAGTTTCCCCTCACAAAGCTGACTTGAAAGAACAATTCATAGATGAGAACACAGGCAAATGAGTAGATGAAAGAACATGCACCACAACAACAGGCACTTGAGAAATCTTACTTTCTTGGAGGCTTGGACTGTTTGGGGTCCGCAAAGGTTAACACACTTCAGGTGTACAAATAAAAGGTTTACAGCAGTAAGGCCAGTACTGTCACTGTTAGCAATTAATGTTATGGTACTTAGTGCTGCACACAAAGTTAATCCATGGCTGCATTTACTGAGGGAGAGAGCCTGAAGAGTTCAGCTGCATGGAGAGCATATGTCACATATGCAAACACCATCGAGGCTTGGGTAAACATACAAAAGCAGCATTTCTTCCTGCCTTAGGAGCCACGGAGGCAAGAGGCCAGCCCTGGCCCACAGATACTCCCTTTCTGCCACTTACTGGAAACATGGCGCTTGTAAAACAGCTGTCTAGACAAAAACATTTGCCAGCGCATTCTAGCAATGATCTCTTCATAAGGACTAAAGGAAACTTCATTATTTGATTATATATTTTTGCAGTGCCAGACTAATTTCTCAGCTAGACTGCATCTCCCATAGCACCTTCTACTATGACAGAGAATTCCCATGTTGCAGATGATCCACTTCGCCCTCAGGATATGTCGTGAGATATGCACTCATGCTGGGTATCTTGCCTCTGGAGAAGAGAGAACTGGGAGCTAAGCTGTCTTTACCATGTAGCAGGATTTCCCAACAGAACTATTTCTATTTTCAGACAATTAGGTTTTCACTGAAAACATTAATTTTTCAGCAGGAAGTGGCTCTCTGGGAGAAATTATTTCTCAAGCAAATTATATCTTTTGGGACTTCTCTTTGGTCAAAAGAAAAAGATTCTCCTTGCAGTGTTTTTGTGTGTGATGTGTCATTGCAGTTGCAAAAGAAAAAATTGGGGCTTTAACACAACCAGTGTTATGCTAGTTGAGTATTCTACTTACTGATTTACTGAAAAAATCTTGAAAATAAAATATTTTGCTTTCTGATAAATTTTTCAAAGGAGAAAGGCAAGTTTTGTCCAGTCACTTTTCTTTTTTGTTGCCAGAAAAAGGCATTACACTCCAAAGGTGTGGGGATGGAGGCTGTAATAAGCCTCACCTGGGTGACTGAGTAGACGCAATCTGTAACCACAGAGCTTATTGCAGTAATGTGTGTGCTGGGAAGGCTGTACAGCATAAACACCACCTATAAAAGTCACGGGGAAAATGGACACAGTCATGTGAGTCAATTCTGCGCGCGCTCTCGTTTTGTTATTCTTTGCTGAATTATTAAAGGGGTTGAATCATTAACTTACAATTTGTTTCTGCAGATTGGCAATGTCAAGTCTCAGTCATCAGCTCGGTGCACTGAAAGGGCTTTCCGCAAATGCCCTGAAGGCTGAGAGGCAGCTGACTCAGGCATCAGCCACACAGCTAGAAGACGGCCGCTACCCAAGGCAAGACCACCTTTGAACACCGTGACAGTTCTGACCCTGATTTGGCATCTAATCTCAAGGTATCTCAGCATTACCCTGTCATTTCAGAGCTTCCATTCACATAAACTCTTTCTGTCCAACGTGTTGGTGAATTTAAATTGATAGTGGCTCTGTACCACCCCAAAAAAGACCTAGCAATGGGTATGACTGAAAATAATGACAGAAGGACCTAGAACCGAGAGAAAATATTTGGCATTGTTACAACAGCTCCCAGCATGGTTGGAAGAAGGCTCTTGCTTACTCAGTGCACAAGAAAAGCATGAAGTTGCTCTCTTTGCACTCTGCACAGCACTAAAGAAAAGCAAGAAATCAAATGTTGCCATGATACCAAGTTTTCTCACAGTAGTTCACATCACAGGGTATAGCTAATTTGAGTAGAGCTGCGGTAAGAGAATACTCAGAACAGGCTGCAACAGCCTTGCGTGCCCTGCTGTGTGGTCACACACGGCATGCTCAGTCAGCCTTAGAGACAGGACTGGATTTACTATTTGCCAGACCTGTAACACTCCTTCTGTGTGAACCTGAGGAAGATAAGAGAAAGGCAAATGAGCACCTAACCTGGATTATACTGCAGTAGGAAGAGTTAAATTCTGCCTCTGTGTTTTGGTGACAAAGACTGCACACGGCTTATCGGTGCTTCAACCAAATGTTTGCAACTCATGGTATGAACTGCACACTGCAGTGTTGTTGCTCTGCTGCAATCTTTCAGCTGCTTATAGAAACAGGGTGAACAGTGCAGTGGGTGGCTGTCCCAGTCAGCAGTCGGGAATATTTTCATATAGCTTTAAGAACACTGTCCTACTGCAGTCCTTACCTTAGCTAGGCTGTAAACTTAGCGTCCCGATCTTTTGTGGCTAGCAAGGTGACTTTAACATTGCTAAACTGTCAACCTAACCACAGCAGAATAGCTGCAACCTTGATCTTGGTAAACCAAATTCAAATCCCTGCTTTGCAAGGTTGCCATTGGGAGCCTCAGCCTCAGGCATTTCTCAGATGGCGAGATTGTGAGGAAAAAAAGAAATTGGAGATGTACCAGATGATGTGATAGATGGTAGCTGCATTCTGCAGCAGTAGCCTGCAGTTCCACCTAAATGGTTAAGGATGTGAAGAGAAGAAAGTTGGATTCATTGGTCTGGAAATAGGCAGTTTTTAATCTGTAGTCCTGAATGTGTGGTCTCAGACTGTTTCCATTGCTTTCTAACTCATTTTCCTTGTCTGCAAAGGAAATAACAGTAATTCCACTACTTTATGTGCAACTGCAAAGCTATTTTAGTACTGATACTGTTTTTTTTCATGCTGTAGACTGTTATGTTATTACAAAGCAACTTTCGGATTTCCTGTACTGAACAGCATGTTGCTTCAGTAGTAACTGAAATGATCCCTGAACACAGCTGTCATTTATAAAGTATTTTTGGATCTTTCAGGAGCAATGGTGCACTATGAATACAAATTATTGCTATTTTTTCCATGGAGAGGGCAGCTCTTTCATACTTTTTTCTATTGCTTTCTTAAGATAAAGAACAAAGTGAGGAAGGTCTTTTCTCAAGATGAAAGTGTGTGTTCTTGTGTATCTTTCTCCTTGGAAAATTTATATCACTGAACTGTGTGTATAGTAGTTTTCAGTCCGCACAAATCAGTTGCCAGACATTACAGACTTGCTACATTGCAGCACAAATTCTATAAGGCTTAATATTTAGAACCTCTCATTCCCCTTCCTTTGGTAACTAGTATTCTCATAAGTGAAACCCACGTATATTTTATGAGAGTTTTTTTTCTACTATTAGTTCTTTTACTACTTTTCCATCTATTTGTTCCTTTTCTCTGCTAATTGATTTTATTTTGCATTGTTTTGTAATCCAGTTCTCCTGGTTTCTTGAGTTTCTGTGCCAAGGATCATAGTTTCTCTTAGGCAAAAATATTAGCAGACTACTTCCTTCATGAGCATGTGTTAGGACCCTCTGAATGGCTGTGGCCTGTCTGACATTCAGAAGTGCCATTCAGAAGTTTTCCAGTAGATTTATCAGAGGAGTATCATTCCAGACTTGCTCTCCATTAATAGGAATTTTTCCTTGAACTTACTGTTTTATCCCAGAAGGATAAAAAGAGACCCTGATTCCTGTAATCAGTCAGGTGGGCTACAGCTGGTAAAAGGGAATGGGAGCATCTAGGAGGGACAATGTAGCATCTCATTTCTTATTGTGTGTCTAAAAAGCAAAGAAACGAACAAGTGAGATCATAAAATTGTTAAAAATGGAAATGGCTCATTGCATTTTTGAAGAGATGCGCATTCACTTATACCCTTTTGGATAGTTTAGACTCTCTCATATAGGAGGTCTTCCTAGAAATCTTGAAGTTAGGTAATCAGTCATGCATTTGTCTACAAGCCTCAAATATTCTGTGGGACACCTGTTCTTTTTTCCCCTTATCTACCAGAATGTGCCCCTCATGCAGTCAAAAAAAAAAAAAAAAAAGCTTTAGGGCACTGAAGTTCATGGCAATGTCGTAGAGTAATCTGCCCATCTGACATTCTGCACTTACTGAAACACATGATCACCTACCTGCTGATCTGCCATACTCCTTTTTCTGCTCACTGCGCCTGCAAGTCTCTCACACAGCAGCTGCAAGGTAGATTGGCACTTGCTGGCTGATGCTGCATGTTTAATCAGTTGAGGTTCAACAGTAAGAGTATCAGACATCGGTAGTTTGGAAGATTTCTTTCCGTCATTCAGTGCTCTGATCAGAAGCGCTGGCAGCACTGCAAACTTTGATTGACAGATTATGTCCTACCTCTGGTTCCTGATGTCTGATTTCTATGATGTTCAACCAAGCTGTCTAGATGCATCTTGTCCCCTTACAGTCTCATCTCAATAGTTTTTCCCTCATCTCTGCTTGGCTGCTGCATCTTGAGGTGGGTGGCAGCAGTCATTCCAGTGCCTTTTGAAGGGACATATAACATGTCCTGCAGCCAATGCCATGGCTTTTAAAATCAGTTTGTGGTCACAAGTTCTGGACTGTGAAAAAGTCTGACTTGTGAGATTTTCAGCTGCAGTCAAAGGTATCAAAGACATTTTGTGCTCTTTAATATGAGGTTTGCTGAAGCAAGTTTTGTCTGTCTGAATTAGAGAGCCAGAGCCCACCTGTGCCTAATGGATTGGTTAAAATGTTCTTGTGACTTACTACAATTGAATGCCATTAAAGCTGAACATTTCAGGAGCAAGTTTTGAGAATCAAATCTCAGATGGCAGCTATTTGCCTAATATTCTACTTTTTTTTCCACATCTCCTGCAGAAAGCAAACAACTTTTAGTTACAGAAGAAAGCTGATTATTCCTTGAAATACTAAAACTCCAAAATGTCCCTTTCAAGCTAATTTCTGCTTTCAGGGGCATGCACAGTGCCTTTTGAAGGTATTGGGGTACACCAGCTGCAAATCTAAAGACAGACAGTCTGCTGTCCCTGGGGTATGCAGGGTTTCTGGGTTTCGCCAGTACAGCTTTTTCTGTTCCAACCCTTCAGTTACTTTTGTGTTCCTAATTATTTATATAAGTGTAATTGACTTGCAAGACATTTCTGGCTTTCAGTGCACATTGAGTGAATTATTGACCCATCACATGGGTCATTGATGTGAAGAGACATATGAACAAGCTGGGTACAAAATAGCTACTTCGCATTCTTAATAGCAAATGTAAGCCACTAATAACTTTGCTTGATGCACTCAGAGTCTGCACAATTTTAGTTTAACATGCGTATGGCTGAGTTCATCCTCAGTGTAATTTGAAATTCATTGGGCATGGACTTCATCTCCTTATGCTACTTTAAAATCTTTCCTGTGTTGAGATGTGATATGCTAATTCCAGAGTTTATGGCTGACTTAAGATGCTACATTTGAAAAATCAAATCCAATTAAATCAACTTATTACCAAGGTCAGAGACTAGTATTCAGCACATTCTATTCTTTGTTATTTCACAGTAAAGAGTAAACTTAGCAAATATATTGTGTCTCAACCCATAAAGCAAGTTGATCTGTCCTAATAAGAAGGCTTCTGGCTACAGCACCTAGGAAGCATAATCAAGTGTTAAAATATTCCCTGAGGAGTCCAAATATTTGAGCCTAGTTCCAGCTTTTCCCTTCTTGTTGTGTACTATGGGACAAGTGCTCTCCTCTTAGTGTCTGTTTCCCCATCTACTCATAATATGGAAGTAAAACTAGGATGTCGTGTGGATGAAGTCAGTGACTGCAAAGAACATCAGTTTACTGTCAGTATTTTAATGGAGCTCAGGTTTTAGGAGAATACATAGATAGAAGATGCCCAATTGCCATATTGGTAGAAACTTATTTATTATCAGAATAATAAGAAGAAAAGCTTATGTGTGCCTAATATCTTAATATTCTCAGTAAGGAGGGAAAAGAGGGGCATATACAATGTTTTTCTGAGATGGACAAATATTAAGCTGATTAGTAGGTGCTAAGCAGATGAAAGTCTTTAGTTTGAGTGCTCTCACTGGGCAAGTCTTGTATCTAAATTATCCTATCAACAAAGTGCCCAGTGGCTCTTTGTGCCTCATAATGTTCAACATCTATTGCATTTCCAGCAGAAGGTCATTATATTCCAGACAAGACCAGACAGACATGAGATGAATGTTGCATTCTTAGATACCCTTTACAAATAACCCACTGTCTCTTTTCCAGTGGAAAGCATAGCTTAATCTGCACAGACATCTTGCATCTGTCCTGCTTGCATTATGAGCTTAAGTCTCACTGAAAATCTTTTCTACAGTGTGGATTCATTCCACTGACCTGAGGGAATTTATTGAAGAGCCTACATTAGTAGCTCAGATTCTTCAGAGTTCCTCTCCAGTCATCAAAAACTGGCACCTCAAGGTACATTTCTTCCATCTTGTCACTCCTGTCAAACTTAGATAGCTGACTCTCCAGCTACACAAGCTCTAGGTACCAAGATTCCTATTCTAACTATTTCTGTTAAGTGCCTAATTTGAACACAGGGCTAAGTTACTTCCAAAAACAAGGCTGTTATTTCAGTTACTAACAAGCATTTAGAAATCTTGTGTCAGTTGTCCTAGATCACATAGAATTCAAAGCAGACCTTGGGATGTGATTTGAGATTTCCATAGTCCTAGCAAAATGGTGTAAATCCAATGAAGGATTGATTTCACCTCACTTTACCCCTCAAAGTTTTAGGAAAGCCCAGGCAGCTGATCTGGGATACCAGAGCTGGAGTGTAAGAGGACTGGAAGAGCTGTTCTATACAGCATCTCATCTCACCTGCACACCACCAGGTTGTGTGGACATCCTGGGTGACAAGTTTAGATATAATATCCAAATTTCAGGTGAATGAAGGAAGTAAGGTCAACTCCCTTATCTCTTGACCTTACTCCCACACACAGTAGCTGTTCAGATTGCAGCAGCTGTATCTATGTGGTGAACGTCTCTTCTATAATTCCCTGTTTTTCTCTTTGGGACAGAAAGCTCTAGGGCTTCAAACAGGAAATATTTCGCTGTTTGTTATCTGCTTCATGATTACCCTGTGAACACTTCTCCCTACACAGAAGCACAGAAGGCAGTTGAGAGAGTTTATTAAAGTATGAGCCAGCTTAAATTACCTTGCATTTATTGTGGGATACTGTGGAGAAGGCACATTTGCATATCAAAACTCTGTGTTGTGAAATCAAGAAACAAATAAAACTATCTTATCTCTGTGAGCACTCAGTATGGCATGTGCAAACTTATCAGCCGCCCACAGGCTGAATGTGGTCCAAGTTACCTGTTCTGTAGAAAAAGCTTGTAAAGATATTCAGGGTGAACTAACAAAAGAGTGTGAATCTCAGCTGTTAAGCTCCTTCTCCAATATGCCCGCCAAACCACAAGCCTGTTTTGCAGACAAGAAACAGAGCCTCAGGCTATATAGTGCTAGTACATCTTTTGTTGGGCTGTGCTGCTGAAGGAACAGATGCCTGGGACTTCTGTAGCAACTTTGCTTTGTCTTGTGATTGTATGTAAAGGAGGGTAAAGCCGCATCCTTCTGCCAAACTCCCTCATTCCCACTGTAGTCCAGAGATGTAAGGATGTACCTTAGCGTGACGATGAGCTGCTGATTACACTTGAAACACAAGAGGCCATTAGTAGCTTTCAGGTACAGGATGCTCAAACTGCATGGCTGGAAAGTGCTTTCCACTATGACGCCCCTTCAAGGACCACCCATTTACCCCAGAATATCACCGCTTACCAGCCATTAGGGGGGGTCCACAGAACTTCTGCCAAGAAATGTGAATTCCCAGAACTGTTCTCTGTTACATTTCTCCTGGAACAGTCAAGGGCAGACAGATCTGGATGGAGCTGGAAACCAGCAAGAAACTTGGTGAAAGGAAATGAGGCATGAGAGCCTCTTTCTGCTACCTGTCTCGTTACCCCCTGCCAAAGGGTGGCTGAAAGTTGAGGGGGGGTCGCCTGCTGCTCCTGCACATGTCAAAACTCACTTAAATGCCTTGGAAGGTTCTGAAACCAAGAGTAGCCTGTGGTTGGTAGCAATGCAATTTGCCTGTTGTTACTAGGGCTGGTGGTTAAGCCAGATGAACAGATGCCAAGATAAATATCACTGGGGCATAAGACATCAAGCATGAGTGTGATAATGGAAAGCGATCTAGAGAAAACAGTAGCATCAACAAGCGCTTTTCAGGAAAGGTCAAAGAAGGTTCTTAGGAACTTGCATTGTGAGCCACCTCCTGCATTTATGGTGCACTGTCTGCAGGGTGCACATGGGGTGGGAGCTTCTGGTTTCTGAAAATAGCGTATTGACACAGAAGGTCTTGGGGTAGACAGGTCTGAGAGGCAAGAGAGTGGGAGCCAATACAGGAAATCCTGTCCATTGCTTCTACCATACTGCGAGAGAGCTTGGAGAGCTTGGGGAGGTCAAAAACAAAAGTTGGCTGGCTGCTTCCCCTTTGAAGAGGGAAGTAATAAGCAGGGAGCTTTAGTGTCCCCTGAGGGGATCTGGATTTGACACTAGTGGGAATTTTAGGCTGCTGAATTGGTTTAAGGTAAGCACTACTTTAAAATTCCCATTAGTGATCTGAACCAAAAGAAACTGAATTGTAGGTGTTTCAAAGCAGGCTAAAAGATTAGTGGCACAAAGAACACTGATGCGACATCACCAGAACAAAAAGAAAGGCCTAAAAAATGAGAAGGGAAAGAATTAAGTGCTTCATTGGTCCTGATTCACAGCTTTGAGCCAATTTTACACTGGACTGATTCCGTTGAAATTAGATGAATTATACCTGTATTCAGTTTTAGTAATTGTCCCTTTTGTTCATATTTAGTTAGCCTAGTGGGTAAATGTTTAGGAAAAGCTTTGAAGAACCTAATCTCACATGACAAGTCAGGTACTGGAGCCTGTCTTCTCTGTCCCAGATACTCTGAAAGATTCCTGGGAAAACCAGGGAAGGTGAGAATACATATTTTGAAAGTGAATGGAGTATTAAAAAAAATGCTTAAGATAACAAAAGTAATTAAGGCCAGAGAGTCTTGCTGATCTCTGACCTAACCAAACAAACTTTTCTATGTATATCAGTTACCCAGTTCCTTTTCCTTTGGCATTTATATGCAGTATAACCCATACCTTCCCCTTTCTTTACCACATTCCCAAGCTTATGTACCACCCCCAGCCCTCCTCCTTCTTCACACCCAAATAAAATCCATGATTAAAGACTTAGTGCCCTTTTGCCCTCCTCTTTCCCCACTCCACACATTGCTTCCACTAACAAAGGCTGTGCTTCCAAGTTCTCACAGACTGACTCCCAACTACTTGCCATCAGCTTTTCAACTTGAGACCAATCCAAGAGGGGAAGAGATGCCCACTGTTCAACCATTTCAAGCGCACCCCTCCTCACCCCTATGTTTTGTGCCTTGTTCAGCTCCCCCGTCCTCAATGAGGAGCACTGCAAAGCAGGGTCAGGGTCCAGCAGCTTGAACTGTGCTGGTATGCACTACAGCAAATTATGGTTAATCAGATGTATTGGCTTGGGCTGAGGCTCTTACGCAAAAGCACCTATAAGACTCTGCATGCAAGGAGAAAGAACTTGCTGCCACTGCCCAGCACAAGTGGGCTATTTTGACGTTTGTGTAATGCACGTATTGCTGTTCGGAAGCCTCTCCTGTGACTGGGTATTAGATGAAAAGGATCAGTCCCTGGGCATTGCTGTACCTGTGTTAAAACTGAGTTGGTTAGTCACTATGGTACCTATGCATAATGCTTATTAACAGTTAGCAGCTGAGGACCTAAACTTCTGCTGCACTTTAATAAGTTTTTTAACAGAATTTAAGGAAACAGTGGCAAATATTAGATAAGCACCTATCGAAAAAGTTTGTGGTGCAGGACATAGAGGCGATCAGAGCAGAAGGGGCACCTGTTACTTCCTGATCATTCAAACCATTACTGGGTTATTTTCTAGTTTGATTCTGTAATGGAGATTTTTACCCTCTTGTGCAGTGAAGTTGCATCATGCAGAAAATTGGTTTGTTTAAGTAAGAACTTTTACGGTGTCTTTCATCAAATGTTCTCAGAGAACATAACTAATAATTCATTAAAGGGGCACTGTCAGCTGGAACACTTTAATTACCATTTTCTGACAAGTCAACCCTTAAGTGGTATGTCCTGATTTTTAAATTTATTACTAACACATATGCAGTTTTTTCTTTTTCCCTGTTGATGTTTATATGAGTTGAGAAAAGTAATCGACTATGAGACTATGGAAGTCAACCATGCACTACATGTTGTCATGCCCCAAATGGGAGAGAATTTAAGGGTGGTTTTTTTTTTTAACAGTACTTTTGAGAAACTCATTACTGTAGCATCTGAGCATCTCACAGTGCATCTGAATGCACTTCTGGTATGTGTAAGTTATAGCTTGAAACTGAAACACAGTGAAGTTACGGTCTAGCTGTAAAGATCGTTAGCTATTTCTTGTTAACCGTTCTGGTGCACGAACTTAGCCTTTTAGTAACTACGAGGTCAAGACAGGCTGTCTGATACTAATACAGGGTTAAAATAACAATACTGGCTATTACCACAATAGCTAATTTGCAGCTAACTCGTATCAGCTTATCCCACTGTAGTCTGTTGCATAGCCATACTTCAAGGCCCTTCCAGCCTGGTGTCACTGGCAGCTTTCAAGAAAATACTGTAGCACTAAGCCTCTTACCTTGGCGTTAAGCAGTAAAGGTGACTGCAGAAGGGAGGTGGGAGAAAAAGCTGCCCGGCTTCCTGTATCCCCTAGACCATGTAATTCCCACAGGACTTTGGTCCAAGAGCTTCTCTACCAAGGGAAGCCAGCCCAAGGCCCTCCTTGGCTTTTATGTGTGGCCGTGTCAGCTCAGACTGGTTGCCAGCTCATCTATATGCAATGGCTCATTAACGTTGTGGCTCAGTTTATATATTCTGTGTGAAAGGCAGAGGAGTGGCTGCTAGGTGGATTTGAAAAATACAGCAGAAGGGTTGAGTTGCTGAATTTAGGAAAAGCAGTGTAATACTACCCAAAGAAGCTGTTGTTACTATCAGCAATCTATCAATAAATCAATGAGTCTCTTGCCCCATCCCAGTAGTATAAGGCCAACAGAAGTGTCTTGACTACTTGAGGATCATGCCTTTGTTTTATATGGGCTGCGTGGTCTTGGAACCACACTGGAGGAGGTCTTTAATACCTTCCTTATTCTGCAGAACCCTTTGCAGTTTGATTTATTTGGTCTGCGGTGTATTAGATGTATGTACCCTTGCTTAGGGTTTCCTTCCTAGATCTGAGCTGGAACCAGGAGTCCGTCTGAAATCTTTGCAGAGGGACTGCAGGAGTTAACTCTTTGCAGTAAAGATGCTGCTACTCTCTCTGCATTGCTGTGATCTTGGAGCTTGAAGAAATGTGCATCTCTAGTATTTCTCAGTCCTTTGGTAGAGCCTTTGCATCTCATTGTTAAGGGATTGAGTGATTTAAGCCCAGAATAATCCAATTTACCTATACACACATAAAAATTACATCTCTAAGTTAATTCTTCAAATTCCCTCAAGTTAGGAACGCGTTTCTTCTCAATCTAATACAGGTATCTAAGAATGCATTTTCTTGTAGAGGCGCGCATCCTTCTCCATCAATAGAGAGAGTACTTAGGTGGCTGAAGCAGTTTATATCTTTTGATGCCTGCCATAAATAACTGAGTTCTACCCCCAACATTAAAATCCTCAGATAGGAGGTTGGTCTTCCCTGGTTTATACAGCAATAGGAACCCAGTGCTTCCAGCTACCCACCAAAGGTGGGTGGAGGACATCCTGTGGGCAGGACCTCCTCATTTTCTCAGAGACTTAGAAGAGGCTGGGAATAGGAATTGTACATTAAAAAGTTATTTAACACTCGGGCAGAGACAGAGCTGTTCACACAATTAAAAAACAGGAGCTTTGTGACTCAGTGACAGAGCATTTGCCCCAGAGTGTTCTGAAGACAAAAAGCACTGATACAAGGAATTGAGTTTGGATATTAGCCATTCCATTGTTTTAATAGCTCAGTCATTAATAATAAATTTGATAATTTAATTTTAATTTAATTTAATTTTAATTAAACAGCACTTTTCATCTCCCAAGTATTTTAATCCATCTGTTATATCTCTTAACACTCCTGTGAGGCAGGTATGCTATTAGTGATACCAGCATATATAGGCTATTATAGCACCAAAAACACTGATGATGGAATTGCTGCAGATAACTTTACATTTTAAGTCATTGATGTGGTATACTCAGAAATAATAAATCTGGTTATTGTTATACTGTACCAGTACCTGCAGGAATCCTGTCCTGTTCACCTTATTGGCAGCTCATGATGGCACAAATTAAATTTCTTGCCTCAAATAACATATTACAGACTGTTTAACGTAATTTTTCTGAAGAAAGAAGCTAATTCTTCTGCGATGAAACTCAGTGGTGGTTTTTTTTACCCCACTAGCTTCAAAGAGCACGTTGAGCCCTTCAAGGGTTTTACTTCTGTTAAATATTATCCTCAAAACTGAGAAATTAAAAGTGAATGGGCTTTCTTCTTTCTTCCACTAAGACATGTCAAAAGAGTATTATAAAAAAGAATACGTTTCCCTAGCTTTCAGAAGCTCATGTAATGAATTTCAATTGCAGGTTTTTAGGAAAGAGTGTAATTAACAACTTTATTCAGTCTGAAGCCAGAAAATTATTTCTATATTTGGCATGAAAAAGGCAGAGCAGGAGGAGAGGAGTAAAGGACCTAGATTTTCACAAGTGACAAATGAGATCTCCTAAATGGCAGTAATCCCCATGAAGTGTTGAGAACTTAAACTCCAAAATGATTCCTCTGTATTGTTTCTCATGTTGGACATTCAAACTTACCCAAGACACTCTTGGAAATTTAGGGTATTATGTGTGTTCGGCTGATTTATTTTCCTAGGGTAACACTTCCAAAGATGCATCTATAACCAAGGAATTAAACCACGTTTTCAGAAGTGACCTCGGTATGCCAGTAGCCAAGAGCTCTCCTCATTCATAACCATCTCCCCTTTTCTGAGTTTGCTTTATTGTTTTATCCAAAATGTATTCTCAGGGAGCCTGTTCTATGAAGAAGAAATGGGAAACAAGGTGTGACTGAGCTAATGTTCTCAGAATGTCCCCTACTATATTTGCAAGTCATTTTTTGTTTGTTTTCCTGCATTCTGTTTTTCACAGTAAGTCAAAATTTTCTGTTAAAAGCAAGTATTCTGCGAAAAGTCTGCTCACCTAATAGCAGTTTTTCTATATAAATGTTGATAATCTCTATATGTTTTGTCGATGAAAAACCCACAGATTTAATGCCTTTATCTTCAGGAATGATTATTTATGGAAGAAGCAGTCTCCCTAAGATGTAATCAAAGATGCATATTTAAAGTGTGGCAGGGAAGTCAGTACTGCAGGCAGTTGTTTATTCATTAACCTCAGTGTAACTAGGCTGGCAGCCTCCCAGTACTGGTTTACTTTGTGCTTGCAATGGGGAGGGATTTGAAATCCATTACAGTTTTATTCTGGGTCCCTGGAGAGGTGATTCCGTCCTTCCAATTATGTCTCATTTTCTATCTGTAAAATGCTGAGCATATTCCAGATAGTGTAGCAATGCATATAGAAATAGGAGACTGAACGTTCATTATGATGTATGTACCGTTGTGATTCATTCCTAAAACTTTCTTTTTCTGTGAACCAGCACCATCATACGCTGAGAGAAATATGAGAACTGGCTTTTTGCTTCTCTTAGCAGGGTGTGTGTCACTGACACCCTTCCTTAAATAAAAAGCCATGCATGCCAGCACACAGATAAGCTTGAAGAAAGCGTAAATCTCTAGGAGGGCAAGTGTCTGAAATGGAAGAACAGTATAACGGCTGAAAATGATTGTACCCATCATCCTTTCCAGCTGCTTCTGGCATTGCTACTAATGAAAGAAAAAGGTTCATAATCACTTCAGCCTTCCTTATTCTTAGACAGCGGGTAGCTGAAGCCCTTGGCCTGCTTTGCTAACTGTAACGACAGAATTTAAATGCATAGGCTCTTTAACTTCAAGAACAAAGCTGGCTGCAGTGCTGGCTGTGGCAGTGCACATGGAAATCCAGAAAGGCAGAGACCTGTGTTATTTAACTCCTTCAAGTCATTAGAGTCGCACAGCAACAGAGGCCTTATTTGTGGCAAGGTGTTATCTGCCCTGTTCTTTACAGAGCAGTGCAGGGGGGCTTGGGAGAGGGGAAAAAATAGTCTTGAATTCATAGCCTGAGAGAGAGACTTGGCTGCCCACTGAGTTGTTTTGTGCATGTTAGAGACACGTTCACATACTTAATTTTTCTGTGACTTGTCACAAATTCTCTGTGCTTTCTGAAAAGAATTTAGCGCTCTCTTTAAGCTGTTGTGCTAGAAGAACATAGCTGCAAGAAAGATCTTGTGGAACAATGTGGCCTAAAATCCCCCCCAGACCCCTGGCAAGCCTGCAAGGTAGAACACCTCTGCTGGTAATGCCACATGGGGAAAGTGGTTTTTATGCAACTCGGTTCTCAAACGAAATTATGCCAGCTTCTCACTGGAAGTACTAAAGCTCATTACCTGCATTTACTTGTAATTCAGCTTCTTGGCAGAGGTTAGTGCCAGAGAGGTCCTTACTTCCCCTGAAAATGTAGGGCATGGTTGGACTGCAACAAAGGCACTTCTTTCCTTCCTGCTCGTGCTAAGCTGGGTGTTCGGCAGAAGCTGTTCAGCTGCTGGAGAGCCTGCCAGGACAGCTCAGCACCCAGCAGTGCAGCTGGATCAGCACCTCGGCCTCAGCTGGGTAAGGGTTTGTAATAGCCCGTGCAGAACAGTGACGGATGTTAGCAGTTATGCGTTGTTTCTACCTTCTAGTCACTGAATCCTTCATTTAAAAAGTTAAACTAAGCATACAGAGGAGAAAACCAGACTTTTATTGTTAGGGAGCACCATATTCTTATACTGGCAGCTGTGTCCTTGTCAGCTTGCCTCTTCTCTTCTGCACTCTTAAACAAGACAGTCTGAGATGAAAATATGAGTGCACAGTGCTAGCAATCTAATGGTGGCTCTGAACAATGACTTTGGGACCTGACTCAGGGTTGTCTGAAATCTTTTTTCAAGATGCCAGGAAAACAAAAGGCTAAAATGCTATGTAGGAAAGTGTACGTCTCATGTCACTGAGCAGCTGGTGTCACCAGTTAACACCAGTTGAAGTTTTGTTTCTACATTTTCGTTTGGGTTTGCCTACTAGTGTCAGGCTTCTGAATTAGACATTAGAGCTCTCATGCCTGTTATTTATGATGGTATTAAAATTAGTAAATAGTTGCAATTCAGTGACAATGCTTATTAATTTTGTAGAACAAGCACAGATGTCTCAGGTACACACTGTGCTCTAGCAAGCTTTTTGAACTGAGGTTGATCAAATGCTATGAAGCCTTGAAATGGGAGCACGTTTCATTTCATCCTCTGTGTGTTTTTTCTCTCATTTTTCCAAATAGATATGCTTCCGTAAGCTCTAAAAATGTATTCGTGGAAGTCTAAGTTTTCAAGGGTGTGAGATATTTCTAAAACGCTGGTCTCGAGGAGTTCATCATCATCCTTTGAGAGCCCCTGAGGCTGTCAGGTCCAGGTCTGCTGTGGGCACAGATGTGTCCAGCCAAAGGCTTTATCTGAAACATGTCAGACCCTGCTTGCTTGAGCAAACGTGATAGCTTGACAAGGAGTGGGGTGGCACAGTGCACAGCCAGGCATACCTGCATGGGCATCTGCCTGAAAGCAGCTATATGAACAGGAATAAGCAGATTAAGGTATATTGTCCTTGTCTGCAAGTTGCCTTTCTTGGCTGTGTTTAATATCACCAGCAAAATTCATTTTCTGGAGAACAGAATATGAACTTTATATATGGGGAACAGGGTTCTGGAGAACAGAGCATAAACTTTAGGTAAGGCTGTGGTCTGTGCCTCAGCTTTTCTACCCACTGTACTTTGCAAATGAAGAAAGGAAGAGTTCTGTGTAGACATAACGCTGCGTTATTCTTTGTGCAACAGTGACCATTCCTTGTGCTGCCAGTTTAAAATCCCTTGAAAATCCAGTGAGTCGATCTTGCTGCTGCTCAGCAGTTTCCAAATTTTACCATGGTAAAAGGACCTGGTGTCCTCTGTGGCAGGACCTCCTGGATGGTGGTTGTGTCCCTCTTAGGATGCATCTTTAACTTTACTCTTTGGGCAACCCACAATTGATCATTTTGACCTTCACTTTCTTTCAACTTTAGGAATTAATTCCGTCCATTGTCTATTTTCCTGACAGACCTCAGCTGCATTGTATAGACTGTTAGACTCAGAATTTTTTTGTTTCTTTCCTTATTATAGCTGTTTTTATTTTGGACAATGTCCCAGTTGCCTAGCAATGTCAGTAGGTGCTTTGAAAATAAATAGTAAAGCATAAGCTTCCTGCAAGATAGAACATTATATTCTTCTGTAAACTGAGTCTTTTATCTGCAAGTCTCAATGGACTCTATCAGCATTAATAAATGAAATTTACCCTCTCTTTTGGAATGCAGGGAAGGGAGAGTGAAGTAAAGGAAGTAGTCATCATCCCATTTTTCACTGATGGTAACCAAGGCAGAGAAAGTCAAAACAAGGTAGAAAGCCTGGTCTGATATTCTGACATACTCAAGTCAGGCACTGATCTCTCATGGGAGTCATGAAGAAAGCTGAGAGCATATCACTTGAAAGAATTAGGGCTCTGTTGAATTCCCTTTGCAAAAAATAGGTTGGATGGAGTCCACAGTGTCAGGCAGAGTAAGGATACAAGGAAGCTGTGTGGAGTAATTGCTTGTTTAGTTATTTCCCAAGAGTAAGAATACGGTCCCAGAGGCAACACAGACATAGGACGGGGTAGTGAAGAAATCAGCACCTTCCCTTTATATGTATTATGCATTTTGTTCTTCCACTGGGAAAAGGGTTATTACTGATCATTGTTTGAGTTTATTTCACAGTCCTACGGAGCCTGGCCTTGTGAGATCTGGGCAATGCCTCTACAAGGAGAGCTGGATTCAGGATGCAAGTTTGTACATCTGAGCAGCTGCAAGCATGGCTGAGGAGTATTTATGCCATGCGGGCAGTGCTAGTGGGAATTATAGCCCCTATATCTCCTGCTCTCCTTCTGGTAGACCTACATCAGACTGTTTAATGACTAGTAATAACAGAACTGGGTGGTAACTTTGTCTTGGTTTCTAAGAGCAGCAGAATGGGCTGATAGTCTTGCATTGTACCCATAAAAGTTGTGTGTGGTTACTGTTATCAAAAGGAAAAAAAATATTGAAGCATCCTGTTTTTTCCCCAGCAAAGAACTGCAGGTACTTCTCCTCCACACTGTCTTTGAGAAGTACATGTACTGGGTGATCATGCAAAACCCTGGGCCTTGCTTTTGAAGGTCAGGACTTTAGAAATAAATAGTAAATAGAAATAGTAAAGAATGGCTGTTTTACAAATGAGTTAACCCACCAAAGCGAGTCACTCGGGAGAGCTGTAAGAACAGGCTGGAGAGCAGAGAGCTGTAACCACATTTGGTAATAGAGGCTGAAGTATCAGCTGTAGCCTGCTGGTTTTGCATGAGTGACGAAAATGGTCAGCGATGTGTCTTCATGTACGCGAGGCTTAAAATGCAGGCTGGAAGAAACATGGTCTGTGAGGGGCAGTGACAGACAGCACAGCTCTGCTTGGACTGTGCCTAGTTAGGTTTTGGACAAGTTGCTGGAGGTGATGCCCTCCAAGAGGCAGCTGGGCATTAGAGCCTCTACCTTCGTGCAGGACCAGGTTAGGTAACTGAAGACAGTCATCTGCCCTTCCTCTCACAGTGTGTTCGTAGATCGAAATCTCTCTGTGCTGAAGTTTCCCCTTTGCAGTGAGTGTGTGCCATGTCTAGTTCCACAGAGCTATGAGGTGCTTTCTGAAGAGGAGCTTGATTTATGCCCAGGAAGGGACCTTCATCCCTTGTAGCAAGATTTTCTCTAGGTCTCCATCACCCACACTCAGATAAACCTCAGGGCCATGTGGCTTTACCCCGGGAAATGGTCAGGGTAGTAAAAGCAACGTGGTTGCCCATCACCCTCTACTGGCCTCTGCAGGGACTGCTTGAGGTAACTGCTGGCTCTGTAGGTGATCGGAAAATCTCTTTAAAAAAATGGAAGAAAGAGGAAAAAAAAAGTTGTTTTTTTTTTTTTTTTTTTTTTGGCATGAGTACCACAAAGTTCAATCGTCCATTTTTGAGTCAGGGACAAGCTTTTCTTAGATGCCAAAATCTTTTTGCACAGTAATCAGGTGGAATCGGAGGTTGAACTTCTGTGCAGCGGCGGTTGTTTGGCTGATTTGGGGTCGGGTGCCTGTGGAGGCACAGAAAGGAGAGTAGTTCTGAGTTGAAATAAGGGTTATAGTAGCACCACAAGTCTGTTGGCTTTAGTTTTGTTTCAGATTTAACAGTTCAGATGAGAACATCTGGTCTAGGTGCATGAGGGAATTTTCTTGGCATTGGCTCAGTGCTGAATAAGTCCCTGATAAATCACCTGAAGCAATGATCATAGCGCTTCTGGCAATTCAGTTTCAATAACTTTATCGTATGACAAGGTGTATGCAAGCTGTCAGGACAAATGAATCAATTGCTGTGAATGGGATAGTGGTGAGTCTGCAACTTCTGGTGGTATCGTTAGTGTGGAAACACCACAGCCCAAGGCAATTTAATTGCTGAGATGACATAACCCAGTCATCTTTCTAGAAAACATTATGACATTGCAAAGCCTGGGGAACTGAAAGAAACTTCACCAGAACAAAGCTTTAGGATTTACCATGTCCATATGGCATCATATGTTCCTGGGAAAACTTCTTTATACTTCTTTTGACATGTCTACAATTCTGGTGTTATGCCTCATTTACACTGGTACATTCCGGGAAATCTAGTCAATAATTCCTTATGTCTGCTCTTACAACAGAGCACAGCATGACTTGTAGAGTCATCTGAGCTATTTCTGTGGTTGTTCTGCACTCTGAAATAGTTTTATAATGGCCTAAGATTCCACTGATCTCCTTAATCTTGGGCTCAGATGTATCAAACAGCAGATGAATTTCATGACTAAAAGAAAAATAAAGTAAATTTCATCCATTTGGATGAAGCGTCATTTCTTGTACAATTTTAGCACTAGTCAGATCTGAAATTTAGAGTTGGTACATTGTGTGGAGAAGTAATAAGCCCCAGGCAAATCTGACCTGAAAGGAGAGCTTCACTAAATAACTGCAGGGTAAATCCAACAGATTTGCCACAACTTTAGCGAGCTGTTGCTGCACAAATTACAGTGAATAAGGGAGCAATCTTAGTGAGCATGATAACGTAACTGAAGTCAGCACGCTTCCAGAGCAATTTGGCTCTGAAGACTGTGGAGGACCCAGTTTTTTTCTCAGCATCCCAGTCTCTTTCTCAGGGCTTGCCAGGAAGGTCGACACTGACCTGCGTGGTGGTTTCATACAATCGGGAAGCAGGTCACAGCAAAACTCACCGAGTGACTCTTCAGGAGGAGGGAAAACGCTTTAAGGAAGAAGGGTCCCCAGATTAAGGATTCGCCAGAAGTCATTGTGCAGTCTGTGCTCCAGGCACCGCAGCCTGCGTGCAGCCCGTGCAAGGGGGCAGCGTCTGGCTCAGTTTTCTTGAGCCTTCAGACCCCAGGGGCTGCAGCACCATCAGGGCGAGGCGCACAAGGACGCTGCCTAAGTGCGTCCCATCAGGCACTGAACCACTGCCCGAGGGAAAGAAGTGGCTCTTGGAGCACGCTGGAAGAGGTGTGTTTTTAGAGATGCCTCCAAAGCCTTTGTCACAGAAGCAGTGCACTATGGCAAGTTAGTCCCACAGCAAATGCATCATCCTCTCTCTGTTTTATGTGAATATGCAGTAACAATGAGTGTTAGGGAACATCTTTCCCTGTCTCCTTGTGGAATAGGGAACATGGGGGAGACAAGAACAGAGGGACCCAAGTCAAAGTGTTTTAGCACATTTTGTCCTTAGTGTTTTAGCCAGTCACTGCCTGCAGTTTTATATTTATGAACCTGTATCAGGGGACTGCTTGATAGGTCTTTAATTTCCTTTGGTTTTACTCTGAACAGGCCTCTCTAGGGACAGTAAGAACATTTTCGGCATTATTGAGTATCATCTCTGTGCAAACCAAACAGAGGAAAAATACTCTGATAATAACAATGAAATATGTGTGGGGTGGTAGGCTTTCTGGCTGCTGCTATTTTTTTATTATTTTTTTTCTGTGATGAGAGTTTCAAGGTCAGCTGGCTCCATAGATACAAATATGCCAAGAACAAAATGTACAGATGCGCCAGGAGTCAGGGACACAGACATGCTGGCACTGTAAACAGACCTGGATCATGTCCAGTACTGTCAGGCAGTCAGCGCACGGGAATGTTCATAAAAAAGGCACTTTATTGCAGTGATACCAAGATTTATCTTTTCTCTCCCTTGCATCATTAAACATGAGTTATTCGTATTTTTGTGGAAAAGCCTAGATTCAGCACAATCTCCAAATTTTATTTGGAAGATGGAAGGGTTTTATTCATGTGCTACAGAATCCTACAGCAATATCTGAGCACATAATAGACAATGCGGTTCCCTGAATAAGTGGCTGGAGAAGAAACCAGAAGATATTTTTTTTCTTGATTCTGCTGATGATTTATTGTGTAAATATAGAAAAACTTTTTACTGTAACTGTTGCAAGTTCCCATACACCCCCTCATTTTCCTCCTATATATGTTTCCTTTTGTCAGTTATTTGTTTGAACTAAATATCAACCAGTCAGGCAAAAGCTGGAAATATCTTCGTCTAGCAGTCTTTGGCAGATTTAAAATATTAATGCATTTTATAGTGTACTTATTTTTCGTAACTGTCAGTTGTTGCTACCAAGGCAGGGAATTCCTTATAAATATTGAATGCTGCTGCAAGGTCTGGGGAAAAAAAAAGTTCTAGAAATGTTTCTGTTAAAGCTCCAAAATGACTGAAAAACTGCTGAAAATCTTCCTAATGTTAGCAAATTATGTGTAAATCCAAGAGCTCAGAAGTTACCTGATTCTACTGGGATTTTCTAATAAACACAGTTCTTGAATTTAGCAGGTCCATGCAGATTGCTTCCTTGGATGTAGATGCTTTGGGGAAGGATTGAACAAATGGTTTGATTTTAAAGGCTCCCTCGTAGTTGTCGTAGTAAGATGCATCTCAGAAATTGGCTTGACAATCTGTTGTGTGTAAAAGAATAAAACTTACTTGCAGAGTCGCTCCACAGCCCAGCTTAGCTGCTGGAATTTGACCAAGCAATAAAATCCCCTGGCAGAGCACTTGCAATCCTCTCAGGGGAAGTGTGTGTGCAGACGGTCTGCGGTACTCGCGTATGGTCAGCAACTGCTGTGCTACCTGATTGTGACAGCAGGAATTTATGCTTTGCTTCTTTCATGGACCCTTCCACTACCTTTCTCTCTCCAAAAAAATCCTACTGTAAGGAACAGTTTAGTGTCTCACTAAAACTCACAGCCACGTATACTGTAAATTTAAAATGGAGTTAGAAGATTTTTACTTGTATGTCTCTACTTCGAGTCTAGCCCAGGTTAACCACAACTGAAAATGTAAATGCCCAGTGACCTCAGTCAGATCCTAAGGGACAAGTCTCTGAGCTCTAGCATGACTGACACTACTTGACATTAAAAAAATAAAAATAAAAAAAAAAGAAGCCAGGAATTAATAGCCCGGGTGTTACCAGCTCATCTGTCTACCTTAGATCACGGTGGTTAGCCTCTCTAACAGACCACTTCTGGCTCCAGAGCTGCTCTGCCCAGTCACCTGAATACGTTTGGAGAATGATGAAAGGGCAACACTGGGGAAATGCTGTCCATACAGTACCCGTTTTGTGGCTAAATAGAGGCCTTTTGTCCCCTGGGCTGCTAGGCTCTTGCTTGTTCTGGTGCCAGGCACACACACATGAGATTAAACAGTAATAAAAAGACCTCACTAGAGTCAGTGGGGGTCACGGTTTCTGCAGACAGAAAAGAGCTGAAAAGAATCCCAAAGTGAACTCAGGGCAATGCTGTGTGGGACCTGCTGTAACAAATGCTGAGTCGCTTTTAATTCCAGAGTAGATTGTAAATAGCATTAAAACACGCCAGCTAAATAAACTAGACATGCCTTAAATCTCTCTTCAGGATATTATTTTTGCACCCTAGATTTTGCCTCCTGCAACATAACCACGAGATATGCTGGTGGTGACTTCGTTGCACTGATCTCTGATGTTCTGTGCATGGTTGTTTCATAGAAGGTGTGACGATCCTGGACATCGAGGGTGCACGGTGGGCCTTGTTTGTGCTCTCAGTGATGCCCCAAAGCAAAATTTAGTCTATTATAGTTCCATGCAAAAATATTTGTGGACTTCCCTGGAATCAGCTAAATACCCTGTTATATTCCTTATGGTTAAATGAAGGAGCCGCTGGCTATGTCTCTTATCATTGCCAGGAAAAGCACAAGCTAGAGTTGATATTCATTGTAAATGAAGGGGCAGGTTACTGGCTGAGTTTGAGAAATGGACTGTACCTTGCTTTTTACATCCTGTACTTCTGGATGCCTTCTCTGCAAAACAAAGGCTGTACAGTTTGAGTAGGGAAGTTAATGCAACAAGATTCCCATTTGAATGAGCCAAGACTTTTGCTTTTGTCAGAAATCTTTTTGAATTCTGACAGCCTAGCAGGGAAATTCTGTGTTTTTTTTTTTTTTCCTAAATTTGGTACTATTGGCAGTGTGTTGCAGCAACTGCATTTTTTTCATTTGTTTGAGCTCTCAGGCAGTGAACAGCCCTGCAAGCTGGCACGGTGGCTCATTCGCAGAAGAGATGTGTCCCAAGGGTGCAGGTTCATGAGCTCAACCGGTGCCCTCGACGGTCTTCCCTTGCCCCACGGCTGCCATGGGCCTGCGTGGGAAGTTTGGTCTCTGGGTGCTCCTCGGCCTTAGGTTCTGCTGCTGTGCCTGCAAAATAAGGGCTTAATTACTGCTAATTATAATAGCTGTTCACTAAGAATTGGCCTAACACACTTGCGGGTGATCCAGAAGTTAAAAGATAGCAACAATTTGGGATGTGATCAGTGCTAGGCAATAGCCCCACGTAACTGTAAGAAGAGCTGTCTCTTTCCCCAGGTTAGCATTAGCTCCTCATTATCATATCAAAGGAAATGGCAAGCCGACTCCTCCACACATGCTTAGCAGAGGCGGGGGAGTTTGGGTTTATTGCAGAAACTTTTCCTTCCCCTTGTCTGCCTCTGTTCCTGCTTCCCAAGTTTCGTTTTGAGCTTGGGGTTTGAATAAGCCCCCAAACACAAAAGGAACTCGAGACAGAGTGGGTGAGCATCACTTAATTTTGATCTGGATTCTCAAAGCTTTACTTGAAAGTCTTGCTCTCGTTCAGTACACCAGGGAAGAGTGGAGGTGGATGAGATGATCTTAGAAGCTGTTTTCTAGCACTGGCTCCTACAACTGTTTTCTTCTAGTGGGATAGTAGGCTAATGGTTGACAAACAGGAAGAGACATCTCTCGTTGCAGAGATCAAATTGCACAGCAAATTAAAATGCTCCCTGAAGGTCCTGTTGCTCCCTCTTCTTTCAATGCATGTAAAGCCATAAACAGACACCACTCATTTTAGAGCAAGCTTTAGATTCTGTCACTGGTGTTCAGAATGAAGACTGTCCCTTTGGGTAATAAATGTCATGGCCCAGTCTGTGCTCATCAGTGTGAATGGCTCATTTATGTGCAGCGAAACCTCAAGGAAATGGAGCTTACTCCTCATTTGGTTCATGAAAGCTCAAAAAATTAGACTGCCCTGCTGAATTCTACAGGAACCAGCAAAAATCCAAACTGATGTTTGCTTTATGAAAGCTTTTTATATACATAATGTCCTCGGAGAGCTATTTTGTTATACCAAAATGAGATTAAAGTTTGTTCTTCCACATCCTGTTCTGTTTGCAAATGCAGGAACTGAGCATTCCAGTTGCCATCATTTCATCCCCATGAATAGCCCTGGAGGTCCTGCGGAGCACAGCTGTTAGAGCTTGAGAGCACCCCCAGATTAATCAAGATATTGCACTGAAGTGAAATTTGCATCCATGCACTCCAGGAATTAGAGCACTCATCCCATTCTAACCTAAGGGTCTAATTCAGATGCATCCTGATACTACCTGTCCCTCTGCATCGGTTAGAAAGGAAAGAACATGACTATTTAGACTTGGACCTGCGTATCCTAAATGGCATTAGCTGAGATGAATCCCATCCCAAACATGGAGAGAACTTTGCCTTATTGACTCAGAAGCATTCCCTCTGCATTTCCTTGTTTACATTCTAGCCTGAGAATAATCCCAAACTGTACTGCCATTTTGTGCTAAATCCTCCTCTTCTGCAGTGAGCTGATACCCAGAATTCTTTAATATATTGCGAACTTGTGAGGCCATTAACAACTTTTAAACGACATTAGCAAGGGCACACTGATGTCGCTGACTCGCTGAAGCGTAGCTTCCAGCTGAAAAACTGTTCTCAGATGTGTCTGGTCTTTAATCAGTGCAAATTGGAAGATGTCGGTTGAAATCATAGGTACAACATTGCAGTAATTTAGAGCGGAAGAATAAGGAAGCAAAAGTCAGGTAACGAAACTTGCCAAGCTGCGTGCACTTACATGGGCCCATGCAAAAGGCCCCATGTCTCCAGAGATGGCTCCCAAAAGTCCTTTTTGATGTCGGTGGAAGTACAAACCTCTCAAGCATCTGCTGTTCTGTGATCTTTGCTGTGCTTTGTAACGTGCCTGGTGCATCAGGCCCTGCGACGGGCGGCCTCCCCAGCACACAAATGCACTTAGGGTATGCACTCGGCAGCATCCGCAGATCAGTGTGGCCATCCCACGTCTTGTCAGGGGAGAGGTCTCTGCTCCAGCTGGATAATGCACGTGGAGATGTTGGGGAAACAGGGCTTTCTGCAACCTAACCGCGGGTTAGTGGGAGCTGCACTTCAAGACCTTTTTCCCTTTTGTAGGGATATCGGTGAAGGGATATCTGTGCCAGCAGATGGCAGTGCCTGTTAGCAGAGTTTCACTCCTGGCAGGAAAAAAAATGGGAATCGGCTCAAAATGCGAAAGTGTTTTTATTTACATTGGATGAAACAGTACAGTTTCTTACGTGTGAACGAAGCAATGCTGTAGCTCAAGGTGGGAAAATTGTCACTGCAGAAATGATCATTCTGTGAGCCCATCCTTCTGCATGTCTGGGAGAGCTCTGTCCTCTTCGAGGCTACTGGGTTTGTAGATGAGCTGCACTGGCTGAGAGTGTGCGTGGGATGTGGGAAGAAAGGCTTTTCCTGACGTCGCCCATGTCATATTAGCTTTGCAGACTTGCAGAGGCTCTCTTCCTCTAGGGCTGCTGGCTGGGCTGCTTCTCCTAGCACAAAAATTCATTCTAAATCTTATTAAAAGAGATTAAATAAAAGAAGAAGCGGAGCTGATGCCTATATGAAGGTGACACTGTCCGTAGTGCTGGCATGGAAGCCTCATCCAGCAACTTAACCTGTCCTGAAAGCTAATGTTATAATTCTAGTGGAGACTGACTCTCCTGCTGTATGAGTTGCTGTTTAGTACTTTTGGGGTAAGTTTAAATGTTTATATAAAAAAAAAAAAAAACAAAACACACAGACAAAACCCATAACTGTTATTGTACTCTCCAAGCATAAGGATACTTCATGTGTTGTAGACGTAGTCCTGAAAGGTAAAATACATATTGCTGGAAAAACAAAGAGCATTCCTAACGGTTGTGAGCAGGCAGAAGATCTAACATAACAGGATTTCATCAACAGTTTATTACCATGTCGTACTTCATTGGAAATAGTTCCAGTGCTGAGCTGAGCCCTCTGTGCTGTTTGCATCCTAGCCAGGGTAGCACCATTCAAATGCATGCGAAGCAGAAGCCAAACTGACTAGTCGGATTTTATTGTCCAAACTGTGTGCAGTGGGAAATATAAACTGACAACAAGTGGAAAAGTGATATTACATTCACAAAACTTGTGGTTAGTAGCCAAAGTCATTGGTCTGGCTCCAGATTCATATCCCATCTGTTTAGATCCAAATTGCATATACAGATCAAAGAACAAGAACACTGGTAAAAAGTACATCTACAGAGATGTACTTTCCTAACTCAGTCCCCTGCATAACATGACTATTAATAGATAGTCAGAGGTGTTTTTATTTCTCTTTCTTTAGTGCATATCTTTTCCAAATTCCCAACAGCTATTTTTCTGGTCTAGCTTTCCTAACAAGGTGTTATGTATCCTAGATTTAAAATGGTAAGAAATCAAATTTTCTATCAAATTTCTTTTCTTTCTTTTCAAATTCTACAAGAAATTCTCTGGTTCACTTTTTTTTCCTTTGTTCCGAAACAAGCATGCAAATAAAAAGCTGCAAAATACCCATACAGTAATATAAAAGTAAAAATGTCATTCCAATGCTGATTTATTTCATTAGTGATAGTGTAACTTTAAAAGAAAAAAATCAATTGAAAGTAATTTTGCAGCAGAAAATAGAACAAATTGCTGTCAGATTCCAGTGCTACTGACACGTTCCTATATCATGTTTTGATTTTGACAAGTTCTCTCTTCCTGCCCAGAAAATCTTCTGTGAAAGCATTTCTGATGGGCTGTAACGTGTGGGGCTCCTGGAACAGAAAATTGGGGAGCAGTGGGGGTGTCAGGATTAGGGAACAGGGCAACAAAGCCTGAAGGTAACCTGCAGTCACCAGGCAGCTCTATCTCATATCTGCTGCTGGCCTGACATTTGCTTTTCAGAAGAGGAAATATTTTATGAAGCTAGGGAGACAGTGTGGTATTATCAATGATTTAAAAAAAAAAAAAAAAAAAAAAGGAAAGGAAAGGAAAGCAAACCACCAAAGAGCTTTTTCCTGGGACTAGCTGGATCACAGGCAAACAATGCACCTGAGCAAACACCATTTCAGCAGCTTGGTGGTTGACAGGCAAAAGAAGAACGTCAGAGGAATCACGCTCTCCCTCCTTCCCCCCACTTTTCCCAAATTCCTTGGTTCAGCCTGGATGAAAGGATTTCCACAGTGCTGATGAATGCATACACGTGTGCCTTCGGATAAATGTACAGCTTCTGCATTCTCCCTGCTCTCCGTTTTTAGGCACTGCTTTCAGTTTGTGTGATTTCAAGCAAGAATGCAGTCCCCACCCCTTAACACACACACACAAAAAAAAAGAAAAAAAAAAAAGCCTCTCCAGGAAAAGAGAACCCAGGAACCCAGGCAAGAGGAGAGCTGAGAGGCAGCCCTGGGAGGAAAAGTAAGCACACAGAGCTGGGGGAGGTGGCAAGGAGGGCACAGACCCTGTGGCGGCAGGGAGCACCGTCCCCTGCCTCTCCTCTCCCCCTTCCCCAGCCAGCCCTTGCTGTGCAAAGCAGCGCCTTAAACCCCTCCCCTCTGCTTTCACTCTGCCACCTTTCCCTTCCCTGCTCATTCAGAACAGATGATGCTCCCTCTCACATGCAGACCTCTCCTCTCCCTTCCCTCTGCCCCAGCCCTCTAACGAGCTGCACGCCAGCTCTTCATCGGGATGGGAGAGAGCAGGGGCGAGGGAAGGCTGGCGTCTGACGGGCAGAAGTAGTGCTGCGGTGGTTTGGGGGTTTGGAGGACCCCTCCTCAGCTCTGACAGAGCGAGGGAAATCAGGAGTACCTAGGGACAGGGGTGTGTGCGTTTAAACTACCGTGCCATGTAAATGTTTTGTAATAACAGGCAGAGGGAGGAAAGGAGGAGACAACCCAAGGAGCAGAAGACGACCCCAGCTTTCTGGTGATGGCATGGACCGGACACTTTTCCAGCAGCTGTTCTACCTACCTCTCGGTCCTGTCACCGTCCAGCATCCCCAAAGTGCCAAGGCACAAGACTGATGCAGAGCCACTCTTAGCAAGTAAGTTACCTGATTTTGTTTGCTTTTCCAGTGTACTTGCTTTCGTCTCTGGCTGCTAACGATCGATAACCAGGAGGAGGAGAAGTAGCTGAGGCATCAGCTCGGCTGAGCACCGTGTTTCTGTGCCCGGCCCTGCCAGGGTGACAGCTAGAGATGTGCTGTTGTCTAACTTGCTAGCTGCCAGGAAACTCTTTGGGAAGCCAGGGATTAGATGTTGATCTTGTACAAAGGCACTGTCAAATCCAGTAAAGGTGCTATGTAGGAAAAAAACATTAAAAATAATGAACTTCTCAGATACCAGATTAGTGGAGGTCTCTGGAATACAATGGATAGGAAGAGGCTGATCAGTGAGCAATGCCGAGATACATGGAGTGACTGTGCGATCCTCACCTGGAGTCAAAGATTAAATTATTTTATAATTAGGATGCTTACTTGTCAGCTTAGGTCCAAGGAGCCCTTGTAGTGTAGTCTTCAGACAGTGAATGTTCAGCCTTTGAGGGGGGGAACAGATGATTAAATGTATCGGGAACCCCAGGGGTGTTGTGAGGTAAAAACGTGACTCATTTTGGTACCGAGTCCTGCTGCACTGGGCAAATAGCACCCAGACTCCTTTTTGTGTTAGTGGCTGCTGGTTGAGAGTAACAGGCTAACTTTTACACAGCATCTCTGCCATTTGGTTTTGTCCTGAGAGTTTCAGGAAACCAACAAAGAATTGGCAGAAAGTCTCCCTGTCCCAAAAAGCTTACTGTCTGACTTTCTGAGGTTCTCTAATCAAGCAGTCAAGCAGGCTCTTCCTCCTGCTCTTTTCCTTTGGAGCAGACAACTACCTTATAGTTGGGTGGCTTGGGGGAACAAAACTGACTTCTCTTACCGGTTCTCTGACCAGTCCAAGCAAACCTTGTCTTCTATAGCAGGTGTCTGGCTGTGTTTGTGCTGCGGGAATTGTTTGACTTCTGAGGTATGATTCTTTCCCCCATTGTTTCTCCTCACATGGAGATAAAGGATTGGGATCATTTTTGGTTTCTGTTAGAGAAAACCCTCCATCTCTGGAAGGTTCCAGCCTGGTTAGTTACAGACTCTGAAAAAGGCGAGCAGAGTTTTAGCATCATGTTCTGAGACAAATCTCTTGACTTTTGTCACACTCCATTCAGTTAGCAGTAGGGAGAGGCACTCAGACATCGGGTGAGCACTGGCACTTTACCAGCAGTGTGGTCCTGGTAGGTCTCTTTGTCTCACTGTGACTTGTCTTCTCCTGTCTGCACAGGGGTTCAATAGCACTGTTACGCTTCCTGGGCAGAAGGAGCCTGTGTTTGGTCAGTTCATCTTTGAGCTGTTCGGATGCAAGGTACTGCAGAAGCGTGAAGTGGTATTAACGTAGTTCAATTTTATTTTATTTTTCAAGCCAGCTGCAGGATTATATAGAGACTCTCAGCTGGAATAAAGGTGCAATATTTGAACAATGAAGAACCGGGACATGAGTACTTCTGGGGCCAAATTTTCCTCATAGAATTGAGGTTCTGCTTACCCCAGAATTCAGTGTGCCATGTGTAAACAGCCAGTAGCAGGAGAAACAGGAGTGTCTTATCAGGTCCAGAGTGGCTGTCTTTCTTTGTTCAGTTGTGTTTGTTGAAAGATAACAGTCACTTTTTCAATGACGCCATAAGGTCTCCCTAAAAATAGAGTCTGGGATGAAAGGACAGAGAGGCTACAGAGCGCCTCAGGCAGAGTCACTTCCTTGGAGAAGGAGAGATCAAATTGGTTTATTTTCAGGATTTATTTGTTGGTAAAGAAAATTTCGCTTGACTATTCAAAAATGATTAAGAGCACCAAAGAGCGTAATGTGATTGCATCCTTTTCACATGGACTTTTCATGCTTAACTTCTATAACTCAAGGAAGTATAAAGTAATTGACTGCAGGTTACGCTGATTATATTTCATCCACACATGGTCTCAAGTAGTAGGTACCCCTTATGTTGTGAAAACTCTGCTTTCCAGTCTTTGTTCTATAACAAATTGTTGCAGCCCGTATACCGGGGTCATTTCGATGTCTCATGGGGTATTTCCTAGTCTTCATCTTTTGTCTGAAAAAAACAATAACCAGCCTTCCATTCTCATGGCAATTTGATTTTTTTCACTCTTTTATGCATTAGTCTGAAGTTGAAATATTTAATGAATCTGCAAACTTGTGTTGTGTGGGGGATTTTTTTATACTTTAATTAATACTGTGGGGAAAAATATTTGAAATCTGTAGCTACTCAAGAGAACATTGTAAGAATATTTTTTTTTTCTGGAACTCACTCTTCTGGTTTTGAAAAAGTTCACAGTAATGACAGAAATATTATTTCTTGGCATTAGAAATAATCTGGCTAGGTTATTCATGCCAAAAGATTAGACTGTATAGGCTTTCCAGAGTAATATTTAGGCACACCAAAAATGCAGGGCCTGCTGTTGGATTGGTAGAAGGGAAGAAGAGCAGTGCAGTGAATACAGGCACTTGTTTAGGATTTTTGAAACTCTTGCTTCAATTCCCTGCCCTGCCACAGATCTCCCATGTGAGTGTGGGACAAGCAAGTGTCTCTGTGATTCGCTTCCTCATCTTGAAAAATGGGAACTAGAGCAATACTTTCTTGCACAGATCTTAAAAAATAAATAAATAAATAAATTTAAAGCATGTTACTTGTCTTGAACACTGTGAAACATTATGATACTCTGGAAATGGGGGGGCATCTCTCAACTGGCAGTGAAAGGGCTGAGGAATATTAGAACTGTGATTATGCAGCATTACATAAGAGGACAGACTGGGAGGTAATGAGCAGCTAAAAGTAAATCACAAATGTCCACACGCTCTGTCTGTCTCCGTGTCATGTTGACTTCCTACCCAGAGAGATTTTCTTCGAAAGAATGTTGTTTTGAAAGGCTGAACACCTTCTGTTTCAGTATTTCTGAGCCTAATGAACTCTGAGCAGACAGGCCGTCATTAGCTCAGCTCTGTGACATGCACAAAGTCATCTCGCTTCCTTCGGTAGCTGCCTAGTTAATCACCACTCACCCATTTTTGTGTACTGGTGGGTGGGTGTCTCCTCAAGCCCCAGAGAAGCTCCATTGTGATACTGTGCCTGTCACCACGTTCGAAAAGCAGTGCTGCAACTTAATGAAAACTCGGAGGAAATGAAAGGCATCTCCCTACTTCAGCACCGAGTGAGATTACACTTTAAAAAGCAATTACTTGGATGAGGGAGCTTTTGAACCACAGATCTCGTCTTGTGCAGTCTCCTAAGTGTTTTGCCTTGTTTTTGAATAGCATAACTCTTGTATCATTCCCCTCACCTGTGGATCCCCAAGCACTTTCCAAGCAGTCAGCCTTCCTAGCCTCTATAAGTCAGAAAGTTGAAAGGTGACATGGTTTGCACAAAATCTACCTGCCTTTCTTTTTCTCATGTACACCTTGAAAGGTAATCTTGTGTTGGCATTGTTTACTGTGGAGTCTGTTGTATACACACAGTAAATAAAAGGATAGCAGGAAAGATGCGTTTCTTAGGGAAATCAGAGCCCATCTGTCAGTCAGCAGTTATCTAATAGCCGTCTATCTTCATTTGTGGAAGGCCATCTTTCCCTGACATGTCCTGTTCCTCTGCCTTTCCTTGGGCACTCACTGTTCAGCAGTCATTGTGTTTATTCTCCTTGGGTGCTGTTGCTTGAATATGCTGCGTTCCTCTACTGGCTTTCCCGTGGTGCTAGCGTCTGTCAATCACGCATTTCACTCCTGTTTTACAGCATGACCCAAAGAGGTTGTGTGCCGCAGAGGGATCCGGGGACAGTGAGCTGGGCTCCCTTTTATGTGGCTTGTGCAAAGAGGCAGCAAAAGAACCAGGTCGAGTTTTTCAGTAATGATCTGTTTAGCATTTACTGCTATATTGATTGCTTGTTTAGTAGTACAGGACTCTTCATCTCGGAAAGCAGATGACAGAGCCGAGTAAAATCCTGACTTGAGGAGATGGGAGGGTTAATAAAGAACAGTTGCTCATTTATTCTCATAATGCGAGAAAGCATGAGCATCAGGTTTGAAACAGAAGGAAGTAATTTTTTGCACAAACTTAATGGCAAATTCATGTCTCCAAACCCCTCTTGCCTGACAGTTTAGACCTCTCCAGAAGTAAATCCTACCCACACTGAAACCTGCATTTACCTAAGTGAGACCAGCAGTTACCTAAATGGAAAAAGTCACCGTGGTAAGCAGGGGAAAAAGGCTTCTCTTGTTGTACCTTCTGCAACATCTTCAGCAAATTTCTATCTTGAACACTTGGAGCTATCAGGAGGTACATCAGCACTGCCAGGCAGGACTTGTAGACAGCTCTGCAAAACAATGCCTTCGGAAGATATTTAGCTAACCCCAGCTTGACTCTGCGTTAGCGAAGCTAAGAGCCCTAAATGTCAATGACTGCCCCCGAGTCTGTCGTCTGGGCAAAAGCTGAGCCACAGCAAGTCTGATAAAAAGCCTCTTTGCAAGGTTGATAATGCAGTGACTCACATTTCCTTTTGCAGCTGCCTGTCCAAAAGGAAAGCAGCTCTGTACAAAAGTGACATTTTTATTATCCTGGCACCATTTAACCAAAGATGGTAAATGCCAATGAAACAGGATGGTATGTGTGACTGTAAGAGGCAATTTCATGTCACAGAGCTTTGTTGGATGGAGCAGTGGTTTACAAACTGAAGTCTAAGTCTCTGTGAGATGCTTTCACGTAATTACTATTATCCAGAAAAGATGTGTATGCTTGGTAGTGGTGGCAGTATATTATACAGTAAAGGAGTAAACCAAGTCTTTACCTAGGTACAGTGCTTTTCTTTTGGTATCTTGCTATTTGTGATAAAGTTTTCCAGAGCAGTTAAACCAATAAGGGAATAATAGCAAATTTCCTAGAAGATTCTTGTGCCTAGAATCTCACAGACTGTTTGTATATGTATCACAGATTTTACAGTTGGGGAATTAAGGAAGAGGGAGAGGCACTGATTTACCCAGAATTAGAGAAAAAAAATATTGAAAGCATTTGGAACAGAAAGCTGGATAGTCTGTGCTCAAACTCCTAACCAATATTACTCCTTTTAAAAAAAATCTAATGCAAAGTGTAATTATTTTCAATAACCACGTACTGAGGTCATGTTCTCGCTGTGATGGGAGAGTTTAAGATTAAATATTGGCAGAAGTTGTAATGCTACTGAAGCTATCAGTAAAGTTCATTTAAAGCAGGAATTTTAAAGGAGCACTTGTAAGATGTTCCTAAAGATTTCCAGAAAGATTTCACTTGACCTATTGCTAAAGATCAGTAGCATTAGAAAAGTGGCGTTGCCAGTCCCTTGAGTGTTTTAGTTAAAGCAGGTTTCCCTGCGCTTTCATTAATGGACAGTCCCTCTAGCCAGCTTCACCAGAGTGATATTTCTAGAGATTTAGTCTTTTTGATTATTTCTATTCTATTCTGATCTTTTTAATATGTTTCAAGATCCTTTTGGTCTCTTTGGTATGAATGTAAAATGTGGAACCTTACGCTACAGATGTGTGTCTTGAAATCGATTGTTCTCTCTTACATACTGATAGTGTGAGTGAAATTCAGCTTCATGTATAACTTCTATAATAAAATTTATTAACAAATTTTTTTTTTAAATCGAAAACATGTAACATTTGCCTGTTTTTACATTTGTAGACACACATAGATTTATCGAAAGACTGAGTCCAAATGGAGCAATATTAGATTCATCAAACAATGCAAACAAAGATCAAAAGTAATATTGATAAGAAGGAAGCAAAGAGGTTCTCCTTTGTACCTCATTCTCTTGCAGTCAGTAGATGGGATGCTTTTTTCCCTATTAAAGAGAAAAACACAGTGATTGTTCTGACTTGCACTTGGCATATGCTTTCACGTGTTGTGAAGTGAGAGAGAGTATAATTTGACATCATCAAGCAGCCACTTTGCATGCATGTAAATAGACACGCCATAAGGCGGCAGAGGGCCACACCAATGGTCAAGGAGATTTGAATTTTCGACAAATGGCAGAAAATGGCTGAAGATACATCTAAATATACCATCACCCATCTCTCAGGAGTTCTGTGTGAGAAAAAGAAGACAAAGACATAGAGGTAGGGATTATTATTCTGCCAAAATCCTTGATGATGCTGTTTGAGGAAGGGACCGGCACAGTCCTGGGATTACCTATCCCATATCTAGGATCATAGGCAGTGGGAGCAGCAGCCCTGATTCCCCCCAGCTGACCATCCCAGAAACATTAATCCCTGCTAATTCCTGTGACTGCACTGCCTTAGCCCTGGCCCAAACCCTTAAACCAGGCAAATTTGCCAGCACAAAGAAGCTTTGGTACTGTGCTGTGGACAGATGGCTGGGCTCCCTAGTGAATGGAGCCAGCGGGTATGGTTCCAGCAACAGGCTTTGGCTGCTTCATTGGAGTAATGATTGATGGTGACTTATACAAGGGCTACGAGTAATTCTTTGCTGTTAACCAGACTTGGCTACAGCAGAATGGAAGTGGAAATTTGTTGCTTCATTTATTCATCCTGCCTCTGCTTCCTTCCCGCCCACCCTTTGTGCTTTTTAATACTGAAAAGATGAAGCTACTTTGCTTGATCTTAAAATTGTCTTTCCCAAGATACTCTTAATTGTATCTCTACACCTTTTCTCATTCACAGACACATAAGAAGATTAAAGATAGAGGGAGCAGTAATAGATTTAGTTAGATTTTAATAGGATTTGCAGAGGACAATGCAGAGAACAAACACCATAGAGAATATTGCTGCTCTATCTTTGATATCCCTAAGGCTTCTTAGGTAGTCTTTCACTGAGATTTTGTTTGTGTCCTGCATTCAGAGTGAAGACTCTCATTTTTCTGTAGAGCATGTGTGTTTTTTTCAGTAGTATCAAATCATCTCAATAAACAGGTTGCTACATTATTACCTGCAAAAATCATTACAGCCATCATTTTGTATTATTTATTTGTACCTTGTCGAGCATAGTGCTGCATGTGGACAGTGGGTTCTTAATAACTGTTGGGTTTCTGAAAGTGTCCGGTGCTTTTGTCTAGTGTCAGATGAAGTAAAAGGGTTCTGATATATCTGATTACCAGTAGGCCTGGATTCATCAAGCCTGCAGAAATATAGTTGAAGATGTTAAATTAAAAGGCTATTTTACCTTTGGAACTCAGGCTCCCAGAATAATTTGCGGAGAGGGGTGAGTATATCCAGAAGGTGATTCAGCACACCTGAAATCTGAATTATCACTGGGGTTGCTTTTCTATGCTGACTGTAAGGGAAACCTTCATGAATAATTTAGACTTGTTTGAGATTCAGGTAGGCAGTAGTGTTCAGCGTTTTATATTCACTTCTAAGGTTTCTCTTGGTATGCACCCAAAAGGTAAGGCACCAAAAAGTTCCAGTCCCTTTTGAAAATATACATTGATGCACCCTTACTTTGCTTCTAGTTGTGATCTCAGGCAAATTTCAGGTCTAAAAAAAAATCTGAGCACCACTGAAAAAAAAAAAAAAAGAAAAAGAAAAACAAGGTTTACCTACTTTACCCAGACCATGCTCATAACTATATTTTCTGGTGTTCCAGCAGTGCATTAGGCAAAGTGACTGGCAGCTGGTTCATGTTTAAAGAGACTGTATTATGAATCAGTATTTAACATCCTGTTCAATGCAGCATTATATTTAGCAAGTGGCTGTAGTGAGAGAAGTGCTGAAGCCTTTCAAAGTATTTCCCAGAACAATATTAGGAGGAATGACATGGCTCTAGCAAAAAGCTTTCCTAATGTAAAATCAGCCCGTAACCAGCCCTGTACCAACATGGAGCAAAGTTTATCAATGTAGCAATGTTTGCAGTGTTTGTGGACCTGCTCTGTCATGTAATGGTTCACACAGAGTACAGTGAAATGGCTTTTGTCTCAGCTCTTTTCCCCCTGTCTTAAACTTTACTTCTTTGTTCTCCCTCAGCCCAGCCATGGCCGGAGATTCTAGGATCTTCATGAACCAGGACATGGACATTGGAGTTGTATCCAGAGAGCCTAAGAAGATTCCCAAACAGGCTCGGGATGACGTCCCCATTGCCACTGACCGAACCCGCCTCATATCAGCAGAAGGTAAGAAGCCACGCCAGCGTTACATGGAGAAAAGTGGCAAGTGCAATGTACACCATGGAAATGTCCAAGAAACCTACCGATACCTTAGTGACCTCTTCACTACTCTGGTGGACCTCAAATGGCGTTTTAATCTTCTTGTCTTCACTATGGTCTATACCATCACTTGGTTGTTTTTTGGGTTCATATGGTGGCTCATTGCCTATATCCGGGGAGACCTGGACCATCTTGAAGATGAAAACTGGATCCCCTGTGTTGAAAATCTCAGTGGATTTGTTTCTGCATTTCTGTTTTCTATTGAGACTGAGACAACAATAGGGTATGGCTATAGGGTCATAACGGAGAAGTGCCCAGAGGGCATTGTACTGCTCCTGATCCAGGCTATTCTGGGCTCCATTGTCAATGCGTTCATGGTGGGATGCATGTTTGTCAAGATCAGCCAACCAAAGAAGAGAGCTGAAACCCTCATGTTTTCTAACAATGCGGTGATTTCCATGAGGGATGAGAAGCTCTGTCTCATGTTCCGTGTTGGAGACCTCCGCAATTCCCACATTGTCGAGGCTTCCATTAGAGCCAAACTGATTAAGTCCAAACAGACCAAAGAGGGAGAGTTCATCCCCTTGAACCAAACAGACATCAATGTGGGATTTGACACTGGAGATGACAGGTTGTTCCTGGTGTCACCTCTTATCATCTCACATGAAATCAACGAGAAAAGCCCCTTCTGGGAGATGTCTCGCACCCAACTGGAGAAGGAAGAATTTGAAATTGTGGTCATCCTGGAAGGAATGGTGGAAGCAACAGGTAAGCACTTGTCTAAATCAGTCACAATTTTGAGGGAGAAAAGGGAAAAATAGAGTACAGTTTGGCATTAAGATTTCACTGTCAGTGTCACCTGGACTGAGAAGATGTTGGGATTTATCCTTCTGTTGTGACTCATTCAGGTGGGATATAAGTCCTGGATTCATACAAAGGGATTACATGAGGATCTGTCCATAATCACTTAGGACTGATCCATGGGAAAAAAGGAATGGACTGAAGCAACTTATGAGGTCTCTTATTTTCTGTGATCAAAATTCACGGTGCAAATCCTTTTCCATTTCTCCTCAGTATTAAAAATTAGCTGTAACTCTGATATTTTAGGTACTGCTGTGGTGTTGCTATTTAATGGAGGCTATGAAGGAAGTGCCCAAGTATTACTATATCCCATAAAACAGCATGTGCTGAAACTGAATGACTTGCACATGATGTAGGACATGGATTTTCAAAAAGAGCTCAGAGAAGAAAAATACAGAAAATGCTTTTGTGACTCTAGGAACGCAGCAGCTGTTTAACAGCATAAAACAATCCTGTGTAACGGGTAGATTAGGAGATATACTCAGCTGGTTCCCAGTTTCCTCCTATGGGTGTATTTGTGGCAGGCAATGAAAGGAGTCTGCATCTGTATATAATAAATCTGGAAAAGTTTTGTGCTTCAGCTTTTCAGGGTACGTAAAAGGGAGGTGACAGTGTGCTTCTCAAGATGAGTGAACGGGTGGCCACAAAGGTCCCCAGGCTCCTTTCCACAGTTGGGATGCTGTGTATCTCCTGGGTGTCTGGCTAGTGAGGAAGGTGCTTTTACTCTGGAGTCTCACCTAACAGAATACGGCACCATGGGGTCATTTCACCACTTGCAGCTAATTCATTTATGCTACGCACTGAGGAGGAGCCAACAGGCAGCAAGTGCATTTAAGCAGCCTGAGATGCTGGTGCTCCCTTCAGGCAGGTTTTCTCAGCCTGGGGTTGGCAGCGTGCCTCGGTCAAATCAGGGTCTTCGAGGGAAATGGGACTACAGGCAGCAGGAGGAGAGAATTAGTATCTAGAGATGTAGGAACCTAGAAAGACTCAGAGATATGAAAATGCTTTTGTAAGTAATTTTTCCCTTTGGTGTTTAAGGACTCTAGTTGTGAGACAGTGCTGTGAACCCAAGGTTTTTTTCTGGTGGGGTTGGGAGGTGTCCATCTTGTTGAAGCATAGGCTCTCTCTGAAACACTTGCAAGGGGTTTCTGCTTGATATGAGTCCTTGGTGGTAGCAGCATCCTGACTTACAGACTCTGGGCCTTTGCTTACAGTTAATATTGTCCCTTTCTTCTGGTTTGTCCTTGTTAGTCTCTTAACAGCCAAACATAGGGGGAAATAGTCTCAAATCCCTGCAGTCCAGACCTTCACACCTGAAGACAGCTCTCTAGAGACCTAATTCAGTTTCCCAGTATTTCCCTCTAGTCATTAGGTGAATAGCAATAGCTGAGTTTTTCAAACAGCTAATGGGTGGTTATGTATAGATTACACTGCACTTAGGTTGGAGTACTGTATTGTACGAGTGGAATTCATGTGGCATTGCTAGGCAAATATTCTTTCCCAGCAGAATATTGTAGAAATGTGGCAAAAGAAGGGGTGGGTGGAAAAGAATATCAAAGGGGAGGATTTGTAATGGAAGCTTATTTTGTAGCCTAAACAATTACCAGAAACTAGAACCTCGTAATCTGAGCGTGGAATGCAGTTCCTTGCACGTCCAAAGCCTCTTTCCTCTCCGCACAGTGACACTATCAAATTCTGTTTGAACAGCTACTGCACTGCCATCCTCTTATGAAAGCTCAGCCCCTGCTAGATATGTGTGAGAGGAAGTCATTATCAATAACAACCTCAAAATGAAAAGCATGGCATAGGAATAATATTGCTTTACAAATGGGCTCCTCTCCCAGACGGATTGTACAGGCCAGTGTGTAATGATATTAAGGAGCATACATCTGTGGAAATGATTTGTTCTGGTCTCAGAAGGCAGGCTGTGAAACTTCAAAAATGGAGCTCGAAGAGACAGTTTGCATTGAACTTAGAGCAGAGCGGACCTCAGATGCTGTTGTTATCAGACTCAGAGGCTGAGCTGATTTTCTGAACACATGGTAGCCAGGCGAGTAATATTTTGCCATGACAAAAGTGGCTTGCAGAAGTTTCTGCTTTCCTGCTTTGTCCTTGCACTTCATGATATTGATAAGCCCATTCAGGGGTCCTTAATCCCTACCTCCATACTTTAACCTTTGCTCCCAGCAAATTCTTTTGGTTCTTTCCTCCCTATCACGCTGTTCAAGCCCTATCTGCTTTCAGGAATGGTATAATTTACTTGCAGTGTGATTCTATTAAATCATGACGCTATGACAACCTGGTCAGGTTCAGGACAGTATGAAAATACAACGGGCCATTTGTTCCCTTAGAAACCCCTATGAAAAAATCAGCAGCCATGGTCACAGCATGCAGGGGTATAACTGGTCAGCATACATAGCACTGCTCATGGTGCCCGAGAGGGAAGCAAGTCCTGCGTGCTCTCCCAGAGGTAGCTCAGCTCTGTAGTTGGCAGGAGGAAAAATTAATGGAAAGTTACCCAGTCTTTGCAGATAGCAACAAATCATACCCTGAATAGAGCCTGCACTGGTGGGGAAAAGAGCTATATTTTTCATAAGGTTTTTGGAAAGCAGGTCAGACCTGACTGCGCTTTGGTGATTGTCAACATATAAATAACTGAAGAAATTTTAAGCATAATTTCTGAGTAGAAGTGTGAATACTATTCACTGAAACATTCAGGACAGCAATTTTATAACCATTTCCAGTAGTTTTAACCAACCACACACATTACAAATGAAATGCATTGTCCTCCTCTCAAACAAGTAACTCTTCTCACTGACATTTACGTTTAATTCCTATCCAGTGGAAGGCAAAGATGGTAAATAGTTTCAAACAAGATGTGTAGAAGAAATTCTAATGAGTTGGAACACTGTGAGTCACTGTTTATTTGTGTTTTGGTTGTTTGTTTATTTGTTTTTTACAAAATGAAACTTGATTTAAAACAATGTTTTTGTTTCAAGTTGACTTGAATTTCTAAAATGCTTCAAGTTGTTTGTTTGTTTTAACAAAGACAAACATTGTGGTTTAAGACAATACTTTTGTTTTCCAGCAGACTTGAATTTTTTAAAAGGGTAAATAACAACAAACTGAAGAACACCAACACACAAGAAACACATCAGCCAGCCTAAAATGCAGTGTTTCTCTTTTCCTGAAGAAGAAAATAAACATTTTATTAGTCAAGTGAGAGCTCTCCAGGGACCCACAACTATTTTACTTCCTAACCCACGAAGCCAGCTGCAGCAGAAAGCCCACTGGCAGGGGTGTTTCCGATCAATATTTTAGTATGGTTGTGGCACTGTGACTTGACAACAGGTTAAAAACACCAAAGGGAGACTGAGTTTCTGGGCAGATCCGGGGTGATCATTGCTGAGTGAAATAACCACTGTAAAGGCAAAATCAATATAGATGACAAGTGTCCTGACTGCCAGTGCTGCTTTGTGGGCATCTTGAAAGCAGCAGCATCACTCACAGCGCTTACTTAATGAATTGGCCACAGAGATTACTTTAGGGAATTAATTCTCTTGTGCCATATCTTAAAGGGACACTTGTCGAGATCAGCTGGCCCAAATTTGATCTACAATAAAAGGAAAGAAACTGAAGGTGAAAAATCTGTTTGCTAGGTGAATACATTTTTTCTTGCCACAGTGAAAACAAAAATCAGAGCCATCCGGTCGACAGAGCAGGGCTAGGCTGTCGTTGACCCAAGCCTCTTGCCCTTACCCTCCTGATGCCTAATTCAACTTATTACATCAAGCAAGGCTGCCAGAATGCAGAAAAGCAGTGGAGATTTGCACACCTCCTCCATGTGCTCGCATAGCAAACTGGGTTATGTGGTGAAGAAATGGCTGACACAATTAGAGAACATTGGAGGCTCCTTTTTTTTTCCCCCCTCACTGTCATTCCATGTGATGAAGCAGTGTACATAGACTTTCTGGAAAATAATTTGAAGACACTCTCTTCCCTTCCAACTTTCCCGTTTTGCTGCTATTTACTGACAATTAACCAAAACTCAATCTCTCAGTAGCTGTCCTGCTATCCTCATTCTGAATCTACGCTGTCCAGTGTTGCGATTGTCTGGGCAGACATACTGGTGCTTTTTACTTCATCCTTGGTCCTCACTGGTTTTCTCTGCCTCTTTTTTCCAACCTATATTAAATAACCCACAGGAGACAGTCCAAAGGCCTGATTAGTCCAGCGGCTAAACAAAGTTTTAATAAACTTTTAAGAAAGGATAGGTATATACGCTTCTGGCTTACCACGGTTTCATGATTGCAAGCAATTTACTCCCGGTCAGGATCCTGCATCTCCGTTCCTCATCCTGTCCCTATGAGAATGTAACCTTTTTGCACCTCAAATTATCCATCTTTACAGAAGATACAGTAAAATTTTGTGGCTGCAAATTAAAAAAGTCATAGTCACAACATAAGAAATCCTGAAATTAGTCATGATTTTCTTGGGAGAACAAAGGAAGTTAATTAATGAGTGGATTTTTCATGCATTCATCATCTGGTTTGGGTTGTCTTGTTTTGCTTTGCATTTTGCATATAAATAAGTTTTCTTTTCTGCACGAAGGACCTTGCAGAACTGTCACAGAAACTGCCTATATAATTAAAGGGAAGAGCCAGACACCTCCAGTCATTCTTTTCACAAACTGAGTTGTCTTCCAGAGGTGGATGGTAGCAGGCTACTCATCTTAGGTGCCTCTGCAGTCCCTATAAATACCTTTGTGAGGGGCCTAAACTTACACAGTGTAAGCCTCAGGTTCTGCCTGGTAGAGACATGGCAATTGAACCCAAGATTTTTAAATCTTAAGGTCCTTACTTTTTTTTTTTTTTCAGTGCCTGGGAGCTTTTACATTCCTGGAGAGCATTCAGAAAAATTAAAATCCTATTACTCTTCTCTGGCATAAAAATAAAAGTGAATCAAGGGCAGACTCTTCTTGTAGAAGAGACAAGCATAAATAATTGGAGGACCATGATCCTACCTTCTAAAATTCCTTTTGAAGTTGGAGGCATTTTGACTTTTTGGAGGTTACAGTGTTCTTTTGTCTGATTAATGCGAAGGGACTAATAAATTTTATAACTATCCAAACGCTGGTGCTAATCTAAAGGCGTGTATTGCTTAATTAGAGTGATAGAATTAAATTTTTTATAACTACTGCTTGCCATCAGTCTGTTACTATACCTCTGAGTCCATCAGTTCTTCCTCTGTACTTTTGCAGTGTAGGTGGAGCTCAGCTCAAGGAGCAGAGCATATTTTATGCAGCTTTAGTGTACCTGGTACAGAGGAAAACGTCACCCTGCACACAGTAGCGTATAAAAACAAGGACATAGAAGTGAAATCTCTTCCAGCAATATCTATGTCTGAACTGCAGGGAGAGCCCAGCAAATATGGCAAACATACAGTCAGCATCCACAGGACGTGCTGCCAACAGATAATCACTGAGCTCTGTGGCATTTAAATGAGGAGAGTTAATTTTAGGCTGATGAAAAATGTTGTCTTGACAGCCCCAGGGGTTGGGATATCTCTACCCACTGAGAAAGTCCAGGCTGTAACAGCACTGAAAGATTCAGCTATGCTGCTGATGTGATCAGATTGAAGCCTGTGGCGATTTCTTGAGTCTTGGTCATGCTTTGTGGCCCTCTTGCCCTTGCCCTCTCCTGTAAAACTGCCAAGAAGGGTACTGGCTGTGCTGGTACATTAAAAAAATGTGCATCCTCCAACAGTCGGAGGGAGACCGCTGGTTCGTCTCTGGATAACCAAACAGCTGCAAGATGCAGTTAGATTTGGCCTGTGATAATGAAGTTTGATTTAACTGGTAACCTAAGGGTACACAAGGCCTGGAAATCGGGAGCAATCTCCTGCAGAATTTCCCCTTTCTTTAGCAGTGTGGCAGAGCCAGAAGCGTCTGCTCCAGTTGCATAATCAGTGGCACTGCAAGCAGCGAAACGTTCTGAAATCTGCAACTCCCATTGAGTACACTGCAGAAAAAAATAGGCTCCTTACTGAGTGAGCCATCAAATAACTGCTTTTTATCAGCATGTATTAACGTTCTTTTGTCTTTGATAAAATGTAAGCTGCTTGATCCCAACTGATTTTGATGACAGAAAAGTGCCTTTTTGGTAGAGTTCCCTGACACCTATTTTACCCACTAATCTTTCCTCACTGACTCTCTCTGTTCTTGAATGTAATGAAACACCTGGTTTAATACACGTAGCAATATATTTTGCATCTTTTCATCTTCTGGAAACTAGAAACAAGCAGTTTAAGAAGGCTGCCTTAAACAGGAACATGCACAAACTGTTATAGAGTCTGTGATGTAGTGACTCCAGCCAACAGACCAAAAATCCGCTTCTTAGGGTTCTGCTATAATGAAATTATCATTAAAACTCTATGAATTGCTTATTGCAGAACCCGAAACCAGGAGACAGCCCGCTGGTCTCCAGCTTTCTAAAACCCTTGGAACTGGTTCCAGCTTTATTGAAAACTTGGTGCATCTGCTTACAACTTTGGGCTTTTTTTTTTTTCTGGTTTCAATTAAAATTGATTTTTTTTTTTCAACTGAAAGCAAGGCTATGAATTTATGAGATGAAAAAGCTGTAGCTAAAACTTGAAAGTTGAAGATTTTACATACTTTACATGTTATACAATTGACAGTTTGTACAAATTTATATTAAGAATACTTTTTCATTTTTAAACCAGATCGTTTAGGAGAAAATTAAACTTTTAATGGTCCCACTGTCTGGAAAAATCAATATGCTTGACAAATACAAATCTTGGTGACTTTTATTTGGAAATAGGGTTTGAAACACATCTGCTTGTACTGACAAAGGGGAAATGAGGATATTCTTTTGGTGTGAAGCATATTTAAATAAAAGGCCCAAGTCACCAAATACCACTTACTTCCTTTTCTGTAACTATACCAAATATCCACTCTGCTTAAACCCCAAAGATGTAGTTATATCTATTTTAAGAAAAGGATTAGCAGCATTTGTCAAGACCAAAAACGTTATGATTATTTTTGCAAGAAATTTGAGGAGCCTGAAATCTCCCCCAGCTTCTTGCACGTGCGCTCTGAGATGTCAGTGCTTGGGGCAGGGCTGGGCAGGACAGCACCTCTGCACCGCGGGAGAACAGTAGTGGCAAGGCTGGTGTGGTTCTTGATGGATGTCAGCGTACGACGTGACGATTCACTACACCCAAGATGTCCCATGGACTTGGGTAGGCAAGGCTTGTGAAATGAAACCGCTTATTCGTGCGGAGACCCCAGAGCAATGTCTGAAAGATGTGAGTTTGGTGAATTACTCAGCCCTGGTGCAAGCCGAAACTTTGATGTTCAGAGCACGTTGTATGCAAGTTGAAAGTGGCTGCATCCATGTGCTGTTAATAAAAGTAAGGTTTATTGTTTCCACACCTCCTCTGTCATCTTTTTGCAGTTATAGAGGCAATAATTAGCCAGGGACATTACAGATGCATTAATTAACCAGGCTGGAGAGCACAGGGCAGCCTGCAAAGCAGGCACTTAATGGAATTTGAAGCAGAGACAATGCTGTTGTTTACTGGGTAATGTAGGAGTTGCCAAGCAGTATGTCCCCACGCAATTAAAATACCACTGCACATGTGCTAAAAAGGAATATTTGAATGGGATTATGAAGCAATTACAAGTTGTCTTATTGTGCTGGCTCTGTGTACCCCTGGGGTTACAGAAAGCAGCTCCTGCAGGAAGCTGGCAGTGTGCAGTATTTGGTTGATGAAAGCTTTCTATTGTTCCTTCCTTAATTGAATACTTACAGCAGGAGATAACTGTGATTGTGTCTCTGGAGTTCAGGTTCACTGTCAGGTACTGCCCCCAGTGACAGAGCTATTTCAGGCCCTCATTACAAGGCAGGAGTTCCCCTTGGGTGCCTCAGGCCCCCACATTTAGCAGGGACACCCCATCTTGGCCCTGGGCTCCACAACACAATACCTTCAGGCAGCACCTGGAAAGCCACAGTACAAATCAACCTGTTCGTTTACGGGACCGAATCCCATGAGGAGGAGCGGCCTCCTCTCCTGCTCTCATCTCTGGGCTTTGAAATTGCTCAGAGCTTGGAGGAAGCACCTGAAGGCCTTTGTGAATTTTGGTACAAAACCAGCTGTTCTGAAGGAAAAAGGGCTAGTTTATTTTAACTGTCTCCCTAACATATGTGCACCTGTTACTGGTCATCCAGCATGAGATTAGCCCTGCAACCCTGCATTATTGACCCTTTAAACAGTCTGTGACAAAAGCTTTTGCACTTGGGGATGAATGGTATGATAAGCATCAGTGACACAGGTCTGAGAAAAAAACATAAAGTTGGCAGGACTCTGCAAGCTGCCTGCATGTTGAGCTGCTCTTTACAAGCTGATAGAAGGGAGCGAAGATTAAAATGTCTTCACCTCAAGGACTGAGGAGCCCAGGGCAGGCGATGCTGCACGTAGTAGCGTCACCTGAAGCATATAGTCAGGAGTGATCTCCACGCAGATTTTTACTCCTAAAGCAAAAGCTGAGTTTTCTGAAAAGGTTCTGAAAAGTAGAGTTTCTGCTTAAGGTAAAAACACTTGGGGTAATTTTCCTCTTCCATTATTGTATTTTTCATGCAGCCTCTGCATTTCCTGGTTCCTGCTGGTCCAGGAAGCAGACACGCTACAGCACTATGACTAACTCTGTACTTGTTGTTCCTGCCCAGAAGCAAGTACTCCTGCAGCTCTCCTTGGGGGAAAAAATTGGCTTTTCTGTCTGAGAAATTTCCAGTTCTGTTTTGCTAAGTGTTACGTGTGTCATTGTCCCTCTTTTCCCCTTTCAAGAACCAAAAGAAACTATACATTCCTGTCCTAGTAGTTCTAAGCTAAAGAAAGCAATAAAAGACAGGTAAAACCATCAGTGTAACTTGCTTGTGTGGGTGTCTTTTAATGAACTATAGCAATTATGACAGGGAAAGAAAAAAAAGAAAAAAAAAACACTTTTCAAAGGTGCCCTTTTTTAAAGGAAAATTTTTCTGATTATTCTGAGTTTTCAGACATTTACTTAAGTTCACATGAATACATATGATCTTTCCTGAAGCATCTGACATTGATATTTTTCCCCTGTGCATTGTTTTAGATTTCTGTTGCTGTACCTTGGGCTGTGGGATGGACTTGGAAGTATTGGTCGGGAACTGGATTAAGTGCCTATTTTGAATGTGTTGCAAGCAGGCCTATCTCTCACCCTCCAAAAGAGAGCAGTGGGAAAACTTTGTGAAGTCAGGTTTTCTAAATTTCACCAAAATTAAGTCCATAAATCTAACATATTTAGGACAAGCAGAAGACAAATAGTTGGAAGAGAAGTCAACCTTGACTTCTCAGTCAGCAGGTGACTCCAAAAGAAGTCATTTGCAGTTTTGCCAAAGCTGAATGCTTACACCTGCTCTGCAAAGCTTCTCTTCAAAATTTATCAAAGTACATTAAAAAAACACTGATCCTTGGGAGAAGAAGCTGGACAAAATCAGTTTCATGTTGCCCACTGTTCATTCAATATCTAATCCATTAATGCATTGATTTCAATATGCTCATGAGCTTGCCTGTGTAATGTTGTGGATTTTGGGTCAGCAAACCTGATACAGTTGGATGGAACCCTCCGAAGGTATTTATAAGCCAGCACGCCATATAAACCACTAGGAGCTGGGGCCTTCTCCACCTTTCAGGCTATATCACTTGTCTTAACCTGAGTGCAGGAGGGAATAGCTGGTAGGGCTGTAGCTCAAGTGGGACAGCGTCAGACCCAGTGGGGGTGCAGGCAGCCAGGTGCTTTGGCAGGGCAGTGCTTCGTTCTACTGTGTGAGGCAGGATTTGAGGTGCATTGGCAGGGTCGTATGTCGTTTTAGCACATGGTTCACCAGAAGTGCTGCTAGTAGCAGCCGCACAGGCAAGCAGCATCTCAGCAGGGCAATGTGAGGACAGAGAGAAGCTGCTTAGAGATACCAGACTGCAGACCCTTAATGCAGGGTTTAGGATACAATCTGAAGATGTGGTGTCGAATCCACCCTTTTTCCTCTGAGGGCTCGGCTTTTTCGTGATAGAGCCTTTTGTGAGACTTACTAAGCAAAGGTTTTTTCTATGTCCCAGATCAATCCGGTATGGAGATAACATGAAAGTGCTTTTAAACGAAAGAAGTGGTTGGGTGAGCATGTAAGGAAGCTTTGCATTTAACATCCCTCTCTTTCCATCCAGGGATGACTTGCCAGGCTCGCAGCTCCTACATGGACACTGAGGTGCTGTGGGGACATCGCTTCACTCCCGTCCTCACCCTGGAGAAGGATTTTTACGAAGTTGACTACAACAGCTTCCATAGCACTTACGAGACCAACACTCCTGTGTGCTGTGCCAAAGAGCTGGCTGAGTCCCGCCGGGAAGGCCAGCTCCTCAGCCACCTCTCCAGTGCCACCCTCCTGAGCGGGGGCAGAGAAGCAGAGACAGCAAGAGGGGAAGAAGAGGAAGAGGAAGAAGACAGGGAGCCTGCAGGAATGAATGGAGCCAACGGGACAGCAGGAGAGGTGAAAGAAGATCTGCCTGTATAACACAAGAACTGCTGGACAGTAGATAACCACATACACTTACTGGGAGACTGTGGCCCAGCGAGTCAGGAACTGGCTGGGAGTCAGGGACCTGAGATTTGTGTCCAGATCTCTACTGCCTGCCTGTTCCTGGCGAGTCACTGCACAGCACTGTGCCTCAGTTTCCCTCCTCTTTTACCTGTACAGTGAGGTTCTGAGCTTTGCGCTCTTTCGCAAAGTATTTTGATCTCTATGGACAAGGCTCACTAAATACAATCATGATTAAAATTGGAATTCCCACCACTGACTGTTACAAAAGACATTCATTGGACGTTCAAAACTTATCCCCCCTCACAAGGGTATTTAAAAAGTAAAACTCTAGAGTCTCCCATCTCAGTATGAAGAATGTGATTTCATACCTTCACCTAACTTGTGAGTCAATGTGTTGTAGACATTGTTACTGCTTAATTAAAAGAAGATGAAAAAAACTCTCTGGTATGTAGTGGAGTGTTTTGTTTTCATCATTTTTGCAAACAGAGTGTAGTTTAGTTAGTTTAGTGTTTTCCTCCAAAATCACAGTCATTGTCATTTATTTCCCGCAAAATGTGTGACGTTAACAGGATAGTTTTCCATGTAAACCTTTAGCATGTTTATCCAATGTTTTTGACTATCCTCTCAAACTGAAATGCCATCTTTGTGCACTCTTTTCATGGAATCTCTGATACATTTCTTAGGCTGTCCATGATCAGAGAAAGGTTGGATCTTCCTCCAGTAAAGTTTTTTTGTTTTGTTTTGTTTTTCCCCTGTCTTGGGTGTCCCATTTCCAATTGATTTAAAACAAAACATGTAGCCATCTGGGAGCTTGAAATGATCTGGAATTTCACAGAGTCCCTGGAGTAGGTAGACTGGGTAAGTGACAGTTTGCAAAATTGTCTGCTCTTCCATAAAATACATACTTAAAATAAGGGTTTAGATGATGATGTTCTTATAGCTAATGGGAACATGCACTGACATAACTGAAGCCATCTGGCCACACTAGTGCAAGCATGCTGGTTGGCATTTGGCCCTGCAACATTCACTTTTTGTGAGCTGGAAGACACAGTAGTGCAGAACAGGATTAACATGACTGAAGTTTTGTTCTGTAAGTTGCAATAAAAGAGCTGGTGCAGAGTGTCTGCTTTGGGTGGCTTCTCTAATGCAGCTGCATCAGATTATTTGCACAAGTTTCCTTCCTATAAATAAGTCCGAAACAGGATCAGCTCCCCATGTCCTGTCAATGGCAAGCAGTAACATCTCAGTGGGTCTAATGCTAACCTGCTGGTAACTTCTGCAAGTGTTTCAGACACGTTTTGTCCTGCAGGTCAATTAAGGTTGCTATTCCTGTGAAGAACCAAATTAAGTTAGCAATTTTGGTCTTTACAAGAGATAGGCGTAAAACCATAGCTCCACAAAGAAGAATTTACATCCAGAAAAGGGATTTTTGCCTGTTAGGTGGGAAAATTGCTAGAAATCTGAACAACGTGGGGAAAAAAAATAGCCTTATTAGAGAAAATCTTTTGTTACCCCCCAAAATCTATTGGAAAAATAAGATTCCTGCAAGATTACTTCTTTATCAAAATGGAACTTTATTCTTGAAGAAAGTATACTATGCAAGCATTACATTGCATATAAGCACTGTATGTATATCCATGAAATAAATATATATCTTAGTAGGGATGGACTGGACAGCATACTAGGATTTTTTTCTCTTGATATTTGAAGATGATAAAAAAATGGCAATAGAAAGTTATTCAGGATTAATAGAATGGTGCTATTGACATGTAAACAAAGAGGAAAATAATATATATAGGGTCAGTGATAGTATTTTTAAGAGACCTAGTGTTATAATGCAAGTAAAAGGGAAATGTATATTTCTTTCTAAGGGGGTTGGAAAAATGAGCATGACATGGCTGGGTTGTACTTAAAACTGTGTTGAGTCAACATTCAGCTTGGCCTGCAGGATATAGGAATTACCATTATCTTATGCAGTAAGTTTGGAAATGCATTTGAAGTGCTCATCAGTTCTAGAAAGCATCCTGTAGACATGAAGAGTGAAGTATTTTTCAAAGAAATGCATTTTAGTTTTTCTGCTTAGCTTCCATGTTTTCCATACTAAGCCTCAGAAGAATAGAGGGAGAAAAAAATGGGAGAGGTATCCTAGAAGAGTATTCTTTTTCTCAGCTGACTTGCCCAGTTCAATTCAGCACGAGAGGGCCTGCTGGGCCCCTTGTGTCATTGCAGACAGAGAGAGCTTGGAAAATGCCACTAGACTGTAGCCATATCTTTCTTCTCCTACCTGGTTTTCACGCTCCAGAGAGAAGCTAGCCATCTTCAAGTAGCCAAAAAGTTATTTCACATGCTCATTGCCCTTGAGATTTCATCACACAAAACTGCTCTTTCCTAATACTGTCAAGTCTGAGACATCATATAGCCTACATGTTAGGAACGCTTGTTGTTGCATGTCAAGTATTAGGGGCAGAATAATTGCTGAATAGTGTGGAGTTGGGGAGGAGGTGTGCACATCTATTACAATGCATGGGATTAAGGCAAGAAGTGTATTGCTCTCCTTTTGAGCAAAGCGCTTATGCAGCTGTGTACTCTGTCGGCTTCCATGGACTACTTATGTGTTTGGAATTTGCACATATTCCTAAGTACCTTGCTGAATACATGCTTCAAACAGTGTCAGTGTGAGCATTAGCAAATAACTTCCCTGAGTGCTGGAGAACAGGCAAAACATCCTCCTGTGTTTTTTTAATAAGCTGAGCAGATCTGGAGGAGGGTCTCCTCGGGAGCTGAATGCACCTTGTATTTGATACAGAAAAGGTGGGGAACCGTACTTTCAGGTTGCGTGGCACTCAGTTACGTGGGTTTTGGTGATGCAGTCAAGTCGTACCCTTCAAAAGCATTTCAGGCAGGCCTCAGCATTGTCTTATGTTCTCCTTCTCCTGAAATGCTTCCCAATGAAAGATTTACTTCATTCAGCATGTAGAACTGTTCTGAAAGTAAAAGGGTGCCCCTTTTCCTCTTCCAGGAATGTCATCTCTGAAATGTGTATCAGTTTCCCTGCTGTTCCCTGAGCAGGTGTGGGACAATAAACCATGGGAATAAAGCATGGCCAACCTACTCCCTGCTGTGATGAAGGTTTCAATACAGGTCTGTATCTCTTATGTGAGCCGAAATAGCTCACATGGATGTATCCACCCACATAAATAACCAATATATACTGTACACTCATCAGCCTCTGCACTTTCAGAAATGTTAATAACTAATACTCCACGAGAAACATTTATAGCCTGTAAACACACCATTCATCCACAAATAACCATTCACATTTATATAATGCACTCAGTAAACAAGCTAAAAATACATATTGAAAACGTTGAATAATTATATCTGCCTTACAAATGTATGAGTGATAAGCAGAATTTACAACAGTAGCCATCCACAATAACATATACAGTCTGTGTACATAACACAGCTAGTGCTCCTGCCACACACAGGACAGGAGCTGTCCCTATTGTGTGTGTACACAAAGTGCACACAGTTATTCACAAACACCCACCCACTCACAAATGTGCATACCTGAATCCTGCATATTAGACCACCACCTGAGGACTCTATTATTCCTCCTGAGTACAGGTGCCTTCATACAGACGGAAACGTACACACCGTCTCTCCAGCAGGCAAACCTACGTGTTCAAACGCTTTTCCATCGTACAGCTAAATACTGCACTGCACAGCACAAACACACCATGCAGCCCTCAGCAGCATGAAAGTAATTTGATTCCAGGTATACATTTCTGTCCTGCGATCATTAATGAGAGTTTTTGAGCACACAAAAGCTATATTTCTTTATTTTTCTTCTTGTGGCAGAATAGTTGGGGAACACCTTTCCAATGCAGGAGAGCTAATGAGCTGTGAATGGAGGCAGGAAGGGAGAATTGCTTACAGTAAAGGCTTTGTCATTCAGCTTGATTTTGTTTGAGGGTTTGGAGACTGGAGTGGGAGGGAGGCCAGCATTCCAAGACATTTTATTGTATCAGCTGCTCTCCCGGGCCCAGTTTTTTAACTCTTCTTTTCTTGTGCGTTGTTACCAGTGCTTATATATAGCCCGGCTGACCTGTATTGCTCATACATTTTTTTTTCCCTGTATGATTTTCCATACTTATGCTCATTAAGGCTATTAGTTTTGACTAAACTACATTTCTTAGATTGATCTGAAGGTATCTAGAGACGAAAAATGCAGCTCTTTCCTTGGTATGTGATTCCAGGGAATAATCAACACAACTGTTAGAAATGTACCTTTATTTTTCATTTGAGCTTGCCTGGCTTTAATTTTCAGTCATTGCAAGAACTGTCACTCATTTTTCGGCTTAGATTTACCCCTTTCATTGTTTTCTCTAATTTGTTGTTATGGATATATTACCATTAGAAGTAGCGGATCTTGAAGTGGAGATAAGAGGGAATGTTATTTATGCTCAAGTAATTAATGCCCCGTCATAAGCTCCACACATTGCCAGCCATATCCTCTGCGATACAGGAGGGCGTGTTGCCAGACTGTGTTAAGCAGCAGTTGGGGGGATGATGGAGAGGATACTTAATGAAGTTACAGGGAAACTAGGCAAGCTTTAAGTCCATGCATAAAAGTGGCAGCATTTCAGGGCCAGGGAAACAGCGATAACTACTGAAAGTCTGATTCTGATATTTGCACTGACACTGGTCAGGACTTCGTTTCCAGGGATGCCTGGTCACTTGGGTAGGTGTGAGCAGCAGGAGAACCTAGCTGTTGGCACTTTGTTACACGAAGAAGTCAAGGCCAAATTCTGATCTCACTTACGCTAGGGAAATGGGAAGATACTCCAGTGGAGCCCAGTGGGTCCCTCTGCTTTGCCAACATCTAGCAGACCAGAACTCAGCCTTTGAGTACTAGTGATTGTGCTTTCAGGGAACAGAGGGGAGGGTTGCATTTTCAGACTTTATTGTGCATAAGAAAATGCATATGGAAGTGGTTTGTGTTGAACAGCTGGTGCTGGTGGAATCGCTTTTGCTGAAAAGCAAAGCCTAATTCTGCAGTTTTGCTGGAAGAGGTTCGTTATCTGCATTACAGGACTGTCAAGGCATCCTGTTTAAGCTAGAATGAGGTAGCACAAACATGCAACTACTTTCCCAAGGAACATGAAATCTAACTAAAGTCACACTGAAGTCTGAGTTTCACATGTTGATAGGAATGCAATTCTAGAGCAACTTCAGTGATGCCACTGGTTAGCAAGCACTGGAGGTCACTTGTGTAGGAGGCAAATACAGAATTTAGCTCAGTGGGGTGAGCTGAATGAGTGAAAAATAGTTAGCATGGTTTAATTAACATCAGTAAAATCAGGAATAACTCCTCAGAATTAATGCTAAATTTTGGTTGCTTCCATGAGATCAGAACCAGGGCATGAAGTGGTAAAAAAGGCTCTGCCTTTTTTCACAAAGTGTTTGAATCATAGTCCGTTCAAGTCTGTGCAGGGAGAGAGGAGAAAATCAATGACCTTTCCTATCCTGGGAGTAGAAATGAGCTGAGCGGTGCAGCACAGTATTATTTGCTGCTCTCTAACTCTCTCTTTAGTCCTGCAGAAACAAGACTGGCTTTGTGCATGTCAGATGTAGAGTCCCTGTTAGTGCTTCTCTACAGAGAGGGGGCAGGTGCAGCACTCTGCAGCGCAAAGCTGAGCCTTTAAATTAACATTAAACAAATATTGTAAATATCAGTGGGCAAGGAGGAGGGGAAGCATGTTGGCCAAGCCATCTAAATACGTTTCTGCTTGCCAAATGAGATGGCAAGACTTCAGTGTCTCATGAATCGAGCTCTCCTTGGTCTATTCAAAGCAAGAGCAGGAGAGACAGGTAGGTGGTTCTAGCTGCAGAGACCCCATCACCCCCAGTGCACACGGAGGGGCTGTGGGATTTAATTCAGCCTCATTTAATAACAAATAGGGCAAGTTATTTGAGGAAGGGTGATTCAAAATTGAAACAACTCTGTTCTTTCAAGCCTAATCTTGTAATTGAAATATTCATGAAGATCCTCATTCAGCATAAGACTATTGTGGGAATATTTAAAGAATTTAATGATTTTGCTGTTACAATGTGCAAATTCAGCAACACTAGCCTGCATTTTCTGAGTGCAAATAAATCTTATTTTTGACCCATCACTCTTTCAATATACCTTTGCTTAAGGGAATTTTATTCAGCTTGAACAAAATGGTGTTTCTGTAGCATGCACAAACAGCAACTGTGTGCTAGGCTGAGAAAGCACCAAACTAATCATTCAGGTTGATGAAGGTTGCTGGGGTTCATGTCACAAAAACCTAATCTTCAAATATGTTATTTTTAAATTGGGCTTTGGTCCCCAAATCCTGCACGGATTTACAGCTCAGAAAGCTAAATGTGGATAAAGCCAAAGGTTAATAAAAAAATTCTATGAATCTGTGTTTCTGTCCCATAGAGGAAGCAAATGCCTCCCCCCTTCCACCCCTGTTACCCAAACATCCAGTACTGCTCACGGATGCCTGTGTGCAGCTAACTAAGCAGCGAAACCGAACCGTCTATTCCCATTGCTCGAAAGTGAAAGAAATGCACCATAGGAAATCCTAGAAATAGGACAGCTTGTCAGATAAAATACCTGACGAGAATCAGGATGGCAACTCAAGCCCTCCGTGTTTATGCAGATTTATCACTGAATGAGAAGAAAAACTCGCAGTAACAGGAAAAGTAATGACGGTAAATGCTGTTCAGTATTCATACCCCCCCATGTTTGTTCCGGGTTGTTCTATCATGTGTCCGTCATTTTCATGCCAAACAAATGAGCAGTACAATCACTACTGAATTCACGCCCCATCTGCCTCCCTCGCATACGGTAGCAGAGCTCAGCTGTTTCTCTTCCTCCCAGAATAGAAAGAGGAGAGACAGATGCCAGGTGCAGGCAGAGAGAGTCATTGCCTGATGGACCCTTGAAGGAAGGCCATGAGGGGCTTGTCCTTCCCCGAGTGAAACTTCTCTTGGCTGCCAAGCTGCATAAAGAGACAGACCACATGGCTGAAACAGCGATCGGGAGAGGAGAGGGAGTAGGACCCTAGATCCTGCGGGGCAGCTGGAACAACGCTCCAAGTACCTTTCAGTAGCAGAGGAAAGACATTTTTTTTTCACATTTAATTTCACAATGTCAGGTTTTATTGAATCATAGTCGTCTCACAGCCTTGTGCTTCCCCCTGCCTGTTTTTTTCTGCCCATCTGCTTTCAGCCTTCTTTCAGCGGGCTTGGGAGCTCCTGGGTGCAGGACTGCCTCTGTTGTGTCTGCAGAGCAGCCAGCGCAGCAGGGCTGAGCCTTGCAGTTATTCCTGCAATACACATGATAGACAACCGCAATAATGAACTGAGTGAATAACTGGTCCTAGCTGGTATAAATGAACAGCTAGCCTAGAACAAAGTGCTGTGCTTCATTACATACAATATTGAAGAACGCAGCATAATTGATGGCTGAGGCAACGGGCTGGGACTCCGAACTTTTGCTTTATCCCTGACTTCCACTGACCCCTGGTACAATTCTGAGCGAGTGGGTGCTTACACGTGGTGCTTTGTTTGTCGTATCTCTTTAGGCTCCAGTTCAGGAAGACCCATGAGCATGTTCTGAATTTTAAGCTGGCTGATTTTCTGAGTTGGGATTGATGACTGCAATTTCACTGAGGCAGGAGTAATTTTTTATTCTGGGTTTGTACAGCAGAGAAGTGGGATACTGTCACGGGGCATCGGAGAGCCCTTTAGGGAAGGGTAGGTCATCTTGCCTGTGATTTCTCTCTGGTCAGCATGGTCACTGATGTGGGTAGGAACCAGGCTTGTCCGGGAAAACCTTTGGGGGGACCAGATTGGATAGCAGACTCGGGCACAGGCAAGTGAAGCAGTGACCAGGTCTGTGTCCCGCCAGGCAGCCAGACAAGCCTTAGGACGGGGCTGTTTGACGGTTGCGCAGACGGAAATGCAACACCTTGCTGGGGACTGCTCACTGAGCCCTCTGGCCCTGCTGGTTCTCGCCAGCCAGAGCACTGATTTGAGTCTTTGTCAACCAAAATCAGCCGGTGCTTTCCACTTATTTTATTGCACAGTGCCCACAGCCAGAGAGCCCTAAGGAGCATTCATTCTGGTGTACAACCCATGCACTAACGTTGTTTTTCCATTGCATTTTGGATAGTAATGCACCACCTTTTCTTCCATGTCTGCCCTGCACCTCCTATTCCACAACTGACCTTCAGCCCCTGAGGCATGTGATCAGTTTGTGCCTTGTTTTGATGGTTGATGGGGGGTTATGTAGTGTTCAGAGTAAAGACAGTTTCTGCACCTGGAATGGTAGTTGTTCCATTTGCATAAAACATATTCATTAAATTGCCTGAGCTGTTGTACTCTTCAGATGAGCTTTCTCCCTCCCTAGATCTTGGCCATTTCAGGCTTTATTTATGGCTCTCCTGACCTTTTCATTACTCAGTCTCTCATGGATCCTGTCCTCTGTATGTTACCACATCAGTTTTTCTTGTCCTGGTTGACATTTAATTTTTATTAACTGTAGATAAAGCTGTTTTTCTTTGTTTTCCACACACTCTTCTTTTGCTGCTCTTTAGGTGGTAGAAGCTGTCATTCCACAAACACATGGGAGAATTTCCTTTCTTCAAATTCTGAGATTTTCCAGCAGGAAACAGAAATATATATGTAAGGTATAAGGTTAACAATATAATTCCCTGCTGGGAATTACAGATTGGGTGCATGAAAATGAGCCTCACTGGTGACCTGCAGGGTCTAAGTGTGTTCCTCGGTACCTTGTGACACACAGAAGGTATCCACTGGGCACTCGAAAACCCTTCTGTGCCTCCTTTTGTGCGGCTGGCTCTCCTTCCTATTTGGGCACAAAGTGGGAGCACATGATTATCCTTTGGGTATGCTGGAGAGACGCATATTGAGGTTTCGAGGCTGTGCTTAACATATTTGCCATGTCTTTAGACGAGAAATCTCTTATTGTTACTCGTTTAACTGAAAAATCACAGTGAGTCAAAGTATATTAAGCAGAAAGCAAGTAAAGGCACTTACTGACCAACACATCCTGAAGAGGAGTACTTGTGAGAGACACAGGTGGAGAAACACTTCCATTAGTGCCTCTTTATCTGGGACCTACGTTGACCATTCCTAGTATTTAACAGAAGCTTTCCTTTGCTCCAAAATCACCTTTTTTCTTCTGCATTTCACTGGCTAATTAGCAAATCCTTGCCTCGAAAAGACAAAATTCTCTCAATTTTTTGGTGATTTATTTTGGATGTTTCACTGTGAAGTGTCCTACATTGAATGTATAATCTATTTTAATCTGCATACAAACATATTTATACAAACATGTAATTGAAATAGATGTATAGCTCATTTCTGACACTAATGGATGGTAGAAAAGCATAAGCTAATGCCAGATCTCACTAAAATTAAATACTTCAGTTCTGCTCAACAGAGCAACTCTAATTTGCAAATGCCACCTCAACTAAAAAGTTCTCTGTCTGAATATGAATATTATGTTCTATGTTCCAAAATAGTTGAATATTTCACCTTGCTTTTAGGTGAAAAGTCAAAAATGGATCTCCAAATTTCCCACTGGGCATTGGTATTGTTTACTGACCAATAGTATTTGGTACTCTGTGTACAAGGGAATATCAGATGTCTGGAAGAATTAATGAATATTCAAGGAGTTCTGTTTTGCAGCGATCTCCAGCTGATAGCAGCGTTCATTCATACGCATTTAAGTAAAGCTTAGATCTGATCATTTTTCATAGGCCTTCTTTAGCAGGGAGAAAAACAATCAGGCTGTACTTTTATAGAGTGAATTTGAAATTAAAATTAGACATTTAGGTGTCATTTTGGTTGTAAAGTAGCCCATAGTTCTGATGGGGGGGTAGGGCAGGAATTCCAGTTGTGTTTAATTTGCATGCAAAAGACTTGGTTAGACAAAGTATGAAGAATTCTTAGATGCACATCATATTTCTGTAGTGTGCAGGGCTTTTCAACACCATCACCAGATTAGTTCTTGGAAGCAGTTGTTCTCTATATTAACATAATATGTTCCACACACGGTAAAACAAACTGTTTGGCCTTTCAAATGAGAGGACCCCCAATCTTCATAAATATTGAATTGTAAAATCCCTGTATTGGGAATACAGCTAATTCTTTTCTTTTTCACCAGCTGTGAACTGCTACGTGTGATGTATGGTACAAACTCGCCAGGAAAGAGGAGAAAATTGAAAACACTACCCCTGTGGGTTCCCTTATTAGACTTGAAGTGACTGTGAAATTCACAGGACACAGCTCATTAAAACAAGGCTGGCAATCTGTGACCTCTTGAGTAGGAAGATAAGATCCATGCTGAAAAACAGGCTGTTGCCTTCATTGTGGGGTAACTAAGCTACAGAGGAGAAAAATGTGAAAAGCTGCTTATTAACCCACTTGTTACCAAGGCACACAGGTCCTTATAAAGTGCATCTTCCAGAGGATGGGTAAGCAGAGGCCAGGTCACTCTGTCCCAGCTCCAAATGAAGCAGTGGGACCCCTGGGCAGTTGTCATTTCCCAGCACAGCTCCCACTCGGTAGTATGCAGTGCATAACGTGAAAATTTCCGTGCCCGTGTATTTCATCCAATAAAACAGAAATTCAGCACACTGCAGAGCCATGAGGTAGTTGCTTTATTCTTATTACTGAGACTTTTAAGCTGTATTTGAGTATAAGGCCCAATGTTTGCAGTGGACTCCCTGAGCCAGGGGGAGTGTATCAGCAGGAGGAAAGTTTCGGGGATGCCCAGAGCTCCCCCATGGAACAGCAGTCCCCTTGGGGAGTGTGGTGCTGAACTCCGGCTGTTCAGTAACTGGGATTTAGCAGCACCACGCTTTGGATGTCGAAAATGTAACTTACAGGAAGAAATGTCCTGACTATTGTAAATCAACATAGCTTTATAGAACTGTCTGAAGCCAGACAAGACTGCAGTCTGCTGCAGACAATCTGACTTGCCCTCAGGCATAAGTCCTTTAAATTCCTGTGTGAGTACACACTATCTAGGGTGCTTTCTATTATGTTAGTACCAAGCCTGGTACAGTGCAGTTTGGTACTGAGTATTCAGCTACGGGTTGTTTTCACTGAAGAAGAGAGCAGGATGATTTTTCCATTAACTTACTCCAGGTTCTGATAAATCCCATTCTCATACCACTAGAACCTGGCGAAAAAAAATATGTCAAAAAACGTTAGCATTTGCTGCTTGAAAAAGCAGCTATTCTAGTAGTTAGGTTCAATCCGTAAAGTGATCATCTAATTCTAGTCTGACATTTTCTGTAAGTGAATAAACCTGCATCTTAATTCTATGCCTGTCAAAGCTTAAATAATGCAACATCAGCTTTTAACATGATTGATCCAAATAAAGGCCATGAAAAATGTAGCCTGGTTGGAAACATTCAATGAAATAATACATCTCAAAGAGGGTTCCCCCCATCCCTGCTAATGTGAAAGAATTGAATTGTGGGAAAAGAAAAAATGAGATGAGAACACTTAAGCTGCTGTCGCTCTGCGTGAGGGAGAGTAGAAGCTGAATACAAAATGGGCTCAATAATTATGAGCGAGATTCATGCTCTAGTGAACTAGGAAAGACTGCTCTGATGCCTTATGAAAATCAGGTTCTCTTGAGGCGTGCCAAATTAGATTTCCAAAATGACCAGTCAGTCACATCTGAAAATCTTGGCTCCACTCTTCACGGAAGAGGAAAGAATTAGCAACCCTTATTTTTGACATGTGGAGGATTGGTACCCTATTTGTAACATTCCCTTAGGAAGAATGAGAAGTGGGAGTTCAAGAAACAGTAGTCTTATAAATTTCTCATGCCTTTTGTGCCAATCTTACCGCTCATTTCAGGGACATTGAAGGATGTAAAGCTGTCTGACAGTAACAGTAAGGAAAGCACTTTATGCTGTTATGGTAGTTGTCCATTATACATGTGAAAGTATCTGTAGTCTCTGAGCCATTGATTTTTATTATTATTATTATTATTTGTTTATTTGGTTTTCAACTGAAAATAGGTACTAAATTCATCCTGCTGTAATTCTGACATAAAGAACCATCCTTTTCCTTATTCAAGTCAATTCAATGATTCACTTCTTAAATAGTCTACTGATTGTCTCAAGGTTGAAATTACTGTCTTTGTAAAATGATTGTGAAACAGAGGTCTGGCTCCTAGACGTTTTATTCTTCTAATAGTAGTTTTAGTAAGTGAACTTAACTTTACTGCGGGTAATCTTGTGTGCAGGGAAGCTCAATAATGCTGAAAAGGAGAGGTCTTTTCAAATGTCCAGACTGCACAAAGCACAGAAAAGAAGATAGTTAGGTGGGCTTGTAGAAGGAAAGAGAGAGAAAAAAGCAACAAGAGAAAGAAAACAAGGCAAGAAAACAAAGAAAGGAAGAAAATTAGGAAATTACATGTTTATTTTTAGGAAGTATTTATTCTTAGACATGGTAAATTGCAGCCAGGCTGGGTTCAGTAAAGCATTTGTACGCGATGTTCTGATACACAGGCATCCAAATAACCTTCAAGAGCCCAACACAGGGGGTACAGGTTGGCCAACCCTCCTTTAGCATGGTTCATCCCAGGAAAAGTGTCTGATTTCTTTTGCACCTATGCTATTAATAACTGAGGTGGAAGAGAAAACTAATAGGTTTTGAACACTAGGATCATTCTTTAAAGTCAAATTATATCTGGCACACACATTTATTTCCATCCCAATTAAATATATGACCCTCTTTCTTTAAATAGTGTACATTCCAAAGATGAAGTAGGAAGTTACTGGAAAGACACTAAACTGATATCAAGAGGATTCATATTTCATGTCTAATTGTCACTGAGACGGATGCTCTGGGGATATTTCCAAGACTACGTTTGGGTTAGTAGCCACTCTGAACACATCCGACTGAAGTCATAGCAGCCGGTGAAGGATGGGAGTGATGAGGTGTCCTGCAAGGCAGTCCTAAAGCCTGTAGGATGAGCTGGCACAGCCTGGCCTTGAGATTACACAGGGAATCTTTAGCACTCCTGGCAATGCGGGACAATTTGTTCAGTGATTAAATTACAGGTGTGGGGCTGTTTGTCTTAAACTTGGTTCCTCAGATGGGTTGGTCATGAATCCGTGTCTGACCACACTGACCCCTTGCTGGATGTTTGTGCTCTCACTATTGCTGGACACAGAAAATTGCAGGAAATTTGCAGCTTGGTTGAAATATACACAAAAAATCTAGGACCCTGCTGAGAGGATGCTCTTCTTACATAGCTTCAACTCCAAACTGTTTGCAAAGAGAGAAGGGATAAACTGGGCAGCAACTGTGAAGGACTGGATTGAAGATACGCTCCCTTGCTGCTTGTAACTCAGGCCAGAACAAATGGGGCCTCTCCTCTCCACCCTCGATAGCCCTAAGTGCTGACAGCAACCCTGGTTGCTATTTGTTTTCCCTCTTCCTATCAGAGCACATGGCTGTCCAAAGGAGGAATCCTTTCACGCCTATCTGCAAGGTCCTTGAGAGGTGTTAAGAGTAAACTAGGTGTGAACAATGGATGAAGTGGGCACACACATGGAAGCTGAGGTGTGAAAGCATTTGCTCAGTAAAAATAGAACTAGGCTGTTGGCAGAAAGAGGTGTCTCTAACAGATAAACCCGGCAGTGACTGACAGGAGCTGGGTTTGGGTTTTAGTAATGCATCAGGCTAAGTCTCTTGACCTTATGAGGATGGACAGAGAGTGTAGCAGGACAGGTGAATTTGTAATTTGTTCCTTAACATCAATGGAAAGGAACCTCTCCAGATTCTGTACAGAACAGAACCACAGAATGGCTGAGCATGGAAGGGACCACTGAAGATCATCTAGTCCAACCGCCCTGCCGAGCAAGATCAAACAATCTGTACCAGAACAATCAGAACGACCAATACCAGCTTGTAACCTGTGCCTATCACATAATATGCTCAAATGGGATAGAGAATAAATGAGGGATCACCAGCTATTACTGATCCAAAGAAAAATCACGGGCTTTACTCCTGTTTGACTTTGGTGGGCTTTATTGTGGAGAAGCTGCAGCCCTTGCGTCCTTAGCCTGCATCTCGATGGTCCTCTTTGATCATCCTTTGGCACTGGAAAGCTTGTCTGTGTGCGTAGTTTTAAAGAGTGAAGGTGAAATATTTATAAATCAAGCTGGTTGAATAAGCAATAAATTGCAGTGTGGGTTTGATATGAACATCCCTCATGTATAACCGTCATACTACAGATTGCAATACTGCCTTCAATCCACAGATCTCATACATCCACATCCCACAGAGATCAGCATATTACAAGCAGAAAGCGATTTACCAGGCAAGTCACAGTTCCTGTCTGTATTACTATACGGTATATGGCACATCTGATGTAAATGTAGCTGGAGTGCCATAGAGAAACCTGTTTTGCAACACAAACAAAGAGCATTAGACTAACAGATGTGCTATTCAAGAGATAGATATCTCCTTTGGATTTACACTCTTTGGCCTGCTGTTTGTTTTGCTGCCTCACTCAACAAGCTACTGTGCAAGCTCTAACCTGTCTTCTTTGATGCCAGAAAGGCTACAGCATAACATGGAATAACAACTGTGGACTATCCCGTGTAGGCATACAGAACAATCTCCCAAATGGACAAGGAAATAGGGGCAGGGACAGGAAACGTGAGCCAAGCAGTGGATCTATTGAAATCAATGGGATTTTTGCCACTGGCTTCAGTGGATTTCAGATGGGCCTGATGGGAGCGAACACTGTGAATGAAATTTCAGACACCCCATGGCTATAGACGCACTTACTTTTAAAAGCATTAATAGCGCATCTAAATTTAGAGTGCTGCACTTTTGTTTCATTAAGAATTCTACTTTGGTTCCAGATAGACTGCACTGAATCTGTCCCCAAAATGGCCCACGCTCCATTCTGCCCGATGCACAGCATAGCAGGATTCTTTATTTTTAAAATGGCCTCATCTAACCTGCAGCTGCTAGGAACTTGGTGTCTTTTCTGCATTCGTTCTCGTTCTTGGAATTTGAAACTCTGCTACACTCTGCATGTAATGGAGCAAGTGTTGCTCAGCTGAAATCACTAAAAAGAGCTGATTTCAGCCTAAAGCAGAATAATGAAGCCTTCTATGGATGTCTACATAGAAAAAAAAATATCAAAAACCACACACATACTAGTTTGCAAACATTACTCATGTTTGAATTTCCCTTCTCTATCATCTGTGAGCAAGCAGTCAGATGCATTCACATGTTTCTCCTACATGGGGAAGCTGATAGACAGAGTTGCTGAAAATCACAGTCTTCAAATAAACAGCACTGCTGCAAATGCAAATCAGGCATCCTAATGCTCAGCCACCTCACCCCTTCTTTAGGCACTGAGCATCCAACTTCCAGGACTTCAGATGATCTCAAGAGTCATTCTGATGGGCCATATGCTGTATGAAAGCCAGCAGAAGCCTCTGGAGGAAACAAGAGTAGACATTACAGAAGTCAGGGACCCTGGCCCAAACCTTGGAAATCATGGACAATGATGCACAGGATCATCGACAATACATGCATAGAAACACTGCAGTGTTCAAGTGGAACCCATGATTTCTGGTACCAAAAAGGGAAGGTACCTGTTCAGGGGAAGAAGGAGTACTTCTTTTAGCTGTAGAAGATTTCCAGGATTTGTCATTCTAGGATTTGCACCAGGGAGAAACAAGATCAAATGCTTTAAATCACAATATATTATACTTCCCCAAAACATTCTGGTAATGCCTCTTTTTGCCCTTTTTGTGAAAGTATACCTCAGTGTGGACCTATTTGTGTATCTAGGAAATTGTATTATTTTAAAAGGCTGAGAGCTTGTGTCACTTCAGCAGATGGACTCGAAATCCCTATTTTGCATTTTGATCATTTTCCTTGCTGGCCTCGTTTGTTAAGGGCCAGTAGGACTGTTAGACCAAAGGCACTTTTTATGATCTCATGGGATTCAGTAAACCTGACTTTCTGTTTTCCATGGAAACCAGAGTAGGAAATAGTTAACGAAAAGCTCTCCAGCTCTACAGTGTGAGGGATTAGGTGAAGAGGTTTTACTTGTTTGTATGTTTGTTTTCAAAGAAAGGTAAATAAGAGCACGATGCTCAGAAGCAGACCAGGACAGTGTTCTCTGGATCTTCAGGCAGAGTGTGTTCCTGGGTTTCAGTGTCTACTCTCCAAACCTTCCTACCTGTGTGTGTGGGGACCTTTCTCACACTCGCACCCAGACTGCAGATCTTGTCTGAGGAGCTCTGACCAACTTTGTGAGCTGATTTGGTCTAAAACTTGCCAAAGTGCCCGCACAACTGGAGTACTCAAAGCAAGACAGCTCTGTGCCTCCCCTTTTTAGAAGAGTAGTGCCAGCACCCCCTTAGAGCCCAGGCCACTCTCATTTAACCTGAGATTCCTGCAAAAGCAAGGGCATCATCAACTTTGCACATCAGCTTCCCGATGCAGCTTGCTGGTCTGTGCCAGGATCCACCAAGCTGTCGGTGCTTGGGCTTGAAAAGTAGTGGAGAGGCCAGAGACCTGGGCTGCAGCCAGAAGGATGTTTATGAATTAATGTGGAGCTGTGTCCCGGCAGATGGGTGTCCACTTGGGGTGGCTGAGGGGAAAAGTTTTAATGTGTACTGACCTTCATCCTCTCGTGCCTCAGTTTCTCCTTTCCTATGAAACGCGGTATCTCCCTCTTGACTGTTCCGTGGCTTTACCAATAAAATGTTAATGTGTATAAGGGATGCATTAACGGAGCTTTGTTGTTGGTTAAGCTTTCTCCTGTGTATCTGGACTGTGGAGAAAAATCTCCCTGCTGCTCTCCCTTGGTATTTTTTCATAGCCAGTCACGTCCCTGACAGCTCAACAGCTTTTCCTTGGGGAACAACCGTCTCCTGCTTTTTCCCTGGGAGGCCATGCAGGAAAGAAGAGCTATGATTTAACAGCGGAGCAAAATGCTCAAAGCCCCACAAACATGTAGAGATTAAATGCCTCCCCCCACCTGGATTCCCAAGTAACTTGCAGAGTCTCAGCATGCTGTATCTGGAACACAATTGTGTCTGGAAAGAAACTATCTGGGTATTATACAGCACAGGGCATACTTTTAAGTCCTTTCTTCTTCCTATTATCCCCCTTTTCGAGGTCTTTCTCTCTTTGATTTATGGATTTGGAGACCATCTTTAATTATATCCCTCGAACAGCTGCCTGAAGCGACGCTAACCAGGAGTTAGACAGATGCAGTGTGCAGCCCTCCCGGTCTGCATGGCAACATGCTGTGTGGATGACCATTAATACACAGTGTGAAGGGCACAGTTGCCTGTAGCTGTCCTATTTGGGGTATGAACATGTTCAGATCTGCTTGTGCATGCACACAGACCCCGTCATGCACACACACTTGTACACATTTTTTCTCTGCTCCACAGCCAGTACACCAGAGTGACTCCTGCAAGGGGCATATTAGACACAAAATCTTCCAGTGAGGGAAATCATCCTGGATGTAATGCCTAAAGGCATTTTCAGAGCTGGGAAGTAAGGGCTCACTTATTTCCTTTAACACTTACGCTCAGAGATGAATGGCAATGATGAAAATCCATCGCAGTGCAGAGAGGTCTGCACACATTCTCACTTGGCATCGTGCTGCAAGCACCCTGAAGTCAGTTTGGGTCTGGAAACTCAGCTCTCCCTCCATAAGCTGCTTTGTAAGGCTCTGTCAAAAATCACAGCCAAAGGTGGGACTGCCACGTCTGAGTGTGAGGCCAGGAGGGCATATCCAGCTGCCTCGGGCTCTGGGACGGAGCAGCAGCATGCACTTCCATCTCACTCATGTTGCTGGAGGTGTAGTTGCCCAGTCAGTCCACACCAAGGCATGAACTGCTATAGCTTCACACCACCAGCAGCACTGCCACCTTTGCAAGCAGGATTAGAGCTCCCACATGGTTACAGAGTCTGCAGTTTAACCTCTTGCTGAAGTGTGGATAGAGGCCATGTCTCCATCACCAGCCTGATGCATACACCGATAGGAATATCTTCTGGGAGCCAGGTCCTGAGGCTGAAAGTGCTGACTTGTGCAGGCCTTCTCTTCTCCACTGAATGAGGGATCATGCTCTACTGTGCATGGGAGGGTGCAAAATTGGAGCTTCTACTTTTTCCATCTGTGAGGAAATCCTATTTCAGCTCCCATAAATTATTTCACACAAAAAGGCTTGCAACAGCTTTCCCTTGGAAGTAGTGAGATTGTTGTCAAAGCCTCAGGAAACCCCTTTGATGTGGGGCAGGCAACTGGGAGAGATGGTAATGAGATGCTGGGACAACTTCAATCACCAGTGAGGGAGATCAGCATTTCTGAAGCTGACAGAGCAGCACGTTGCAAGGACTATCATGCTGTCAGCTCTACACTGACAAACCAAAGGGGTAAGGAAATGGCTGATTAAAAGCTTACAGATGCCCCAGACTTTACTGCGTTAGGGACATGGCTCTGAAGGAAGTTCTGAGCTTGCAGATTTCTGGAAAGACTTTTTTTGGTTAGCAACTGAGGGGAGCAAACATTCATTCAGGTAGCAGATCATATTCTTATGTCCACCTGGCTGATGCAGGACTCCACAGAGTCCCTTTCTCCCTGTGCTGCAGCCTGTTTAAGTTGTAAATCATTTGGGACAGGAAATCTGTCCTTCTCTTCTTACACAGCTCAAAATAGAAAGGGATTTCAGTCCTGGGTGGAGCATATTGATATCGCAGTTATAAATACAATGCTAGTGACAGAACTCTTTGGTAAAATGGCTTTGTGCCCAGCTACATTAAGGCCTTTAAGCAAAAGAAGTAATGAACTAGATCTGAATCCTGCAGACAGAGATTGTTTCCAAGTCCTACTTATTAACATTCAGCTTCACCTCCCTTGTGTTGCCAATCACAGGCCACTTCTGTGGCTGTTACTGCAAGAACTTACATGGAAATGCTGTTTTAGGGACCTGTTCTAAGCCATTTCCCGGCTGGAGACAAGCAGGGGCAGCCCACACTCGCCCCCCGGATACGTCACCCGCTGCAGCTCGGGAGCGGATGCATTAGCCACTTCCTGATACTTAACCTGACCTTTCCCATCCTTCATCTCTCGCATAAATACTCCTACTGATATTTCTTTCCGGGGCCAACGGGTACAGTAAAATATCCTGCCACTTGCAAATCCTGCAGTCTGGAGGCAATTTGACCTAGCTGTAGTGGCACGAGCTTGTCTCCAGAATTCTGCTAACGTTACGTGATGGTAAATGGGTTGCTTACCTTCCCCTAGCATCTGTCTAGACAAGAAACTTTCCCTGATAGTGGCTGCCTTCTGCGCAGCTCCCGTAAAAATAGCAAAGATGCTAAATACAGTCCCCAAGCCAAATTCCTTGTGGCATAGCTCTGCTGGAATCACAAGAGGCAGGATCACAGTTCGGCATCCTTTGCTGAATAAGGCAGAAAGATGCAGAGGAGTTTTGAGCTGGGCTAACTCTTGAAAGTCTGACTGTAGATCGGAAATACAGATTATATGCCAGGCTTTTTTTTTTTTTTTTCTTAACAAACGTACTTCTGGTAACTTGAAAGTACCATTGGGAATCTTGCCTGTTGCAAGCATGGCACTGGTGAGAATAACAAAGAAATTACATTTCTGTGGCTGGGATTGCTACTCAAAATTTAAGAAGAGACTAGCTTCTCGCTAGAATGCACCATTTTTGCTTTTTTATTTTTTTCTAATGAAATCATTTCTTCAGGAAAGACAAGGGAATTGCTTTTTTCCTAAGTGGACATTTTCATGAAAAAATAATTTCCAAGTTTTCATTATGTTTTTGAACAAGGACTCAAAAGAGAAACATTTGTTTCCTCCCCTGGCATCCTGCAAAAGGGAAAAAAATAGGAGAAAAATAGCGAAAAATAAATAAATTCCCAACACATTTTTGTGGACAAACAGAAAATACGTTAAAGCTTGCTCATTTTGAGGCACCAGGAATTAGACTAGTATTTTAATAACTCCTCAGAAAAAAAACCTAATTATTTTTGGTGGATTTCAGCTGTAACTCCCTGGCAACACAGACTGACCAGTAAGAGGCAAGAAGGAGCAATGGGGCTTTGTTGACAGGCAGACCTCGTTACCCCTCCCAGGCACTCAGGGTAACTCCAATAAGTTGCTGATTGCTTCTGAGGGAGTAGGGTGTGGAGAGGAAGGTGTAGGATTTGTTAGTTGTGGTTTTTTTTTTTTTTTTCCTTTTCTCTTTTTTTTTTCCTGTGATGAATAATATGGGTGGAATTTGGTTTTGCTCAGGAAAAAAAAAAAAAAAAAAAGTAGCTTTGGTTTTGCTGGAGCTCTGTGGCAGTGAAATGTGCTGTTGCACATGGTGTGCTCCTGCTCCTTGACCTCGCTGCTGCTCAGCTTGCTGCTCTGAGCTCTCTGTGTACTCATGAAGTGAGTTCAGTGCCTTCTGCCTTGCTTCCTCAAGGAAAAGAGCAACAGCCATGGAGGAGAAGGGAGGTAAGGAAAACCAGGCATAAATTGCACGTTGCCCTTGCAGTGGTGTGCAGGAAGACAGTTGGCTTTTTCCCGATGTCTCAAGCCTTTGAGGCACGATTATTTGGTCCTCAGGGTACTCAGCGATGGTGCCCTTCTCAGGGCAGGATTTGTCCATGCCCTGTTTTGTGGGGCAGGTAACCAGTAGGTTACAAACCCGCTGTGGTTGCTTAAAATCGCTTGCTGTGTTTTGGGGTCTGGTTGTGCTACCTGTTGTTTGGGCGATTGATGTTTGCATTAGCGTCAGGCAGTGATCAAACGCACGCTGCATCTCTGCTAACAGCTGCTTTGCCAAGTGGTCCCAGTTCTTTGCACTAACAGAGGTAGTACGTGGGAGTCTGGACGTTATACTGCTCCACCTGCCTGGCTCTTGCTAACAGTACCGACTTGCTTGCCCCAAAGCCCCTTTTGCCCCTACCTCTCCTTTAATAAGCTTTATGTTCCTTGAAGTGTGCCTCGGCCACGGCACGCAGCAGTCCCGCAACCTGCATCTAATGTAGCACGTCTCACGGTTTTGTGTTTCAAAATATTTCATGTTGCTGGCTGATGACACCCTCCCCTTTTGTAAAGATGGAGAAACCGAAGCACAGAGCAGAAAAATAATGTAATGGTCTTAACGTAAGATCTCAGAACAATTCTGAAGGGAAACTTATAGTGTAATATCCCTGCTGTGTCCTGTGCCCTCTCTAATAACCTCACTGACCTCCTCCTCAACTCCTGACCAGGACTGTACCTTTCACAGGCCCCGTCTCTGCAGTATATCTCCTGTGTCCATCTGTCCCATTGTCCTTCTCTAGACGCTCAGAAGCGCTCATCTTTTTCCTCTCAAATTCAGTATGAAGCTCTCTTTCATGCTGCTGAAATCCCTGACACAGGACAATTTCCATCCTGCTGAGATAATTAACCTTTCTGCTTTTCCAGTACTTGCAGTTAGTAGGTAGGGTTTTTTCTTTCTCTCTCTCTCTTTCTTTAATTGAGGCCCTGATTGTCACCTGACTGTCCTGGTCCACAGGCACCCCCTTCATTGCAGCCTCAGCAGGGGTCTAATGATAGCTTCAGACATCAGCACGACAGTGACACTGAATGCTCCTGGTTAGTAACCTCATGTTAGTAACACGCAGTTCTTGATGGCCTAGTGGAGGGCAAGGAGTGAAGAGATTGCCCACTCGCCTTTGTTCCAGCCCAAGGGCCCGGAGGGCTTGCAGGTGCTGCCATAGTTGGATGCTTCTTCAGCCTAGGTGTAGGGGAGCTCAAGATTTAGGAGGACTGACCCAGGCTCTGCCCCTGGCTGGTCGCTTACACAGTATCACAAAGTGATTTCTAAGTAGGTCAAACACACACTTCTTGAGAGTGTCATAAATATATCTGTGCCAGACAGAGGAAGAGCTGCTTTACTGGGTTGATATATGCTTTCTCTTTACAATTCAGTGGGGTCACTGCCTTTTCTTCTGTCCCCAGCGTGTGGTCCTTCCTGTATGTTCAGGAAGCACCAACCACCTCTCCTGAAAACAGCAACACTCAAAATCACCAAGAACAGGCAATCCAAGCTGCCCTTTTCAGTCCCTTGATCTTTAGCAAGGAGTTAATAGTGGAGTCAGCTCTGCCGCGAGGTTTCACTTTATGAAATTATTTCAGGTTGATCACAGCGCATTATGAAGGGTTTCTAGTCATTAATAGGAACTGAGTTCCTACTGTATGAAGATTAATTTGCTGCATCAGCCATCTATTGGTGAATAAGCCGTGTGAAGATGCAGGCAGTCCAGCTATTAGCATGTTTATCAGGACAAATAGTATGCTGGAAGAACGCCTGCACAGAGCGGCAGCTTCTATTTCTTTCCAGATGGTACCAGCAGGATTCAAGAATACAAAGTGTTTGGCCAGGAGCTACACCAAGCAACGGGGTCTCTAAACCCATGTCTTGGGATTGCTCAACATGATGTGGGCTTCTGCTGTGTAAAAACATGATTTTACAAGGCTGAGCTGCTGGGGGGTGCTGTGAGGCACTGAGCTCCTCTTGCCCCATGCTCAGTCCTGCCCCTGCCTTGCCTCTGGCTCCTTACCTATTTCCAGTTTTCAAATTTCTCATTGCTGTCCAAGTTTCTATCTCTAAACTTATATTTCCCTTTCCAGAGGGAGTTGGATCTGTCTGTCGTCCAGTTTCCTTTGCTTGTCCTGCCTAAATTCCCCCTAGTCTGACTGTCTCGATGGGGAGCATACTCCATGCTCCCATTTCCTTCTCCTTGACTCTTTGCTCAGTTATGTCACGTTTTCTCCTTTCCTCCACACATTCTGCAGGTTCCCATCAGGTCTTGTTACTCCTGGGCCCACCCCCAGTGCTTCTCCTGCCTTCCCTTTGATGCATCTCTTTGCCTTTGTCTGGGGTCAGATCTATGCTGAGGGGGCCCAGCCAGGGGACCGCAGGCGTGGGGATGCTCTGGTGTCTTGTCAAGGATTTTGCTCTGATGGAGACAGGTGTGCTCACACTGCTGTTCTGAAGGGGAAGAAACCGATGCTATTTTGGAAGCTAATGAAAGCTTAAAGACAAATCCTACTGCAGGGCGCACTGCTTTGTATGGGCACAGCAGGCAAGCTGGCGTGTCTGGGTGCAGATCGGAGCCGGTGGACGTTGCTTCAGTGCCCGACAGCCGTGATCGATCTCTGGCTGATGGTCAAGGCTTTGTTAGGGAACCCTGTTGCACTTTCTGGGCGAGTTAGGCAATATTTTCTGTGCATCACCACAGTTAAGGCTTTATGGAAGCCCCGTTCTGTTTAATGTAGCTGTAGTTGAGTTATAAATTAATAATCCCTGCTGCTGGGACTGCTGTGTAGCAAGATGGCTTTCTTGAATGTATGTGTAAATAATTCATGCTATTAAATTAGTTGTGTTCCCTGTCCGCAGCTCGTTTACCTGCTGTGACTACAAATATTCCTCTATACAGTTGGAGTAGGTGTCAGAATATGCCAAGCATGAGAGGTTCATGCCTGTCGGAAAGAGCCTTTACCCCTTGTTAAATAGATCGGGAAACTCTTTTGACGGAGTGCACCAGAAAAGTCTGGCTTGTTAAACATGATGCTCTTCACAGAAATATACCTGCTTAGACAAATTTTTTATCTGGGGTTTTTAGATCATAGGAAGATTCAGGTTTCATGAGATGGGCTTTCCTTGTAAACCGCAGTTTTGGGTCTTTTTCAAGCCCTCAGGCTCTCTTTTTAAGAGCTGTACTGGAATGATTTCACTAGTCTGTGCCTCGGTTTCCCTTCCTGTAAAATCTTTTTCTGCTTCACATGAAGACTCTGTAGGTTTTCCAACTTACCGTTTTTATTAAAATTCCCCCTATGTTTCTCTGGGAAGCAGCTACCGCAGGAATAGAGAACAGTTCTCTTCAATCTCACGTTTGAGTCAGCTGCACAGGCATCAGCCATTCTGTGCTGCAGCAAACAGAGCATGCTAGTAACACAAATCCTTCACAGATAAAATAAAAAAAGGGTACAAAGAAAAGTAAAGGGAGAAAAATAACCCTGAGCCGAAAAACTGTTGTTTGGAGTTTTACTGCATAGCTTCTGTTTGCATCTTTTTGGCACTACCTGGCGTTGTTCCTAAGAGCTTTGATGATGCTGTATTGCTTCTGTGTTAGCAAATGGTCTTAGACCACACTAGTATTGCCTTTGTTGGTCGAGTGTTGTCAATTCTTATTTGTTTTTTCCTCAGCCTTGCTGCTCTTGTCCGTATGTGATGATCCAGAGCAAGACTTGAGGGAATCCGGGGAAGACTGTATTGTAATATCTTCCATCTTCTCCTGACGTACCAGAAACTTGATCATCTGACTGTAAGTAAGATAAATATGCTTTTATATGGCATACATGGCCTGTAAATTTATTTTATTGCCAGGTTACCATCATATAGGATCTGGAAGCAATTGAAGAATTTTATTTTAACTGTATTTTATAAATATTGATGAGATCTCTGAAACCAGTTTTTCTGTAGAAAATACCCACATTTATGTTGGACACTAATACATGTGAAGAAGGCGATATTATTTAAACTCCTGCTAAAGTCTATTTAGAAGACATCTGAAGCAAGGACACCTCTGTGTATAAATAACAAGTACTATTAGTCTGGGACCAATTATTCACTGGGAAAGCTTCTGAAGAAACATATCAGCATATTGGAAATCACTAATGGGAGATGTAAAGGTTTTTGCTGTAATGTTTAATGGGACTCTGGATAAATGTTTGCAGTGGTAGGAAAACAAGAAAGAAGTAATCATACAGTTGCCTGAGCTGAAGAAAATGAGAAGTGCTCAGTAACTCTGAAAGAACTTGGAGCTCTTAAGCTTTGTTTTTAGGGAAGTTTGATTTTTTTGTTGTTGTTGTTGTTAAAAGAGATGTCTCTGTTAGCCTTAGGAAAAAAAAAATCCTAAATATTGAAGGAACTGATTATGTTGTGGTTCTAAATTAGGCACCTTTCTAGCCCCAGTTTTCCTAGCAATTAATCTGTTTGTTTTGGTTGAGCGTTATTCCGGGATTTGCAAATGGTGTCTAGGAAATGACCAGCCTGCCTAAAAATGTTACTGGAAACAGAGAGGAGTGGCCACCCCAGATTGCAGGGGCTGCGTTGGTAAGACACGTCTTGTCCCAGTCGGTTGACTGGAGGCAGAGACAGAAGGAGGCAAATGGATGGAGAGACTGCTCACAAGCAAGAAAATGGTTCTTAATTTCTCCTTTTAAAGGTGTTGCAAACAAGCTCGGGAATGGTTTGTTCAGACCCCACAGACAGACACAAGGCATTTCTCAAATACCCAGTCCCTCCCTCCTTGCTCTGAATGGCAGATTGCTGTGTTGCTTTGGTTTTGGTGCTGCATTTTAGGAGACTTCCTCTAGCTGTAGTTCTAGCAGTTGTGTAATGCTGTTTCCACAAAACATGCAATATAATGAAACATGAAATATTATCTTTTCCCCTAACCTATTTAAATGACTTGATTAACATTGAATTTTACTGAGCATGTCAGGATTGGAGACGCACCGTAAGAGAGAAATATAATTTAATAGGAAGGAATATACCGCTCTGGAGTAGTCCAGCTGTGAGATTAAAAATGTGGTTTAAAACAAATGAACGGATGTGCTGGGGAAGGAACTTATCACACCCGTCTGTCACCCCCCTAGCCCTCCAAAATAGGAAAATAGAAAATTCCTCCCACGACCTGAAATGTTATGGCAATATTCGAATGTCATAGCCAGTGTGCATCTTTTGCAAAGATTAAAAGGAATAACAAAGTTAAAGGTGATGGAAACGGATGATGCAGTGGGACAGTGTGGAAGGGGAGAGTCAGTTGGGATTGAGATGTACGTAACCCTAAAAGATATATTGATCAAATGTATGAATGTGTCGTGGTATCCTCTGGGCTGTGGGATTTCCCAGACTGTTTGCCTTGAAATGAAAGCAATTTAATCTTTAAAAATAATAATGAAAGAGCAAACTGTAAATGAGACCTTCTGGCAGACTGGTGGGGCTGCAGTCCCAGAGGTAGACACACATGCTAAGATGACAAATGAGGTCATTAAAGTAAATAGTGTAAATTGAGTTTTGGCAGTGGGTAGGAATCCTTATTATGATGGAGGGCATTAATATGGAAAAAAAAAAAGGGGGGGTGGAAGAATTTGCTGGTGACAAGCTTATCTGGGGCAGAGAAGCAGTGTAATTTTGTAGCAGTTCCAGCTATCTACTTTATTGCACAGCGAGTCCATTTAATTTAGCAGGGACTTCAGCAGGGCTTGTTTTAGAAATGTATTAAAGATTATAAAGTGTCACCTCACCAAATAGCATCCCGGATGCTACTTAACTTAGTCTGAGATGTTCTTTACTCCTTCGGTTTGTTCTGTGACTTTGTGGCACAGCGTTGCTTTGCATACAGATTTTTTTTTTTCCCAAAGGTTTCTTATTATGGATGTTTCAAACGTGATCTCTTGATATCATTCTTTGGGTATGGGAAGTAAAAACACTGTTAAAGGCTGTGCTAGTCTGTTCTCATGGAGTGACCACGTAGGGACCTCTGGATCTGTACATTTGGTCTTCTGACGTGCTCTGTTGGGTGCTGGTGACAGACAGTGACATCTTGCCCAGCACAAGAGCTTCTAACAGGTAGCTGTCATGGGTGCTTAAGGTCATCATGACTTTTAAAAGTTACTGGGCTTTTCTTACAGCTATAATGAGAATTATTGAGTAATTTATAATTCTCTATACACAATAGTTTCCTTTTTTTTTCTTTCTTTCCTTTTTTTTTTTTCTTTCCTTTTTTTTTTTTTCTTTCTTTCTTTCCTCCTCCTGGTAAATTGATACTGGAATAAAGCATTATTCTGGTAAGATCAGATGTAGCTCACAGGTTAGGGCATTGCCTGGGGAATCTTGAGCCCTGAGTAGTAGTATTTCCCTCTGCTACCAGCCTTTTTGTGGCCTTGGGGACATCTGTGTCCCAGTTTCCCCACCTGTATAATGGAACTAGTAGTACTTACTTAATTTATGTAAAGGCACCTTACAAAATGTTACTAATTATGTGGAAGTTCATATGTTCCTATTAATACACTGGTTCTATATTTCCAGTTTTCTGAAGTTCAGTTTCTGTGCTCATCCTAATGCGAGAATAAATTATTTGTGAAATACAATTTGGACTTGTGCAATACAAATTTCAGTGTCGTGCTATCTATCTCAAAGCCCGTATGCTTACAGACAGGTTTTTCTACGTACTCCTAAAACATCCAGCATAGATAAGAGCCTGTTGGGGCTGGGTTAGCTATGAACATGCTTGTAAGTGATGATGTATCCACCCTGACGGTAAGCAAAGGCACAGAGCTTTGGTGGCTCAGCCAAGGGCAACCAGCAGGTAGTGAGAGAGGCATGCAAGAAAGGACAGAGCTGTGCTGTGACTGCTGGTTAGCAAACACACGGCTGGGGGGCTGTTGTGCCCTAACACTGAGCCAAGTGTGAGTGCTGCTGGTGACCGACTGGCAAGCAGATTTCCTTACGGTTAGCGTTGTAAGGCAAGGCCAGAACTGAAGGAATAAATCCCACGGTGTTAATCTGGATAGTAATGAGGATGGAAGCTAATAGTGTTAACTAATAATACAGGATGGGATTAATAGAGATGGCTGTTGTGCATTGAAATATACTTCTCCTGCTTGGCTTGCAAGGAAGATGTTCCTTTAAAGCCATATTTATCTCTCACCTCTCCAAAAGCAGCTGCTCTTATTATATTTTACAACACGCCTTCTAAAAAAAAAAGACGACAGAAATTTACTTCCTCTGCCCAGGAAAAGCAGATTTCTTTTGAACCCACCATCGCATGATAATACTGATTTGCATGGACTGTTAGAAGGAATAAGCACCAAAGCTGCTTGATGCTGAGAATGGCACTGCTGATGTGGGAAGGAGGGAAGTTGAAGGCTTAAGGACAGTTCAAGGCATTTGCATTAACAAGCACTAGTGGTTTTGGATTTGGTAATCCCCCAAAATGCATTTCACACTAACATCTCTTATGATTGCAGCGGGATGAAGTAATACTTCTAGAGGTTTTTGTTGCATACAATTTGAAGAAATTCTGTACGAGAGGTGGGGGATGAGCACGGAAATCGGATGTGAAGGAGCTCAAGTAGCACTTAAATCGTGAGAGTCCAGGTAGTCAGGAGTGAGCTGTACCAGGTCACTCTGTATGGTCTCTAAAATCAGTATTCACTTAAACACTGGAAGGACTGGCAGCACAGCACGGACAGACCGGTGGGATCAGATCGGGGTGGGACTGCTACACAGTGTCAGCCCATGTGCTGCTGATGGTTGATGCAAAGCACAGCAAGCTGCAAAATTATTTTGCTCCTTATGCAAGCATAAAGCCCTTGGAACAATAAACGCTTGCAGCAGGTGCAGAGCTCTAGCTTTCCTCCCGTTTCCCCCACTGCAAGCCCAGCACGGATGCTTGCAGGGCAGCAGGAGGGTGCTAAGAGCCTGCTTGGGATTCTCCCTTTTGCAGCTTCAGGAGGGACCTGCCTGCTGGCCTCGTGTTGGGCTGCGCGTGCTCCAGTGCCGGTGCAGTGCCGAGGGGCTTGGAGGGCAGGACGTAACGCTTCTCAGCTTCTGGCATCAGCAGTTCTGTCTGTCCTGGTTGGTTTCCTTGGTTACTCCTTGCAACCCTTCACCTCTGTGTGCCTGGCCAGTGTGCACATGCAAGCATAAGCTTGCTCCGTGTGTGCACACAGATGTGGAGCAGCCTCGGGGAGGCAGCCGTTGGGTTCGCCTCCTCCCCATACACACTTCTTTCCATAAACCCTCCAGTATCAGGCACCAGCAGCCTGTTTCAACAAAACTCCAGTGAAACACCAGTCGTAGCCTCTGAAGTTTGACAGATCATTTTACGTAGCTCTTCCTTTTTAATTACTGCAGAGGGAATGTCTGCTCTGCATTGCTGGGGGTGGCTACATACAACCTGACCTGAAATCAGAGGGCAGTAAATGCTCCTGGAAAATGGGGAAAATGCTGACTTGGGGAGGCTCGGCTGGCCTCCTGTCCCACTCGTGGCAAAAATCCCCACAGAGAGTGTGGGAGGTCCTCATGCTGGGAAAAGATGTTATTGCATGATTACATGAGATTTGCGTGGCTTTGTAGCAAAAGTGTGATGGGCGGGTGTTTTCGGTGATCAGAGCTTTGTCTGTCAGGATAAGTGGGAAACTGAGCTGAAATTGAAGATCAGCCCCCAGCTGTGAGCATCTGAAGCTGTCTCCACACTCTGCGGGTTCATGAGGAATTCAAAGTCCGTCTTCACGCCATTATTATTAGCTAGAGACAACTCAGTGCTGGGAAAATGTTTCTAGAATATTGATAAAATAGCTATATTTTCTTTTGCCAAGAAATGTTCAAAACCTTTTATGCTGGAGGAAAACAGTCATCGGAAGAAAAAAGAAATGTTTGACTCTTCTGTAAGTGGACCTTGAGCCACCTCCCCCCGTGCAGGAGCCCGCAGTTGTGCTCAGTCAGTAGTAGACCAAAAAAGTGGTTCCAGCGACACGAATCCCCAAACAGCAAATGTCGCTTGAATAATAGATTGATTTGCTTATGAGTGCTTTTCCCTAAGTACTATACATCAATAACTAATTATTTGCAGGAATAATTTTGCAGATTTCCCATCCTAAATAAATTAAAGAAAATTGCAAGGTGCTCCAACCCATTTGTGAACAGAAAGAGGTAAAACTAATTATTCTCTTAGCTCAGATACTAATAGGCACATTACTTTTTTTTTTTTTCCCTGCTTGTACTTGATGGAATAGCTGTTCTTAACCCATGGCCTTGCTTATGGTGGGGGTGGGGAATCATTTAACTAAATTGGTCCAGAAGTTGAACTAGTTCATTAACTGTAAGTTTCTAGTGTAGTTTCAAACTTAATCACTGTTTATAAACCAATTGCATCTGTAATAAGGATTTGTACATGATGAATGACAGTAACTTCTAAACAAGCCGTTCTGTAAGTAGAAGAGCAGTGAAGCCTGGTTTCTTGTGGTTTTCTGCCTCAAGGCATTTTCTCCAAAGCCTAATGAAACTTGCCGCCTGTAAAAGCCTTTCATGCCACAGGGATGCTACTAGGGATTCTTTCCTTATGCCCAGCTGCTATTTTCACGAAACTGATCAGAACTTAATTATCTTCAGGGCTTCTGTCCTGCAAAATCATGCCCTCCAACTAACTTTTAGATCTGGCTTTCTCACTAAATATATCTTTTTATTTTTTTTTTCCCTCAGCGGTGCATGGTGGAATACATTGAAACTTAAAACTTGCTAGCTGCTAAGGAGTTACTTTCTGGGAAGTGTGTTTCACCTTTTAGAGGACAGGACAACACCTGTCTTGGATATTTATGTGTTTGTATTTGGTGGCAAGACAAATACAAGTTTTCTCAGAGGGGCATAACAAGTCATATATTCGGATCAGTTTCTGTCTCTGCAGCTAAGCTTCTGCTTATCTTATCTTGATAAAATCCCCTCCATAATGTCTCTTTCCAGCTCGATGAATTGCTTCCTAATACGTTCAATATTTGCTGTTGTTGCTGCAATATCCTGGTATTGAAAACAGACCTGGTGAAACAACCTTCTGCGTGAAACAACATGGATGTTGTGCCTATGCGAGGGGGAAGTTTGGTGGCTTTGCATGTCAAAAAACATCCTCTGCTTCTTCTGGAGGTTCCCTCTGATCAGCCGTGGTGCTGGCGGGGAGCTGTATCCAGCCGCGAGCTGCCGCTGCCTGCCCAGCCGTGCACGAAATGCTCCCTTCTCCCTGCTCGCGCCCCTTTGCTCTCCCATTCATCGTTTCACCAGCACAGCAGTGTCTGTTCAGCTCTTTCATTTTTCAAATGTCAGCCTGTAACTCCATCCAGGTTTGCTCCTGCGATGCTGATAACACAATTCCTATGGCTTAGTCCTTCGTCAAGCACTTTCTCTCCAGGGTATTCTGTTTTGCTCGTTGTCAGCAGCTTTCTCTGGAGAAGCTAAATCCATCCTTCCCTCTCCGTTTTCTCCTGTCCTTCTGTTAAATAATCTGTCTGCACAGCTCAGCCAAAAATGGCTCTTGTAGAAAACCGGGCTGAAATCCCAAGTGTTGCCCGGTCACTAACCTGGAGCAGCAAATCCAGGGCAGTTGTTTTTACCAGCTCGGCTCTGCTGTGGCTCCAGTTCACCTCAGAGGACTGAGGCAGATCGTTGACACTTCATCACAGGGGGAGCTAAAATCGCTCCCCACTCACCTGATCCTGCTGCTTGGTGATCTTGGGTCTGTGTTGGCTGCCTCCAAGTCACCTGGCTGAGCTGTTCCTCCAGCTTTCCTTCAGGCTTCTTTAAATGGGGACATCTGGGTGAAAATTAGTCCAAGTTAACCAGCAGCATGAGTTTAAAGTGGATTCCCTAAACTACACTGGCCGGTAGCATGTCTGCTCTTCTTCAGATTTAAAATGGCCTTAATTTGGTCATTCACTTCAAAGCTAAATTCAGTGAAGCCTGCTTTTGATTCCGGGTAAATGTGCCCACACAGGGGTTTAGTTCAGTTTACCAATGCAAATCTTACTCAGGTTAGCTGCCCTGGTCCTCCACGTGCCAACAAATCCCCGGGGCAGGATATTCCAGGGAATATGCAAACTTGGTCAGTGCATCACTGCTGGCGGTGGGGCGTTTACGCTGCCTTTGCACCAAGGCCGGTTCCCTGACCTTGCAGTTTGTGACAAGCTTGTGGCTGTGGCAGGACCAAAAGGAGTCCTGTTGAAGACCACCCTCCATCCCTTTGAGACCAAGCAGTGACCCTCATCTGTCCTCTCCTGTGCTGGTATCTTTGCCAAGTCCTCGCAGGGGCTGGATAAGCACCGATGTCCTTGTCTAGAAAAGCTGGAGGAGGAAAGGAAATAAACCTCATTTGTGTAAGTATAGGGAAAATATGAGAACACTGCTAGTGTTAGTGTTGCTTTTGTATTAATAAGTCTCTAATAAGTCCCCAGTTTTTTTTTCTCCAGTCTAAAAATATTCCTCCAACTTGGCAGCCTCTTGTAGCTGTGATAATGAATGTGTAGCAGCATGTGCATGCCATAGCTCCTGCCCTTTCCTCCTCGGACTGGATGCAGCTCTGCTCTTCTCTTAGGAGAGACCAGAGGGCACACAGCTGAGCTGTAGGAAAGCTAGTTCTGACTCCCACCTCCCGAAAGGCCACAGCCTGGAAAACATCTCGATTTCAGTGGGACCAAGTGTGTTATGGAAATGCCACGTCCCTGAGCCGGAGAGAGCAGTAGAAAACAAAACAAGAATGGCACAAAATTTAAAACCAAAAAGCTAATTTTAAAATGATCAAACTAATATATACTTGTAGATCTATATTTACGTTTTCTTTACCCCCAAAAGTCTGTGGAAGTCCCTGCTGAAAGGCAGTTATGGAGCTTGGAGCACGGAAGGCACTCTGCACACATTAGGGTTTATGAATTTGCCACGCGATGGTTCTTCGGGGTCCTAGCTTTGAGAGGGCCTTGTTACTGGTGCTGTGTAAATGTGCCCTTGTGTTGTGAAAACTTCTAGTCTAGCCTGATAATAAATGCCAAAACTGTAGCACAGGCTTAGCCATGGACCTGCTTCCCGGCAGGTGACACTGGGGAAGGTCACCTTTCTGCTGACGGCAATGCCTGTGCTTAAACAGTGGTTTTTTTGGGGTGGCTCTGAAAGGTATGAGCCCAGATTGGGGATAGGAGGGTTGGGAAAGCGGCATGCTCTAACGGAGCTCTTTGCTGCAAACTTGAGCTGGTGGAAAGAAGAATTTTGTCTGAATTTCGGTGTTAGTGCCATTCTTTTCGTCACTGTACCCATTTTGTGTTCTCCGCGGTGCTTGTTTCAGTGCCATTTGTACCCATGCGGCGGGCTGATTGTGTCAGAGTCGTTCTTCTCTATTAGCGCCCATGGAGGAATCTTAATTATGGATTGTATATGTGATGAGGAAATAACCCAATGCGCTGCAGGAAAGGAATCCACTTGTTTTCTGTGACAAGGGAGAAAGAAAGAGACGTGGCAGGCGTGCTGCGGGATGCAGTGCCAAGGATCTGCAAAGGGCCCTACAGCGGTGTCCGGCCCGTCTCAGTTCCAGAGGTTTTGTTTTCAGAACTGCCAGCCTCCCGCAGTTATCCTCATCTCTCTCCCTCTCCATTTCAGAGATTGTTTAAAGAAGTATAGATATTTTATTGTACATAGGCTGTCTGCTGGATGGTCAGATAGCTGGTTTTCCTGTTGGCACCAGATAGCCTAAGCTGGTTACTCTTCAGCTCTCAGCAGTCCCCAAGTAGGAAAGTGGGGTGAAAATGTGATTCCCTTAATCGGCCTCGTCCCAGAAGCAAGCCACAGCTCATCTGCTCTGTGGATTAATGGCGGTGTAGAATTAGCTTGGAAGATGGGCAGCATTTGATCTTAGCTTAGCTGGACCATCCCAATCAGAAATTACAAATCACTTCTGAAAATTTTATTTTTCTATTCTTTCCTTTGTGTCAGACGAAAAAAAAAAGTTGTCCAGATAACTTTCATGTTGTCATCATTCAGGCTTTTCTTTTTGGCATTCAGTTTAGTCTTAGACTTCCCTCCGCCTCTATGAGTAGCGAGAAATAGATGTGAAGAGCACGATTTGTAGGAAACTGCTGTCGAGCTGCAGACCCTCTTGGCCCATGAGTTTAGCGAGCACATGAAGGCTTCCTCGATGGGTAGCGAAGGGATATCTCATTGATTGTGTCCAACAGGATGATCCTGCAGACAGCCCGGGGAGAGCATGGCTTGGAGGGAGAAATTAAACATTTAGCTTGTATCATTTATTATTTAAATTGGATTCTGTATCACTTGGTGGGAAAATACCTGCTGTGAAGAGCCCTGCTATTTCTGCTTGGTTTTCTCCCTTTTCCTCTTTCTTTTCTTCCCCCACTCAGCTGCTCTTCTTCTGCAGCAACTCTCAGTCCTCTGCAACAAGCCTCTGTGTTGAGCTACAGAGAGAATAGTGTTATTCCGGGTGGTGTCCACGTGTATTGAAAGGGGAATGGAAGCTGTGATCAAAGCTCGACTGTTCTTTGTCTGCAGACTTTGGGCACAAGTTTCTACAGCTGACCTGCTGATTTCCCATCGCAGTTGAACACGCAGATCTCAGCAAGCCCCAGCGATACACTGACAGCTGAATTTGGCCAAGCATACGCACCTCCTGTTGACATATATTGCAAGTTTAATCTGTGTCCTCCCATCCTATGCAGCTGGAAGATTTATTGCTGCTAGAGGAGCCTCAGAAGAAGTGCCCTTTTCATGCAGTTTTACCTTGAAGTTTCAGTAGTGGTTTGATAATTCACTGCACGTGCAATGCACAGTGCACTTATTTCTTCCTAACTCAGTTTTGGAAGGCTGTTCATGACTTGCAATGAGGCGGTGAGGCTCAGCAGAAAAAAGAAGAGCTACGGCAGTGCTCAGATGTGGCCAGAACAGTTGGGGCAAAGGAAAGTGAAAAGGCTGCAGAAAGGTAGAGTCAGCCATTGCCTTGCACAGTTTCTTTCCTGTTCCTTTTCACGAGGACGGTGAGCTGGTTTGCACCGCTTGTATCCTGGGAAATGCTCATAATGGATTTCCTTTTGCAGAAAACACCACAGACTTTGTTTCTGAAAGAACAGAGCAGAAAATGTAATTGAACCAGCAAATCATCAATAGCTTGGCCTACTGGGTAGAGCAGAAGACTTGAGAGGCAGGACTCGACTCCTGAGCTGTTTTCCAGCATGGTTGCTGACTGGGTGGTGGCCGGGGGCCAACTTACTCTGGTTTGATGTTTGCTTGCTTGCTCACCCAAGCCTTGGTGCTCAGTAATTTGACTTCTTGCCACTTATTTTAGGCCATACATGAAAGGTATGCACAGTGGCAGGCAGGTGGTTTCCAGGCACCTCGCAGAAGTTCATTTGCAAAAGGGAAGAGTGTTACCTCGTCTGTTGATTATGGTTCAGAGAAAAAGCCTTAATGATTGTTTAAATGGAAAATGTTTTGTGTACACGGGAGACGATTCACAGCTGTCACGTGAAGCCTGCTGCTGAACAGCGAACAGGCTGCTGCATAGTCCTTGTCATTTCCAAGTGCTTGGCAGGTCTGTGCCATTATCTCTGTCTTACAGCTGGCAAAACTGGAGCGCAGGCAGGTAAAGGGATTGGCAGAAGTAACTCGGCAGCTGTTCTTACAATGCTTTTTCTTTCTTTCTTTCCTTTCTTTTTTTTAATAAAACTTCTGTCACTTCAATAGAAAATGCCAGAAGAAACAAGCCTGCCTACTACAAAAAAGGGCAACATTTCAATTTGGAGTGGAACATTTGGCAGTTTGGATGGAGGCTCTTCTGTCCCATATCTCTGATTTCTTGCTTTCAGTTTTCCCTTTCCCTGTTCTTTAGAAGAAAACAGGACTTTTATGCTGTCAGTTTTCTACAGAAAAGCCTAAGTTGGGAAATGTTCTACAGGATTTTAATGGATAGAGAATAAAAGAACCTCTTCAAAATTAATTGCTTTGACATTTCTCTTCCTCAAGTGCTGATGCAATTGTGGAGTATCAAAGCCTATGTTCAGGATGCTTTAGTGCACACGCCCTAGGAGCGTACCAAAGCAGACCCTCAAAGTAAGAAAGGCTGGGCATGCATCCATCGCAGGTCATTACAGCTCTCCATCCTACTCTTCTGCCTGCTAAAGCGAACAAGAATTAAGTCTGCTTTGTATTTCTGAGTAGCGATTAGAGGCTCAGCTTCTCAAAATTGATTAGCTGCTGAAGATCCTGCCTTAGTTGTTGATGCCTGGGCTAAGTTAACATTCAGCCCCCTGAAACAGGCTTTGCTGAGTGCTGAGGAACTTGTGAAGGGTCTGTAGATTTGACCCGTTTCACATAAGCATGCAGAAATGAAATATGAGACTACTCTGAAGCCAGGAATATAAAGTCACTCATGGCATATCCATGGAGACACCAATATCTTGTGGAGTCCTGTTGTCACGGCTGGCTTGCCGTTTGACCCCTGGCAAATTCAGCAGGCTTGGCCCTCTCTTTTTCCCTTCCATGAAGTGGGGATGATGCCAGCTTCCCAAGAAGGCCTGGTTAATTACAAATTGAAGTGTTTTGAAATCCATCTTTGCCAATGCTTTAGTGAATGGCGTGTTTGACAGGCACACTTCATGTCCTTTTCAGGAGTGGGACATTCACATGTGAGGGAACTATGTGTGGTTATTAAGTCTTGCTCCGGTCTGCCTCAGTCTAGTGGGAGTCTGAGAAGAATTAGAGTTGCATTAGATGATGCAGGGTTTGATATTGGTTCTTCCAGACTGGCACTTAATGAAGCTTGGAAAGTTGAGAAAGGTGCTCTAATCAGGCAAGCTCACTATTCTCACTGGAAATTGTAATTAAAGGGGGAAATTCGTCAGGAACATCCAAATGGGAGCCAAATCTTTTTTGGTAAAAGGCAGAAAACCTTTGGACTCTGAGCTGTCCAAGAGCTGCTTCCAAAACTCTGCCTGTTCACTTGAAACTTGCCCTCAAAGAGACTGCTTATTGTGTTATTGATTAATAACAATAATTGATAAATGATAAATGATAATTGCTTAGCTTTGGCAGGCGTTTGTCTGACTCCCAGCTAGGGTAGGCTTTGGGAGGAAGGCTAACTGAAAGCATTGTTAGCAGCAGGGTGACGGTGGGAAGAGCGGGTGCTGCGGATGCCGAGGACCCCCTGCCGCTCACCGTCTTGGTGTAGGCTCAGTAGTGCTGCAGAGCTGCCTTACCAGGGAGCAGCCTCAAGAAAAATTGCAAGGTGAGGTGCCCCGCCGTCGTATGATGTATGCTACCAGAACAGATCAAGCAGATGTTGAGTACAAGAGTGCTAATCTAATACACATTAACAAAACTGGGGACTATCGGTTTATTCAGCTCAGGATGGCAAGCAATAAATCGTTCCTTGATGGAGCCGATGAGTTTCTTCTGAAACCTCCAACATCTATACCACGATATGCAGCTCTGTGGCTCCCGTAGTCTGAACATGATGTAGGAGGGGAAGCGGGCTGATCGGGAGCATTCAGCTCCCCATGGTGATGGCACACATGCTGTTCAGGCTGCCTTACCCCAGGTCGCTGTCCTCTGATCCCTGCTCACGGCTCTGGCACAGTGGGCATGACGTGGTGACGGGACCTGACTGCTCCTGCGTACCAGACCTAAGGTGGTGCTGCTCCCACCAGTGTGCGGTCTGAAAGGGAGAAGGAGGGAGAAGGAGGCCTGTGGGATGTGTAGGAGGCAGTGCTGGACCCCCTTGTTTATCAATGATGAATGTTGTGAGCATGGTTTGCTGTTTGTAGGTAACCAGCCTGTGGTAAGGCACGTCCTGATGGGGAGAGTCACGATACCCTCCTGTGGCTCCCAGGGGTGAGCATGGATCATCTCCAGAGGGCTCTGCCTGCCCCGGGGATCCCGCAGGGCTCCTGAGGCCAATGCAGCCGCGGAGACTCGGCCGAGTTCTCGGCTCTGTGCAAGGCAACCATCCAGCTCACCCAGAGGTGTGTGCTGGGCTTAAAGCACTGCGCTGGCTCTCTTGGCACTAACACCTCACCTGCACTTTGCCTTTCTCTAGCTGTGTGTGTAAATGTGTGCAGCTCGGGTCTGCCCTTTGTGAAATGGGCAGGCCTTCATCCTAAGCTCTGGATCTGAGCGTAGCTGTGATACACCCAGGAAACCACAAGATCTGCAGGGAAAAACCAGAATGTGATCCTAATTCCTTGTTTTTTTTTTTCTCTTCCCTTTCACGATGGCTTTAAATCAGCATCTGACCGAGCTTCTTTCCCAGTGGTGTTCTTTGTGGGCAGATGCAAATCAACGGAGCTTCCTTCCAGTTTGGCCAGTTCAGGGTTTAAGCTTCCCTCTGTCTGGTCTGAAGTTCCAAACAGGCATGTCTGCTGCCTTCTTTTCCTTACCACTACTCCATTATTCATCCTGCAGGAGATGAGATGAAAGAAAGCCGGAACAAGGCCACTTAGGCTGCTCTATTTGAGGGTGGGAGCTGAGCCATGCTCTGTGGAAAAATGCTAGTGTGTGTGCAGGAGCAGAGAGCAGAGGTTGCATCTATAATAAAAACCCGCAAAAAGCACAGTCCTAAGGTTACAAAATGATGTCCTAAAAAGCTAGGAATTGCCAGAAAAGAGGTTTCTGGTGAATCTCAATTTGCACCGTTGTGTGTAGGCACTATGATGGTCTGTAACGACGCAGACCTGTTACCCCGCTCCGAAGCTCCCACCCTGTGTGCAGGAGGGATGGTGCTCGCTTGCTCAGCCCCTGCTCAGTAATTTGTCTTCCATGGCATCCTGTCTGCCCCTGTGTTACTTACTCAAATCCTGCTCTGGAAAACAGACTGGTGAATTTAAAGCCTTCTTTATGTGATTGTATGGCAACAATAGCTCTTGTATCAATAAGCTTCACAAGAAATAAATAACCCCTTTGGCTCTTAAGAAGGCACAGTTCCTGTTTGGGAATGTGGTGTGCCTGTGCCTCAAAACCTGAGGTGAAAATCAGTTACCTTGTGTATGACAAGGATCTGAGATGACCAAGCACCCGGCCAGGGCCCTTCAGGGGCTCAGGACGTGGCTCCTGCAGCCTCGGGTCACCATTCAGAGCCCTTGGCCGTTCTGCAGACTGCTGAATCTCCTGTCTGGTGTCCAGAAAACGCATCTGAGCAAACGCCTGCTCGGTGCATTGCTGGGCTGAGGGGTGCCCAGTTCTTGTGGAAGCTGGCTCGGAGCTGGGGGCAGCCCCAAAGGGGACGCCTGCCTCCCCTGCGGGCGGCAGAGCTCAGAGCTCAGCGGGGATCCCGGCCACCGTGCCCATCCTGCAGCTTAAACCAGTCCCAGAGGTGGAAGGGAAAGGCTGGGGGGTCTGGGGGGTTGTTAAAGGGGTTGGGTTTTGCCTTTGATGTTGTGTTGCTGATTGAGGAAAAGCATTTTCCATTTTAATAAAGCGCTCCTTCTTGAACAGTGTTTTCTTTTCCAAAATAGTCTTTTGTGTAGGGGAAATATGAGAAAGTTTAGACCAGCTTCTTTCTCTTGCTGTATTACAGACACCAGTGACTGCTCTGTAGCACGTTAACGTACCTCCTGTACCCAGCTGCACACCTCAGCACGTGTGCATTATGTGCTGTTGTCAACAAACCTCCCCTTTTTCTGTCTGGGGACACATGGATGCCCGACACGCTGTCATGTTCATGTCTGTGGGGGGCATTCACATCTTTTCTTGTGCACCCATCCCTCACCCGCGTCCCACCCTCTGCAGAAGACAAGATGGATCCTGCTCCCGTTCCCCTCCTTTCGGGGCTAGGTGAAGGCACAAAGGCATGCAGAGGTTGGAGTGGGTTCAGAGGAAAGAAACCAAAGGTGCAAACCAAAGAAAAAAGAAGTCCTTTAAGTGAGGTGACTGGTAAGATGCCCATCAGGAAAGAAAATAAAGGAGGCCTGAAGAAAACTCAAGGATCTTGATGAAATAAATGAAACCTGTGAAAAGCAAGCATGTGTTAGAAGGGAGAGGGGCAAGGTAGATGTCTTCCCATCCTCGTGAGCAAGCCTGGGTCTGTGGATGCATTTCTGCTGGCTGCCTGCCTGCCTGTCTGAGAACCTGGCCCTGTCTGGCGCCTTTTTTTTAATTCTTCTTTTTTTTTTTTTCCCAAATCTTGTGTTTGAATTTACAACTCAAAATGCAGCAGAGGGAGGTTCTCCTGGAATATTGCTGCTGATGAGATTGTTCGCCCACAAGGGTGAGTGCTGATTTGGCGGAGGGAGAGACTTGATTTTTACTTGCGTGCCTTTTGTGAACGTGTTGTATTGCCCTGGTTATTGCTCTTAGTTCCTCTGAATTTCTGTGTGCTGGCTGGCTTTTAGATATGTTTGACGCTTGTGGGTCAGGAAGAGTTTCTCCCTAGATAGATCCTCAGTTCAGTGCCCAGTGGAGCTCACTGGGACTTTCTGCGTAGTCTGGGAATGGAGGGGACATGGCTGCTGTGTGGCGCTAAGGTGCAGAGCGTAGACAGAAGCCACCAAACCCGTCGCAGCCACCTCCTCGGTTTGATGACACAGCTCACCCACGCTTCCTACCTGGGAACGTGTCGGGTGACTTGTTCTCTTCGAGGCTTCCCAGGTCTCCGGTCTTCAAATGTTCGCACAGGTTGAACAATGCATCAAGTTCCAGCACTTGCTGGAGTCAAATGTTCTTCTCTAGCCCCTTAGATCTTTAAAAAATGAATACCTTTTTGCTTGAAAACCTTCCCCTTGCCCTCTGTGCCACCTGTTTCCCTTTCTAAGCTGTCACACTTCCTGCAATCCCTGCATCTTTCTAAATACACAATTGCCACTAGGGTTAACAGCCCTTTCGTACAAGGATCTCATTCTTTCCCGTTGCCTTTGATAGTTAGGGTGACCTTTTTGATAGAAGGGTGACTTTTCTTTGTCCAGAAAGGCAGCAAGCCTCAGCGATTACATTCTGTCAAGCTGTAACGGGATGCTGTGCATCTGGGGAGATTCGCCTTTCTCTTCCCATCGCCCCCCATTAATCAGACTGGATTTTTTTTTTTTTCTGCGGTGCTGGGGAGGCAGTGGGTGGTGTAACAGGGAAGAGATTGGGTCACTATGAGCAGAGCAATTGCACACACAGGGCTGCTGAGACTGCTCAGGAACCTCTCCCCTCCTTCCCGAGTGCAGGCGGCCTCTCCTCGCTCTGCGGCCTGCAGAAGGGCACTGGGGTGCTGGGCCGTGTGTGTGTCTGAGACAAGCACCGGGGTGTTATGTGGTAAAGCAGGAGCTGCTGGCATGATTCTGCTGCTCGATGGGTGTCTCTTGGCACAGACTGGGAAGAACTCTGGTCCCTTTGTAGCAAAACAACCTCCTCAGACCGGGAGCCACAGCCGCTGTATTGCTGGCGGAGGCCTTGAGCCAGCAGGGAGGGAAATCCACAGCAAGATGTAAGGACAAGACAGATCAGACACCAGCTCTGCCACGAGGCTGGAGGAGGCCTGTGCTGGCAGAGAGGGGTTTCCAGCCAGGTGATAAGGCAGATACTGTAAGCGAAGCCAAATCTCGGCTGCCAGTTAGGATCAAGAAGTGCAGACGGGATGTCTGAAGTGAAGGGTGTCTGCCTGGGGGCCGAGGGCTGGCTTTTGTCCCCTGGGACAAGCAGGGATCAGTGGCTCTGGTCTTTCAGGGTCAAGATGCTTGTGACAGAGTTGAGGCAATTTTAACTGAACCGTGCACTGCAGCAAGTCTCCCCCTGCTTGCCACAGGATGGCCTGCTCCCTACTTACTGGATGCTGTTTGCAGGTCGCCCGGCAAACAACCCTTTTGTGCTCTGCATCTTGGTGGTTTGAGGATGGGGTGGGACGGACGAGAGGCCAAAGCTGCCTCTCTGCAGTGCTGCTGCGTGCCGGAGCCTGCAGTGCCCCAGGTTTGTGCGGGGGCTCGGTGACGAGGTTCCCTCAGGACACCCCAGCCCTGCAGCATTAAGCCAGGACAGGTTTCATTTCTGGGTCCTGTTCCTCCCTGGTTGTTGGGATCTGGGGGCTGCCCGCACAGCAGATATCTATCGGCAGTGTGCATCGCTGTGTCGTGTCCGTGTACAGCGCAAAAAGCCTGAGGGGTCCCCTGCTGCAGCTGGGCTGAGCGCTATTACCCGCGGCTGGGTGGGCAGACAGGGCTGGGGGGTAGCAGGGGAGGCTGAAACGTTTGGGGTGGTTGCGAGGCTTCAAGAGCCAAAAGTCACAGCTTGGAAGGAGAGCCCTGCTGTAGGCTGAAGAACTTTTGTTTTAAAAGTGGTGTCAGCTGTGTCCCTGGACTGACCGGAGGGCTTTGTCCCACTGTGTGTGTGCACCTAACTGCCCAGAGAGGATAAATACATATATGTGTGTGTGTACATATATATAATATATATATGTATGTATTTTTTGGGGGGGGAAGGGGAGTGGTTGTGGAGGAGTAGGCTGGAGATCACTGGGGCAGGGAGCGTGCCGGGGGATTTGTGTGTCCCTCCCTCGTCAAGCCCTGCTGGCGAGGGGCAGGAGCAGCCTCCCCGGTCGGAGGCTTCGTGCCTCCTGAGCTCACGTTTTGGGGCTCTCCTCCTGCTCCGTGTGGACCCGGCGGACGGATGTTGCCTGCAGCAGGTGCTCAGCCCTCATTAACGTGGGGATGAGAGGCCGAGGCCTGGCTCATGCCCGCTCCTGTGCTGGGAAGTGAGGCTCAACAAGTGGCACCCTGCGTGCCGCCGTCTGCACATGCGGCTTCAGAGCCTCTTGCAGCCGCACGAGCGTTGCTCTGACAGATGTTGGACTTGGTGCTTGTGGCCGGGGGGGGGGGGGGTCTTCTGGGTGCATAATCTGATAATTAATTGTAGCAGGGCGTCCTTGCCAGCTGGAGGATGAGGGAGGGACTGAGCAGCACTGCGTCTTCCCTGCCTCTCCAGCCTCAGCTGTTGCTGCTGGATGACTCTTTGAGCATTGAATTCCTCTCTTACCAGCGCATCTGATGATAAGCAAATGCACTGCAGTGTTCCTCTGGGGACGGAGTCCTTGAACAGCTGATGGCTCCTCTGAAAAGCAGCAGTGAACTGCCTAGGTCTGCAGTTTGCCTTCCAGCTTGGCAAGCGGGCTCCGAGCACTGCTCCTGAGCAGCGACAGCTCGGCCCTCCCGGCCGGGCGCTGGGGATGCAACATGCGTGCTGCTGGGGAGCTGGGTGGTCACAGCATCTTTGGGGGGGAAACAAACCACAAAAATCCAGCCCTAGGTACCAGGAGTTGGGGACCCGGACAGAAACTACTAGAACGAAGCGCAATCCTTTCAAATGGTCTAAAAAGTTGGCTTTTAGCGGTAAATGTGATTTAACAGTGCCGCCTGGTGGAAGCACCTGGGGGAAACCAGCCCTCTTCCCCCATCTGCTCTGCTCTCTGTGGAAACCTCAGGCACGGGGCTGCTGCTCGGGAGCGGCTGTGGAGAAGCCCCGGGTGTCGCCAGCTTTTGTTCTGTTTTTCTTACGGTGGTGCGAGGAGGAAGGCGGCTGTGCAGCTGGGAAATGCTCCCAGCAGTGCCTGTACGCACTGAGTCCTCCCTGGGTGTGAGCTGAAAGGCCCAGCTCGTGCCTTCCTAGCTCGCTGTGCTGGTGGGAGGATTGCTCCAGGCCATGTCCTTGTTGTCTGGGCAAGCACAGCCAGAACAAGGAGGGAGGCCACGCTCCTGGGGCACTGGGGTCAGAGCTCTGCTGTGCCCTTACTCACCAAACTGAGATCTTCGGGCACGGATTTGGTCCTGGCCCGATCTTTTTCATCATCACTACACTGATGCAGCAGACCCGTTGTGCTGCCGCAACCACCTTAGCTGAAGTGAGAATTTGTGTAGTGGCCTTCAGAAGCCTCGAGCTTTTTGTTTGCTAACTCCCCCTGCCCTTTGCTGGTCTCAAGGACAACGTCAGAGTCGGGGGCATTAACAGCTGGCCCTTCACCACGCACCTATTGGGGTGGTGGAGAGCGTGTGAAAGCCAGGCTGCGTCCCCTCCGAGGCTGGACGTGGCAGCAGTGGCTCTGAGGGTGCCCAGCAGAGGAAAAACTCGCTGCCTGCTGCTTTCAGCACGGCTGTGCAGTAGAGGTATTGCTCGTACCGAAGCGCAGCGTGGTACTGCTTTGTGTGGCCACCTTTCCGAGGCCCCCTAGCCCAGATGTTAAAAACCAGAGGTGGTGGCTTGCTCAGCTTGCCGGTGGGACCTCTCCTGCAAGGACAGGGGTGGTCAGCTGAAGGACGGGGCTGAGCGTGAGCTACACGTGCACCTCGATTGTGAAGCGAGGCTTCGTGCGTGGATGAGGCTACGAGAAGGGGCTGAGCAGAGAGCTCGCAGGAGCCCCAATACCCCTGTGTGCTCCCACAGAACAATTCTGGGCTTGCTGCCCCCGGAGAGGACGGTTAGGTTGGGTTTTATTGCCGGCAGCACTTCTAAATTACATAGCATTTACTGGCTGAAAATACTCCTGAAAGTCCTTCCCTCAGTGTTAAAAGCACAGCTCCCTTTAATCATCTTTTGCTGTTAATTAACTGTGCACAAACTGTGTGGCACCTCGCATCCCCCCGCGGGCTCTGAAGGCCACGGTGGCCGGTGCCATCTGTTAGTGGCAGCTTCACCAGCCCTGCGCCTGCTGGGCGAGGGCTGAGCTATTTCTGCCTGCCCTGGCAGGTGGGGTGAGAAGAAAGGGAGACAAAAAAAGCCCAGGGTGGTTTATTTTTTGTTAGGAGCAGTCGTGGCCACAGGTGGAGCTGGGCAGATAAGCAGTGGTAGGGTCCTACGGTGAGCAATTCTGTGATAGCTTTGCAAATGAATACAAAGTCACCGTGTCCTTTGTCTTCAGAGGGCCTTGCCCTGTCCCTCCAAAGCATGGCTCTGAACTGCTTTTCTATTATTATTAATTAACAATATAGTATAAAAATAATAATGAGGCAGAGGCACAAATACACAAACACGAAGGAATAGTTTTTTAACCTGGCTTGATTAATGCTGTCAAGTTGTACATCTGAGTGTGAGCTCAGTGGGACTGTTGCTTTTGTTTAATACCACAAGACACTTCAGTCTGGATTGTTGCATTACAGTACAAATAAAAAACAGAAACAAAACCACATCTGCATCATACAAGGTGAGAAGAATATGAGAATTCTAAATATTTACAGAGGAGGGCAGTGGGGAAACCACAAAAAATATTTACATAAAAATACATGAGCTCGTCGGCATATACATTTTACACCAGTTCACAAAAAAAAGACACTATATAAATTAAAGTGAAGGGATCTCCAAAGGTAACCCAAGACTTTCTGGGACGTTTCTCTCATGCGGCTCAGGGAAAGAAAAACCAAGTCTTCTACAGCAGGAAAATGAACTGCAAAACAACCCTTTTCTCCCACCCCCCCACCCTCCCAACAAACTGGACGAGGCAAGACTGCACACAAAGGTATTCTGGCGTACGTTTGTTTAAACCAGACCATGCCTTTCAACACTGGGTTTCCGTAGCACGAGGTTCTGGGAAAAGAGGTGCATGCCTAAGCCGCCTTTAACAAAAGAAAGTAAAACTACTTCTCATCCAGATTTCCTAACACGTAACACATCACTTCGGTCAATGCCCTGTCGATTTACTGAGGAACGGCAAAGTACACGTGAGGTTCTGTCCCTTCTGGGGTTAAAGAGGAACAGCGTGTTTTCAGGTTGGTTTTGGTTTTGTGTAGCAACTTACTACCACTGTGCAATCCTTGCTGACCCCTTTCAAACGATGAGCATAAAATGAGGATCTCTGGAAAGACACAGGCACAACGTTGTGGGTCTTTTGTCACATCTGCATATAGATTTCACCTGATAAGTTTTGTTAAAAATTAGAAATTAATGCTTTACTTAAGACTTTATAGGGGGCTGGGTCCTCATTACTCACCTAATGTCTGCACTCCCCCTTCGCCAAGAAAGGTCTCCTGTGGGTCACGCATTCTGCTCCAAGGTGGAGGTGGAAAACCAGAGCTGGAGTACGTTATTGGACCCTAACTCTTGCATGCACTGGGAAGAAACTCAGCTGAAAACTTAGGAAGTGGCAAGTTAAGATGTAGCTAGCTTGTGGCAAGTGTAAGGGAATTATTTAAAAGCATAGCTGCTTGTCATCTTGCTGGAGATAAGGCTAGGCAATGAATTAATCTGAGCAGAACTGGCCTTGCGATTAGTATTATTTATTTGCCTTGCCATCCCCTTGGTCTCTCCCCTTTCTCTGCTAGGATGCTAAGAACTGAGCTACGAACTTACCTCCAGATCATCCACCTGCTTTAGACGTGTGGTGTAACCTCCCTTCCTTGCGCTGATGCACAGTGCCCTTTTGTATAGCTCGGCTGTGATTTTTGGAAAGATGTAGCTGGATGTTTTGACTTATCATCAATCAATTAATGAGGATGAAAAAAAAACCTCCTTCTAAGGACCATCAGATTAACCACAGCGCAAGAGCAGAGCTGCATAGTTCACTGTATGGCTTCGTGGGGGGTGGAGGCGGGCTGACTGCTGCATCACTGCAGACGGTTGAGCTGTGGTGGGTGGTGACACCAGTGAAAGGTGCTCAGCTGTAGGACTGTCTGGGGAAAGCCGGTACCTGAACCTTGCCTTGTACCTGCGGCCCAACACTGGCACAGAGGGGTTAGCCTGGTTCTCGGAGAGCTTGCAGCCCTGGAAATACGCACCGATGTGGCTGTGCGCAGGGCGGGGAGGACGCTGGGTTAAGTTTTCTGCCGTGCGCCTTTTGAAAATGCTTTTTGCTCTTGAGGGCAGGCTGTTTGGAGCACCCCTCTAGGAGTACAGACGTGTACTTCCAGGAGCTCTTTCTGAAAGGTGCTGAAAGCTTTTGTTCCCACGGGGGCGAGAGGGTGCTCAGCACCTGGCACTTCGCACGATGCTGTGCGTGGAAGAGCCCAGGCTCGGGCAGGTTTCTGGGGAGCAGAAAGTGTCCGGGGATGGCACTTGGTATCTAAAGGGAGATGGTGGCTTTGAGCAGGAACATCCAGAGAGGCATTTACAACAGTGGGGGCCGCGTTCAGCCCCCTGGTAGCGGAAGGATAGTCCTGATTAACGTAAGGCCAAAACGGAGGTTAGGAGAGTTGCTGGGGGGCAGGAGCGGGGAGTTAAGGCTTCCATGGAGAGAGAGGTTTGACCTACAGCTCTCGTTACCTGAATCCCAAATAGCCTGAACCAAACGCGTTGTCCCTGCTTCAACCGGAGCCCTCGGCAGGTACCTGGCAGCTGGGGGGGGCGGGGGGGGGGGGGCTCTGTGCTGCAGCGGCTGAGGACTGGTACCAGTCCTGGGGAAGCACGCGCCTCGCTGGGGAGCACACGTCCTGAACCCGGCCTCCCTTGGCTCGCTCGTGGCGAGGAAGCGGGATGGGTCAGCCTCTGCCGGGGAGGTAGCACCAGTGGCCTGGCTCACCTAAGGGCCCCTTTCTGTGCATCTTTTTTTTCCCCATAAAAGAAAACATTACAAAAAGCATTCCCCCACCAAGAAACAAACCCCTCTACCTGGTAATTACTCACGAGGAGGTTACGGTAACCTGAATCACAGTGCGTTTTTTTTCTTTTTTTCTGACTGCCAGATTTATTTCTGTAACATGTAACAACTCTTCTAAACAAAACACTTAAAACAACAACATTGCACAATAAAATAGGACCATAAGGTACTGTTACTGAAACAGCCCTAGACAAGGCTACAAGAGTAAAAGAAGCAAACAGCTAAAGACTGGTTAGCTACTAGAACCACATTTTCTTTAAGATTTAAAAACCCTAAAATAGCCATGAAACTTTTGTTCAAAAAAAACCCAACAAAAACAACAACCAACCATCTGATAAATCTAATAAAAGTTCCCTTTAACTTTCACAGCTGTGTGCTAACTGCAGGACCTCCAGATTTTTAATAAAACATCAGAGATTTGAAATGGGTAGAGAAGTTCTTCAACCACATGGAACAGGAATGGCCTTGGTATTTCTCAGTGAGCATTTAAAAAAAGTCCTAAACCTCAAGTATTTCGTGCAAGCCCTGCCTAGTATGAAATGGATGTGCTTTGTAAGGTGGGGTTGTAGTTAGGCTTGGGAAGTCTGGGACTTCTGCTGCACACTGGTGTGCAGCCAGTCTGCACTGGCTGCACACCAGTGGGTGCCTGGCTTCTTTCACAATACGGAAAGCTTTTAAATACCTAGGACAACGTTATTAGTGTATTACAGAGTGCACTGGCCTTCTGTCCCTACTGCTAACTGAATACTGGTGTGCTCTACGCTTGCAACACGGGAGGCAAAACTATTTCACAGCGCACAGACAGCACGTAACTACTCTGCGTGTGCCACGACTTCACAGGGATTCCCTTGCCAACGCAGAACTGAAAGGTTACAAAAAGCTGCGTCCTGCAGGGCCTTCAGTTTGGGGTCACTGGGAGCACTCCCTGATCTAAGAGCTGCAGGGTCTGGCCCTGGGCAAATAGCTGGGCATGCAGGCAACTCAGCACTTACACAGTCATTCCCAGCTAGAAACTTGTGCTCCAATTTACAAGCTGGACGTAACGCTATTAGAAGTGGTTTTTATTATTATGTGGTTTTTTTTTTTTTTTTTGTTTTTTTTTGTAACGAGAGGATGCTGTCTGGCCAGCCTCAACGTGGTATTAAATCTGGACTGTAGATAGCCTAGCAGTATAGGAGGAATCGGCGTGAAATGGGTGTGCTGCTCCCAAGTGTGCGTGCATGGTTTTTTTTTGTTTTCTTTTTTTTGTATTGTTTTTTTCTTTTGCTATGAGAAATGTAGACCTGTGCCCTACTTGGCTTCTATAGCTGGCCTCCGCTTACACTAGAGAAACTTTAATTTGACTTCTTGTAGCCAGAAGCAACTCGTTAAGCAAGCAATTTAAGAAGTGTGCTGTATCGTGAACTTGCTTCAGAGCCTCTTCCACAGGCTGAAGTCAAAACGGGCTCCCACCCACTTCCAAGCAGTTGAAGCAGTGAAGATCCACTACGCCTAAGCACTAATTTTCAAGGGAGAGGCAGGACCTTGGCATTTATCAAGAAGAAAATACTTCGGAAGCCTCCCCCCACCCCCTCGTGCTGCATAACCTCGGCGGGGGTAGAAGAGGGGCTCCTCTGAGGCGTGTCACGGAGACCCTTTCTTGGAAGCTAAGAGTGGGAAGGGCGACACACGGGGCTCACAAGAACAGCAGCATGCACAGTCCATCATGCACAGGACTACGGAGGCATGGTGAGGAAGCGGTGGTAACTGCCAACATCAAATCCAGGGAAGGAAAAACTTCTTTTCCCTTCCCCCTGCCCCCAGCAGCATCTCTTTCAGCTCTGCCCGTCCTCTCTGGCAACATCTGGGCGCCAACAGCCTGCCTTACCATTCCAGTTATCTCAAACTACATGAAAAAGCTATATCTCTACTACATAAAAACAGTGAGTGGTGGGCTGGGGGGGGGGGAGGGAGGGCTGAAGGGGGTTTGCTTTGCTCATCGGGGCAGGATTATTTTTTTTTTCCATCACTGAAAAAATAAAACAGTCCACTGTCCAGCAGGGGCTGCTTAGACTCTATCCCTCCTTCCCCCCACACCAGCTCACTCAACATGGACCTCTGTTTCGGGCCTCTGCAAACACAGCTCCGTTGGGAGGAAGGCCCCCTGGCCAAGGGCCGTGGCGTAAGTCCTACTGTGCACATGGGTAAAAGTGGGGGGCACGAACCCCCCTCCTCCAACGTAGCCCCCTCTTTGGTGCTGAGGCATGGTATGGTAATCCTCCAAATTATCGTACTGGGACACCACAGTCATAGTGCTTTGGCGTTTCCCGAGGGTTTGGTACGGGTAGAGGAGGGCAGAGTCCCTCTCCACGGATTCGGGGTGCTGCATCCTGAGGCTGTGGCTCCGTTCAGGCTTGGGCGGCGGTGCCATGGGTGAGGCCGCGTGCTCCTCTTCCTTATAGCAGTCTCTGGAGTGTTTCTCCATGGACGTGGTCGGTTTGGCTCGAGACCTTTCCAAATCTGGCCTGTCCTCCGCTAACCTCACCTCCTTGTGGTTCAGTCTCAGGGTATCCTGGTTCGCTGGGATGTACTTCCCGCCCGAGTGCTGGTAACCGACGGGCTCGGAGGGCTCGGAGCCGCCTTTAGGCCTGTAGTCAGGATAAGGAGGCCCGTTTTTGGATTCAGAAGGCTGCCTATGGCTTCCCTCCTGCTGCAAGTGTGTCCTGTGTTCGTTTGTGCTGCTGCCAGGCTCGTGCAGCTTCCTGCTCCGGATGCTGCTCTGCTTCTGTGGAAGGGACGGCTTCTCTGTCGGGCCGTTCCCGTAGGCCCCGTGGTAGTGGGCTCTGTCCAGCTCCGGCTCGGGGTGCTGCATGTAGTAGCGTTCATCCCCCTCGGGCGTAGCTGCTTTGGCGGGGTACCTCCCCTCCTTCCCTTCTGCCACAGTGAGGAGCCCAGTTTTCCCAGGATCGGATTTGCTGCGCAAGTGAATGACATCCAGTCCTCCCAGCTCGTCCTGCAGCAGCGGGGCCACGTTGTCATACTGGGACATCACCGGCCCTTTCACTTTTTGCCGTGTGCGGCTCTCCCGGCGAATTGACTGCATGCGGTACTTCTCCATGTCCTCGAGGTCCCACGACATGTACATGTGCTTGATGTCTGGGGCAGGAGGCACGTCTCTGCTGATAAAGCTGTGCTCTTTGCCAGCCAGGTGGCTGATGAGGCCGCCCCGCGGGTAGGCGGACAAGCCGGGGTAGCGGTACAGGCCTTTGCTTTGCAGCCGCGAGGCGTAGGAGGCAACGTCCCGGCTGGGCAGGGGGTGGAAGGGCCTGGCCCGCACGGTGCTGTAGGGGTCCAGGTCGTAGAAGCTCCCGTCAGCGGTGGTGTAATAAGAAGATCCAGAAGAGCTGGAATAAGGACTGTACCGGTAATGGACTCGCCCGTTCTCAAAGTAAGGCTGCAGCTGAGTTACGTGGTAGTCGGAGTGGGGCTGATATGGCTTGTACTGGTAGAGGGGCCGTGGGCAGTACACGGGCTCGTCGTCCGGAGGCACCTCGGTTCGCGAAATGGGAACGGAGCGGATAGCAGAGGCAGCCGGGGTGGGGACGTGCAGCGACTGAACCCTTCGGATGGTGGGGTAGGGTGGGGCGTCCTCAGCATAGCTGGTGTTACGCAGGCCCGTCGGGCTCACCGAGGACACGAACTCCGTCCGGCTGCGCGGCTTGGAGTGGACAGCTGAGGTGCTTTTTCCTTGGTTTGTGTAGGTGTTGTAGCGAGTGCCTGCAGAAGTGGGTGTCTCAGAGCGAGGAGGATAGGCTTGGTGCTGATCGGGTTTGCTGTGGTAGGAGATGTGAGGAGGAACACTCTCGGGTCTGTACGTGTGGATGGAGGTCGGCTTGTGGTGCAGGTAGTTGTCTGGCCCAGAGGGCTCCGGGATGCTCTCTGGCTTGGGATGCGGCACGTAGACGGACTGCAGAGAAGCATGCTTGGGGGGCGGAGGTGGTGGCGGCGGCAGCAGGGCTTCCTCCACAGAGGAGGCCAGCATGGAGGAAGCCAGGAAGGCGTGATAGTTGGAGTTGTTGATAGCATCCGTGTTATTTGAGTGCATGGCAGCAGCGATTTTGCTCTCCAGTGTTCTCACAGGTGGGACAGGGGGTGTAAAGCTGTAGGAGGATTGAGTAGGGACGGACTCGGAACGCAGGTGCAGCGGGGGAGCCCTCGTACTCTCCCGGGGCTTTTCCAAATGGCTCTGGTGGCCTGTGGGCACAGAAGACGAGCAGCGTGTAGTAGAACTGCCTTCTGAGGCAAAAACAGGAGCAGGCTCAGGTGGCTTTTCTGGTGCAGTTGCACCCCAAACCTATAGGGAAGAGACCAGTAGAAGTTAGAGGCAAGCATCCTTCCCCCATTCCGTAGTTACGCTATCACAGATGCTTGTATGGATTAGTTCAGTGTCAGTTATTTTGTGCCTGACTTTCGTTTGCTGTGGAGAGCCAGCACTGCTCACTGTCAAAGGGAAAGATGTGTACGCTCCCTTTCACAGCAAGGGCAGCATGCTGTCTCTGGGGGATGGCAGGTGACTTCCAGGACCTGCCACAAATGGCAGCCGAGGAGCCTGTAAGTGCTCTTATTGCAAATGTCAAACTGCTGAAGGGGGAGGAAGTAGCTGTCTCTACTTTATAGCTTTTATACAGTGGCCAAAGCGTTTTGTTAGGTGGTCTGCTTGTAAATGTACTTGTTTTAATGGAAATACACTTGTGTGTAGCACTTAGCAGCTCAAGTAGAGTAATACAGCTGAAATCCCTTCCATATTACAGTGGCTAAGACAGCCAGCAGGCTGCAGGTGTGCGTGTTTCACGGGCAGCAGATAGCTTGGATTTCTGAACGCACACTTCCATGACTAACCCCCTCACCAGGAATCTGACCTGCTTTATTAAAGGCTGCCGGAAGAGGACATTGTCAATTACTTGCTTCTGAGCACTTCTGAACCACCATTCCCTGGATCAGTCACCCCACCAAATGCTCTTTTTTTCCTTAAATTTATGAGAGTAGATATACTGGTATGCTCCCTTGCGTTCACTTAAGAAATGTTGTGCTGCATTCCTGTAAGGCTGTGCCTCTGTCGTACACACGCAATTCCCAGTGAGTAACCTGTGAGGAACCCCCTGCCTCTTGCCACTCAGATTTGGGCCAACTCTCCCTGAGCTCAGTCCCCTCCAAACACAGAGCAGCTGTGCACACACATGGCGCTTGCAGATACGTGCACGTACCTGGCTGGAACCACTGGCTGCTTTTGCAGAGGCCGCTGGCACTTGTCCCATTGCTGACTGGTGATCTTGCCTCTGTGGCAGAGCGGGCTGGCTGCCTGCGAGTGTGCGCTGCGCCGCTGTAGCAATGCTGTCTGCCTGAGTTGTGGCTGGGCCAGCGGCGTGTTGGCCTGCTGGCCCGTGGCTAGCCTCAGGTGCTGTTGTCTGGATGGTTGTTAGATACGGCACTGAAGCCAGGGTGCTTTTCTCCCCGGCTGCTACAACAGGAGGAGTCTGAAGTTTGTCATCGGCTGTGCAGGCGGCCGCGAGATGCTTGTCCCCGGACATGCATGCACGGAGCTGGGGCTTATCTACTGGCAAGTCAGGGGTGGGGGGCTCCCAGTCAGGCGGTGCACCCGGGGTGTGGTGGTGTGCGTGCTCCCAGTCCCCAGCGTGGGACGGGAAGTGATCTTTGTCCCCCGATTTAGCAGGATGGAAGCTGGACTGCTCTTGCTCTGCATCTCTGCTAGCAGGCATGTCCCCAGGCATGCCACTGTGGAGAGGCGGGGGGTCCCGGGTTCCAGGTGCGCCTGACGGCTGGTTCTGCTCCCCGGCTGTGCTGCTACCTTGAAAATCCTGCTCTACTGGTGCGCCAGGCTGGAAGTGAAGTCGGTTCTCAGGCAGACTGGTATACAGGTGGAGCTTGTCTGGAGCACCAGCAGAGAGATGGAGCTTTTCTAGAGCTGTACCAGCTTCAGTCTCTCCATAATTTGTGCTTTCAGAATGAGTATCTCCTGGCCTTTTCTGAGACTGAGCAGATGCTTGCTGTGCGGACTCGGCTAACGCTAGGGCTAGCATGCGCGCTGCATTTTTCGGAGGAGGAGGAGGGATAAGAGACACAGAACTGACGGGAACAGGATCCTGGGGGGAGTCGAGGGCAACTGCTCCTAATGGGGGGAAAATTGAGAGAGAGAGTGATTTTATGTTACCCAATAAGGAGAGTGACCTAACCTTAATGACTACTATAAAAAAAATAGATGCTTTCCACACTTTCACAGTGGCAATTCCTTCTGGTGCGAAATACTGTATCTTCAGTCTTACATGCAAACGCTGCTCAATAGCACAGCAGTTCATCACAAAAAGGAAAAAAAACACAAGAGATTGTCTAAAGGCTCCTCTTGCATTTCTAGAGAGGTAGGAAGTAGGTAGCAGAGAATGAGACACCCTTACACAATTTTGATCATAAGGTTTTGGGCAAGAAGGTCCCTTCTTCAAGTGTTGGCAGATTTTTAATTTAAAAAAGAAAAGTCTTAGATGGTCTATCGGCTGAAATGATTTAGAAGTACATGCTATAGATTTTCATGTATGGCATGATGGGAAAAAAAAGGTGGTATACAAAGTATTATGAAAAAATATCCGAGATTTGTGTGATGTAGGGAGAAGACAGAGGTTAAGACCTTACTGATTTGCACAGCCCTGCAAGAACACTTGTGATCAGAACTGACGGGCAATCCCCTCTCCTAAAAGGCACGCAGAGAAGGACTTTTTTTGAGAGCAGGTCCCCTTTGGAACTTAAAGAAAGAATGGAGGAAAATGCACTGTACCTGGCTGTGTGTGTCCAGTGGGTACAGTCTTATTCTGACTGCTTGACATTGGTCTCTCCCCTTCTTCTGGCAACTCTGGTTTGCCAGCAGCCACTAGCTGGGCATGCTGAAGCTCTTGGTGGGCTCCTTCCCCTGCTCCTGTTTCATTGTTTTTCAGGGGCAAGGACATCTGGGTTGGGGACCTGTTTGTGATTTCAGTGAGGCCAATCCCTTTGCTCCAGCTGGAAGCAGAGGAGTTTCTGGTCGTGATGGGCACTCCTCCAGTTGGTTCTGACATGCGGCTGGGCAGTGCAAAGGAGACAGGTTCTGATGTAGTCAGTGGTGGAGATTTGATGGGCTTTCGCCCCGTCTTGGGTGAGAAGGCATGGGGTTTGCAGGCCTTCTCTTCAGTTGGGCTCAGATCCATAGTAAAGAAGGGACTCATCTTCTCTTGGAAAGGGGAGACTGGCTCAGAGCTTGTGGCGCTGCCTGGTGTCTGGGACTGGCTGCCTGATTCTACATCCTTCTTAAATAGGCTCGGCTTCTCCTTATTTATGCCGACTGACTCCATCAGGGAGGTACTGCTCTCCAGGCACTCAGACTCTGCCTGGGGTGGGCTGCACTGAAAAGACATCGGGTCAAAATCCAGGCTGGCAACTCCAATATCTGGCGGGCTCAGGTCAACGTCTTCAGAAGAGCGAGGAGAAATAAGGGCAGGAACATGGATGATCCCATCATCCCCATCACTGTCGTGATGGGGAAGGTTGTCGTAAGAATTGCAGCGATTCATGTTTCCTAAGAGCTCTCCATTGAAGGAAGCAGACAATGCATCACTACTGGATCTAGGTCTTCTGGGTCGAAACAGTTTAGATTCACCTAGGAATGAGTAGATACACAGGAGTTAGTGTAAAAAGATTTACTGTCCAGGAGGCAATGGCTTGGTGTTGTTTTTAAAGTTGTTTTAAAGCAATGTGCAAGATGCTCACGTGGCAAACTCTAAACAGAAAAATAATGTAATTAGTGGTAATTGTTAATTCAATGTGCTCAAACTCTTTTAAAGCAGTTACCAGGTCCGACTTGGTCTGAAACTAAGCTGTTTGCAAAAGTAAAACTAGGTTAAGTGTGCTGTAGGCCTAAGTCTCCCTCAGAAAGCATTTTCCTTCCTGATGGTGTCTTTTCCACCTTAGAATAGAAAGGAGAGATGGCAAGGAACGAAAGGTAAGTGATGCCAGCTATACAAAAGCAAGAGCTTTGCTTTTTTACCTTAGAAGGAAAACAAAGATTTGAAGAGCATTTCTCAGATGATACCACTCCCCAACACAGAACGATAAGCTGCTCTATTAATTACTAAGTCCAGCTTTTGCTGGGGGAGGGGGAAGAGGAGGGAAGGAAGAGGATCTGCCCTGTTGAATATCCACAGTCAGTAATATCATATTGCCTTCTTTTAATCCACACACATTGAAAATGAAGGTACAATTTTGTCTTACCATCAACAGCATGCAGAGAGGTAAGCGATTCTTCGCTTTTTGCTGAGCGAAGAGTCCCGCTGTCTCCTCGTCCACCTATGAAAACGCAACCAAGACAGGGAAAAGTTGAATTACAAAGGTGGCTTGCATTTGGTTACGTAGTGGTGGCAGGAAGAAGCTGAATGGGCTTCTAGCATCAGTACCGCTGTCCTGAAAGTAACACTTGTGCTTTCATTTTTCTTCTGTTTTCTTTTTATTCCAAAGTCCTTAAAGAAAGCCTTTACCGTGGTTGAGTGTTAATACGTTTTACTGTCTAAGATAGAAGTAGTCCTGTTTTGTGTGGGAGATTGGCCTGGGTGACCTACAGAGGTCCCTTTCAGCCAACGATTGCATACTACTGGGCAAGAAGTGATTAAAAAGACTGGGTTGATTTTTGACACTCATTTTACAGACTGGTGAAGAGTAATCTATGAAAATTAACCTACTGCAGGTGACAGGCTGGGAAACGGCTCCCTCCCATGCGTACCGTGCCACTACAGACTCTGTTTGGATGTACCTGTGATAATTGGTTGGTTTGGTCAGGACAGCAAATCCCTTAGAATGGGGAAGAAAGTAACATTTACACAGCTGGTTTTACAAGCACTAAACAAGTACAACTAAAACGCTCCAGGAAGACAGTCATATAATGTGTTTATTACCCTGAAGACTAAAGGTTATAATTTGAAAATGGCACCAGGGAAAAGATGGGACAAAAGTCCTCACCGGCCCATATTTAGGAATTTGTGGTATGTTTCACTGCAAAAATGCATAGTTGCTATTTTTAAAGAGACAGAAAATTATATATATAAGGGTTGAGAAGTCAGAGACTACATAGAGGAGGCTACAAAAAGTTGTTGGATGCCTTCTTTCGCTTTCTAGGAGAATACGTTTGTGGAAAAGTGCCTTTAAGCCTAGTTTAAATGTGTCATCCGAGAGCAGCAAATGGAGCCAGAAATGTATTCTTATTTCATGATAAGAGTGTCAGAAGGAAATATTCTGAGACTTTTTATAGTGGTGCCCATATAATGTCCTTAAAAAGCTACTCTGAGAAACGCATTTAAGGGGAGTGCTCTAGCATGTCAAATTCATGAGCTAATGCGAGATCCTTTAGGAAAGACAGCATTCAACTCAAGATGTTATGCATGGCTTGAACACTAGAAGGAGATAAAAGCACACTGTAAACATGAATTCTGTGTTGCCAAAAAACCTTGTTTTTTGAAAAATGGATTTACACCCTTACCTGCCAGGGCTATGGCTTTCATTTCTGAGGGCTCACTGGGATTGCGCTGTAGTTTGCGTTTGGACACAGAGGATGATTTTCCCAAGTTGAAGAAGGAACGCCAACTGCCAACTGGCGACTTCTTCATTTTATTGGGTGGTCTTTTCCTGAAGTGAGAAAACGGAGCAAATCGTGTATGTCGGGGTGATGGGGAACTGCATTTAGTTCTTGCTAACAGTTGTTTGTTATTAACAATACCTTGTTTCTGGTGAAAGAAAGCTTAGAAACGCAGTCTCTTAAATAGTTGAGGATGTTTTCACTCTTATAGCTCAGCCCTAAAGTTTTGCTGGGTAAATTCCACCGAACTATGCAAAGCAGATGCAATGCAGGTGAGCAAAGGCTCCATACTTGTACAACATGGCAACTAAGGAATGACTTTTCTTTAGCTAGCTGGTATAACTGTTCTCTGAGGAACTGTGTAGTCACAAAAGGTATTAAAGAGCCTCTCATGCTGTAAAATCACGTTTGCCTCCTCCCACTGCCATGTTTAATTTCTACTGCCATCAAGTCTGTCCAGCAGCTCCACTTTGAGGACAACCAAAGCTTGTTTCAGGCATGTGGTCCTGAAATCTGGAAAACCCCAGTGTTTCTAGGTATTCACCCTGTTCACATTTCTGTGCGCGTGGCTAGTATGGGCATGGATATGCATCAACACGGCTCTGTACATTTAGTGATAGCCCTGTTGGAAAGGAAGAAATGGCACAGAAGTTGCCGGGCAAACCTAAGCCCATTGGACAACTGTACGTTAGTTGAATCCTCATGAAGTCCAAAGCGGGTGGAAAATCGGCTACAATACTTTATGCATGATTACTGTAAGTCAGTTTCGACAAGTTTTTGATGTAATCAAAATAAACCAGTTATGACACATGCTGGAAAGGAAACTCTTCTCTACCTTTCAGATGGAAAGTCTATGACTGTGTGGAATTTCCCCTGTAGAGCTGCAGGGCCTTCTCCTACTTCAATGTATCTGCTGTCTGCCACGATGGGAGAGTTGATCTGGGCTTGTGTCCGTGCCTGTGCCTCCTCCAGTGTGAGCAGCTTTGTGGAAGGAGAGGATACCAACAGAGACTTGGGCCGTGATAAAGAGCTGTGCCCTGAAAGGGAAAACCACAGACAAGAGGGAGAATCAGAAAACAGCAGTACAGACATCATAGCTCTGGGAGAACTGTTGCATTTTTCTAAGATTTTGTTGTTCTGGCCTCTGAAAGATGTGGTCAAAATAACCATTTTGTCAGAGGTATGTTTATGAGAAAGGAAATACTCTTAATTGAGAGCAGCTTACTGTATTTAAACAAAAAAACAAAACGGGGATGGACACGGAAGCAAGCAGGTTAGAAACCTTCTGTGTTGACATACTTTTTAAGTGAGCTTCATCTGCATGCTAAACTCCATAATGATAGTGACAGCTTTCTTCTATAAAGTTTGTTTTTAGTCATTCCCAGATTCCAGCAACAGGAAATGCCATGTGTGACTTCAGTTGCTACAGACTTATGTGCAGGTGGACATAGTGAATTGAATCGAGCTGTGTGTTTTGCTCTCGGTCTTTTTACAGCTTGTGTTTGTTTTTGGAGATAAAAATTTAAACTTTTGTAAAAGTAGTTGATGTTGCTTCCTGCTGCTAGGATCTGTTAAGCCAGTTTGTGATGTGGCGGAGTGCTACAGAGGAGCACAGGGAGTCTGCTGTAAGAGCTGTCTTTCATTTGCCATTGTTTATTGTGCCATTATTTATACGGTTATCCTCACATGAGTAAGAGGTGTGGGAGGGAAGTATATCATCCCTTCACATCCACATCCTGGTTGGACCCATTCCTACTACTGTTCCTTTAGCTTCACAGCTCCTTGGTAGTGTGCACTTTACCCAGTTTGTTCGCTGTAAATGCTACCCTGGGTGAAGTTTGGGCCAAACAGGTACATAGAGCTCCAGCTGCCTTCAAACTGGACTTCCCTGGAATGTCTTAAAGCAGGCTTGGGAATACCACTCTAACCTCGTGTAGGCTGGTACAGATAAGATGCTGTGCTCAAAGAGGGGCTCCTGGAAACACTGAAGAGAATGCTGCCTTGCCATGGCACAGTATTCCTGAGCGTAGCTGGTATGCTGTGAAACAGCCTGACTCTTTCCCCCCCCTAGTTTTGTGGCAAAGTACACAATGTGAATGCCCAAGTCATTAAACAATTAGCCGAATTTATATGCTCTGTTCTAAGCCTGGATAATCATTTGGCTTGGATTCTTAGCATGTTCATCTTCCCCTGGCAGAGCTCAGCCTGCTATGGGCTGTTAGCCAAGCTCAGCTCTGGATCCTACTGACGTAAAAATTGTCTTCCAGTAGGAATGAAAGTTGGACTTACAAAAACTGTGCTGTCCTAAGTAGAATCACAGAATCATAGAATGGTTTGGGTTGGAAGGGGCCTTAAAGTTCCTCTAATTCCAACCCCCTGCCATGGGCAGGGACACCTTCCACCAGACCAGGTTGACTTTCTGGGCTGCCAAGTAGAGGTAGGGCTTGTATAAAAACAGGGAGCAGCAACCATTCTGGAACAGCAGCTACCTGTACTCCACAGGTGGTAAAGTAACTGCACGGACTGTACAAATTTCATTGGAAGGGCAGGTTATCAAAGCAGACGGAACAGACTTAATGCTGCTTTGGAATAGCAATAGCTTGTGCTCTCATTTATTCTTCTAACACACAGAATGGTACAACTCCATTCGTTTCCAATGGAACGGGTACACTTAAGGTCTTAGCAGTTACTCGAGCAAATTTGTACGCTCCAGGGATAAATGACGCTTCAGATGCTCCAGGGTTGGGCACAAACATGTCACAGTTCATTCCGCATCCTAAAGCCACAAATCTGCAATGTAATTAGGGAACTGGGCAACAGCTGTAGGGCCAATGCAGTCTTTGCCATGTAGCTGGACAGCCCTGCTAATTAACCCATATAGACTATATTAATTAACCTATATAAACTATGCAGAAGAAATAATCAGGATAGCGGGTGTCAAAATATTCCACGTTAAGAGCAAGACTTTTGTTTCATAGTGTCAATGCTAATGAATACCAAGAACTTTGTTTAAATCAGCTGATTTCTATTTACATTCTAAGATGCCGGTGAAGATCATGTATTGGGTTGTACTACAAGGTAGCTCGAATGGAAAAGCATGCAAGAGCATTGATGACATAGTGGTTTTAAAAGGAAGGTGTGCAGGCAGGACAGACTTAAGTGATTCCCTATGGTTTTTCAATGCATAAGAGTATCAGCCAAACACTCACATGTATGCTCCTGTAGAGCATCCTTGGCTTCTAAGAAAGGTACTGATAGCAATTTCAAAAACTAGGCCGTATTTGCCAGGTTCTAATATCATAACCTTGTAAATCTGTCCTCTCTCTGATAGTAAAAACATATTTCTAAAGTCCTGGAGGAGGCTCAGATTTTCATTAAGCGTCTGCTACTGTTTTTGATCAAGGTAAAGCTAATGGAGGAAGTCACGCACCTGCTCCATCTCGTATGACTGAGCTGAGTTTGGAACTGAAGAGGACGTCCACGTGATTCAAGATGAATTCCACAACTACTGACTGGATTCGCACCTCCATGAAAGCAGCTGTTCCACTGAAGCAGGCAGACTCGATCTGCTTTGATCTGAAGAAAAGGAAGATTAAATAAAATTCAAACAGCCAGAAGACTGTGGAAGATATGCTCCCCTTGGGTAAGGCTTCGTCACGTGTTGAACTGTTGTGCCACATTGCTCGGGCAGACAAGACTTTAGGGGCAGTTAAGAGATAAATCTCGTCAAAGCATTATACGAATGGTCATACTGACTGCAGTGATTTACATCCAGGTTTTGGTTTCGGGTTGGAGTCCTACTGAAACAGGCGAGAGGAACAATGGGTCAAGAAGGAAAGAAAGCACGTGGCAGGTCCAGATTGAGGTAAGCATTGCATATACAAAGTGGGGAGCTTTCCTTTAACTTCTTTCTAGAAACAGTGAATGGCAGCAGTTTAATGCAGTGACACTGTAGAAAGCTCAGCATGGTCTTCTGCATCGTTTTTCCTCTAGCAGGGAATGTCTCCAACTGGTCCTGCCCAGCAAGTACCCCAATATTCACAACAGCAAATTCAAACAAGAAATCTTTTGACTGCTTGTGGGTGAATTGCCATAAAGGAGAAAATAGCTTTCCCTCATTAACTGCACACAGGGGAATCTCTGACTCGGATTTCTCAGGTTGGTAGCAAAGCAGTCCAGAAATCAATACAATAGAAGCCAGGGTGATTTTTTTGTCTTTGTTTTAAAGCACAATTTTTTAAATTACACCATTAATTTTAAAATACCCTATTAGGCACATTCAAAACAAATTTTAGGAGACATTTATCCAACATCATTTCCATAAGTCTGAATTTTTGCAGCCAAAAGCTGTCAAATTAGACTCCGGAGATTTCTGCAGTGGGAAATCAGTGATGCCACTAAACACATTTTCCTGGATGATCAAGGACACACTAGGCTCATCTAACCAGGAGAGGAGAAATTATCATCTAGAAAGAGTTCTGGGGGTGAGAACAGACTAGGCTCATTCCTTGCTAATGCTTAACTGTGGTCAGTGGAGCTGCAGTGCAGCGAGAGAGAGCAATACTGGGGTATTCTCTCACAGTGTGTCAGTGCAGTTCCACTGACAACAGCAGAGCTATTAACATCACTTTCAGAAGCTTGCCAGCTGGTCTCAACCCCCTGCTCAGAATAATTTCCTATTAAAAATCTTACAGGAGAAGAGCACATTGGATGGAAAAAAAGGAAAATCTTTTTCTAGGCTGCTGAAAGTTATGATTTTCTGGACAACTGATATCTATCTTTTATTTTTGTAAATACAAAAACTTACATAAGCCTTGTATTTGAATGGGAAAAAAAAAAAAGTTACCTTAAGAGGTTTGGAGCCCAGACAATTGCCAAGTTCTTAGTGTGCATATTTGTGATGGAGCAGTAATCAGCTAGACGAGCTAAGTGTCTCATTAAGAACTCCAGTGTCCTGGAAAACAAGAGATAGGCAAATGTTCAGCACCAATGAGCAAGCCATGCTGCAAGTTACAAAACAAACCCCAGTTCATTATCTTCTTTAGCTTTGGGAGCTCACCAAAAAAAAAAAAGTTGTACAATGTACAGTAAGAAGGATGGTAAAGTTGTCTTCAGCAAATAATTACATAGGGGTGGGGTGAGAGGGAGTCTCTCCTGATTTGTCCCGGGGTAAAGGAAAAGACTGTTCAAGCATCTGCCCTCAGCCAAATAACTGGACCCAGCAAAAACCGAGGTGGATGGGAGTATGTTAAATGCCACCAGCATAGCAGGATCTAGAAGCAGAGCACCCTGGAGCTTCATAGCACTTGGTGGCTTTATTATAACATTGTGAAACAAATACAGTCCTTACACTGTATTTGGGACATAGTGCAATGCTCATCAGAGAGTTAGAAGAAAGGACTTTGAATATAAACCTCCTGGTAAAGAGAAGACTACTTGTTTACACAGCCTGGGATTTTGAAAACGAGCAAATTTTATCTGAATTCTACTTCGGAAATGAGTGCCTACAGCTTCCTTATACACATATAAGAGGTACACAGCAGATACAAGGTTAAGCTTCACAGGACTTCTGTTCAGGTAAAAATAAAGACTGTGTTTTAGATCAAACGCTGCTGCTATCACGACATGGGGAAGATAAGGAAGGGCCCAGCTCCATTCCTTCCAGCCAGCGCAGGGGGCGGCAATGCGAATGCTGCTGCTGCCTCCTCAGTGCTGACGCTCAGCGACAGCCCGGCTGGCACCTGTCTCTCTGTGCCCCCTTCACCGAATGGCAGCAGGGGCCCAAAACTTCTCAGGTGGGAAGGGCGCGAAGCTCAGATGGGTGTTTCTGGGTGGACACAAAGCAGGCATCTCCAGCAACCTGCACAGCCCTGCTGCACCTCAAACACTGCCTACCTGCATGGAAATTCTCACGGAAGGGGAGCAGAACAACAAAGTGTCTTTCTGTCCTTCTTCAAGCAACCCTGAGGAATTGAGGTGAGCTAAGGCAGAGCCCAGCAGTACAGCAGCAGCAGGGGGAGTGCGTGGCACACAGCTGCCGGCTGGGTCGCTGCGCTGCCGCCTGTCCTGGGCATGGGCATCCCTAAGGGATGCGCACTGGGCTCCCCTGAGAGCCATCTTAGGGAAAAGGTGGAAAGCACCAGAGAAAGCTTGACAAAGGAGATTTTGGTTTTGATACAGTCTTCTTCAAGGCCCTGCTCCCTTAATTAACATGAATAAATTATTATAATTAGTTTCAATGCTAATTAATTACCAGACCTTATACTTAGTATTAAGTCCCATATGTTAGTCAATGCTATTTAATTACGCATGACCATACATTATAATCAAAGCTAATTACAATACATTGTTTATTAATATTTAATAATGGATGGCCTAAATTATATAATCCCATTATAATCAAATGATACTCACCATACATAATAATAATTAATATTATTTAAATGTTGGTTGATATGCATTATAATTAGTTATCAATACCAATCACCACACACTGTTGTATTTATTTAAGACTAAATGCCATACAATAGTTATTAATATTTAAATAGCAATGTATTGTTTTATTTATACCAATCAATACATTGTCATTGGTCAAGGCTAACTGCAGTAATTATTAATATCATTTAAATAGTCATTAATATTATATTTTGGTATTAATACCAATCACCATACTTCGTAGTATGAAGACATTTACCATACACTGCAATAGTTATTAATACTGGTTAAATGAACATTAATATATATATAATATGATGATTAAAGACTAACTGTCATGCACAACAAAATAGTTATGAATACTAATTAGTGTGTTTTAATATAATGCATATAATTTAGCATGTTATTCTAATAAGCTTGTACTGTTTAAATAATCAACACAGTATAGTTTTATTTCCAAAAGATCACTGTTAGCATTTGCTAGTTACTATCATTGCTATTATAGTTAAATATTAAATAGATAAAACTTTACTAAGCACTGCCTTGCCATACTGCAAGCAACCACTCCAGAATACAACACGATCCCATCCATCATCCAAGCTGCCCGACCGTGCTCGTATGTCCTGCTGCTGCTCCTCGTGTATTGACATGTTCAGCACTGGCCTGCAGCTAAAAACTATTTGGGGCAGGGGGAGGATGCTTACGGCCAAAATACACTTGAACAACTTAAACCAAAGTCCTGAAGCAATTTTTTGGTGTTCACATTTCACTGTCTTTACTGCTATTCCGAGAGAGGGTATTGTGCTCCCTCAATAAGAACATTTCCTTAATGATATCAGCCACTTGTGCCATAACGAGCTTGTATTTGCCTCCTATACATACTTTCCAGAGGAAGTCAAATAAGACGATGTAAAGTATATGGTGTTTGTCTGGTAATGATCTAATTAAAATATAAATCAACTTTATGTAGCCATAAACCATTTTAATATATACAGGCATAATGCAGCTATCTTGAGAGGCAAGACTGGAATCGCACCATTACACTCTTGAAATGCTAGCAATGCCGAGCTATAACCAGACTGAAGGCTGTACTAACCTGTAGTGAGGCGGGGGGAGCTGCTGGATGACATCATGGATTTTAACCAACCGTTCTTCATCTGTAGCAGCAGAGACAGCATCCTGGAATAGCACAGTCAATGATTGAGATACGAATAAGGCCAGATACCTGACACAGGGTCTTGAACTAAGTGGACAACGCGCTATTCTCTAGTGCTGAGACAGAATTTGTTGAGCCTCTCAACCTTCCAAGAGGCATCCGTCTCTGGGGACAGACTGGCACACAGCTAATGCAATAAAGGGCAAGTAATTCAAGCTCTGGGCCAGTTTGTAGCTTGATTGTACAGCGCGATTCCTTGCAGTGGGCATTCAGTTCCAAGTAGCATTTGCTTCTAATCCCATTCCTGTTAGATAAATCACTGGGGAATGGCAGAAGATAGGGGAATTCTTGCAAGCATTGTTAATACCCAAATAACCTTTACTGGGGCCCCCAGAGTGGCATCTATATGGTGTAGGATGTGACACAAAGGCACAAGTGAGTAAACCTAACGGGGCAACAGAAAAAGGCTCCCAAACCTGGGGCCTTGTTGCACCCACCTTTTGAAGGGGCAGGATGCTAACACAGCAGGTGGGCATTTGGTGTGCAGCATGAGCTGTATTGGTGTTAGGCTGGTGGTTTTACAGACGCACACTTTGGGTGTCTATAAAAACACCAGCTTAAAACAGAATTAAGGCAAAGGAAAGTGCGTGGATGTGCAGATAACAGGTCATGCTGCGAGGTTAAGTGAAAGACGTTGCCTTGTACTCACTGAGAACTTCTCGTAGAGCTGATATGTCAGCAGGGGGTTCGGGAGCTCCCGAAAGTACAGTTTGCAGAGGGAACCCACGCAGTGAATGTCCTGGATGTATGTATCCTT